>NC_136506.1:78850301-79052801 GCF_053919585.1 Euprymna scolopes | reverse complement strand
CTGTTTTCCTGTATTTAAGTGTATTTATTTCTTTGGTGCTTGTTAAGGTAGAGTCGACAGATTGATTTCTTTTAAATATGTTGTTTTAAGCAAAAACAATATTACGTACTTAATTGTCATGTTGAAAATAGTAATATATCCAAAAATTATGAAAATTCACTGAGTAGAACAACTGCTATATTTATCGCTATAGGCTACAAATGTTGGAAGCCTTTACAGTGTAATCTAAATTTTGCATTCCACGTTATATCTCTTGTGTGTGAACTCGTCACCGTCTACTTTATAACATCTAAGAAAAATGCAATTTTACTAAATTTTTATATAAAAATTACTTTTAACTATAAATAACTTTCTATTCAATGAATTTTCGTAAATTTTGGATATATTACTATTGTCGACATATGTAAGATTTCGGGGGAGGTGGGGAGGATTTTTGTCTGTTGCGTATATATCTCATTACATGTGTCTTTTTGTCTGCATCTATGTATGTAATCATGATACGTCTAGTGTGTGTGCATATACATACGTGATAATGTTCACAGTATCTTTTTTTTTGTTATTTTGGTTTTCTCTGGGATCGATTCTTCCTGTCACTCGTCGATGAGCTGTAAAAAGCATCTATAAGACGAAAACATAATGTCAATTTTCTGGTAAAGATGAAGATCACTTTATTTCGTCTATAAGTGAACTTGGGGGGGGGGCTCCCTGTGGGGGGGGGGCTCCCTGCATTGGTGACATAAGCTTTTTTGTATTTCTTTTTCCCCATGCATTTTTGCACTAATCTCGATGCATGTTTCACCCAAAATCGGAAATCAGACTGACTTGCATGCGAAAGAAAAGCTATCTTCCTCCCTTTCTTTCATGCTCTCCTTTTTTTTCTATGTTTTCTTTCACACAAACATGAATGATCTATTTCAGATGCTATCATTGACCTCAGCTACAGAGTTTGAGATATGTCAGCCTTAATGCTCGAACTCTTTTTGTACTAACCAACCTTCACTGCAAAATCACAATTTTCAAGAAGCCAGTGTAACCTGGGATAGATTACATATCACATGACGATTAAGTACGTAATATTGTTTTTGCTTAAAACAAAATATTTTTTTTTAATCGATCTGTCGACTATATCTTAACAAGCACCATTTATTTTAGTAGTAGTAGGTTTAAGAGAACATTTTGTTTTGAATTTTTTTTTTGTTATTGTTTTTTTTAGGATTTTTAATTTAAACTTAAATCTGGTTTAACTCTACTTGAAAATTATATTAGCTCACCATGCTGATTACTGAACTTTCTTAACACATTAATCATGCAGTGAAACCAATAAACAAAATATAAGGGTTAAAAAAATCAAATATACAATAAATAAATGTCGCCATAGCCAATAAAAGTTACTTTTCTACCTACTTGGCTCATATTTTTTTTTTTTGTGCTTGTAAGTAGTTTTAAGTGTTTTTTATTTCATTACAATTATTCCTTTTTTAAGATTTAGTAGCCAACAAAATGACAGCCGGCTTGTTTCTCATGAATAAGAATCTAAGCTGGCCTTATGTTGCTTTCCTGGTAGCTGGACAGTTGCATCTGTTTGTTGCATTGCTGAATGTATATATAATTTTCTAGCTTGCACTTTTCAAATGCTTGCCAAAATCACACACACACACACACACATACACACACACACATATATATATATATATATATATATGTAGAAATGTATTTTCTTATAATATATACCAATCCTTATTTAAGAAGCTCAATGTAATTACAGAACAATATAGAGAATAAATGACAGAAATGTATATTCCAAAATTCATGATGTTGCTCATCTTATAATTTATTCCTTTAATTCAGTTGACTTATACAGTTCTTGACAGTATCTGTTTCATAGCACAAAATCAATCACTTAATTATTATATCAATCAGTGAATACATTATGCCCTTAACTCATCAAAAGAAATATCAACAATTAATTCATCAAAAGAAAATGAAGTGTGATTTGTGTTATATTCCTAAATACTTAGGAAATAAAGACAAACGTGAGTTACACCGAGTGGTATGTGTAATGGGGTTTATTTATAATACAGAAACGTAAGGCTGCTCGCCTAAGGTAAATAGAAGTACATAGTAACAAGTATGGGGAAGAAAGTCTGATAATCAACACGTAAGACTATCCGTCTTACTGCGACTGCTTGTCTGCCGCTGTCTGCCGCTGTCTGCCAAACAGTCCAATATATATATACAGTTTGTAACCGGTGTATAGCCAGTTATGTTCCTTCACAACACCTCCCCCTGAAGCTGAAATCTTCCTGATTTTAGCTTAAATACCTCTTCCTTTTAGGGTCAGGGCTTAATCTCCTGGTAACTTTTCTCTTTCTTGCGCTTTTCCTTCTGGTCAGCGTTACCCGGGGTAAAGGTTTCTGTCCAGCCCGTATGGTCGGTTCAGGCGAAATATTCATTGTTTGCGGTACACACGCTGGTTTTGGTATATCAAAAATATCGCACAATGTTTCCATTGGTGTCTCTTCCACATTTGGAGACAGTCTGGGACGTATTTGATTTCTGTGTCTTTTGCAGACAAAACTTAATCCTTGGATGGTATAGACCATGCTCCCAATCCTTTTTTTGATAATACCTTCAACCCACTGATTTCGTCCATTTTGAAAATTTTTGAAATATACATTTTCACCTGGGGAGAAGCACTTGGTATTAAGGTTTTCTTTTTTGAAAACTTTCTTTTTCTCTGGTAGCAGCCTATCGAAGACAGATCTTATCTTTCTTGCAAACATTAGCTCAGCCGGGGAAGAATTGACATTATTATTAGGATTTGGTGTCACCCTGTAAATTGCTAAAAATGTTTGAATACATTGTTCGTCTGTGTCCGTAGTAAGATTTTTCTTAAGTGCCCTTTTAAACGTATCTACAAATTTTTCGGCCAACCCATTCGATCGTGGATGGTACACAGGTGTTGTCATATGTAGAATATTTAGTGAGTCACAGAATTCTTTGAATTCATGAGCAGTAAATGCTGTTCCATTATCGCTCACTAAGGTTTTTGGCACTCCAAAACGGCTAAAAATTTCATTAAGCGCACTCACAGTGTTTTTTGCTGTTGGATGTCTAAACTTAAATATTTCTGGCCATTTTGAAAAAGAATCTACAATAATCAAGTAAAAATAACCATTTATAGGTCCCGCATAATCAATATGCAGACGTGACCAGGGTAGGTCCGTCTTTGGCCATGGCGTCGTTTTTACTGGAGGATCTCGAGCTGCTAATTGACATCCTCTGCATGTCTTGACACATTTTTCAACTTCCTTGTCCATACCAGGCCAGTACACATATCCTCTCATAAGGGATTTCATTCTCGAAATGCCCGGATGACCTGTATGAAATTCCTTCAGAATTTTCCTCTGTAACGTTAGTGGAATTACGATCCTCTCACCATACATGAGCACATCTTCACAGATGGAAAAAGGCGTTGTTTGATCTACCTTTTTATTTTTTTTTATCCATCCCAATTGATTTTTCATTTTCTTAATGAAAATGTCATTTACTGCCTCTTTTTTTATTTTTTCGAAAGTTACCGGAAGTTCACGTATCATATTACACATTGAACTTGTACATTCACTTTCGTCTTTAAGCGCAGCAATTACCGTTTCTTCGAAACTTTCGCTTCTTTTAGGGATCAACCGTGATAATGCATCTGCGTGTCCTAATTTTTTTGAGGATACATGTTCCATCTTAAACTGATAGTTTAAGAGGGTTACAGCCCATCGCTGTAATCGATTCGCAGTATGTGTGGGAATGCCTTTCTTTGATCCAAATATGGTAAGTAGGGGTTTATGGTCGGTTTGCAAAATAAAAGATCGTCCATGGAGAAATCGATTGTACTTTGTAATTCCAAATATTATCGACAGCGCCTCTTTTTCAATTTGGCTGTAATTTTTCTCCGCTGCAACCAACGTTCTTGAAGCATGGGCGATAGCTTTTGTCCTACCATCCTCATACTTGTGAAGTAATACAGCGCCAACACCGTAATCACTGGCGTCCGTTGCTAGTATTAGTTCCTTTTCTGGATTGAAATGTGCCAATGCTAAGTCTGACAGTAGACATCTTTTGATATTTTGGAAAGCAGATTCACATTCCTTATTCCAGTTCCATTTAACACCCTTTTTCAGTAACTCGTTAAGAGGAGCTCTTAAATTATGTATGTTAGGGATGTAAATTGCATAGTATTGAACTAATCCCAAAAACGATTTTAATTTTGTCACTGAATCTGGAGCAGGCATCTTTTCAATTGCTTCAGTCCTTTGTGGATCCGGTCTTCGACCCTCTTTGTCGATTATTTGACCTAGATATTTAATTTTTTTCATAAAAAAATCGCATTTTTCTGGGCTCAATTTAAAACCAAATTCCTGTATTCTTTTGAATACTTCTTTTACATGCTTCTTATGATCTTGCAAATTTTCACTTTTAATTAGGATATCGTCAAGGTAGGCCATTGAAAATTCCAACCCTGCCAGCATCGTGTCCATAATTTGCTGGAAAATAGCAGAAGCAACCTTTAATCCAAAAGGAAGCCTCTTTAGCTTAAAAATGCCCTTATGAGTATTTATGCCTAAGTATTTGGAGCATTCATCGCTGATCTTAATTTGCAAGTAAGCATCTGAGAGGTCTATCTTAGAAAAAATTTTTCCTCCGTTAAGCTTAGAGAACAGATCTTCTGCGGACGGAAGGGGATAATTATGGTCCAATAGACAGTCATTTAAACCCGTTGAAAAATCTCCACAGACCCTTATTCTGTTATTTTTTTTCTTTACATACACGGTTGGACTTGCCCAATCTGTGTGGTTAACTTTTTCAATGACTTCCAGTTGTTGAAGTCTATCCAACTCTTTTTCGATTGCGTCCATCGCTGAAAAAGGCACATTCCTTTTAGGTTTGAATACTGGAGTGGCATTTTTCTTTAATTCAAATTTTGCCTCTGTCTTAATACAGAGTCCTAGTCCTTCGGCAAAAACATTGGGAAATTCAGTTTTCAAATCCTTCAGGAAGTCTTCCCTTTGGTTTGCTTTTTCTGCAGTTAAAACGTTACAAAACGAATTTATGGGTTTCTCCCATAAATTAAACAGGACAATCCAATCTACCCCAAACAGGCATGTATTCTTTCCTGGTACGACGTACACTTTGGATTTATGAGTCTGGTTAGCGAATGTCACTTTGCATTTTAATTCTCCCTTGAACTCTAATCTTTTGCCGCACACACTTCTCGCCGTCTTTCTGGTTTTCGTTAATTCAGGTCGACCTATCCTTTTCCATATATCTTCATTTATAATACTAATATCTGCACCGCTATCCAGAAGCAATGTAACCAGATGTCCATTTATCCGAACATCAACATATTTCCGTCTTTCGCAGCTTTTTTCTTTATTCATGCGAAGCGTATTTACATTATCGGTCCCTTGTCTTTTCTTCTGGGCACAGTATGTTCCCTTGTGACCTCTGAGACCACATTCATAACATATTTTGTTCCTAAACCAGCAGGTCTTATTGTTGTGTCTTAAACTACCACAACATTTACACTTTAGCTTTGGGTCTTTGTATCCTTTAAGGATCCTGTGTTCTTGGAACCTGGACTTTCTTGTGGTCCCTTGCCTTTTTACTTGCTGCACCTTAAAAATATTTTTCTCTTCAATGCGAGTGTTGTCTTTCTTTATGTTAATCAGACGTTGACACTCTTCAGTGACTTTTTGCAATGTTATGTTAGGATCCGCCTCCATAATTGTTAGGATCCGTGAACGTATATCTTTGTCCCTTGGTGCTGTGAGACCTTGTACAAAGATTAAACATTTAAATTGGTCTGCGGAAATTTCATTCAATTTAAATGATTCGCATAAACAGTTCACAGTGCAAGCATATTCTAGATAGTCTTCAGCTTCTGCCTTCTGAATGTTCAAACATTTGTATCTAGAGTGAAATAGGCTATCCCTTTTATCAAATATTTTCGACAAGGTACTAATTGTTTCCTCGAACGAAACCTCCTCCGGTTTTTTTGGTAGAATTAGATTTGCATACTTGGTGTTTTCATCAGTACCCAGTTTTTGTAGTAGCAGGGTAACTTTTTCCTCATCGGTCCAGTCTAAACATCTTTTCGTAAAAATTGTTTCGTATCTTCTGTAGTATGCAGGGAAAGTAACACCAGTATCCGGGGAGTAACGAAATTCCGTTAGTGAATTTGAAATACCCTCGGCAGAAAAATTAGTCTTCTTCCCGGTCGACGTTAGAATTAGCTTTTCTAAATTCTTTTGCTGTGTCGACATTTGTCGTTGTAGTATGTTTGTTTGTTCTTGTTGTGCCTCTAAAGTTTTTTGTGTTCTTTCTTGTTGTTGTTGCAGCTGTTGCTGTAGCTGTTGTTGTTGAATTTGTTGTTGTTGTTGTTGTTGCGCTAAAAATTGTTGAGTCATTTTTGTCTGTTCCTGGATGCTAAGGGCTAGAGCCTTAGTTAACTCTGCTAATTGTTCCATGTTAGCTTCTAGTACAAAAATGTCTTTTCGAATTCTACACAATAATTCCAAAGAAAAATCGTAAATTTACGTATATCGTAAATTAGTAGCAATATGCAAACACAACACGTTTCAACAAAGTTCATCCATAGTAATTCAACAGGCTTTGTAAAATAATTCTTTTTTTTTTTTTTTTTTTTTTTCAACAACGTAAGTTCATACACAAAATATTTCTTACTTCCCACGACAAATAGTTCCAATTATTTATATAAAGGCAATAACAAACAATTAATTTTCCAAAAAAAAAAAAAATATATGGCTGCCGTTCCCACGTGGCATAAAATGGTACAATAGTCGTTGTATTTATATTTTTTCTTTCGAAACTCGTAATCCTTTAGTGTAGTTTCGAATTCAACTTGCGACCATTTTTTTTTTTTTTTTTTTTACTTGTCAAAATAAATATAAATTCCACTTTACCTTGAACATGTTTCTATAATTTCTTGTGAGTTCTTTACGAAGAAAAATCCGTACTTTTCGCTACTTTAGGTAGGAAAAATTTTTAAATTCATTGACGCACGTGGTCAAAAATCCTTGTGTAGTTTGTTTTTTTCGTAAAACAAAAAATCCTTGCATTGTACACAGTCCTTGGTACGGTAATTTATCTCTGTTAAGAGAAAGAACATCCTTTCGTCGCCATTGTTATATTCCTAAATACTTAGGAAATAAAGACAAACGTGAGTTACACCGAGTGGTATGTGTAATGGGGTTTATTTATAATACAGAAACGTAAGGCTGCTCGCCTAAGGTAAATAGAAGTACATAGTAACAAGTATGGGGAAGAAAGTCTGATAATCAACACGTAAGACTATCCGTCTTACTGCGACTGCTTGTCTGCCGCTGTCTGCCGCTGTCTGCCAAACAGTCCAATATATATATACAGTTTGTAACCGGTGTATAGCCAGTTATGTTCCTTCACAACAATTTGGTATAATTAAAATTGGAAACATATTAAAGGTATTTGCAGCTTCTCTTCCAATTTTCAAGTTTTAATCATGTAAAATCACACTTCATTTCCTTTTGACGGATTGATTGTTGCTATTTCTTCTGATGAGTTAAGGGCAAAATAGATTCACTGATTGATATAATAATTAAGTGATTGATTTTGTGCTACGAAACAGATACTATCAAGAGCTCTATAAGTCAACTGAATTGAAGGAATAAATTATAAGATGGTCAACATCATGAATTTTGGAATATAGTCTTTTGTCATTTATATATATATATATATATATATATATATATATATATATATATATATATGGTTTCGATCCTGGCTTGAGGCAGTTGCCTGTCTAGTTGCACTGATGAGCTGTGAAACAGCGAAACAGTATTGTATGTGGATGACTATGCACCTGACAATTCTCTTGTTATTCTCAACATTAACACAGAGACGAATTTATCAACATATAAGCTTTATTTACAATTAAGCTTTTGCAAATCGACAAAGAGAGAGACGTTGAGTTGGAATGGTTGGTTTGTGTGTCACACAACAGCTGAAAAAATATCAATCAGCCTCGACATCTGTCAGCCTTTTGTCTTCTCTCTTTCCTTCCTCAATTGTTTATGTTTTGTCTTATATACACACTGACTGACATTCTGGGGAATGTAAATATTAAAATATTACATTCTTCTTTTTTCATTTTGTATTGTGCAATTCATAACCTGCCGACCTGGAATGCAAACATTTCTTTGTTTTTGTGATAATTACAATTTCGGTCATTTTTATGGGATACAAGAATATAGATCAAATATCCATCTGGAATGTGTGTGTGTGTGTGTGTGCGTGTGCGTGTGCGTGTGTGTGCACGCACCTCTGCTTTCATCAGCATCGCCACAGCTCAACATTCAACATGTTGTACCAACATTCAAAAATTCTGGCAAAAGAACTAACCCTCTCAATTATCGCCCTGTCAGTTTCCTCCCTTTCTTCATTAAAATTTTTGCATCTTTAATCAACCAAGCACTAGTCCACTCCACCATATTGTAAATGCTTAGCCTTTTTCTGACTAACAGTATCAATTTAGGCAAGCCTGTTCTACTGTCATCCATAAACGCATATACCATGTACTGGATGAGGTAGGGGGAAGCTAGAGCTGTAGTGTTTGATATATCCAAAGCCTTTGATAAGCATTTTCACAAAAATTAAATCATACGAAATTTCTGGACAAATACTCAACTAAATCGGTCAATTGTGAAGAGTCTAGGGATGCTATCTTATCAACATTAGGTTCACTATTTTTCCTCATCCCAAACTTATTGTTGTACTTAAAGATCTTATAAAAAATTTCCCCTACTCTCTATCTGTATCTAAACCTGACTGTAGATTCTATGAACAAAGCTTTTTTCCTAGAACTGCCCGCCTATGGAACTCTGTTCCACTGGTCTGCTTTCCAGCTGATTACAATATTCTCATCTTCAAGTCCAACATAAACAAGTTCTTATTGAGCCACCCTCTTAAATAATCTAAGCATGCCAAATTTCGACTACTGACGATTACTGTACACACCCTTATCCTCGAGTGGACTCCAGGCCTTGATATGTGGTGACCCCTTTGTAAAAAAAAAAACACAGGAGTTGACAGTGGTCTAGCAGTTAATGACACAGATTAACTACCTAGGTGTCTCAAGTTCGAATCCAGTTCATTCCACAAAAATCACTTTAATTTAGGATGTTGGCACTCTTCACATGATCCCTCCTGTAATTTCTGGTCTTGCTAGAATTCGGACTAAAAAAATATCTGGGAAACCAATGCCAACAATAGAATCTTCATGATGAGTGATAAAATAAAATCGAGCACATGATATTAGGTTGGTGCAAAAATAATGTCGTTTTTGACGTGTGTCTATATATATATATATATATATATATATATATATATATATATATATATATATATATATATCCGATAAAAAACGACATTATTTTTGCACCAACCTAATAATAAAATAAAACGGTATGTATTCAGAGTTCTGATATAAAAAAAACACACACACACACAAAATAAGAAAAATCTATATAATGTACATATGTTATGTTGTGGCCCTTTGGCTATGATCACAGTATAATATCTGTGTTATGTTTTGGCCCGGAAGCCACTCAGGGATAAGGGTTATTGCAAGTACATTACGTTAGTGTGGAGATTTGATGAAGTGTTTAATTAAGGGGGCGGTTCATTAGGAATTTGTTAATATTGGACTTGAAGGCATCCAAGTTATAGTCCGGAGGGAAGCAGGCAGACGGAACAGAGTTCCACAGGCGTGCAGTTCTAAGAAAGAAGCTTTGTTCATGGAGCTGCAAATTTCAAGATGTGGAACATTTGGAAATAAAAATCTCAACATTTTGAGTGTTCCATTTGGAAGAAGATGCCTTCCTTTCAGGTGCCTGCCGCCATAGGAGAGGGAAACAATGGATAAGGTATGTGATCTGTCGGGTGTCAAGCAGACAAGGGTGTTATTCGTCATTGTTAAAGACTGTCCATTTTATTGTCCTGTTCCTTATTGTCATGAATATGTGAAAACACCCACATACACAGAGAAAGACTATTAAATATACACGTAACAGGTCGACACATACAGACACTCCATGTACAAAGAAAAGGTAACTGTCCTTATAATTCTAACCACTGGACGATACATGAGCATCGATTGCAGAAACACATATACCTTATATAGACTAGACATACAGAGACACATTTGTATAAACGCATACCCATGACAAAAAGAAAATATCGTATTCCAAAAGCCATGTAAATTCCAGCAGAAATTGTATCTCTAAATAAGAAAATCCAATTTTATGGGTAAACTATGAGCGACTGTCTTGCAACGACATTTTGCAAATAGCCTCAAAAGATAAGGGAGATAACTCCAAATAATTCAAACTCGCAAGATTTGTTTCTGCCTTGTAATGTCTATGAATTCTCAATAATTGTTTAAAAATTGTTTTATTTGTAAAAATAAAACTACTGGATCAGTTTACTTGATTTTTGGAATATGATATTTTCTTTACGTCGCGGATATATACATTATATATAGATTTGGTCTACCTGTACAATGCACACCACACCACTCTTATATTTTTTTTTTTGTCGACTTTTTCCAAATTTTTCAGCAGATTATTATCGATTGGACACTAATCTGCCAGATCTCCCCCACCACCACCACAAAAAAAAAAAAAATGCAAAAATTCAATATTAAGGATTTTTAGGACGTGCTTTGGAACCACTCGAATGTGAAGCCGAATTATTGCCAGTAAGGTAGAGGTTTAGTGTGTTTTGGTTTATTTTTCCAAATTTTGTTGGAAGTTAATGAAAAATGATTATTTTCTTGTTTAAAACGGTCAACCTGTGCAGTGGTTATTGGTTTTAATTATGCTATTCTTTGGCTATTTAATTATTAATTGAACCAAATTTCTATGAAACCATAACTAATTCTGTCATTGGCCTTTTTAAGGTCAAATTTGCCCCCCCCCTTTTTCACGTTCTTTCATAAAAAATATGGCGGCCAAAAACGGTTCATAAAAGAGTGTAAAAAAAAAAAAGACCAAATTTGTCAAACCTTAGAAAGGCCAAATTTTAAAAGCAATATGGCGGCCTCGAATGTCGTACATTTAGTCTAATAAAAATGATGAAAAAAATAATAAAAATGAATTTTTTTTTCTGGTTTTATTTCAACCTTAGGGTCTAATAATGTGTTTTATATAAAACGAAATAGTTTTTTTATAATTTTTTTGTCTGTCAATTAATTTACCCAAAGTTTAAAAAAAAAAAAAATGCAAAATGCGGCGATTTTTCTTAAACAAAAAGTTCGAGTAAGTGTAAGAAAATTTTTTTCCACAACCTTAGTAAAATAGAGTTACCTCCCTTAGAGCAATAGGTTAACCTCCGAATAACTCTCTCTCTCATATATATATATATATATATATATATATATATATATATATATATATATATATATATATATATATATATATATATATATATATATATATATATATATATATATATGAGAGAGAGAGAGTTATTCGGAGGTTAACCTATTGCTCTAAGGGAGGTAACTCTATTTTACTAAAGTAGTGGAAAAAAAATATATATATATATTATACACACACGTATCTATCTATCTATCTATCTATCTATCTATCTATCTGGTGGTGGTGGTGGTGGTAGTAGTAGTAGTAGTAGTAGTAGTAGTTATCATTTTATTTATGTCTATAAGTAGTTATAGTCATCACAGTTTTCTTTTCTGCATACGGATGACCATAAGCGATACTTTCGTACTTGTTCAACAGAAGAGTTGACAAGCAGCAGCAGCAGCTTGTAAAAACGTTGTTGTCCGATTGGATAAAATAAAACGAATTTATTTAATTGGTCAGCCACAACGGACAATGAGATTTGTTTATTTACAAAACCTCGTCCGACAACCATAAACAATATCGTAGCGTCGTAGTTTGTAATTCAATACGATTGACGTTGAGTTAAGTTTTATTTGAGTTGACTATAAGCAAGTGCCCGTTGTTCCAACCCGTGACGTCTTGGGCGAGGCCGTCCTTTTTCTGCTGAAACCAGAAAACCTCGAAGAAGAACAAGATACAAAATGAAGTTATCCTCGTCGTCCTATTCACCTCTCTCGTCCGATCGACACCGTCGACATCGTTGCTGTAACAAGCGTTGTCGGACGCTGTGTGGACTCTCGTGTTTTTTATTTCTTGTCATTTTCGTCATCGTCGTTGGAAGTTATATGCTTTACGTCTTTGAGACTTACCCAGCGCATGCTTCCTGCGACATTAAATGGTAAGTATGAAATTGTCGGCACTTCTGCAGTTTAACATTCACAAGCAAATTTAGAAAGCCGTTTTTAACATGGTTAAGGGAGGGGGGCTTTGTTAACGCTTTGCGGTACTATGCACTTATTGATCAGTGCTGACTGCTGAAATAATAACGTTATTTAAAAAGCCATTCTTAACATGGGGAGGGTAGGGTGTTTTGTGCCTATTCTGTACTTTAACCTTACAATTGAATTAAAAAAAAAAAAAACTTTAATTAAACTTGGAAATACGATTTTTAAAAAAAATGGTAAATTTATACAAATACCGTGACAGCGAATTAGAAAAAAATGTACCCTAACCCTAACCCAGTTTTCAGATTCGTGTTCAGCACACCGAAACGTAACAGAATACTACGTAAAAGATTTTACTAATTCGCTGTCACGGTGTTTGTATAATAATACCAAAAAAATAGCGCGGGTCAGTGAGTGCATTAGCACCCTCTTTGCGTGTACTTGCCCAGAATTCCCCTGTAGTTATTGTATTTATTTGCTTCGCCACCAAAGCAAATTAGGTACAAACAACGCCGTTTTTAATCGGGGGTAAAAACCAGCTCCCCTAAAAGTCGGCAAAAGGGGGGGGACACTCTGGTTACCAAAAATAATTGTCCCAGTATAGAGGGTTTCCCCTCTATTGACTGGTACAAATTATCTTAAGTGCAGTCAGAACAGATACTACACTTTGATCCCGGCCCGAAGGCCAAAAAAGAATATGTGGTACTTGTTAACATAGAATCGACAGATTGATTTTTTTAAATATGTTATTTTATGTCAAAACAACGGTATTTACTGAATAGTCATGTCGAAAATAATATAGCCAAAACTTATAAAAATTCATAGACTAGAATAACTGCTATTGTGGTTTTGGTAAAAAAAAATAAATAAATAAAAGAGTCTGTCGCTATAAGCTAAAGCAAAACGACGGCTGTTAAAGTGGCGAAAAGAACGGTAAGTATGTCCCGTTTATTCGCAAACTTCAAGGTGTTCATATCTAGGGAAAAGGCAATTTCGGTACTTGTACACTTTATCACTGAAAATGAAGACAGACATTTTTTTTTTGAGTACCTATCATTAGAATCAGAGGGATTTAGACAAGCCCGTTCCACAGCAGACATCCTCACCGTGATCTCTGAACGTATATACCAATCACTGGACAAAGCGGGGGAAGGCAGAGCGGTAGCTCTAGATATATCTAAGGCTTTTGACAGGGTATGGCATGAGGGTCTCCTCAGTAAAATCAGATCATACGGTATCACTGGTAGAATACTTAACATAATTAAATCCTTCTTAGATAAGAGAAAAATCCAGGTAGTCCTCGATGGTCGCACATCTAAACAATATGATATAAATGCGGGAGTGCCCCAGGGTTCTATCCTTGGACCTCTATTGTTCCTGATATTCATAAATGACCTCCCCGACAACATTGCCTCTGAGATGGGTATATATGCTGATGACACTACACTCTATGGCAGACACGACAGGAAGACGAATGAACACATTTCTAAAGAAATGGCAGAAACACTAGAGGAAGACCTCCAATCTGTAGTGGAATGGGGACAAAAGTGGTTGGTCGCGTTCAATGCTGCCAAGACTAAACTAGTTTCATTCAATAATTACAAGAAACCCTCTCTACCACCAATAGCAATGGCCAACGACTCTTTATCTGAGAGTCCATCTTTCAAACTCCTTGGCCTAACGTTCACAGGAAACATGAGTTGGAACAATTACATTGAAGGCATTGCCAGGGCCGCTGCAAGAAAGGTGGGCTCTCTCTACCGTGCTAGAAAACTACTAACACCCGAAAGTATCCTGTACCTCTATAAGGCCACCATTCGCCCATGTATGGAGTATTGCTGCCACATCTGGGCTGGTGCATCTGCTACTAGTCTCTCGCTCCTTGACAAGGTTCAAAAGAGAGTCGCAAATCTGATAGGCCCTGAACTGGCATCTAAGCTTCAGCCTCTGTCCCATCGACGAAATGTTGCATCCCTCTGCCTGTTCTACAAGTATTTTAGTGGTGAATGCTCTGATGAACTGCAATCACTTGTGCCCCCACGACGCGAGCACCCTCGACAAACCCGACAGGCTACTAGATCCCACCCCCACACTGTAGAGGTCCCTAGATGTAAAAGATCTTTTTACTCCAATAGTTTCTTCCCCAGAACCGCAAGACTCTGGAATTCCATTCCAGGTCCCTGCTTCCCCAACAGTACTGACGTGCAGAAGTTCAAGTGTAACGTGAACCGACACCTTGCTGCCCAAATCCCTACATAGTACCCCAGTAGTTGTTGCCCCTGATAGTAGCCCCCTACACCAAAGTGGCAATTTGCCTTGTTTGGGGTGAAAATGTAATAAAAAAAAAAAAAAAAAAAAAAAAAAAAAGGGATAAATCCGTATTTGAAACTATGGCCGAAGTAAGAAATAACAAAACAAACTAGATATTAATTACTTATTGGAAGAACTATGAAAAAAATAAAGTGAAAGAACATATCCATAATTGTTTAATTGGAAATGTTTCGATTTAATTAATGAAAACGGGAAAGTTGGTACTAGTGCAAGTGCACTTATTGATCCGTGCTGAAATAATAACGTTATTATTTAAAAAGCCATTCTTAATATGAGGGTGTTTTGTACATATTCTGTACTTTAACCTTACAATTAAATAATAATAAAAAAAACTTTAAACTTGGAAATACGATTTTAAAAATAGCGCGGATCAGTAAGTGAAAGTGCACAGTGCACCACTGCACTACTAGCACCGAAAAGTTTTTCATGAAACGTGTGTGTGTATATATATATATATATATATATATATATATATATATATATATTAAAAACAGGAAATAAAAATGACATTCATAATTGTTACAACTGGGCCAGCGCCATTTAAAAATCAAAACATTTATTGTATAAAAATGTATCAAAATATAATTGTAAAGACCTTTATTAAAAAGTCCGCGTAAGAAAATATAGTTTTAATAAAACAATTTTGTAATTTTTTTTTTGTCCTACTTCGATAGTTTAAAATACTGATTTTTTTTTTTTTTGCCTCTGATTTTAACGACAGGTGCCCCAAAAATGGTGTTTCCATTTTCGGCGATAAACTGTAGAAGTATCGCCATTTCCTCTAATTTTCCGTAAAAATACTTTTTTACTCGATTAATTTCATAATATATATATATATATATATATATATATATATATATATATATATATATATATATATATACACACACACGTTTTTGCTTAAAATAACATATTTCGGTATTTTTAAGGCCCGTCCCCGTCTCAGGTCTCACGTCCGTATATAACAATATTTTTTGTAGATTTCGGTGTGCTAAAAACGAATCTGAAAACCTTTGTCTCAAAAAATTAGCTTTCATGATATGAAGAAATTACTTTTTGTGTGTGTTTATTGGCTAAAAAAGTTTTTTTGATTTCTTTTGCATGGTATTAACCCTTGAAAATAGTCCCAGAGACTTTTGCATGGTATAACCCTTGAAAATAGTCCCAGAGACTATTTTCCATTTCACAGCATAGCCTTCATTTACGCTTTATTACAGTGTAGTATTGGCGGAAAATTAAAATTAGACGAAAACTACTTTTTTTTTTTTTTTTTTTTTTTTTTTTTTTTTTTTTGTTTGTTTGTGAAGGCCGGGCAGTGAAATGGAAAATAGTCCCAGAGTTAAAAAGTAAAGCACTCAACTTTTTGTCTTTTTTAACATAGAATTTTAATTTATTTTCAGTGGCGGACAAAACATAAATACATTATCGTACTTTTCCGGGGGTGCATGGTGGGTGGGTTAAGGTCTGAACAGTTTAACATTTCACAGAAATTCTGTTTTGTGACATAATTAAAAAAATAATTTTTAAAAAATAGCAAAATGATCCGTTGTGTGCGTTAAAAGAGGTGCTTCTACACTTTATTGCTGAAATTGGAAACGCCATTTTATTTCACGCACCTGCTGTGCAAATGTAAGGGAGACACCATTATTTTAAACTATAGCCGAAGCATGAAATAACAAAAAAAAAAAAAATTAAACTTTCGGTAAGAACTATGGAAGAAGTGAAATTACTGAAAACGGGAAATGAAAACAAAAACATTTACTGTATAAAAATTTATAAAAATATAATTGTAAAAACATTTATTGAAAAGTTTTCGTAAGAAAATACAAACAAATCATTTTAAACATATTATTGAATTAAATCAAGTTTGAAGGGTTAACGGTAATCTCCAAAAATACCGTTAGGGCTTACATGACCGCCAGAAGAATCAACAAAAAACTGCGAATAAAATATATAAAACTCGTAATTTCTGTTTTTAAAGTGGGTTGTCAATTTTCTTTATGAAATATACTTCCAAAATAAACTATTACAGTCGTTTAAAACATAATAGAAGTATTATTTTTTATTTTTTAAAAACAATGTTTACAAAATGTCTACGCACGTTCGTAGACATTTTGTAAACATTGTTTTTAAAAAATAAAAAATAATACTTCTATTATGTTTTAAACGACTGTAATAGTTTATTTTGGAAGTATATTTCATAAAGAAAATTGACAACCCACTTTAAAAACAGAAATTACGAGTTTTATATATTTTATTCGCAGTTTTTTGTTGACTCTTCTGGCGGCCATGTTGTAAAGCCCTAACGGTATTTTTGGAGATTACCCTTACGGAAAAGTGTAGAAACACCAAAGGTTATAACAATTTCCGTCTCAATTTAATCCCCCTCCTCCTCACAGGTATATATACGCGGAAGAATATCAATTAATTTATTTTCGAATTATTTAGAAATTATTCTTTCTACAAAAACTTATCCAAGTAAGTAGAAAAGTAACGTTACTCCCCCGTCCTCCACCCCCAATAAATTAGTTTTCGGTGGCTGTCCCCCCCCCCCAATACGTATCGAAAGTTCTCTTTCCCGCGGAAAAAATCGATTACTTAATTAAAACAATATGTCTATATGTCAAGGGTGCACGTCACGTCACGTCCGATTATTTCGGAATTTCTACAAAAATGACAAGGAGTCTTTGGCATTTTTAAGAAACCATGGTTATGTTACATGCGATACCTGCCAAAAAAAACTGCACTTTTAGGGAGGATGCAGAAGAGGTAGCTTCCTTATTCCAAAAAAAAAAAAAAAAAAAAAAAAAAGCGCTATTACAACTTCACCGTTAGCGACTTTAAAGGAACCTTCCTTCAGGATTGCCGAATTTCCCCATGGAAAAATAATTCTGTTCGTCAACCACTGACGTAGAAGGCACTGGGACCATGCTACAAAGTGCTTACAGATATCCACCAAAACGTCCGTTGACTAGCGGTCTTTCTGCAGTGAGGTCACCGATTTTTAGTTTTCGGAACAAGAAGCCATCGGTGGCCCTAATATCATTGTAAAAATAGACGAAACGTTGGTGGTACATAGTAAATATAATAAAGGCCGTCCTCCATCCCAAATTTGGCTGTTTCGAGAATTAGCAATAAAAAAAATTGTTATTCCACTGGTTGGCCCTATCGGCGAAAAGAGGGATAGAACTCTCCTTCCAATTATATTAAAATACGGTCGTGCTGGGTCGACTGTACTGAGTGACCGGTGGGGTGCGTGCCACTCCCTTCAAGACCACGGGTACACTCACTATATGGTGAACTGAACCACTCCGAAAATTTCGTTGACTCATCCAACTTGGAGATTTCACACTCAGAACATAGAACCTATATGGAGAAGACATCAAGGAGTGGGTCAAGAAGCGCCCTGGCATTAAAAGCAAGTACCTTAACCAATACTTGGCCAGATACTTGTTTTTAAACGACCATGGCGAGGATGAAATTATGCATCAATTTTCATTCGTTCTGCACGGCTCTATCCCCCCCCCCCCAACGTCAGCGAGTAGAGCCTCAACTCACAATCACGGACGAATCAACCGACGAAGAAAATTAGTGTAAGTGGATTATTTTTGCCATAATTTTTCTAGAAAGATTGAATAATTTCGAAACCTTTTGCGAATTAATTGGAGATTGGTTTACGACGGAAACATTTTTATTCTTTTAAAGTACGCACACAAAGGCACATTTGCCAACGATGAAGATAATTCATGCAAGTGGATCATTTTGCCATTTTTTTTCTTTGTTAATCATTCTGTCTTTTAATTTAAAACAGAACGAAATTTAGCATTCTCCGCAAGTTTTATCCAAAATTAATTTGAAATGATAAACTAATGCGGGTTTGTATTACTGTACACATAGATTCGAAAAAGCTGTCAAAAAAACAAATATATAACAAATAAATCTTATCAAAGGCAAGATAAGTTACTTTTCTACCAAACTGGATATATTTTTCGTATTTTTATTCAATGTAACGTTTATTCAGCTCGAAAAGCATAGTGTTTACCGATGTATTGGAAAATTCAAAATGGCGCCCGACTTTCTCTTTAACACGGTAAGTTTGGGAAAAGTTATTATAAATAATAAACTAGACAAAATAATGTTAGAAATTCGCTCAATATATGTTACCATGACATAAGTTGACATATATTCGGTGTTCTTTTAATAGTATTTTGTCTAGTTTATTATTTATAACACCTTTTCCCAAACTTACCGTGTCAAAGAGAGTCAGGCGCCATTTTGAATTTTCCAATACATCGGTAAACACTGCATGTTTTTCGAGCTGAATAAACATGTTACATTGAATAAAAACACCAACAATATATCCAGTTAGGTAAAAAAGTAACTTATCTTGCCTTTGATAACATTTATTTGTTTTTGTTTTGTTTTTTTTACAACTTTTTCGAATCTGTGTACAGTAATACAAACCCGAAATCCAGTGTTTTTCTTTTTCTTCAGCTAATTTTAAGGTGCTAATGCACTTACTGATCCGCGCTATTTTTTAAATCGTATTTCCACGTTTAATTAAAGTTTTTTTTTTTTTAAATTCCATTGTAAGGTTAAAGTACAGAAAAGGTACAAAACCCCCTCCCCTCCCCATGTTAAGAATGGCTTTTTAAATAATGTCATAATTTCAGCACGGATCACTCTCTGCATGAGTACTAATTTTAAAGTGGCCGTCGAACATTACTGCGCTATGTGATAAAGCAGTTTGGTACGTGAGTGCGCGTGCGAAATGGCCATGCAACAGCCTTCGTTGATGCTACCGCGTGCTTGCGCGTTGCGTAAAAACAAGTTATGTCGTGATACCATACAAACGGTAAATTTCGGACGGAAACGGTTTGCAGATTCGTTTTCAGCACACCGAAATCTACAAAAAAAAAATAGTCTGTTATATTTGAACGTGGGACGGGCCTTAATGTAAAATTTTTCACATATTTTTAAAACTGTGAAAGAGTAGTGGTTGAACGATCAAGTGCTCTCTGATCCTCTCTCCTCTGATCTTGAGCAAGTGGTACACTACACTGGTACAATGGGGAAAAAGGTGGCTTGTTACTTTTAATGCATCTAAAACCAAGCTTTTATCTTTACATCATCAACGCTTTGATCCCCATCTGGCATCAATTGAAATGAATCGCTCTCGTCTTTGGGAGGCCTCGTGTTTTGACAAGCTTCTGGGCTTGACCTTTACTCCTGATCTTAAATGGAACACGTACATTAAATCCGTTGCCAAGGGCGCTGGAAAAATCGTGGAATCCTATCGATTCAGTAGATATCTCACTGCTGTGCATTGATGCAATTCTCTACGTCCAAGGATGGAGTAGTGTTGCCACATCTGGGCAGGAGCTGCTAGAAAGGACTTATTCTGCCTTGATAGTTCAAAATAGACTTCGTAGCCTTGTGAGGGATGTCCTTTTCTCTTCCCTGCAACCTCTCTCACAGAAGAGATGTTGCGAGTTTGTCTCTGCTTTATCGTTATTTCCATGGCAAGTGCTCGGCTGAGCTCCATTCTATGGTTTTCCCCTCGCCAAACTTTCACAAGAAACACCCGTCTAGCAGAAAACACTATCACTAGTTTTCCCCCACTCTTTATATGTGCCTAAACCTAAACGTAGATTCCATGAGCAAAGCTTCTTTCTTAGAACTGAACTGCACGCATATGGAATTGTTTTTCTGCTTTCCAGCTGACTACAATATGGTTGTCTTCAAGTCTAACGTAAACAAGTTTTTGATGAGCCGTTCCATATAATTTAACAAATTTACCGAATGGCGAATCTCCATTACTAACGGTTACTATATTGTCCAATTTCTACTGTAAACTCTTTAACCCCTTATCCTCGAGTGGCCTCTTGGCCTTGATAAGTGCTGATGCCTATGTAAAAAAACAAAACAAAAAACCTCTATAAAAATAAAACAACAAATCTTCCCGATTCTAAACAAATTGATTTCAGTATCTTAAATTCCCGTATGAAACAAATAAACAAATCTCTTATTTAAAAAAATAAATAAATGTTACGGTTTTGGGTATTTATGCACCTATTGTGCCGTGCTGAAATAATAACGTTATTTAGAAAGCCATTCTTACCATGGAGAAAGGAGGGTGTTTTGTAATTACTCTGTGCTTTCACATAACAATTTAACAAACAAAAGATACGGTAAATTTTTACGATGTGCCCCAGAGTATTATAAACACCCCAACCTCCCCATATTAAGAATAGCTTTCGAAATAAGCACCCCGACCTCAGAAGCCGTTCTTAACATAGGGAGGTTTGGGGTGTTTATTCAGAAAGCCGTTCTTAACATGGAGTGGTTGGGAGTGTTTATATTACGTTGGGCAGGTTGTAAAAAAATACCTTTAATTTAATTTGAACATACTATTTTAAAAATATATAACGCGTTAGCCTTTTGACTAGGAACAAAGTGTAATATCTGTTCGGAGTCAGTGGAGAAGAAATCTTTCTAGACTGAGATGCAGAGTGTCCCTTTTGGGGAGCTGGAGCTGGATTTTCCCTATATTAACCTACCTTGTGTCTAACTCTGCCCTCGTAGGGAGGCAAGTAGATAGGAACATAGATGTTTTTAACTTAAAACCAAAGACAAAAAAAAAAATCAAAAATGCAGTCGCATTTATAATTATGTTGACTTTTTTTTTTTTTTTTTAAGTCGGAAAAGAAAGTGCTGGTATGGCTGACCTAATGCACACACCTATGGGATTGCGTTCACTAGTTTTAGAGATGGAGGTTAACAAGTTTTTTTTTTTTTTAGGGATGCGTCCACGCCTGTTTTGGGGTTTTACTTTAAGTTGTTTTGTAATAAGAGAAATATTTTGTTTGAGTCAATTCAAAGAAATAGTTAGTGAAAAAGTTTCCAGGTTTTTATAATCAAGTGTGAGAAAAACCGGAGACATTGTTATGCGGTAAACAAAACAAAAAAGTTCAAAAGGCTCAAGAGATAATTTATGCCTTTAAAATGGAAGGTTTACAGCAATAGGAAAAGCATAGAATGTTCGTGAATATTTTAAACTCCTGTCAGGGAAATCGTATTCAAAATTTCTCTGTTGATTTTTATAAATTATAATTCATTGGAAGTTGTTTCAAAGAGTTAATGTTCGTTTGATTTCGTATAATTGGAGTTCAGTGAAAAAGATTGGAATATTTCAATGAATAAAGTTTATACAGATTTGCAGACGATAATGTGATGAGTTCTGTATGTTCGTTAATGTTTGTGTGTGCGAGTGGAGAAAAATGGGGCAGAGATGAGCGTACAGTGGGTGGGGCGCCGAGAGACACTGATCCATGGACTCGGGTCAACCGGGTTCATTGAAGAAAAACCTGGCTTTTAAAGGGTTTAAGGTAGCTCCAAAAAAGACCATTTCAAATAAATTCAATTTTGAATAATGTCACAATTGTGAATGAATTCGCGTGTACTATTAAAAAGAAGTACTATTTCGTCACTTTATTTTATTTACTATTTTAGATAGATGAAATAAATAGCATTTAAAACTATTTAAAAGTACTAAAAATAATGAGCCATTTAGGTAGAAAAGTAATTATTATTGGTAACCAAAAATTTAAATAATTGTGAATTTATTCAAACGGTCCTTTGGAAAAGAAATGTGTAAAATAAAGTGTTTATGCATTTATGTTCCGTGCTATATATTTAAATAGTATTTTCACGTTAAATTCAAGTTTTACAATATCTCTTCGTTTATTAAATTGTTAGGTGAAAGTACAAAATAGTTACCCGCTAGTTCGGTAACATAAGTGCACGCAACAGAAAATAAAATGACTTTTTTTTACATAATTACAAATTTAAATCATTGTGAATTTATTCAAACGGTCCTTTCTCTCTAAGTCAACCCGCTCAACCCCTCCTCAAAAAAAAAATATATATATATATATATATATATATATAAATTCAAGTTTTACGATATCTTTGTTTATTATAAATGTTTGTTAGGTGAAAATACAGAATAGTTACAAAACACCCGCCAGTCCGCTAACATAAGTGCATAAAGTACCAATAAAGTGATTTTTTAATATTGTATTCAGCTAAATCCATAACAAGCGGCACTTGAATGTTTATTTTATTGTCGCTACACTGTAATCACGTGATTAAAATTTTGGGAGACAAGAGTCAGGAGTATTTGCTGTGTTATTTGACCAAGAAATTTGAGTTATTGCCCCTTCCTAACAATGGCCGTCGTCTCGTCCACAAAGTGCCAATTTGTTTTGTTGTCCAATCAAATAAAAGCAGTCGATAAAATTTGGTAGCCAGTTATTAGAATACAACTACAAGTAAAAGAAAAATAATTTTCCGTCGTCTGAATGCATTTATTTTGTCCTTGATGACCTCATGATTATTTTTTGGTATTTGTTAAGATAGTCGATAGATCGATTATTTTTTTTTAATATTATTTTAAGTAAAAGCAACAGTACTTGAGTGTTGAAGATAGTAATATAGCCAAAAATTACGAGAATCCATTGAGTAGAAAATTATAGCTAAAAGAAATGTTTACGGAAAATTGGGAGAAATGGCATTTTTCTTAGATTTGAACACCTTGAAGATTTCGAATACAAGGTACATACTTATCTCTCTTTTCGTCACTTTAATGGCTGACGTTTTGCTTTAACCGATAGTGATAGAATTTTGTAAAAAAAAAAAAAAAAAAAAAAAAAAAACAGCTGTTCTATTCGATGAATTTTCGTAATTTTTGGATATATTGCTATTTTAACAGGACAAGTAAGCACTGTTGTTTTGGCTTCAAACCACATATTAAAAAAAATCGATCTGTCGACTCTAAACAAACACCTGATTTTTTAATACTTATACATAGAAGTTACTGTGCTATTTATTTATTTCATATATAGTATTTTGAAGTTAAATTCAAGTTTTACGGTATCTTTTGTCTTAAATTAGGTGAAAGTACAGATTAATTCCAAAACGCCCCCCCCCCATGTTAAGAATGGGCTTCTAAATATTATTTCAGCACAATACCTTCTCTGCATTTTTTAAATCATATCAAGAGCAATCACACTACATCCGATATTGATGCAGGATTGGTAAGCGTATCTTCTGTAGTTTCTGATTTTTATCCTTGTACACACACACGAACAAAATAAAGATTTTCCGGTTAAAATCAAGTTCCATCTGTGTTTGTTTACATATACGTCGGCTAATATTTCTGCTTGATGATAAATACCGGAAAAGTCACCTTTGATTAATGTTTATGCAAACGAACCTGTTTTATTTTTTTTTCTTCAGAATAACAGAATATTTTTAAACTGGTAAACATTACTTAGAAGTGACTTTTCCAGGGCATTCATCGTCAAGCACAAACATCAGCTGACATAGATGTAAACAAATGCAAAGAAAACTTGATTTGGTGTTTATTTCGAGTGGCACTTATGACGGCAATTAAAAGTAAAGAAAATATAGAAGAGGCTGTATGATGTACGTACTGTAAGAAATTATCCAGTCATCGTACAAGCCTTAACTGCAATTGTATCGATTGATTTGATTGGTCGAATCTAACCCAGACATGTCACGTGCCGTTGCCGCCAATTTCTATTTCCTTTTCAGTTTTCTTCAGTTCTTTCCAGATCAGCGAAGGAGGGAGGACTCATTTTTTTTATGTGTTCTAAGAAAGGGACTTGGGTGCTAATATTAGTGGCTTCTATACTTCAGATATCGGCCGTGGATGAAGTATCGAACATATTTGTAAAAGCCTACGAATTAGGCATACTTATAAGACTGAATGTCTACAACTGCATTATGGACTTTTCTTATTATTGTGAACTTTTCATCTTCTGTATTCAGCCTGTTTGCATTGTTACCAATTTTTTAGGGCCATGAAGTCCGATAGAATACGGCTAAATTCATCCTTCCCTGCAACAGACTACGACAGCATGCGGATTGAAAAAGGACTAAAACTATCACTTCATTGAAGCAACTTACCAGCTCCGTTCATTAGATGCAAGATGGGCACACTATTTTGCAATAATATCCTATGTACCAATAAAGTTTGTCTTGAATTTTACATGGAGGGTTTGTTGTTTTGTGATTCTCATTTCTTGCCTCCTTCAACAGAGAGCATCGAACATGTTAGTTGAAATTCCCATCTTGACATAAAATAATTCCTATATGTTCGAATTGCAAAGTATGCAAAATACTATATAAAAAAAAAAAAAAAAATGAGTCCTTCCTCCTTCGTTGATCTGGAACGAACTTAAGAAACTGAAAAGGAAATAGAAATTAGTACCAAAGGCGCGTGATATGTCTGGTTAGATTCGACCAATCAAATCGATCAATACAATGGCAGTTAGGGCCTGTATGATGACTAATTTCTTACATTACTCGTTACAGAATGTCATATTCCAAAAATCACATAAATCGATCAAGTAGTTTTATTTAAAACCAAGACAATCAAAATTTCCGATTTTTAGCGACTGCATTAAACATAAGGCACAGTTTTCATTTATCATCGATTTGCCTCCCATTTTTTCCTATCATCAGCTTTAATCATAATGGACGAAAACACTACGACTCACTAAAACTTGATTTTCTTGAATTAAAAAAAAAACAACAAAAAAGCTCTTTGATCAAATTACGTAATTTTTGGAATATTTCATCTTTGTTCCGTAACTGCTACGTAAACCATACAGACTCTTCTGTATTTTCTTTACTTTTAATTGCCGCCATAAGTGCCAATCTGAATAAGCCCTCCTGATTCTCCCCCCCCTTCTTTTATTTGGATTGCTATTCTCATCTGTTGTTAGTGCCACAATGATTCGATCGATGTAACCTCCGGCCTCCTTTCCATATGAGAAAAAAAGAAGATTACCGGTTTTCATTCTGAAGTGTTAATTTTGAACAAATTTCCAAAATAATTTAATTTTCTTAAAACTAATTTATGATTTCGAAAGTTCACACACAAAAAAAAAGATCTTTATATTATTTGCTGATACATTGTGGGATTTTTTTAAAGATCAGAATTTTATATGCATGTAACCATAGAGAAGCATCATACATAAACACAAACAACTGCTCTTTATATAATAGACTAGCGGTTTAGAGGTGTGTGGTTTTGGGTAAATCAAAACAAAAGAATAATAAAAAATTGTTGTCCGGGTGTTTGTGTCGGTGGGGTGGGGGTAAAAAAAGTTCTGGTAGGTAAGTAGGAAGGATCGAACCCAAAGCCTTGAGGCGAAGTTGGACAATAAAGTGCAGGCAGTTTTTTTTTTTTTTTTTTTTTTTTCCCCCAAGATGTTGTGGGGGAGGAAACCAGCTCTCCTTAAAAAAGGGATTATCCAAATTGAATAGCAATTGTCTGATATAAGGAGAAACTCCGCATTGATCAAAGCTGATTGCTTTTGGACATTCCTGGCGATCGCGACCAATAGGAACAATGCCACCAGCTTCGAATTAGTTTCGCTTTTATACAAAAAAGACGAATCCACACGCGGCGATCCAAAAATATGGAATATTTAGCTTTACAAAGTCGGGCAAATTAAATAGACAGGCGACCCCCCCCCGTTCTTAACTCGTAGATATTATCATTTAGACAGCATATAAAAAGTTTTAAGGAGTGAGCCGACTGATCGCTTCCCGGAAAAAAGCCTTTTGCAAACATACATACACACACACATGTTCGCTTTTTTTATATATAGATAACAGTGAAAATGGCTGACAAACCTCCCTCTTCCCCACCTTGGCCAATAAAGCCTGGTCCAGTTAACACCCAAGGAATGAAAAATTTTACCTTTTTTTTCATTTACATGGTAGTCACCACTTATCAAGGCCCGGAACCCACTCGGGGATAAGGGTTATTGCGTGTACAGTAATCAATGGGATAATATCGTAGTAATTGTTAGTAATGGAGATTTGATAGTGTCTTACTTGAGAGGGCCGTTTGTCAGGAATTTGTTTATGTTGGACTTGAAGATTTCCAAGTTGTAGTCAGGTGGGAAACAGGCAAAAGTTTTGTTCATGGAATCTACGTTTTGATTTAGACACAGAGGGCAATACTGGTCAAGAATATATTAACTTTGTAGGTATTTGTTTTATATTTTTGTACTTTTAGCCGAACATACAGAGAACTTGAATGCCTACTAGACACTATTCTCGAGTGTAAAGTTTCTCTGTTCAGAGGTTTGTTAGAAAAACCTGGCATTAGGATACTTTTCGCTACAAGTAAACTCTGACTAAATATCCAATAGTATTTGCGGCCTAAATAAGATCTCCTTGGTATGGCTAATCTATACTGGCTTTTACGAGGATTGGTGCATCTTCTCCAAGTGATGTTACTTCAGATAACAGCATGAAGCTGGATACTCAACCAGACAGATGAATTCTCGTCCTGGAATCCAGTAAAACCAAGAGATTGCAAAAAGATAAACTATAACATATGTGAATGGTTAATTCTCGAGAGGGAAATAATGTTCTGGACTAATTCAGTGTTTGAGGTGTAAAGGAGAACTTTAATAGAATATTCGAATACCTATGTATCTCGTATAGAGATCAAGTGGGAGCCCCAGGAAAGGGAGACCCTTAATTTCTGAGAACTTTGAAGTAAAATGAAAAAATAAAATAACTGGCTATTTTATAAAAGATAAGAATTCTAAACTAAACGATTTTTTTTTATTTATTTATTTTTTATTTTATTTATTTATTTATTATTATTATTATTTTTTTTTTTGAGAATTAATTTTTATGGCATGAATTTCCGTTCTTTGGAATTTGGGATGGTCTCATCATGTAATATTGGTGGTGGACTGGTGGCTTAAACGAGGAAGACTGAACTCCATGTCAAAATTAGGGTCATTTTGAAAAATGTCTTTCCTTAGAAAAAGAAAACAAAACAAAAATAAAACGTTCTATGGCTTCCTGCATTTCATTAAAATCTGTTTGAAACAAAAAGGCACCTGTTTTCTAGAGTGTACATTTACATTTTTTGTTAAAAAAAAAAAAAAAAAAAAAAAAGTCGTGCCTGAGCCAATTTTTGCTATTGTGCTTATAGAGAAAAAAAAAAAAACAGAATGGAAATATTCGCTCATTTTGATTTCATTTTAGTTAAAAAAAAAAAAAAAAAAAAAAAAAAAATCATTTTCTTTTTCTCAACCCCATTTTTACTTCCATTTTGAACTCTGACCGGAAATGAGAAATTGTGTTGAAGTTTAAAGATAAATGCGAAAAGAATGGAAGAGAATTTAATTACTCGTCAATAACCTAAAAATGGGGTCCATGTAAAAACTACGAGTCCCTATGGAATTTCAATCACCAATTTTAGGAAGGGGTCATTACTTTTTGTTGGGGGGGGGTCACGCAAGTTTAGGAGGTTTTACTTTAGGGTATTTTGTAAGGAGATAAGTATTTTTAGGAGTCGAATTCAGAAATATTTTCAGTGAAAAAGATTTCAAATGTGAGAAAAACGAGAGAAATTGTCATACAGTAAACAAAAACACAATGAGTTAAGAAGGCATATCTTCACAAAAGAGATAATTTGTTTACAATGAAAGGTTTACAGCAATAGAAAAACATAGAATGTTTGAATATTTTTAAAGTTCTTGTAAAAACAAGGGGGTTCATTAGCTGAAACATTATAGGAAGTCTGGATCGATTAATTAAGAGCTGTAATTTCAGGGGTCAAGAAAATAATGTACAAAACTTCTCTGCTCATTTTGTGTTGATTGATTTTGTATTAGAATTGGAGTTCAGTGAAAAAGATTGGATGAATAAAGTTTATACAGATTTGCAGACGATAATGTGATGAGTTGTGTGTGTCTGTGTTTTCGTCGTTAATACTTATGTGCGCAAGTGGAAAAAATGTTGCAGTGATGAGCGCACAGTGGGGTGCCCAACGACACAGATCTACAGATTTTTTTTTTTTTTTTTTTTTTTACACGGTGGTCACCACTTATCAAGGCTCGGAAGCCACTCAGGGATAAGGGTTATTGCAAGTACATTACGTTAGTGTGGAGATTTTATGAAGTGTTTACTTAAGGGGGCAGTTCATTAGGAATTTGTTAACGTTGGACTTGAAGACATCCAAGTTGTAGTCAGGTGGGAAGCAGGCAGACGGAACAGAGTTCCACAGGCGTTTAGATTTAGATTAACTGGGTTCCACTAGTTTATTGAAAAAAAAATCTGGTTCTTTTAAAGGGTCTAGACGGCTCTCAGAAAGACCATTTCAAATAAATTCAGAAAGTTTTCTGATTGGTCCAAAATATCATTCCTTTTTATTTAGGATAATGTATGCGCAGACTGTGCGTACAAACTCCTTTATGTGTTTTGATTTTGTATGTCGATGTGTAAAGATTGACTGCATCCTCATCATCCCATTATGCTAGCAACAGAAAGGACATCCAACCTATAAAAATTTGGTGCTAATCCATAACACACTCCCAGTCTCAAGACACACAAAAAAAGACAATAATATAAAAAAAAATTTATACATATTCACAAACTAAAATTAATGTAAACTAATCAAATAACTTTTTACAAAGAAAATAATTTTTAATCGAATTTGAATTTTCTGGTGCCCACCTCATGTTAAGAATGGCTTTCTAAAATCTCGCAAAAGTTTGAATTATTTGGAGTTATCTTCAGTTTCCTACAAAATGGCATTGAAAGAACATGATTTAGTCATAAAATGTGAATTTAATTACTACTACAGTGTGGAGCAAGAAGTGTTGCCCTAAAGAAAACGACACTACAGCTTTATTTTAAAACTTTTATTGAAAAAATCAATTCAGGTAACTTTGATTATATAGAGCTGACATCTATTTAATGTAGCCACTTTCAGCCTCAATCATCACCTCGATACAGGTCTGGAACTAGTAGCATATCTTTTCCACAAGTGCCGGTGGGAGCTCAGTAGATGGCAGCTATCAGGCTGGCCTTGGTGTTGTGGGAAGTCATGTCGGTGATCTTCTCAATGTATGACTAAACGAAGTAGTCCAGTGGGTTCAGGTCAGGGGAGGAGGGGGGGGCAGTGAGAGAAGAATACAAAGTCGTAGCACTCCTTCTGAAGCCAAGCCTTGGTCTCTTTAGGCTTGTAGGCCAGAATCAAATCTTGCTGCCACACCTAGGGTCTGTCAACGGCCACCTGGTTGCACCAGGAGATCACCACACTCTTCAGCACATCCAGGTAGACTTTAATGTTGACTTTCAAGCCGACTTTAAAGATGGGAAGTGGCATTATGTGGTTCTCACTTGAAACCACACCAAAGACCATAACCGTGGCTGGAAACTTGTCCCTGTTATTTGTGGCAATCCAGCGATGCATTTTGAAGGTGCTGGCAATGGTCGTGTGGTCATAACTTGAATCAGTAGAGAGCATGAGTTGTACAGTGGCGCATCTACAATCTTGCTCATTGAACAGTGTGTCATTTTCAGACATGATAGAAGGCTCCTATCGCTCTTGGGATTTGTACACAACTGGCCAACTAGTAGATGGTTTGCAGCAAAAAAAAGACTGGTTTTCATCAAATGGAAATGGAATCATGTCGTCTTTTCTGGGGCGACAATTTTATTGTTCCACCCAGTACTACTTAATCAATTTTTGCAATTTTTTTTTTTTACGATAAATAATTTTGTTTCAGAATGTTATTTTATTTACTGGTCAAATATTTAGCATTTTAATCTGAATGTTTCTTTTCTAGATGTTGTGACTTGTATTGCAACAAGTTGTAATCTATTTCTAAATTGCAAGAGAAAAAAAGTCAAACTTATTTCGTTTTTTTTTCTTTACGGTCACATTTAAAAGATAAATGAATTTGTATTACAATGTTTTGTTTTTCCAAACTTTTTGAGATGAGAATTAATAATCTGTATTATTTAGATTCTTCGGATAACTGTTCTCATCTTGAGTGTTATTTTCAGAACGTTTCAGTCGATGTAACATCCGACCTTCTTTGGGCGTATTTTGTTGAACTTGGGGAATCTTTCTTTCAAACTTGTAAATCTGCATGAAATTTCAAACGGAATCAGTTAACTCATCAACACTATCCCCATAGATTTAGTAAACAGAACATTCGTCTGAATAATCCAAATGATTCAAAATGTTTGAGTAAAGAAATAATTTCTTTCAACATAAACCATTTCTTTTGCCATAATAAATAATTTTGTTTCATAATGTTAGTTTATTTACTGAATAAATATTTAATATTTTAATTCAAATGTTTTTTTTTTTTTTTTTTTTTTTTTAGAGGAAATGACTTGAATTTCAACAACTTGTGATCTATTTCTAAATTGCAAGAGAAAGTCAAATTGGTTTCATTTTTTATTTTCATTATGCTCACATTGAAAAGATAAATAAATTTTCATCGCAATTACTAAAATGTTTATTTTTCTGAATTTAGAGAGATGAAAATTGATAATCTGTATTACTGTTCTGATCTTGAGTGTTTTGGGGTTTTTTTTTTTGTTTTTTGGGGTTTTTTTTCAAAACGTTTCAGTCCAAGTAACATCTGACCTTCTTCAGGTGTATTTTGTCAAACTCTGGAATCTTTCTTTCGAACTCGGACGAAATTTTGAATGAAACCATTTATCTAATCCGCACTACCCCCGTGGATTTAATAAACAGAACATTCGTCCAAATAATTACCAACATGATAATGTTTATTTAGCTGCATCAAAAAAAATGCAAAAGATGTCTCGGATTTACAACAAAGTTATGAATGAAATGTTTATCATTTCAAATTAAACTTTCGTGGATTTTAAGTGTACGATTTTGCAAAGCGATGGCGATCCAGCAAAGCCATCTCGTATTAAAATCGAATTATAATCAATATTTTGGATTGAATCAAAGAATCTTTAATAAATGTGACCTAATTTTGAATTTAAAATGATCAAATTTATAATAGAATAAAAAAAAATGTTCTTTGTTCTTTTGCTTTGTGTTGCCTGAAGTTTCATAAGAATGAAGTTTCTTCTTTCTAAAAATAAACTGAAATTATTTACATAGTCGTAAACAATGACTTTTCTTTATTTAATCAAAACAATTGTTTTTGTTCGTTTTTTTTTTTTCTTTTCTTTTAACTCTCAACCTGGAAAAAAACAAGATTTTATTGGAATTCTTTTAAATTAAATAAAAGATAATTTTTAATTCATGATAAATGATTACTTTTTTATTTGAATAAATACCAATCACACATACATCAAACAAATATTTAACTGTTAATGGTTGAAGATGGCAAGCAGAAAGACGATTTTCAAGCAGTGATTTTTAACTAGATTCCAAAATACAAAACCTTGACTTTTGAGAAATATACTTTATCAACAAATGTGTTTTGATAAAGCTGATATTTTTCTGGTAGCACAAAAAATTAGCTTTATAAATCAATATAAAGATATTCGGTTTCGAATATCATATATTATCTTTTTTAAAATTTTATTAGCAACTAATGTGCACGACCTTAAGTCCATGTGACAATACTTTTAACATGTTGGTTGTCTGTTATTAATTTATTTCTATTATTTATGTATTAGTATAATATTTGAAAACAAGGTTGCATCAAAGGGAAATCAATATTCTTGTCCAGGGTTGTCAGATTGGCCTTTTTTAAAGCCAAATGTCAAGAACTTGGCCATTAATTTTTTTGAAGCTGTTTGATTTCCAAAAAATGTATTTAGCCCCTATCGAAATGTAACGTATGGACTAACGACAGAACAAGAAGAATACTATATAGATTATTGGTATTGGTCGGTTTATAGTTGCTTTGCATGCTCAGCATTCCACGAAAAAAAGTATTGAATTATTAAAGACGCATTGGAATCGGTTTATCATCCTGAAAAGAAATCGTGTTGATGAATAAAGTCGAATTGTACTTAAAAGTTGTTTTAGGTCCAGGATTTATTGAACGATATGTTAATTAAGAATGTTGGAAACTGGAGAAAGCTTGAATACCTACTAGACAATATCTTCGCGTGTCTAAAGTCTCTTTGTACAGGAGTTTGTCAGGACAATCTGGCATGAGAGTATTTCTCCCTACAAGTAAACCCTGACTAAATATTCAAAATCACATGATATTCTCAGCCTCAATAAGATCTCTGTATGGATAACCCGGACTGGCTTTTACAAAGGAATGGTGCACCTCCTCCAAGTGATGTTGGTCCTGGATATGACCTTAAACTATATCCGATGGTGAGGCCCCAGCTTGCGGGCTCTGGGGAGTGTGGAGCCACCCTTTAATTGCTATTGCTCCCAGGTCCACTCTGACCCGGAGTGGTAGTACCTGTTAGGGTCCCAACTATGGGTTAAATAGAAACTGACCTGAAAAAAACAAATATATTCTATTAAAAAAAATATTTCTTCAAAATCACCGGATTTGGCATTAAATAACCTGAAAAGGGTTGATATGCCGTAAAACAAAAACAACCAACCAAGTGATGTTACCTCAAGTAAAAACATGAAGCTGTTGTTGTAAGCGTTAGGGGATTTCATAGGTAGTTGAATCATTGAAACTAGAAATGCTTACAAACATAAATACTTAACGCAGATAGTTCACAAGTACATAAATACACATTTTATTACAAATTGACAAACATGAAAGTTATGTAACACCACAATACACAACAACAATTTGGTACTCACTTAGAAGTGGTTAAAGTCCTACTTTGTCTCATAGTGGGACAATGTTCTCACCAGGATAAAACTTTACATTTTCTGTTAGTCCGAAACCTCTTTTTTTGTCCAAAAGGAAGTCACTCCCCCGGTGTCTATATAAACCGGTGTTCTTTACCTAAATTCCCCTACGCTGAGTACTCTGCCAGACTAGATGAATTCTTATTCTGGAATCCAGTAAGATCTAGAGACAAAAAAGATATACTGTAACATATGTAAATGGTCAATTGAGGAGAGAAATGTTTTATACATCTGTATTAACTTGGTGTTTGAGATGTAAAGAAAAACTTTAATATCTATGTAGCGTTTATAAAGATAAAATGCTAGTCCCAGGAAAGGGGCCCTTTGATTTCTGAGAACTTTGATTGAAGTAAAACGAAACAAAAAACAAAAAAAAGCATATACATACATTGTATATATATTTTTATTTTGTACTAGCATGGGTGCCTGGCATTGCCCAGATGTTTGGAGGTGTATGCTGAGCAAAAAAAAAAAAACGTTCAATTTTTTAACTTTGAACCCTATTATAGCCCCTTAACATTTATTGTTTTGGGCTCAAATCAACTTGTTAGATCCATGTCCAAGGAACCTATATCTAAAATTTCAAGTGTTTAGACCCCAAATTGTCAGGAGTTTGGTAGTCCTCAAAGGTCAAATCGTTGAACTTTAACCCCTTAACAGCCAAATTTCTGGCCAAAACCCAATCACATAGATTTTCCCAAATCTCAGTACACTGTATATCAAATTTCGAGTCTGTAGACTAAAAATTGACAGTTATTGCATAGGGAAATGTACACACAGGCACACGCACATTCACTTTTATAGATGTATATAGATTTGACTTATGATTTTTTTTCTTTCAAAATGCAGGACATTTAATGGCAGTTGCATTCCCGTGGCAAACAAGATTGAGCATCAAATTAAAACCTGGTCGTCTAGCATGTGCAATGGTACACAAAAGTGCATGTATGAGGTAAGTTGAATAGAAAACGGAAAGAGGATGTTGAGGTTAAGTGTCTGAAAGTAATTTAAAAAAAAAAAAAAAAAAAAAAATTTTTTTCTTTTTAAGATGAAAATTCTCAGTAACTACATTAAATATGATTTTACTTTCATGCTATGAAGAAATTAAAATTTTAACCTTTTTAGTGAAAATAAAAAATATCTTACAGTAAGAAAAAATATCTTACAGTAAGAAAAAATAAATTGATTTACCAAGAGGGCAGCTCATCAAGTATGACATAATCACATCGACACACCGTTTCTCATTAGATCACTGAAGTTAAGCAACGTGGAGCCTGGCCAGTATTCAACAAGTGACTATTTGGGAATGTTAGGTGTTGTATGTATCAGAAGTTTCATAGAAAGCTGAAAGAGTCAGGATGTCTGAAAGCATTTCTTTTTTTTTTTTTTTTTTTTTTTTTTTTTTTTTTTTTGCTTTCAAATAACAAAACATTAAATTTGATTTTTTTCAATATTATGTTATGCAGAAATTAATATCTAAGTTTTATTGAAAAAAATCTCATGCTAAGAAAAATTATATATGACATTAATGCATTGACACACTGATTCTTCACCAAAGTTAACTGATGTGTAGCCTGGCTAATACCAGATGGGGAGCTATTTAGGAATACTAGGAACCGTGCGGCTGGGGATCGCTTGGGAATTTAATATTTATTGTAAACTTTCTTCTTCGGAGGAGGAGGAAGCCGGCATAAACTACCCGGCTGGTACTACATCTCATATTACTGGTTCGTTTAAGAATTTTTGAAATCGATAATATAAATCTGAAACATCTGTTAGTGTGTATGCCTTGCTAAAACTTTCGACACGCACAACCAGCTGGCAAAATTGGTATCGTTTGAAAGCTCCGTCTTTTGGTCGACAAATATAAAAAAATTGGCCAAAAATATTAATTCTTTTACCATCAACTGCGCTGCTTTTTACAAGGAGGGGTCACTTTTTTCGTCAACATTTTTGCAAAGTCACCTTGCATTGACTAAGCTTAATTTGAATGGAGGTGATGCCGTATGTCATGGTGTGTGTGTGGTGACTCAACCGTTCGCCCCCCCTCCCTTTTTTTTTTTTTTTTTTTTTTTTCCCCACTTTCTTTTCCTCTTAGTGTTACAGGTTCAAGTTTGCCTATTACTTTTTTTGGCACTGCTATTTACATTTATTTTAGGGAGTTGGCTAATTTTTTTTCTTTTTGTTGTTTGAAACATATTTTTAGGGCTATGCTGATCAATACCCTTACCATAAAATCTCTCCACACCCCGGGCAATGCCAGGTATCCTCACTAGTCTATAATATAAGTCTCAGTTGTCTATTTGTGTGTTTGTATATCGAGTTAAAAGTCAACAAATAAAGAAGGGACCACTATGAATATGGTATTGTCCGAACTGTTGATCCTTCGGATGTGTAATATCCAAAACTCAGAAAAAAATATTCATTTTTTACCTTAACGACTACAAAATCCGATTGGGGGGGGGGTACGTAAAATCGTCTTCTAAACGATTTTAACATTTGCGCATGCGTGAACGGCATTCATCTCTTGCATGCGTTAAATATAAAAATTTTCAATGTCATGTGCTGACGGTTGCTGTAGCCGATTGGGTTAGAAGGTTTACTCATAACTGAGTTTTTAGGTTCGTACTCAGCGGACGGTTTTTTTTTTTTTCTTTCTTTTTTTTCTCATTTAAACAAGGTTAAAAGATGTTTTTTTTTTTTTTTGTTTCTTTTATCAGCAGTTAATTAAATAAAAAATCATTTTTTATATTTCGGGTTATGTAAATCAGTTTTTTTTTTTTTTTTTTTTTTTTATACACCGTAATTGCTTGATACTTTTTACAGATTTGTAGCAGTGGGTCAACATCAGTGGATTATTACACAATAAAAGTGTAGTAAAAAAAAATTATTTTATTTTGTTATTTTTAAAATTGAATTAATTTCAGTTTGCTTTATTTTTAACTTAATCTTTCTAGACTGAGGCAGAATTTAAGCAATTCGTTTAAACTGATATATAGTCATGAAAAGTGCTCAATATCCCGAGAATAGCTTCTCTTTGTATTACTTCTGCCGAATTATCTGGTTGGGAGGTAGTCAGGTACTTTTTCTTTTTTGGGGCGATTACATTTTTGTGTTTTTATTCATTTTTTTTTTAAGTAGGATTACTGTATCTTTTGTGTTTGAAATTGTTACATTTAAGTACAGTTACCGAATCCCACCCCCTATATGTTCTAGGATAGGGGTGGAGGTATCAATGTTTCACAAAGTAATGAAAAAGTGCTCCATATCCTCAGTATAGAAGATGTGTCGAAACAGAACTTCATTTTATTTGTGGACCTAGGCAACACCGGGTATCCCTGCTAGTCTATTTATATAAAATGCAGTTGCATATGTATGTTCGTATGTCCAGCTAAAAGTCAGAATCTATAAAACAAACTCACAAAATTGGTATAAACTTGGTTAGTGTTATCCTGGATGGATAATATCTAAAATTTAGAAAAGAGTATTCATTCTGTGTTAACTAGGCCGGGTTTCATTGAGGATGGAGATAAATTTTTTTTTTTTTTTTTTTTTTTTTTTTTTTTCAGTGTTCTGTACTAATTTGGAAATAAAATGCTGATTAATTCCATGAAGAATTTATTATATAAGTTTTTTTTTTTTTTTTTTTTGTGTCCCCCGTCCGTCCAAAGATAAGAATTGGCTGGACGTAGGAGAAAGGTTTTGATCTTGAGGCCAGGACATTTTCATTTGGAACATCCAGTCTGTTTACATAAACAGCCGAAAGTCGCCGAATCAAAAAGTCAATTTTAACATGGATCAAAAACTGTATCAGATATTTATTACTTGTCGAAGTAAAATTCTTCACTATGCATAGTTGTTTTTCTTTAAAAGCTGATGCTCCTAATTCAATCTTTTGCACCTTAAATTTATTTTATTTATTTATTTATTTATTTATTTTTTTTTTTTTGCAAGACTTGAACTTTCTTTTAGAGATAGAAATCCCCATACAGTTTCTATTCCAAAGTATTGCCCCTCCTCCCACACACACATTTTTTTTTTTTTTTTTTTTTTTTTCAAGACTGACCCTTACTTTATGTCAAACTTGTGTTGTTATTTGGACACTTTTTCTTGCTTGTTTTTCAGCTTGTGTTTGCTAATCAAAGCTTGATCGAAGGAATTCACAGAACGCCGAAATTTCATTTCATTGATTCATTTGCTTTCAATTTGGCAGAGCAAAACAACACTTGTTTCGCAGAGGTAAGTGGAAAAACTAAAACAAGTTTGAAAATTGAAAAACAGATTTGTCAGAAAGGCTCATTTTTTTTTTTTTTTTTTTTTTTTTTTTTTTTTTTCTGGATTTTTGAAAATGAGGATTGATTATTCATACTTGAATTCTTCGGACTATTATTTTCACGTTTCAGTTGATGTAATTTCCGATCTTGTTCAAGTGTATCTTGTCAAACTCAGGGAATCTTTCTGCTAAACTCTGGAATCTGCACAGAATTTTGAATGGAACTCCTTATTTAATCCATGAGGGTAGCATGCTCTTGTCCTGTCAGCCATTACTAGTGTAGAAGTTCTAAGTAATTTGCAATTATACTTTGAATATCGACCGCATTGAAGATTAAACTTTCAACCTCCTGGAGAGTGTAGTTTACAAGTGCATTTTACCAAATACTTTATCCGTTATGCCACAGCTACAGGACACGATAAGAGCAGTAATCTGAATAATACAAACTAGCGTGACCTGTGGAAATTCCACTGGGGACTCATTCATATGTAATATATTGATGTTGGCATTCTGTAGATGTTCAGCATAAATGGAGACACCCTGATATTTTTGTAGCTTTTTTGTTAAAACTGCAAAAGTATTTAGCTAACAGGGACGCCCGGCAAAGCCAGGTCGTAAAATATGCTTAAATATGATATTTTAACTCTCATAATATATACGAAATCTACAAGAATTAATGTTCTATGGATTTTTATATATTATAAAGTTGCGATTTCAAAAACAAAAAAAATATATCTATATGACTTGGGTTCATCAGCTTGAATTGAAATCGAATCCCAAACTTAAGTGCTCAATACGTAGGTAGAGCTAGTTAATAAGTTATAAAATGTATATGGCGATTAAGCTACACTGAATATTCCGCGTTTCATCCACTTTAGGATTCTTCAGGATTATGCGACATAAGCCTGAAGAATCCTAAAGTGGATGAAATGCGGAATACTCAGTGTAGCTTAATCGCCATATACATTTTATAACTTATTAACTAGCTCTACCTACGTATTGAGCACTTATATATATATGAGAGAGAGCAAGAGATGTTTTTGTTTGCAATACTTTTTGAATTAATTCAATTATTTATACAAAAGTGCATTTTTACCTAAATTCGAGTTGGGAATAATTTTCCCTTAACTTTAGTTCCTTCAAATATAACCAAAATCAAGACTTATGAAGAATTCTTCATTAAAATTATTTAAAAAAAAAAATAGATTATTGGAGTGCCATTAGTTATAACCGAAACTAAAACTTATGAGAAATTCTTTTTAAAAATAGATGACTTACGTGCCATCAGTTATAATCGAAACCAAAACTTATGAAGAATTCTTGGTAAAATTATTTATTACAAGAAATAAAAAGTACATAACAATTAAACAACCCAGATGTAAGCGTGACATAGAAAATAACACACATGCAATTGTATTAATATATATATATATATATATATATATATATATACAAAAGTCTCATTTATTAACATTCTTTTTTCGATTTTTTGTATGCCTTATATATACTAGTCGGAAACCCAACATTGCCCAGTCGTAAAATACACTTAAACATATTTCATTTATTATAGAACAAATTCTCTATTGATTATTATATTGTACCTAGTAGTAATTTCAAAAGTTAAAAAAAATATTACTTGGGTGACATCAGCTAAACCAAAATGTATAGTTTTCCATTGTTATTGTTATTCAATGCCATTTGAGGTTAGTTCATGTACATATCAGAACTTAAAAAAATTAATGTACTTAAATGTAGATTTGCACATGCGTAAACAATGTTTAGTTACTTTCGTTTGCCAAGTTCAAATTTTTCAATTTTAACCTTTCAGCAACTATTTTTACTGGTTAAAACCAAATTGAATTTGTTCCACAGGTCCAAATCCCCTATATTTCAAGTTTCAAGTCTATAGACCAAAATCGATAAGAGTAGTTTGGTAGAAACTATTCTGCACACACAGACAAGGTTATATATATATATATATATATATATATATATAATTTTTTTGATTCATCCAGCCTTGACAGACGTGTTTTAAATTTTATCTCCAGTGCTTTTCTTTTAATGATTTGGAATTCATTCCATTTGCGCTTTTTTCCAAGGAACTCTTCCTTTTGGATTATTTTGGACCATTGGGAATTTACCCATTCGATTGAAATTTTAAATTCGACCGTTTTAGATTTACCATTTTTGGGTTTTTACCCTTCACCGGACTATCCATTCATGTGAAATCTTTTTATCATTTTTCTTTTGCCTCCTGTTCCCCTTACCTCACCCTTTTTTTAACCAAGTAAGATATGTGACTTACTTGTAGTTTCCTTAAATATTTTTATATGCAAAATCCGATCCTGCATTTTGCTAATTCCTGCCCTCTGATGAGAAGGAGAGTATTTCTTCGAAACTCCGCGGATTAAGGACTATCCACTTATCTTGTGCTTCCTTTTTAAAAATTAAATATGTTTTTAACTCTTTTTCAAGATGTCTTTTAACATGTTTTATTAATCATTTGTTCATATATATATATATATATATATATATATATATATATATAGCAATTATAGGCAAGTCAAAGTCACTTGTTGGTATACATAGATTTATTTGTCGGTGTAATAAGGAAACACAATAATTGAGGGTGGTGTTATATATTTAGGTATAAAGAGCATATAACACCTCCCAAATTTCTGATTACATTGATGAATAAACCCATGTATACCAACATATGACTTGTCTTGAATATAAATTATATTTAAGTTCTATCATACCTGGTGAGCTTTACACATTTTGATAGGTCTAATCTTAAAAAAGCTTTATATATATTAGGGAGTTAAAGAAGTGTATGTATATATATATATATATATATATATATAAAGTGAAACTGTGTCTGTCTGTCTATTTTCAGTCTATAGACTCGAAATTTGATATACAGAGTATTGAGATTTAGGAAAATCTTTAATCAGTTTTCAGCCAGAAATTTGGCTGTTAAGAGGTCAAAGTTCAACGATTTGAAATTTTATATATAGGTTCCTTGGACATGGATCTAACTTAATAACATGATTTGAGCCCAAAAAATATGTTAAGGGGTCATAATAGGGGTCAAAGTTAAAAGAAATTGACCTCTGCGGTCTCTATCAAATTACTCGGACAATTTCTGGCCTAAACATTTGAAATTTTACATAAAGGGTATTCAGAGATAGGGCAAGCTTTTTAATCGTTTTGGGTCGAAAATTTGAGCTACAAATATATAAATCTATGTATGTTTGCCTAAAACTTTCGATAGAGGCGACGGACTTTCACAAGATCAGTATCGTTTTTAAGCTCTACCCTTCAGACGACAAATACCGAAAAATTGGCTAAAAACATTAATTTCTTCACCCTCAACTGGGCACTTTTCTACAGGGAGGGGTCGCTTTTTTCGCCAAGGTTTTCGAAAGTCATCCTCTCCTTTCGATTGTCTAGCCTTAATTTAAACCTACGTCACTTTTGGTTTGGTGGTAGTCGTAACAGCAAAGACGTCACATTTTTTTCACATTCTTTTCCTTCTTCACGGAGATATATATATATATATATATATATATATATATAAATAACTACTTAATTTACTCACATAAATTTATATACGAAAGTATAGATTTATGCGTAAACTTTAAGTATTTACTTCAAAAGTGCTCAATACCTAGGTAGAGCGCATAAGCCTGAAGAGTCCTAGAGTGGATGAAACACAGAATATTCAGTGTAGCTTAATCGCCATATACATTTTATAACTTACTATATATATATATATATATATATATAACAGAATACCCATCCCAGGATAAGTATAAGCAATAAATATCACGTTACTTTTAAATTTTAATATTTTTTCTTTGGGGGAGTATGGTGTCGTTCTAGTGAGACTCGCTTAACTGTTAGTTTGCAAAAAGCAAAATGTGTTCGTGTTACTCACCTTGTTGCCTGTATAAAATGGTCCATAATTCCTTATAAGTTCAAAAGTTTTATGAAGCATATACATATTATTGATGCGCATGTACAAATGACTATTCTTTTAAAGGTGTATTACACTTAATATGACTTTGAATTTGATGTGGAGCAATTCTTTTCTCTATGAAATCTATTGTATCTAATTTATTTTCGAGGAGGACATGAATTTGGCGAGTGGTAAAGTTTACAGAAAAGTAATATGCTCATGTTATTTGCTGGGCTGCTACAGATATATATATATATATATATATTATTTTAAAATTCATAATTGGTTTATTAGATTATCCTGTACATTAGAATTCCAGGATATGGCATTAATCTGTTCGGGATTGGGATTGTAAGGGGAAATCGCATATGGTGGGGCCTAAGCAAAATTTTATGCAATAGATATTAAAAATTAGTAACAAAATACAGTACAGTATATAATACACATGCATATAATCAAATAACATTATAAATAACACTGTAAGGCAGGGCAAATATCATAACCAGGGGCCGGAAAAACATATTCCTCATTGTAACCTGGAAAAAATTGTATCCCAGGGCCACCATATTCTGGGGCTCTACTTTACAAGAAAGTGGATTCAAAATTTCCAGCCATGAAATTTCACTCCTGCTTGTGTTTGTGGCAATTTTTGTCTTTAACTGATTAACATTTAACAGCTACTGTTTAATAGATTATCAAAGTTTAATAATAATTACCATACATACTTGTGTATAATTTGAATTTCTAGGAGACGATTTTAAGGTTATTTTTTAGGGGGTTGACTTATACGTAGTTAATGTTTCTGAAAATGCTGTTAAAGAGTGATTCGGCGCTCGATCATAACATAGAAAACGCCGTTTTGTGCACTTAGTAATCCTAGTAATTAATCGCACTCCTTCCGAATTCACTACAGTGTGTTTACCAGCATGTAAGCACATGGTTTTTTTATGGGGAGGCTTAATAATAATTGGAATAGCTCTCGCCACGTTCACTCTCTAGATGTGGCTATAGGCCTAAGTTTGATATGATGTATTTGATGATGATATGGCGTTTTAGTAGGTTAGGAAATTTAGTGTTTATGATATGTCGTTCTCCCCTAAATTCAACATGTTTTAACAATTTAATGACAACTTTTAAATGAAACCATTTAATGGCACTTAACACATGCATTCACATTATTACTGTATATTACGGTCTGAGCCATGTATGTGTTTATGTTATTATCGTACGTGACATAAATTACGTCTAAAAACAGTAACTACATCATGTCGTTGATCTGAATGTCTGATTAGCAACGTTTGTGTTCGTTGCATGTAAGTGTGCAGCAGGTTGGTTCTATATATGAAAATCAAGTAGACCACACTTTCGTAAATGCATGTATTATCGCTCGCGGATGCTGAGAAACAATTTATGATATGTCTTATAAAAAAAAAAGAAAAACACCAAAAAAGAAATTATCTGTGTAAGAAAGAGCCATGAGACGAACCATTTAACTTGTCTAAAATCTAGTTGACTTATACATAAGTAATACCTAAAATGCACATCGATCTGTACACAAGATCGACTTATACACAAGTATATACGGTATATATTAAACTAGAAGAATGTACCCATCCCAGGATAAAATTAATTTCCTGAACATCAGTTTATATCACTTTAGTTAGAGCAGCATCTATCATCCATGTCTTCATTTTTACCAGAAGTATGGATAAAATTACCCCCCCCCCCAAACAGAGCAGTTTTGCACAATCTCTGTCCTCTCACACCGACTAAAATCCAGAAATGATACTTATGTCTAGGATCCTTATTCGTTCTATCCATTGCATGATTTTGATTCAATAAACTTTTGTAAATTTAAATCTTAGGATTAAGATTCTTGTAAAGAAATTGAAATTAAGAAATTTTTATTTAAAAAAATTTTTTTTTTCAACCCTGAAACAAGGCAAACATAAGAATCTACTATATGGAATCGTGTCTAACGGGTGACTCTGGGGGAGTTGAGCAGTGAGATGTCTGTTCATTAAACTTCTGCAGGTTAATACAGTCAGGAAAGCACTTGAAAGGAAAGGAATTCCAAAGTCTAGCAGTCCGAGGGAAGAAATTATTCCTTGCACCTAGTGACGTCAACAGTGAAGAGATAGGCTTTTACTAATTTGTTTTTCTCTTAATCAAATTCAATGTAAATCTGAAAGATTTGAATTTTCAAATAAGAATGCATATTAAGCCCACTGAAAACTCTTTAAAAAAAAACTCCAAAGAAACTGAAAGTACATTATTAATTGATGCCCAATATTTGTTAGAATTACACAAAATCAGTACTATTAATCTCCTGTGTATCTTTTGCATGAACTAAATTAAACTAAATATAGCCAATATTTAGACCCCTTACGAGCTAGCGGGTGTATTCCAAAAATTATAATTAGTTAATTAGTTTAGGAATGAATCCTGTACACACACACACACACACACATATATATACACACACACACACACACTCTTTATAATATATTCATCATATTGGTTCTCCAATTCTCTCTCCTCTGATCTTGAGCATGTAGTACAATGGGGTAAGGAGTGGCTGGTTACTTTTAATGCATCTAAAACCAAGCTTCTCTCTTTACATCATCAACATTCTGATCCACATCTGGCATCAATTGAAATGAATGGCTCTCGTCTTCAGGAGGCCTCAAGTTTTGACAAGCTTCTTGGCTTGACCATTACTCCTGATCTTAAATGGAACACGTACATCAAATCTGTTGCCAAGGCTGCTGGAAAAATGGTGGGATCTTTCTATCGATCCGGTAGATATCTCACTGCTGATGCAATTCTCTATCTATATAAGAGCCAGGTACGTCCAAGGATGGAATACTGTTGCCACATCTGGACAGGAGCTGCTAGAAAGGACTTGTCCTGCCTTGATAGAGTTCAAAATAGACTTCGTAGCCTCGTAGGAGATGTCCTTTTCTCTTCCTTGCAACATCTATCTCACAGAAGAGATGTTGCGAGTTTGTCTCTGATGTATCGTTATTTTCATGGAAAGTGTTCGTCTGAGCTTCAATCTATGGTCCCCCCTCGCCAAACTTTCACAAGAAACACTCGTCTAGCTGTAAACACTATCAATAATTCCCCCCACTCTTTATCTGTGCCTAAACCTAAATGTAAATTCCATGAACAAAGCTTCTTTCTTAGAACTGCACGCCTGTGGAATTGTCTTCCGTTTTCCTGCTTTCCGGCTGACTACAATATGGTTGTCTTCAAGTCTAACGTAAATAAGTTCTTGATGAGCCGTTCCATATAAGTTATCAAATTTACCAAATTTTCATTACTAATGATTACTATATTGTCCAATTTCTACTGTACACTCTTTAAGCCTTATCCTTGAGTGGCCTCTTGGCCTTGATAATGTGGTGATGCCTATGTAAAAAAAAAAAAAAAAAAGAAATAATTTCAACTGACGCTTTCTAGATAAACATACAACAGAATTACCTCCCTTGGATTGTAGATGTTTTGTTAATTCTCTTAAAAACTTAATTAGTTAGCCTTAATTATCGCCCTTGATATAACTTTTCAAACGTGGGGAAAACAACAGAAATAGTTAAGTAGGAAATAAATAAATAAATGGTAAAGAATATTCTTATTCCTCCCCCCTCCCCCTCTCTCTCGCACACACACCAAAAAAAAGAAAATTATTCTAAAATTGGTTATACCTTGAGACATGAATTTCTTCCATTCGTGAGATATGATTTTTTTTTGAGATAGGTTAGTGTGACCTATTTGAATTAAAAGAAACAATTAATCCAAGGGTAAGAAATTTACCCAAAACAAGTTCAAATTATGCTTAAATTACACTTTATAATCGAATAGCCAATGCTCAAAATGTATAAACATTTTGACCCCTCCCTTTACTTAAAAATTCACCAAAAATCAGGACATTAACCATTTTAATGAAATTTTCAGTATTTATCAAATAATGATTACAGAATATAATGAACCCATTATTCTTATTTGAATCTTAGTGGAAATGTATTATTTTGTTTAAACAGAAAATACTTATGGTTTTCAGTAGTAAAAAAAAAAATGAATTTATTTTTGCTTTTTTTTATGAATATATAAAGCATCGTAAATTATAACAATAAAAAAGAATTTTGAGGAACATTATGAAAAAATCCCCTAAAGTCCATATTAACGAAATCGATATAACTCAAAGAAAAATTTATTTCTCAAATTAACAATTGACTTAAAAATTGTTTAATATTTTCACACAAAAAAACTATAATTACAAAAAATATTTCCTTTCTTGAAGATGACATTTTTAGCATAATTTTTATATGTAAAATTCTAATATTTTCCTTGCATGAATGAATGTGCAATCTTCAGCATAACATAAGTTTCATATAATCTTGAAAAATAAAAAATTTAAAAGCAGGAACACAAAAATAATTAATTTAAAAAATAAAAATTCTACAAATGTCCATGATAGGAATCTAGGAATCTATGGATGCACGGCTGAGGGGGGGGGGGGCAATTGGGTTTACACCCTCCTATCTCCCTCCCTCCCTTTAACCACCCGACATCATTTTCATATAGCCTTTTGACTTTCTGACATTTTGGGCTTCCGTAGAACTCATGCTAGACGACTTTGTTTGTTTTGATTGTGCAAAGCCAGAATTTCTCACTTTTGGAGGCTAATTAAGCTATTTTTTGTGCAAACAAGGTGTTTTTTTTATTATTCTTATTATTTAACTCAATATCTTAGAACTTTACTTTACTGATAATATTTGAAATAGTCCCAGAAACTAATATTTTATCTTTCAAGGGATTTTTACGATGAATTTATTTAACTTCAAAATTTAGCTAAACTTATCAGTTTCCAAATGCCGCCATAAAAACATTTTTCATTAACTTTTTTTCATGTGTAAAAAAATTTTTTTTCCTTTTGCAAATTAACTTTAAGCTTTCATATTTCAACACACAATGAAAAAAGTAATCGGAACCTACAAAAAAATTGATAAACTGACTTTCAAAACTATGCCCCCCCCTATCCCCCTATCATACCTAACAATCACTAAAGAAAGATAAATACAACAGTAGTGACACAGAAATTGATATATAATTATGAATGTTAAAAAAAAAACAATGAAAAGAATAGTTGTATGCACTGCCTAGGTGAGTGCTAGCATACAGAATGCAAGAAAGGGGGGGAGAGAGAGAGAGAAGCAAGACTACCACACGCACACACACAATACAGTAACTAAAAAGCAAAATTATACACAATAAAAAACATTAAATGAAATTACTAAATGCTTAATGTCTAAGTCTTAATGTAACTGTCGCGGTTAATCACCTGAAGAAGGCCAGAGGATTAATTAACCGAAACGTGATGGAACAACAACTATAAAGATGAGGATAGCAGTCTGCAAATAAATGAATACAGAAATCATTTATCTAAAACAAACAAAAATAAGGGCGATAACTTAACAATTCAAAACTTGCAAAATATGTTTAATGGCCACACATTCGCATTAATCATTTAAAAATTCTTGTAAAATTCATTTCTTTAGATTCTTGTCAAAATTTTTTTTTTTTTTTCTTTCAGGGAAGATCATCATCAAATCTTTGGTTTGCTGTGCTCGATTTTGGTACAAATTACTGTAATCTTCACAACTTGATTACAGGTTTGTAAAAAAAGCAAAAAAAAAAACATTTCATTGTTTGATGTGCGTACATCTGTCGATACCGCACATTCTGGATTGTATGTTGATAAAATTATTCATTCGCTGTGTTAATTTATAATGGTGCTTGTTTAGTCTAATAGAATTTCGAAATAATGCATTTCAGAAAAAACATTACGTACTTACATGTCATGTCGAAATTAATATGAATTCCAAAAAAATGATCCAGAGATGTTAGATCTATTTTTTTTTGTTTTTATGTTTTTATATATATATATATATATATATATATATATATATATATATATATATATATATATATATATATAATTTTTTTTTTTTTTTTAATACAAAAAGTCATAAACACTAGTGGTCGAACCAAGCTAGTCAATCATTTCTCTCTAATAGATTCATAGGAGTAATTGTTGATGGGCAGAAATCAGAAGCTCACAGTATTAATGCTGGAGTTCCTCAGGGGTCCATCCTGGGCTCAACTCTCTTCAAAGATCTCCCAAATCACACCCTTAGATCATCCATCTGGTGCTACCAGATCAGGCTGCCCTGTGGCTTCCTGAGACGAAATGCACCTACATTGACGTTTTTTGTTTTCTGATCTTTTTTGTAAAACTTAATTATGTTCTGCAAAACTAAAAACAAAAACAGCCTATCTCCCTCCCCTTTTTATTTTTTCCTACCTTACTCCCGGTCCTGGATATGACCTTAAACTACATCCGATGGTGAGGTCCGGCTTATGGGCTTGGGGAGTGTGGAGCCACCTCTTAATTGCCATTGCTCCCAGGTCCACCCTGACCCAGAGTGGTAGTACCTGTTAGGGTCCCAACTATGGGTTAAATAGAAACAGATTTTAAAAAGGAAAAGAAATAACAAGAAAGAAAGAAAAAGAAAACAAACATATTCTATTAAATTATTTATTTATTTATTTTTTTTTTGCCCTGTCGGTAGGGCATGAGAACAAACCGACTGCCCCCCTGCAGAAGGTAAAAATCCCTCAATGGGGCAACCAGTTAGCCGTGGGTTGCTACCCCTTAATGTCTTAGGATGTGATCCTGGTGATTGAGCGAACCTAAACCAGGATACATAGAAGTTTAGGCACCGCAATACATTACTTTGGCCCTTACTTCGATTAGACGGGCGGTCGGAGAGGCCCGATCCGACCAATCGGCCAGTCACGCCAAGCCCCACCATATATTGCCCATTCCAAAAACTCACTACTAACACAACACCCCCCCCCTCTCCCACAAATAACCATACTCCCTAATATATGATGGAAAGCGGTGGCTGAGGGTCAATCGATTAGGTGTGAATATCGATGACGAGGCTGTAAACCCCTCAGGATTGCTACAGATCCCATAGCAATATCAAGAGAGAACAGATAATCATTATGATACCACCAAAATCGGTTATATCATCATTGTATCCCTGTGGAGGCTGGGCGAATTGGTTTCCCCCCAGGCTCTTCCCAAATAGGACTCCGAGGTGGGTGGGGAACAAAGATGACGAAAAAAGAAAACAAAATATATGGCTTATTCCTCCCAAAAACCACCCAATCACCCAAAGAGAACCCACTCTGATGTCTCTGACATCAGTAGCTCTGACGAAGAGACGATAAAACCAAGGAACTCAACATTCGTAGTAATAGAATCAATGGAGGAAACTCCTTTGAGCAAACTATCACCTTTTAAAATTGAAAAAAATCTTAAGACTCTAAAACCAAAGTCTATTAAAAAACAATTTAACGGCAGCCTACTAATAGAAACCCATAACAAAGAGCAAATTAAAGAAATATTGAAACTAAAATTATTTGAAAACATCAAAGTCAAATGCTACAGACATCCAACCCTAAATACCTGCAAAGGAGTAGTGAAAAGCCACGAACTTGCACTTTGTCCCTTGGAGGAAATCAAGATAAACTTACAGAAACAGAATGTGTTAGATGTTCGTAGAGTTCAAATAAAAAAAACAGTGAGAAAATTGATACCAATACATATATACTAACTTTTGATTCCCTCACCATACCCAAAGAAGTGGAAGTTGGATATATGAAAATAAATGTAGAAATTTATATTCCAAACCCCCTCCAATGCTTCAAGTGCCAGAAGTTTGGACACCATCAAGATCGGTGCACACGATTACCAGTGTGTGGAAGATGTGGAGAAAGCGGCCCACACATTGACTGCAGAAAAGATTTCAAGTGTGCCAACTGCCTGGGAAATCATGGCGCTGGCTCTAGATATTGTGAAATATGGAAAAGAGAAAAAGAAGTGACCAAACTAAAACATATAAAGAATATATCCTACCCAGAGTCCAGGAAAATCATTGAAACTAAAACATATGCAGATGCAACTAAAAAAACTACTCCAATCAACAATCAAAATGGTCATATACATGTAACGGATACAACTGACAAGAAAATTGATGTCCTAAGCAAACTAATAAAGGAAATGAAAGAACTATTAGAAGAAATGAGGAAAATGAATAGTGCAATGTCTGCAACCAATCCAAGGATAATATTAAGTAAAGACACTACTGAACCACAAAAAGAAACAAAACCACAAACCATTTCTACAAAAACAACCGAACAACCATCAAACACATCACAAGCCAGAAAAGAATCAAAAATCCCCCCAGACAAAAAAAAAAAAAACAAACAAAAACAGGAAAAGAAAGATCCCGATCTATATCTCGAACAGGGACTCCGACAGAAAATATATTTGAGGGATTGGAGACTATGGAAGTTGAACACAATTCCAAATGATGAACAAAATATTACAATGGAATATCAGAGGGATAAAAGCAAACCAAAATGAACTCACATTATTAATAACAAATATGAGCGCAGCACTTGTCTGTCTACAGGAGACCTTTCTGAAAGAAAATAATACCATCAACATAAAACACTACACATCTTACAACTACATAAATAAAGATATGGACAGAGCTTCTGGAGGCACATCAATACTCGTGAAGAATGAAGTCCCTCAAAGACAAATAAATATAAACACAAACTTGCAAGCAATTGCAGTTTCAGTGACTCTACATAGAACTATAACACTTTGCTCAATCTACATCCCTCCAAAAGATACAATCAACGAAACTGAGATAACTCCATTAATAAAACAACTCCCTAAACCCTTTTTTCTGCTAGGAGATCTCAACAGTCACAATGTAATATGGGGAAGTAAAGAAACAAATAAAAAAAGGAAAAGAAATAGAAAACATAATAAATAAAAATAATCTATGCCTCCTTAATAATCAAAACTACACCTATATTACTCCTGATCTGAAATGGAACACGTACATCAAGTCTGTTGCCAAGGTCGCTGGAAAGATGGTGGGATCCTTCTACCGCTCCAGAAGATATCTCACTACTGATGCAATTCTCTATCTATATAAAAGCCAAGTACGGCCAAGGATGGAATACTGTTGCCATATCTGGGCAGGAGCTGCCAAAAACAGCCTATCATGCCTTGACAGAGTACAAAATAGACTTTGTGGTTTAGTGGGGGATGCCCTTTTCTCTACCCTGCAACCCCTCTCCCACAGAAGAGACGTTGCAAGCCTATCCTTGTTTTATCGTTATTTCCATGGCAGGTGCTCGTCTGAACTCCAATCCCTGGTCCCCCCTCGCCAATCTTTCACGAAAAACACCCGTCTAGCTGAATCCACTGTGAAAAATTTCCCCCACTCTATATCTGTGCCTAAATCAAAACGCGAATTTCATGAACAAAGCTTCTTTCTTAGAACTGCACGCCTGTGGAACTCTGTTCCGTCTGCCTGCTTCCCTCCGTACTACAACTTGGATGTCTTCAAGTCTAATGTTAACAAATTCCTAATGAACCGCCCCCCTTAAGTAAACACTTCATCAAATCTCCTCACTAGCGTAATGTACTTGCAATAACCCTTATCCCTGAGTGGCTTCCGGGCCTTGATAAGTGGTGATCTCTGTGTAAAAAAAAAAAAAAAAAAAAAAAAAAAAAAAAAATGTACCCAGCAACAGGTACTTTCACCGCCATTGACCTTACTTTATGTGATCCTTCCATATATATGGACTATGATTGGAAAGTACACAATGACACCTGTGGGAGTGATCATTTCCCAATCATCCTGGAAAGTCTAAGTACTAGTACTGAACAAAAAACACCCAAATGGAACCTACATAAAGCGGATTGGGAAGACTTCCAGGAACAGTGCAAAAACCAATTAATTATTGAAAAGAAAGATGAAGATGACCATTTGAACTACTTCATTAAAACACTCACAAACATAGCAAATAATACCATACCGAAAACAACCAAATCCAACAATTACAACAAACCTTGGTTCACAAAAGAATGCAGAAAAGCCATCAGAGCTCAACAAGCTGCTTTGAGAAAATTCAAAAAGTACCCAACAAGCGAAAATCTGGATTTCTTCAAAAACAACAGAGCAAAAGCCAGACGAATCATAAAGGAATCCAAAAGAACAACATGGAGAAATTATATATCCAAAATTAATGTGAATACCAAGGCAAAAACAGTTTGGAACATGATGAGGAAAATAGAAGGAAAGTGTAGTAGTACACCAATATCTAAAGACAACAAAATATACACCGATCAAAAAGACATTTCCAATAACCTGGCAGATAATTTATCAAAAATTTCATCATGTGACAGACAGAGAAATTCAAAAAGATTAGAGAAAAGGAAGAGAAGAAAATTCTATTTAAATCACAAAATACTGAAAAATACAACCAACCTCTTACCTTGCCTGAATTAAAAGAATCGCTAACCAAATCCCATGACACAGCTACAGGGCCCGATGAAATTCCATATGAAATCCTCAAAAAACTTCCAGAAACCTCAATGAAATACCTACTTGAAATTTTCAATATTATATGGTCCAGTGGAAACGTACCTGAGACCTGGAAAGAGGCCACAATAATACCAATCCTCAAATCTGAAAACTCAAACATCCAATCCCAATCAAATAACGTTTCAGATCCATTGAATTTCAGGCCAATAGCTCTAACAAGCTGCATTTGTAAGACCATGGAAAGGATTATAAACAAAAGACTAATCTGGTTCCTGGAAACAGAATCTTATTACAGAATTTCAAACAGGATTCAGGAAAAACCACATAGTCAGACTTGAAACCTTCATCAGAGAAGCCTTTGTAAGGAAGGAACATTTAACAGCAGTGTTTTTTGACATGGAAAAAGCCTACGATACTGTGTGGAAGTACGGTGTTACAAGGGATCTGAAGGCGCTTGGACTAAAAGGCAGAATGCCAATTTTTATTGAAAATTTTAAAAAAAATAGACGGTTCAGAATAAAGGTTGGCACAGCTCTCTCGGACTTGAAGGAACAAGAGAATGGAGTACCTCAAGGGAGTATACTGTCAGTGACCCTGTTCCATATCCGAATTAACAACATTGTAAAAAAAACCTTAACCCTGGGGTAGATTGCTCCCTATATGTGGATGACTTCCTAATATGCTGTAGATCTAGATATATATCTATAATAGAAAGGAAGCTTCAATTGTGCTTAAACAAAGTAATGAGATGGACGGAAGAGAATGGATTTAGATTCTCCAAAAGAAAAACGAAATGCATGCATTTCTGCAAACTAAAGAACATGCATAATGATCCTGTCCTAACCATGGAAGGAATGCCCATACCCGTTACTGACCAGTACAAATTCTTAGGGATTTTATTTGACAAAAAGTTAACATTCATCCCACACGTAAACTATCTGAAAAAAAAATGTAACAAAGCTGTAAATCTTTTGAGAGTGGTAGCGCATACCGATTGGGGTGCAGACAGGGAAATACTCCTTAAACTTTACAGAGCACTAGTCCACTCAAAGCTAGACTACGGTTGTTTCATATATGGATCAACCCGAACATCATATATAAAAAGCCTAGACCCTATTCACCATACTGGCCTAAGATTGGCCCTAGGAGCACAGTCTATACACGGAAGCACATGAACCCCCACTAGATCTAAGGCGAGAAAAGTTAGCGCTTCAATATTTACTCAAACTAAAGTCTTGCCCAAACAACCCTGCATATCAATGTACCTTCTATCCTAAATATGAAGAACTCTTCAACATGAGAGGAAAAGCTATCAAAACTTTCGGGCTCCGAATGAAGGAAAGCATTGAAGAATCGAAAATTCCAATCTCCAGCATTCACAACTTCATACTGCCTAAAACACCCCCATGGGCCATGAAACAAGTAGAAATAAAACTGAACCTAAACAAAAAGTCCAAATCTACCACAAACCCTATTGAATACCACGACCAACTTCAACATTTAAAATTACGATATTCAGACTACACCTTTATCTACACAGACGGGTCTAAAAGCAACAATCATACTCGATGTGCAGCAACGTACCATAAAACCACAATGAAGAGAAATCTTCAAAATGAAGCATCTATATTCACTGCAGAGACTATAGCTATCGATCTAGCACTCAACATAATTTCAGAGGAAACCACCAAAAACTTCATCATTCTCACAGATTCTCTATCAGTCCTATTATCTATACAAAATCAAAAACAAGAAAATCCACTAACAACAAAATTAATAGAAAAAATCAATATTGTTTCAACTACTAAAAACATTATTATTGTCTGGATCCCCAGCCATGTGGGGATCAAAGGCAATGACAGGGCAGATACAGCTGCAAAAAGATCTTCTCACCTTCCAACTGACAATTTTAAGATTCCACATACTGATCTTAGACCCCAGATAAAAGCATACATACAGGAAAAATGGCAACTGCGGTGGAGTCAGCAAGAGGGCAGCAAATTATACTCAATCAAACCTGAACTTCAGGAACGATGTCCGGACATAAAGAGATCACACCGAGAAGATGTGATACTGACTCGGCTGCGCATAGGACACACCAACTTTACTCATTCTTATATACTGAATGGAGAATCTGCGCCAGAGTGCATCCCATGCCAGGAGACACTCACAGTAAAACATATCCTAGTTGGGTGTGATGACCTCGCCCCAACTAGAAAATTATATTATACAGAAAGCAATATGGAGGACCTTTTTGAAAAGGTCAACTCAACAAATATTCTAGCATACCTAAGGAAAGTAAATTTATATAAGAAAATTTAAGGAAATTTAAAGTCACCCAAATATACACATTCATGTATAAATACAACATTTAATTTCTTAGTTCGATTTTATAAAAAAAAGGGAGGAAAGGCTGAAAAAGTCCCCCCCCCCCCCAATAAAAAAATAGTTTTAAAAAAAAAAAAGGACTCCGGCATTAAATGACCACATAGGTTGATATGCCGTAAAACCAATCAATCAATCAAACATAAATCATCCATAAACATCTATGGCAACACTTCAAAGGCCATAAATGACCAAGTTCTCTCTAATTCTCTCTCCTCTGATATTGAGCATGTGGTGCAATAGGGGAATAGGTGGCTGGTTAATTTTAATGCATCTAAAACAAAGCTTCTATCTTTATATCATAAATGCTCTGGTCCCCGTCTGGCATCAATTGAAATGAATGGCTCTCATCTTGGGGAGGCTCCATGTTTTGACAAGCTTCTGGGTTTAATCTTTACTCCTGATCTGAAATGGAACACTTACATCAAATCTGTTGCCAACGCTGCTGGAAAATGGTGGGATCATTCAAACAGATATCTCCCTGCTGATGCAATTTTATACCTAAGAGCCAAGTGCATCCAATGAGGGAGTACTGTTGCTACATCTGGACAGGAACTTCTGGAAGCATCTTATCCTTGACGGTTCAAAATAAACTTTGTAGTGGGGGATGCCCTTTTTCTCTTCCCTGCATCCTCTTTCCCACACAAGAGACGCTGTGAGTCTGTCTCTGCTTTATCGTTATTTTCATGGTAAGTGCTCGTCTGAGCTCCAATCTATGGTCCCCCCCCTTTCCAAATTTTCATGAAAAACTTGTCTAGCTGAAACCACTGTCAATAATTTCCCTACCCTTTATCTGTGCCTAAACCTAAACGTAGATTCCATAAACAAAGCTTCTTTCTTTAAGCTGCACGCCTGTGGAACTCTGTTCCATTTCCTGCTTTCCAGCTGACTACAATATGATCGTCTTCAAGTCCAACATAAACAAGTTCTTGCTGAACCGTCCCCCTAATTAATCCAATTTACCAAATTCCCATTACTAATGATTACTACGATATTGTCCCATTGACTACTGTGCACTCATCAACCCTTATCCTCGAGTGGCCTCCAGGCCTTGATATGTAGTGACTTTTTTTATACATGAAAAAAAAATATGCAAAATGAAGAAATTAATTGATTTTAAGCATGTGTAGAAAGAAATATAAATATATGCAACAGTTATTTGATCTACTGTGGTTCATAAAATTCCTGATTACTATTCTTTGTTTGTTTAGTTTTTGTTTGTTTAGTTTTTGTTTGTTTAGTTTTTGTTTGTTTAGTTTTTGTTTGTTTAGTTTTTGTTTGTTTAGTTTTTGTTTGTTTAGTTTTTGTTTGTTTAGTTTTTGTTTGTTTAGTTTTTGTTTGTTTAGTTTTTGTTTGTTTAGTTTTTGTTTGTTTAGTTTTTGTTTGTTTAGTATTGATATCTATTTATTTATTTTATCTTTTTCAGGAAGTGCTTTGGACAAAGCATCCGGCTATTCCGAAACCACCTCCAATGCGATTTGTACTCAATATTCTTCCCACAATTGTCTTGTCTACTAAACAGCGTCCGTCCATTTTTGTCTCTTCAGAATGAATTTTTTATATTTTAATATTTTTTGATCAAATTTTATGCCGTCTCTTTATCTTAAATAGGAGTGTATGCAGAATAAAGGATGCACAACCGTTGGAATTTTCAGGCCAGTTTATGTAAAATGCTGTAAGGTGTCAAACAGAAGTTCCATGTTTTTTTGTTTTTTTTTTTTTTCATAACCGTGTACAAATTTTTTTTTTTTTTTTTTTTTTTACAATGAAAAATAAATTACTCCTGTTATTATGAAGATAATTAAATGGAAAATCAATTGAAAAAAAATGAAAACAATATTTTTTTGTTATAAAGAAAAAATACAATGAAGAATTATTGGACTTTCTTTTTTTTTTTTTTTTTTTTTTTCATGAAATTTTCAGAAAATAAAAATTTAAATCGAAAAAACACTTTTGTAAGGCAAGTTTCCTGAAGAAATCTTGTTTTTTTTTTTTTTTTTTTACACTTTTTATAATAAACTAGCCTTGGTGCCCGGTGTTTAGAGATGTGTGTTGCAAAATAAAAAAAATTTTTTAAATGTAGTAGTAGGCAGGCAGGCTCGAACCCACCATACCACGAAGGAGAAAAGGAACATGAAAAAAGTGACATCTTCGCTGTTGCGCCCATCGCCAAACTAGAAGTGGCGAAGGTTTAAATTAAGGCTAAGTCAATCGAAAAGAGGGGCATAATTTTCAAAAATATCTGGAGAAAGCGACCCCCTCCCTGTTGAAAAGTGCCTAGTTGAGGGTGAAGGAATTAATGTTTTCAGCAATTTTTTTGCTATTTGTCGTCCGAACGGTTGAGCTTCAAAATGATACCGATCTCGTGGAAATCTGTTGCCTCTGTCGAAAGTTTTAGGCAGATGTACATACATACATACATACATACATTTAAACAGACAGGTGAGATTTATACTATAGACAAATGATAGCAAATAAATGTTTTCTTAAATTATGTTAACTGCTGCAATTTCATTAATTCGGTGTCTCTGCATGTTTCAGTGTTTTATAAAATCTACCCAGAAAATTCTGACAATAGCATGGTCTTTATTCTGCATAAGTATCCTCAAACGTTGGCCAACCTCCTCCAATCATTCAAGTTAACTCTATGCAATCAGAACAAACACTTGGTTTCTGATTAGATTTCAACTTTTACATATATCATTCTCGAAGCGCCACAATGCCATAAATTTCTCTAGAGACAAGAAGCAAAAAAACAGAAATAAAATTGCTATTTCTCTGAATCTCAAAATTCAATTTTTTTATACAAAAATTTTTTTTTTATTTTGTTTTTATTTTGTTAAATCTGTGTCACAATTATAAAATTTGAATAAATAAAAAAAAAAAAAAGGAGAAAACATTTTTTTATTTTTATCTATACTAACATTCTAAACAAACACGGTCATCTCTTTTCCCTCCACTATGTTCAGGCATAGACATTTTTGTTATCTTTCACTTCTCTCTTGGAACAAGCTATATATAAAAACACAAGCAATACTACACCATTTTTTTTTCTTTACATCGAATAAACTCATTTCAATCATTATTGAAAAGAGCATAAAAAACAAGTTTAGTTTTTTAAAATCGGCTCATTAGAACTGGAGTTATGACCAAAGTATATAAAAAAAAAAAATGTGGTTCACTGGACATTTTGTCAGTCCTATTCAAATGCATATAAGCTTGTGACTAAAAATGGTAGGAAATTTATACAATTTACAGACTAACCTATCTTTAAAAAGCTGTATCTTTAGATCTTAAGATATTATGAAGTTTTGAACATATAATACCATGCCTTTTTTACTGAATATGATGTGTAAAAACAATCTGTCACTGTATTACGACTTCAAATGTCTGCATTCACTAATTTCAGGCTATCAGTCCAAGGAACAATAAATTTGGTAAGATCATCGAATCATTTTTGTTAAGGGAAACCATTTTAGTTAAAAATGAAGACAACAAAAGGAAGTCTTATTTTAACATTTAAAAAACAATTTTATTTGTCATCTTTGTTAGCAACGTGTACACAAGAGAAACGAGTTAGTATCTGGAAGTGTTAGATGGATTTAATACATTTCCGGTTTGTTGAGAGAACAGCTCAGTCCACACGTGCCTGCAGCCAGCAATTGTCGGAACAAAGGAGACAGAAAGAGTAAAGTCTTCAGTGTATTTGTGTTGTAGTGTGTGTGTGTGTGTGTATCGATGAGAGCAGTTCTGTAGCATGTTAAAGAATGTTCATGTGGATATACCCTCCCCCACCCCCCACCATAAAATCTTCACAAACAGCATTTTCATTAACTATTGGCCGTTCCAAGAAATTCAGCTATATGTAACAAGATAACGTTTTATGGCATTTTGATTTCCTTAAAATAACCTCGATGCTTTTTAGGGATTTTTAGTTAATAATGAAGACAACGAAAGGCAGTCTCATTTTAAAATTTAATAAATAATTTTATTTGTTATTTTCGTTAGTAGATGAGTACAGAAGAGAAACGGGTTAGTAGGTTGAAATGTTCTTGTGTAGAGATAGATTTAATGTAATGCCGGCTTGTTGAAGGAGAGAATAGTTCAGTCCACGCCTGTTTATAGCTAGTATGAATATTAATACACACAAAAGAAAAAAGAATTCATAGGAGTATATATAGATTGCTTTTCTGTGTTGCTGATGCTATTGTTGTTGAACATGATTCAAGATGTGGATTTTGCTGGCATTCGTTTCACATGGAAATAAGTGGAAGTTTAAAGAGAGCCATTGTTGGCTTGTTGTACCCACCTTAGGCCTAGGCAAAATCTGCTACCTGGCAAGGCCAGGAGGAAAGAGGAAGGTTTGTGATTTCACCTTTTCTGTTCTTGGTCATGTGATTGAGAGCTGGCTGGTGATTGGACAAGCCAGGGAGAAAATGTATTTCAAATCTTGAGCCGCAAAAATTAGCTCCTGCCTGTGATTATAGCAAGTATATATATCCGACACAGACACAGTTAATCAACTAAAAACCATATCAGTCTATATAAAAACAAGATATTAATGGATATATACTCAAGAGTCAAAACAATGAAAAGAATATGCTGTTGTCACAGCCTTAATTATCACATTGGGAGGGGGGGGCAGTAGCGTTCAGTTGAAAATAGGGAAAAATTTGTTAAAAAGGAACATTCAACCCCCCCTTCAATCCTTTTAAAACAAATAGGACATCATGCCTAGACCCAAAAAACTAATATTTATTTTTATTGTAACTTTATATGCTTAAATAAATTAGCCTTTTGGCTTGGAATAAAGTATAGTATCTGTTCTGATGTTATATTTTCTGCCTTCGGTCAGGGAAGGAGAAATCCTTTTAGACTGGGGCAATTTTTATTTTTGTTCCAATCCTTAGTGACCTTTTTTTTCTTATTTAAAATTTTTTTTTTTATTTATTTATTTATAAATTTTTTTTTTTTTTTTTTTAAGAATTAGATTTTCCCTTGCATTAAAATCTGACCTTGTGAGAAGGCAAATAAATAACATTGTAAGATTGTGTTTAAATTCTAATGTAACATTTTCTACAACAAAAATAAGGTGTTTGTACATTGTGTTGTGTTTATACAGAGTGTGGGGGGAAGGAAGGGGGGGTCTCTTCTTTTCATCGCATTTCATGAATAGCTATTGATCGTCTCATTTGTTTAACTAAGATGAATAACACATTTCATGAAAAGACACAAAGAGACACTCGCTGAGTTTTCTTGAAAGTTTTATTTGCTACTATTGTACTGTACAGAACCAGTACTCACCCTAGGCGAGTTGAACTGGCATCCTCCGAAGGAAGAAGTTTCATAGGCGTATAAAATTCCCAAGTAGTCTCCAGTCACATGTACATCCCTCATTAGAGGATATGATGATGTTAGTTTTTTTTTTTTTTTTTTTTTTTTTTTTTTTTTTTTTTTTGCAGCTCTTACACAGGAATGTCGGCGTCTTCCTACATACAGCGCCTGGTATTCCTCAATGGTCACCCATCTAGTACTGATTAGGCTGAACGTTACTTAACTTTGGTCATCTAACGAGAACCAGAGTGTCAACATAATTATTTTTTACATTTGCATAACCCGTTAAAGCCAGCTTCTCCCAAAAGAGGGAGTCTCATGGGAATAACAAGTTCACATGCAATTCCAAGTTGCATGTATATCTTAATCAGGGGAGGAGACAACGTTTGAATTTTGCAGGCTGAGCTCCAATCTATGCCCCCCCTCCCCGGCCTGATTTTCACGAAAAACACTAGTCTGGCTGAAACCACTATCAATAATTTCCCCCACTTTTTATCTGTGCCTAAATATAGATTCCATGGACAAATCTTCTTTCTTAGAACTGCACGCCTGTGGAACTCTGTTCCGTTTTCCTGTTTTCCAACTGACTACAATATGGTCTTCTTCAAGTCCAATGTAAACAAGTTCTTGATGAGCCGTCCCCCTTAAGTAATCTAATTTACCAAATTTCCACTACTAATGATTACTATGACATTTTCCCATTGACTACTGTACACTCATTAACCCTTATCACCGAGTGGCCTCTGGGCCTTGATTACTCCTTTGTAAAAAAAGGAAAAAAAAATGTCGACTTCTTCCTGCATACAGCGCTTGGTATTCCCAAATAATCTCCCAACTGGTAGTAACCAGGCTCAATGTTGCTTAACTTTGGTGATCTAACAAGAACCTGTGTGTCACCATGATTAGGCAGCATATTTTATTTGGAGAGAATAGACTTAGGAGATAGATTAATGTTATCTTAGCTTATAACTTACTTAACTTTACTTTCTAACTTAACTGAAATGAATGATGCAGACAGACAGAGACTCTAGGTAACATTCAACTTAAATTATTTTATATTGTCTCGTTTGCATGGCTTCCAGAGAAACTGATTTGAAACTTTTTGTTTCTCTCAGCTTCAAAAACATGATTTCACTCGTTATCATTCATTTTGTTTTGTTTACTGTTCGATCTGTTGCCTCCTGCCTTGTCATCTTTTATTTAACCCTCGCACCGATTCCGTTTGACAAATGCACTAAATGTAACCCTTATCAATATTCACGCTAACTATACTGGAACAACGTGCAAAACTTGTTACAACGATCTGACTTAAAAAAATAACTCTGAAGATGACACCACGTTAGTTTCAACAGGTATATTTACTCAAGAAGGAAGTAAAAACTGAAAAGGAAGAGAGAGAAAACGATTATTAGATGCGTGTAAGAAGAAGAAAATAATGTTATAATTCAAACTGAAGGTAAATGTCGACAAATAAGAACAAATAAATGTTCTGGAATGCAAAATAGTCTGAAATGTCCCAATTGAAAAGTTTTGCATATCTTATTTCCACAGATGCAATGATATTATTTTTATCTATACTCCTCTATTTTATTTTTTATTTTTATTTTTTTGTATTGATATTCATATTAAAACCCTTTTTTTCTATTTAATCAAAAAGAAAATACAACTTTGTTATATATATATATATATATGGATTGTGCAAAAGATCTAGCCAATTTAAAAAGAAAATGCAACTTTTTTTTTTTTTTTTTTTTTTTTTTATATATGAGTCAGAATTGCATTCATCTGCTAAAGATCTAGCTAATTTGCATATTCTTTTAAACATTCATTTTAATTAATTCCTTATAAGTTTTATCGTTTTTCTCATAGGATGATCATCTTTAGTTAACTATTACATGTAATTATATTCATGCAGATATTCTACATGATTTATACTTGCATAATATTTGCGTAAAAAGCTTACAGTTGGTTGGTTGTTTTTGTTTTACGGCATATCAACCCTTTTCGGGTTATTTAATGCCGAATCCAAAGATTTTGAAGAAAAAATTTTTAATAGAATATATTTGTTGTTTTCAAGTCAGTTTCTATTTAACCCATAGTTGGAACCCTAACAGGTACTACCACTCCGGGTCAGAGTGGACCTGAGAGCAATGGTAATTAAAGGGTGGCTCCATGCTCCCCAAAGCCCACAAGCTGGGGCCTCACCACTGGATATAGTTTAAGGTCATATCCAGGACCCTCATGGAGGGACTTTTACCCTCTGCAGGGGGGCAGTCGCGTATTCTAATGCCCCACCGACAGGGCCAAAAGCTTATAGTAAACACAAACCTCTTTCTATATATATTTATGTATGTGTATATATATTTGTTTAAAACATTTTGCCTACCAAACTCCTCTGTCAGTTTTTGTTCTATAGACATGAAACTTAATATATAGGGTATTCGAACCCAGGTGAAACTTTATATTTTGGTTTTAGCTGGGGAAAATCGGGGCAAAAGTGTGAAAATTAAACAAATAGAATTTGCCAGGTGAAGGTTGAACAACGCCATTACGAATATGCATGCATAACGTAATAGCTATTCGTCATATTTTTATTTTTAGCCTTGCAGCAAACATGTCTTCATAGATCAGGCATTAACGTCAAGGAAAAAGTAAATCGTAAGCTAAACGTTTTAGTTTCGATTTTTGGTGGTGGGGCACAAGTCATTTCTTTTTTTTTTTTTTTTTTTTCTTCAAAACATTTTTAAATCATTACTATATATTGTGCATAAAGGGAGAGCCTAACTTTCAAACACACCGGAAGTTGTCACCCGCATCTTTCAATTGAGATATGGACGCACAGTATCAATACAATTTCAATCATATTTTATGTTAATTTTTTTAACCACCTAATAATAATAATATATGAAATACGTAAACTTTTTTATCAATTATTTTTTTTTAAAGATCGCATATCTTTTCAAAAAACTATGTTTATTTAAATGAATCTATATAATCATAAAACTCAAATGATTTTGTAACGAGTGATGTAATCTACTTTCCGGTTTACGACATCTGGTTGCGCATGCGCGCATAAACATTAACCCACAACAACGTAAACAAATAAACACAAATCGCTTCTTTTGCAGATTTTGACCTGCACACTGAAATATTAAAATTATTATTTTGAAATTATTATTTAACATGGGAAGAGTGGGGGTGTTTTGCAACTATTCTTTATTACAACTATACTGTAGCTATTTTCTTACAACTAAACAACTTTAACCCATTGACAAACATAAGAACAATTGTAGTAAGGCCAAGACTACTACTACTACTCTCTATCCGTCCCTTTTCCTTCCCTCCTTCTTTTTTTATTTTTTGTTTACATTTCTCGATATAAAATAGATTTGTGAGAACGGTGAATTTGTTGACACACTTACTAATCTGTTTCAATATTAGTTTTATTTTATTTTATTTATTTAGGTTTTATTTTTTTGCTCCAGGTTTTATTAATATTTTTTTTTTTTAGATTTTAAGTTTCTATAACTTGGTTGAAGGATTCCAATATGGGTTTTTCATTCTTATATTTTTCATCGGTAGGTTCATGTGCGTTTTTGCTGCTAAATGACTTTCGTCGGCGTTCAATTCGTAGGAAAATCATGTTTAATTTTCGATTTTTGAGCGATTATTCGGAAAAATAGGTAACTTAACACGAAGAGGGAGGATTTTTTTTTTTTTTTTTTCATGTTTGGGTGATCCGTCCGTGATTTTTCATTTTAATATATTTTCATAGAAATGTTTCTGTTATGTCAAAAAACAACTACTTTCTTTACGTCACAAGTGTCACGCTCATACATAAATTCCATAGCTAATATAACATACTGACCCAACGGGTCATGGGTAGTCTAGTATGTTATATATTTTGTCAAACTGTTTAGATATTTTAAAAATATATTTATTTACAGAACATAAAAAGCAAACAATGAATGTGTCACAGTTTTTACAGTTTAAAAAAGGTGAATGTGCAACAGAAAGTAGTTTAACAGTTTAAAAATGTGAATATTTTATATATGTTAAAAAACCCCATTAAATTCAAACAACATAAGTATAATAAGTACGAATCCAGTAGGTGATATAAATAAAGTATATTTAAATAAAGTACAGTAAAAAAAAAAAAAAAACGTACTTATATTTGAAAAAACAAAAAAAAAAAGTCAACATGTTTGAAAAATATATTAATAAAAGCGGAAGCATTGTAGCTATTAAACAGTTATTTGAAAAGATATTCGATGAAAAAAACAAAATTAATTAAAAAAAGTTTACGCATTTTTATATATTTTAATTGTAAGAGGGTGAAAAAAAAAAATAGATTTGAAAGCTGTACCTATTTTGTATCCATTTTGTGCTTCCGTACGTCAATTGACAGACGCGGACGCCACCTGCTTTTAAATTAAAACAATTTTCTTTTTTTTAACATTAAAACAACAATTATGCTATGTCAAAAGTTTCACATTCATGCAAGCAAGGAAAATAATCTTACATATAAAAATTATGCGAAACCTGTAATTTAAAAAAAAGATGTAGAAATATTTTTTGCAATTATAATTCTTTTGTGTGAAAACATTAAATAAACAATGCTTAATTCAATGATAATATCAGTAGTTCGAGAAATTAATTTTTCTTCGAGTTATATAGAATTTATCAATATGGACTTTAGCGGCTTTTTTTTTTTTTTTGTGATGTTCTTGTAAAAATGAATTTTTTTTTTAATTGTTATAATTCATGATGCTTTATTTTCCTAATAAAAGGAAAAACAAATTCATGCACATTTTTTATTTTTTACTTCTGAAAACCATAACTTTAATAAAGGTATTTTGTTTAAACAAAATAATACATTTCCACTGAGATTTAAATAAAAATAATGTGTCCATTATATTCCGTGATTATTATTTGATAGATATGAAAATTTCATTAAAATTGGTTGATTTCCTGATTTTTGGTGAATTTTTAAATAAAAGAGGTGGATCATAATTTTTATTCATTTAGAGCATCGGCATTCATTTTGCACGTACCTAGTGTATATAAATTAATAACATCAAATTAGGGGAAGTAACTCGGTCCATCTTGTTACAATAATGGTGGGTGTCATGCAATATTTTATTTGTACAAAGTATATGTTTTATGTAATAATGCAGTAATATTTAATTGTGACATGACAATTAGGTAGATAACAGTGCTTATTGTTGTAACTGATAAAAAAAAAGTAAGTAGTTATGATTGCTTTTAATGAAAACTCACTTTGGCGGGGGGGCTGTTAGATTTCACTACAAGAACAAAGAAATAAAGTTTTATCTTTGGTTCGAAGTTATCTCCCTTTGGATTCAGCTTCTCAATTATTAAATCACTAGCATGGGTGCCCGGCGTTGCCCAGGTGTTTGGAGGTGTATGCTGAGCAAAAAAAAGGGGGTAATTTTTTAAACTTTGACCCCTATTATGACCCCTGAAAATTTATTGTTTTGGGCTCAAATCAAGTTATTAAGTTAGATCCATGTCCACGTAAGCTATATCTAAAATTTCAAGTGTGTAGACCCAAAATTGCCGGAGAAGTTTGGTAGAGTTCTCAAAGCTCAAATCGTTGAACTTTGACCCCTTAATCGCCAAATTTCTGGCTAAAAACCGATCACATAGATTTTTCCAAATCTCAGTACCCTGTATATCAAATTTCGAGTCTGTAGACTAAAAATTGACAGAGTTATTTCGTAGGGAAATGTACACAGACACACACACACACACACACACACTTTTATAGATATATAGATTTAAAATTTGAGTCTGACAGAATGACAAAATTATATTGCAAACCGATATATTAAACAAACGAACTTCAAAGAGACAAATGAACACATAAGTAAAAATAATTTGTATTAGAAAACATTTATTATTCCACGTCTTTTTTTACAGACCTGACGACTGAGGTTCGCTCTTAATAAAAATTGTTTTTTATAGTCTTAATTTTGACTTCCTTTTTCATAAAAAACTAAAAAAAAATCAAGAAAGAAAAGAAATTTAATTTTATTTTTTCATTAATTTCTTTCTGGGCAAAGCAATTCTTTCAAATTTACTCTGTTTCCAAAATGTTTTTATTTTATTCCCCTCCCCCTTAATTCATTTTCCTCCGCATCCTGGCAAGTATTAAAATAAACCATTTAGAATATTTATTTATGGATTTATTTACTTATCATTTCTTTTGTATCGGTAAATGAATTCCATTTAAAAAAAACTGTAAAAGTCACGTTAAAGGTGATTAAGTTGGAAAGTAAGTAAAAATTTACCCTTTTTACTTTTATACGATTTCTGATCACTTTGAAAAAGGTGTGTGTGTGTTTTAAAAATGTTTTTTAACTGCTATAATCTCATTTCAATCGTGGCTTGAGGTAGTTGCCTGTCTAGCCGCACTGATGAGCTGTGAAACAGCGAAACAGTACTGTATGTGGATGACTATAATGCTCCTCACCTTGAGTTGAGCATATTGAGAAGTGAAACACGAATTACCATTAGCATATAAGCGACGCTCTTTGTGTAAACAAATCGAGCGGAGGTATTTCAGACGATGTCAAAACATCGTTAAACTCACTACTCGTTCAAGCAGCCGCCAATAGCGTAATGGTTAGGAGCCTTGACTGCCGTACAAAACGGTCGGGTTTCAATCGTGGCTTGAGGTAGTTGCCTGTCTAGCCGCACTGATGAGCTGTGAAACAGCGAAACAGTACTGTATGTGGATGACTATAATGCTCCTCACCTTGAGTTGAGCATATTGAGAAGTGAAACACGAATTACCATTAGCATATAAGCGACGCTCTTTGTGTAAACAAATCGAGCGGAGGTATTTCAGACGATGTCAAAACATCGTTAAACTCACTACTCGTTCAAGCAGCCGCCAATAGCGTAATGGTTAGGAGCCTTGACTGCCGTACAAAACGGTCGGGTTTCAATCGTGGCTTGAGGTAGTTGCCTGTCTAGCCGCACTGATGAGCTGTGAAACAGCGAAACAGTACTGTATGTGGATGACTATAATGCTCCTCACCTTGAGTTGAGCATATTGAGAAGTGAAACACGAATTACCATTAGCATATAAGCGACGCTCTTTGTGTAAACAAATCGAGCGGAGGTATTTCAGACGATGTCAAAACATCGTTAAACTCACTACTCGTTCAAGCAGCCGCCAATAGCGTAATGGTTAGGAGCCTTGACTGCCGTACAAAACGGTCGGGTTTCAATCGTGGCTTGAGGTAGTTGCCTGTCTAGCCGCACTGATGAGCTGTGAAACAGCGAAACAGTACTGTATGTGAATGACTATATATATATATATATATATATATATATATATATATAAACAACGTGAGTATTCATATCGTGGGTTTGTATTACTGTACACATAGATTCGAAAAAATAGTCAAAAACAAATATATAAATAAATGTTATCAAAGGCAAGATAAGTTACTTTTCTACCTAACTGGATATATTTTTTGTGTTTTTATTCAATGTAATATATTTATTCAGCTCGAAAAACATACAGTGTTTACCGATGTGTTGGAAAATTCAAGATGGCGTCTCACACCCTCTTTAACACCGTAAGTTTGGGAAAAGGTGTTATAAATAAAAAACTATACAAAATACTATTAAAAACCCGCCGAATATATGTCAACCTATGTCACGGTAACATATATTGAGCGAGTTTTTAACAGTATTTTAACAGGGCACATCGTAAAAACTGACCCATTAATTTTCCTGAAGTAAAAACTATATAGTTTTTAAACTTTTAAAACTGTACATTATAAAAAGAAAACTGTTCGAGTGATTTTTTTTTTTTTTTACATGGGTGTCACCACTTATCAAGGCCCAGAGGCCACTCAAGGATAAGGGTTAATAGGTATACATTAGTCATTGTGATTTTAGCATAGTAAACAGTGGGAATTTTGTAACTTGGATTACTTGAAAAAGAAAACTGTTCGAATGATTGAAAATGAAAACAAAATAACAATGTAAATATATTGATAAGAAAAAAACAAAAACAAACGAAGTTTCCGTTTCAGGAACCCGAGTTTAATTTTATGTCGTAATCATTCAACTCGTTAGCGGTTTTATTCAGCGATTAGGGATAACCATACGACATATCTAATTACCAAAGCGATTTTTAAAAAAAATTTTTTTTATTAAAACTAAACCTGTTTAGTTTTAATGAACCAATTTTTTTTAAATCCAACACTTTAGTTATTTTGAGAGCGTGCAACTGCACCCGAAAGGTTGATTAGGAAACTCCAAATCCTTTTATGACTCGAAAAAAAAAAGGGGGCTTTTTATCGGCTTAAATGATAAACTAATGTTAAATATTAGTATTTAATATAATGAGATATCAATCTACACAATTTGCCATCGATTCTGAAATAAAATGAAATCCTGACATTGTGATCATTTTTGCAGGTGTTATGTGCCAAATATTGAAATAAGAATGTTTAAATTCAATTATTGTAATTTAAGTCTTTAATTTTAAAGTCGATTTTATTTATAAAATATCTTTTTAGAAATCAATCTCAAAAACAATCTGAACAATAAATCTCTTTTGTTATGGCTAAGTTTTTGTCAAGGGTAGAAATTATAATAGACAAGTATTCATCCATGATGACATTTTACCGATTTCCTGGTTTACAGGTATTCTTGCTAAATTTCTTCGAAAGAATAGTTTAACATTCTGTAAAAGTACCTTCCGTTTTTTTGGGTTTTTTTTGTACTTCTGCAGAGAAGGTAAAAAACCGATAAAAACTGGATATATTTTTCGTGTTTTTATTCAATTTAACATGTTTATTCAGCTCGAAAAGAATATAGTGTTTACCGATGTGTTGGAAAATTCAAGATGGCGTCTCACACATTCTTTAACACCGTAAGTTTGGGAAAAGGTGTTATAAGTAAAAAACTATACAAAATACTATTAAAAACCCGCCGAATATATGTCAACCTATGTCACGGTAACATATATTGAGCGAGTTTTTAACAGTATTTTAACCGGTTTTTTATTTATTACACCTTTTTCCAAACTTACCGTGTTAAAGAGAGAATCGGCCGCCATCTTGAATTTTTCAATACATCGGTAAACACTGTATGCTTTTCGAGCTGAATAAACATGTTAAATTGAATAAAAACACGAAAAATATATCCAGTTTGGTAGAAAAGTAATTTATCTTGCCTTTGATAACATTTATTTGTTATATATTTGTTTTTTGGCAACTTATTCGAATCTATGTGTACAGTAATACAAACCCGAAATGAATTTAAGACCACGAGTGAAATGAGAAAATGAAGAAAATCACATTTACTGTGTGTGTTTACTGTTTATGTAGTCAGCGGGTTTGGTTGCCATAACAACGTGACGTTAGTGAACGTGTGTGTGTGTGCGTGTGTGCGCGTTTCGTGTAGTTTAGTTTCGTATAATAGTTTCGTATTTTTTTAATTTGTAAATAACAAGTTATTAAAAAATTAAACCCTTCCAAGATAGACAATAAATAAAGCCATAATATTTTATCGTAAAGGTAAGAGCGTAGAAACGATTGTTTTTTAGGAGATGTGATTATTGGATTAACCAATCAGAAATCGTCTGTGGCACACACATCTCTGTTTTTATAGATATATATAGGTCGAGGTAATTAGTTAAAGAGATTTAATATAATGTGATATATAGATAGATAGATTAAATGTTAAATAGATTTTGTAAATAGTACAGTTGAAATGATTAGAATATTTCCAATATGTAATAAGGTCGAGGTAATTAGTTAAAGAGATTTAATATAATGTGATATGCAAATGAGCATAAGTCATTCGATATGGGGGTGGTTTGTAGAATAGTATATAAAGAAATTAGGCATTGATTCTTATGTCTCCTATAACAGAAACATCCTAAAATGGGTTCTAATGTTTCTCTACCAGGAGAGATCTACCCTCTTACCTCCTTTATATTTCGTTGATGATGGAGAGCTGTATACACAGACAGAAACACACGAACCCTATTACTTTATAAAAATATAGATAGATATAGATAGATATAGATAGATTTCTCTCTGATAAGTTCATAAGAGTAGTAGTTGATGGGCAAAAATCAGGAGCTCACAGTATAAATGCTGGAGTCCCTCAGGGGTCAATCCTGGGCCCAACTCTTACGACAATACCATCTATGGTAGCACATCTAAGACAGTAAACGACCAAGTTCTCTCCGATTCTCTCTCCTCTGATCTTGATCACGTTGTACAATGGGGAAAGGAGTGGCTGGTTACCTTTAATGCATCTAAAACCAAGCTTCTATCTTTACATCATCAACGTTCTGATCCCCATCTGGCATCAATTAAAATGAATGGCTCTCGTCTTCAGGAGACCTCAAGTTTTGACAGGCTTCTGGGCTTGACCTTTACTCCTGATCTTAAATGGAATACGTACATCAAATCTGTTGCCAAGGCCGCGGGAAAAATAGTTGGATCCTTCTATCGATCCAGTAGATATCTCACTGCTGATGCAATTCTCTATCTATATAAGAGCCAGATATGTCCAAGGATGGAATACTGTTGCCACATCTGGGCAGGAGCTGCTAGAAAAGACTTGTCCTGCCTTGATAGGGTTCAAAATAGACTTCGTGGCCTGGTGGGAGATGTCCTTTTCTCTTCGCTGCAACCTCTCTCCCACAGAAGAGATGTTGCGAGTTTGTCTCTGCTTTATCGTTATTTTCATGGAAAGTGTTTGACTGAGCTTCAATCTATGGTCCCTCCTCGCCAAACTTTCACAAGAAACACTAGACTAGCTGAAAACATTATCAATAATTTTCCCCACTCTTTATCTGTGCCTAAACCTAAACATAGATTCCATGATCAAAGCTTCTTTCTTAGAACTGCACGCCTGTGGAATTGTCTTCCGTTTTCCTGCTTTCCAGCTGTCTATAATATGGTTGTCGTCAAGTCCAACGTGAACAAGTTTCTGATGAGCCGTTCCACTTAAGTTAACAAATTTACCGAACTTCCATTACTATTGATTACTATATTGTCCTTTTGGCTACTCTACACTCTTTAACCCTTATCCTTGAGTGGCCAATCAGCCTTGATAAGTGGTGACGCCTATGTAAAAAAAAAAACAAAAAAAAAAACTACTCTTTACAATAGTTGAGGTTGTGATGTCACAAGTTTGAAAGGAATGAACAGGAGTTTGGTTACACTGTTGGTCAAGTGAGCGCAAGATGAGTGTTCCATTCAGCTATGCTGTTTATACCTTTTATTAAAATGTTAAGTATTATTATTTAGTCTAAACTAGTGGGACCTGTGGAAATTCCACAGTGGCATCTTTCGTATGTGATACATTGCAGCTGGGCATTCTGTAGACATTTAGCGTTAGGATCCCGCAATATTGTTGTAGCTCTTTTGTTAAAACTGTAAAAGTATTTATCTAAGTAATCTGGTTAATAATAATGGTCAGAATATATCTGGTGTATCTCGAATATCCTTATAAGAGTCTGTGACATTTCTATTGTATGGACGCCTGATGTGAACAAAAACCCTACGATATCACTATATCATCTTTAGACAGAACAGATACTACCCTTGTATCCTAGGCAGAAGATCAAGAAGGTATATTTTACATTCACATACAGCCCAAAAATGACAATTTTTTTCTTATTTAAAATTTTTTTTTTTTTTTTTTTTTTTTTTTACATTGCGTCTTCAGTGATCGGGAGATCTTATTTATTAAAAAGGAAGATAGAAAGTAATAACATACTATGAACATTAATTTATTCGTATACAGATCCGCTAATTTAATGTTCGTAGTATGTTATTATTAATTTCTATCCTCTTTTTAATAAATAAGATTTCCTGATCAAATAATTTATGAACTAGAAACCATGATACACACATATGTATGTACGCTTATGATATTACAGTATTAATATATAGATTCCAATTAGTTTAGTGAAATTTTAAATCAAAGTATTTCTGGTGAAAACATTATTACATACTTATGTGTCATGTTGAGATTAATATAATTTTGTTTAAATTACGAAAAATGCTCCAGTAGAAAAACAAGGCCGATAGCCATTAGTTACGAGCTTTCGTATAATGAATGAATGCGTGAATGTAGGATTGACATGAAATTCTTAAAGATAAACTAAAATGACCGAAAAATGGGTTGAAATGACTTAAATAAATAAAAAGTAAATGACTTAGAATGACTTTAATGAACTTAAGGATGAATTGAATGACCTTAAGAATGACTTGAATGCTTAAAAAAAATAACTGGAATCCTTCAAAAACAACTTGAATGATCTGGAGAATGACTTCAATGGCTTTGAGACTAACTGATTGTAAAATGGGTGATCATTTTACATTAAATTAATACAGAAACGTGATCCCTCACTATATATCACAAAGTTACAACCATAAGTACAGCATGTAGTAAGAACAAGATACTACACTTTGATCTTGGCCAAGAAAAGAGTATTTATTTGCTCCCAACCGAGCAAATTAGGCACAAGGCCGATTTTTAATGTGAGAAGTGAAGGGAAAATGGGGACCAACTCCCCGGGGAGTAGGGGAGCTGGATAGTGACAATTGGTATGAAGGGTTGCCCCTACATTGACCAAGGTCTTATATGTGGGGTTGGTATTTATTTGCTCCCCCACCGAGCAAATTAGGCACAAGGCTGATTTTTAATGTGAGGAGTGAAGGGGAAATGGGGACCAGCTCCCCGGGGAGTAGAGGAGCTGGATAGTGACAATTGGTATGAAGGGTTGCCCCTACATTGACCAAGGTCTTATATGTGAGGTTGCCCTCACATATGGTCTTTGCTTGCAGTATCTGTTCCGGCAGATACTACACTTTGAGATATTAAATCTTTTATTCATGTTAAAAATACAGTGAAAATCAACAATGAACAAAAAACTTAGGCACATGGCCAACTCAAAAGGGGGGATTGTGGGGATCGTTGGTCATCCTTGTCACTCCAGAACTACTTTGATATTGACCAAAAGGCCAAAAAAAGCTCAAAAAGCTAAGAACAGCATTTATTAAGAACAGACCTTTGATCTTAACCAAAAAGGCTAAGCACAAAAGTGTTATGGACAGACCGATGGAGTGACTTATAGAGTCGCTTGCATGTGACTAATAATACAAGTAAAATTAAAAATTATTGAGTTTAGCAATTTTATAGTTTTATCATGTTTTAATGTTGGAGAGTTTGTAAGATCCAGGGGGAGGTAACTGCAATTGATAATTTTGACTAAATAAATACGTACCAATATTTTGGGACACAAGATTTTTATTGAATTTGTAATCGAGGCTGTTTTTTTTTTATTATTTAAAATACTTCTATCATATCAACTACGGGATCATTTTTCATTAATTTTGGAGTTTATACTTATTTCGATTAGCAAGATAATTGTTAATATACCGGTTCCTGCTGGATCACCGGTTAAGCAACGTTGAACCTGGTCAGTACTAAATGGGTGACCATTTGGGATTTCCAGGTGCTGTATGTGCTCTCCGCTTATCTCGGCATTGTTTCCAGTCGTCCTGGACTTCTCCTTCCCACTAGACCCAAAACAGTGCTGATTCAAGAAAAGTGTGGTTGGAGATTGTGCAACCCTTGCCTCATAATTACACACACAGGTGCCTCTACAGGGGGTATCTTTTGAGACTGAACAGAGGCATTAATACGGCACATAAGTATGTAATAATGCTTTCACCTGAAATGCGTTGGTTTAAAAGATCATTAACTACACAAGCCCTTATTTTTGTATTTAAAAAAAATATATTACTTTTTCTTTTTTTATTTGCAATAAGAAACGATTTAAAAAAAAAAATTTTTTTTTTTTTTATTCATGTTAACCCCCTAACAAGGCATATTGTCACTTGAACATAAGGGGCTACTATTTGGGATACATGTACTTGTGCGCTAGCGTCGAGGGAAAGTGCTGTGTCTATGTTGTCAGAGACTTTGTTTATTATGGTGCAATCCTGGGTCGAGGGAGAGCGGTAGAGAAAATAAAAGTAGCTAATGTTGTGTTGTATGTTTAGTCTAAAGCACATAAAGGCTTGATCGTCCGTTTCTAGGTTTGTTTCTCTACTCAGGGGGGCGGGTGTTACGAATGTAGACTCCAAGTCCGTGCATATGTCTGTCAGAGTCCTTACGGCAGAGTGGGAGATAGCCAGGCATGTTAAAGTAGTTAGCATCCCTCTGCCTGTTCTACAAGTATTTTAATGGTGAATGCCCTAACTCTGACGAACTGCAGGTACTTGTGCCCCCACGACGTAGACACCCTCGACAAACCCGACAGGCAGCTAAATCCCACCCCCACACAGTAGAGATCCCTAGATGTAAAAGATCTTTCTACTCCAGTAGTTTCTTCCCCAGAACCGCTAGACTCTGGAATTCCATTCCAGGTTCCTGCTTCCCTAACTGTACTGACATGCAGAAGTTCAAGTGCAACGTGAACCGACATCTTGCTGCCCAAATCCCAACATAGTGCCCCAGTAGTTGCTGCCCCTGATAGAACACGAAAGTGGCAATGTGCCTTGTTTGGGGTGAAAATGTAATAAAAAAAAGATTAATAAAATGTTGGTTTACATTACATTTGAATTTTTGCATATCAGTACAACCAGGGAAGCAGGTAGCAGGGAGGAAATTCCAAAGTTTAACTGTTCAAGGAAAGAAACTATTAGAGTAGAAAGCTTTCTGGCAGTTAGGGACATCAACAGTGAAGGGGTAAGATTTTGTTGCGAAGCGGGTTTGTCGGGGATATGTACGTCAAGGGAGGCACAAGTGCAATGAGTTCATCAGATGATTTTAATGGTTAATAAAAAAATTTTAATGGTTAATAAAATCCATTCATAACCAGAAGGCATTACACTGTGCTTATGTCATTTCAACGAGCTGTCCAATTTTCAAAGTTCTGTTTTATTTCTTTTTAGAGAAATTAATAAAATATCTCTGTATTTAAATAATCTTCTAGTTTGCTTAAAGCATTGTGAGTAGTGTGTAAGAAGTTGATTTTTTTTAAAAAAATGATATACTAAAAAAAAAAAAAAAAAATTGAATTTACTTTATTATATAGATAAATGCATCACTATCCTGCACTCCACCCTTGTATAGTCTTAAGGCTTTTGAGAATTCAAATTTATAATATTTCTGAATTTTTAAGATAAGGATTATTTGGATTCTTCAAACTACTGTTCTCATCTTTAGTGTTATTTTTATGCTTCTATCTCTTACCTTCTTCAGGTGTATCGTGCAGAACCGTGGCATAGTGGATAAAGTACTTGGTCAGACTTAAGTGTAAGTTATACTCTCCTAGAGGTTGAGAGTTCAATTCTCAGTGCGTGCAACACTCAAAATACAATTGTGTATTACTTAGTACTTTTATGCATTTATGGCTGACAGAACAAGAGCATGCTACCCTTGTTGATTAAATAAAAGGTGCTCCAATCTATAGTCACCTAACCCGACTTTCACAAACGATATTCGTCTAGCTGAAATCACTACGAATAATTTCCCCCACTCTTTATCTGTGCCTAAACCGAAATGTAGATTCCATGAATAAAGCTTCTTTCTTAGAACTGCACGAATGTGAAATTGTTCCGTTTTACTGCTTTCCAGCTGACTACAATTTGATTGTCTTCAAGTCCAATGTAAACAAGTTCTTGATGAGATATCCCCTTAAGTAATCCGAGTTACACTACTAACGATTACAATATTTTCCTGTTGACTACTGTATACACACTAACACTTATCATAGAGTGGCCTCTGGGCCCTGATAAGTGACTTCTTTGTAAAAAAAAAAAATGAAGAAATTAATTGAATTTGGGCATGCACAGAAAAAAATAGAAATATATGCAACAGTTATTTGATCTACTACGGTTCAGACCTCGTAATCTAATGCATGCCCTTTTCTTTTCCCTGCATTCTCTTTCCCACAGAGGATACATTGCGAGCCTGTCTCTGCTTTATCATTATTTTCATTGTAAGTGCTCGTCTGAGCTCCAATCTATGGTCCCCCCTCCTTGCCAAACTTATGAAAAACACTCATCTAGTTGAAACCACTGTCAATAATTTCCCTTACCCTTTTATCTGTGCCTAAACCTAAACCATGAACTAAGCTTCTTTCTTAGAACTGCACACCTGTGGAACTTTGTTCCGTTTTCCTGTTTTCCAACTGACTACAATATGGTCGTCTTTAAGTCCAATGTAAACAAATTCTTGATGAGCCATCTTAAGTAATCCAATTTACCAAATTTCCATTACTACGATATTGTCCCATTGACTACTGTACACTTATTAACCCTTACCTTGAGTGGCCTCCGGGCCTTGATAAGTGGTGATTCCTTTGCAAAAAAAAAAAAAAAAAAAAAAAAAAAAAAAAAAAATTGAAATTTCGTGCAGATTTCCAACTGTTCCGTCTGCCTGCTTCCCTCCGGACTACAACTTGGATGTCTTCAAGTCTAATGTTAACAAATTCCTAATGAACCGCCCCCTTAAGTAAACACTTCATCAAATCTCCACACTAACGTAATGTACTTGCAATAACCCTTATCCCTGAGTGGCTTCCGGGCCTTGATAAGTGGTGATCACTGTGTAAAAAAAAAAAAAAAAAAAATGTACCTGAAAATAGGAGGTCATATTAACCGAAACGTGAAAATAATACTCAAGATATAAGAACAGCAGTTCAAAGAATATAAATTAATCAAATTAATTACAGTTGTGGCTTTTCTTCAGTTTAGGATTTTTCCCTTCTGGAATGACAGTTGCTTCCTTTTCCGGTTTCAATGGAACGTGTTCTGTGGCTTCTTTATGAGTGATAACAATTTGGTCAAATTTGTCATTTGCAGAAGTTGCCATTTCTTGAAGATCTGTTTGTTCAATTGATAGTGGAAATGTATAGACATGGCTGCCTAGAAACAAAACACTGTCCGTTGAATTCTTAGAATGTGTCCAAAAAGTTTTTGTAAATGATGTTGTATGACAATGATTTCAAGTGGACTGCTGAAATAATATTTTAACTTGTTATAAATCTGGATGAAAATTTCAAAATGATTCAATAGATTGCCAGGCATCGGTTAATAGCCAATTCTTGAAGGTGTAAAATCTGTAATTTACCATGTCCCTTGAACCGTTATTCACAGTCAATTGATGGTTGGTGATGAAAATATTCATGAGATGGATTTTGTCAACAATTCAATATGGAAAAAAATTTTTTGGAGCAAAGCAAACTTTCCATATGAACAATTATCTTTACAATTTATATGTGGAGTAAGGATTTCTTTTAGTTTCAGTTTTTACATAAAACTTGAACTTGGTGGCCATTTTCTTTCTAAGGTACGGATTTACATAAAACTTGAACTTGGTGGCCATTTTCTTTCTAAGGTACGGATTTACATAAAACTTGAACTTGGCGGCCATTTTCTTTCTAAGGTACGGATTTACATAAAACTTGAACTTGGCGGCCATTTTCTTTCTAAGGTACGGATTGCAAATGTTGTGGTTTTAGAATCTTGCCCATTTGTATCTCTTTAAAACACTTTTTCTTTTTACTTAGATTGAGGTGGATCTTAGCAGATACAATTCTGTGCACTGCAGAGACAGTGTGAAATGTATAATATTTTGCACAGTTGATGAAATGGTTTTGTCGAGTAATATACAAGGGGTATTCCAAAAGTAATGCTTCCTATTTTTTTTTCTTTTGCTTGAACAGATCAAAGGGGATTGCAATGAATTTTGCATTAATGGCCTGAAAGTTTCCTCTCTGTTGCAGATATTGACGGTGTGAGACTAAAAAAGCAACCTCTGTTATAGACGTGCGTCAGAAGCTGAGAAGCATTATCGAATTCCTTGTAGAAGTGCATTGAGAATAATGGTGACTATGCAGAAAAATAAATTCTTAGTGTTAAGTTGATGGTTAGACAACATGATTGGTTATGGTAGAACCTGGATAGGGCTAGATTGACAGCTTAGTAGAAATTTATTTACATTAGATTTGAAGATGTTATAGATGTTGACAATGTTATCGTCAGCCGGGAAGTAGATGCACAGTATTGCGTTCCACAGACAGTTCTAGGAAAGAAACTTCACTCATGAGATTTCCATTTAGTTTTAGGCATGAGTGCAGTCGTTTTACCCCCATTAAGAATAGAGTGTGGTATCATCAGCAAATATACCCATCTTGAAGACAATTATATTGGAGAGGTCGTTTATGAGAACCAGAAATAATAAAAGTCCAAGGATTAACCCCTTGGGTTACAGCAGCATTAATGTCATGATTTTAGACGTATGGTTATAGAGGAAAACCTGGATCTTTCTTTTGATTAGGAAGGATCAGATTATATTAACTATTCGTTTAGTCAAGTTAATTATTATGAAAAGCCCCTCATGTCAAAGGCTTTGGATGTATGCAAATTTCACCTGCTTTGTCAATGTCCAGTGTAGGATATGTGCATTTAGAGATAATCATTAGGATATCCGCAATAGAACGGGCTTGCCTAAATCAATGTGACACTATATTCGACTGAGGTCGTTGAGTGCTGGAGAGGTAGAGGGGGAAAAAAAAAAAAAAAAAAGGAAGTAGGTTTATTGAGTAATAAAAGTACTTATCAATAGACAATGAATAAGAATTTGTTTTTAACGCAAATAAAGAGAAATAAAGATAAAGAGAAATAAAGACAAAGAGAAATAAAGACAAAGAGAAATAAAGACAAAGAGAAATAAAGACAAAGAGAAATAAAGACAAAGAGAAATAAAGATAAAGAGAAATAAAGATAAGGTTTAAATTAGGGTGTGACGAATGGCGATAGCAAGAAAATTAAAACAATGAACTAAGGATCGAACAATAGAAACGACACTTGACAGGAGGGGGTCAGTTGTATCCTTAATTAATTGCCAAGGTGAACAGTTGGATTTTGGATACAGCTGAAAGCAGTTGGTCGCTCAGAGGTCCTCCGAGGAAGATAGGGTGATGAACTGACAGCATTAGACGTACGCGGGCCCTGACAAAATGTGCATATGAATTAGCATGTAGAAACACACATTCAGAGTCCATTCAACATATGTGAAGCAGCATCTTTTGTGTTTTTCTTGTGTTTCATTTTTTTATACTTGTGAACCCGTGTGTGTCTCCCATCGACGGTCGCCAGTAAGAAAATGATGATATGGCTATAAGGTAAGATGAACAAAAAATCGAAGGCACACAAAACATTTTGGGTTGGCGGCCCATCGGTGAAGCCATGTGGGGTCACATCGATACTGATGGTCAACATAAACTAAGTGATGGAGTTACACTAGATTGGTTCATGACTCAAAGATTTAAATGAAGGGCATGAGGAGACTAATAAGGTAAAAAATTTTGTGATCATTTCTTTCACCAGAATTTTTGAATATTGGCACAACAGAGGCAATTTTCTAGCTAACAGGGAAACAAGATTCGGCAAAGACATTTGTTGTAAAATGTAGCTGTGTGTGTGTGTGTTTGTGTGGATTAAAACAACATTCAGAAAAGGTCACCGAGTGCATAAAGATAAAACAAAAGAAAAAAAGTCTGAAAGAAGGTAGAATTTATTTATGAAATATCAATGAAAATGAATTCAAATTTTACAGGAATGAAACTGAATATGTACAATTTTTTTTTTCGTTTTCTATACAACATTTTAATAAAAACTCAAAAAGCATGTGATAAGTTTTTGTGATCCTATACATTTCAAGAAGGGTTAAGGGTTAGATCAAGAAGTGTATGGACATCAGGAGGGAACAAAAAGGAGAAAAAGCTTGGATTTTTTTTTTTTTTTTTTTTTTTTGATAGGGGTTCTTGTCTAGAATTGCCTTTATATTAAAAAATAAAAAAAGCAAAAAATAAAGAAAAATCTGTATGATGTATGTATCTGTGATAAAACGAAAATATATTCTTAAAAAAAATAAATACGTAAACACTGATCAAGTAGTTTCATTTTCATAAAAATCAAATTTTCAGAGCATCAGTCTCAACCGCCCTTTTTAAAAAAATCTCAATAAACAAGGGAGAAAACTCCACAATGATTCATACTTACTATATTAAAAAACAAAAATAAAGAAAGGTTTGTACGTTATATACGCACCCATGACGAAACGAAAATATCATTCTAAAAGTTACGTAAATTGATTAAGCTGTTTTTTGTTTGTTTTTTTTTATAAAGAAAATCAAATGTTATGAGTAAGAAGAAAAAAAAAACGGCTGTTTTGTGGGCCATTTTGAAAACAGTCTAAAGCAACAAAAAAAAAAAACAAAGGGAGATAAATCGACTATAGTTCAAACTTGCAAGGTTTGTGTTACCAGTTCCTTATTAATTACTTAACGATTTTTTTAAATATATAAATAAAACTACTTGATCATTTTACGTAATTTTTGGAATATGATATTTTTGTTTTGTCAAGGGTAAAATAATCATACAGATTTTTCTGTATAATATAGGAATTCTAGGCAAGTACTTTTTTTTTTTTTTACTCTGCAATAAAATAAAATTTAGGGAAAAATACTGGCAGAAGAAAAAAGATTAAAAGAAAAAATATTTAGATTAATTTTTTTTTTCTTTTGAATTGATTAAAATTTTTGAATTATAGAAAATGTAATAAGATTTTAAATATTAATTATTAAAGAATTATTTAAAATAAATATTTATTATTATTGATATTATTATTAGAAAGTTATAAAATAAATTTAATTGATATTGATTGAATAATTTCTCATTAATAAAAAATATTTGAATTATAAATTTTAACAAATTTATCTGAAGTAAAAATTGATTAAAAAAAATGAAAACGTAAACAACGACAACCTTTTTTTTTAATTTACCATCTGGAATATTTCTTTTGTGGACCTCACAGAAGAATGTGTTCACAATCGATAATAACTTTGAATAATTGGCAAAGTTTAAATCACTGTTTTCTTTGTAAACGAGGGGCAAAATTTAACAGACAAGATGCTAAAAACATTATGAGAGGGGAAAAAATATTTGGAAAAATGGTTATAGTCAGCTAGCATCTTCCTAATTTTCCATGTGGCACTACCAGAACTGGTAATGAGGTAAAACAGTACCTTTGTTTTTTTTTTTGTTTTGTTTTTGTTATTCAATATGTGTTTTGAAGCAATTTATTGAAATCTAATTTATAAAACTCACTATGTCTGTCTGTCTGTCTGTCTCCATATTTTCAAACTCTATCTCTTCCGAAACTAAAAGTCGCAGAGCAGCTTTAGGGGCCACAAACGATTGGATTTTTTATGGATTGTTCTTTTATGGATCTTTAGCCGGTTCAAATAGTTTTTAAGGGGTCAAAATTGAAAAAAATCGTTACACATCTTGTACGTTCGTTTTAGTTTAGTTGATGGCACTCAAATACATTTGTTTTTACTTTTGAAATCACAACTCTATAATAATATATACGAAATCTGGACAAATTAAAATATCATATTTAAGCGTATTTTATGGGCAGGCAAAGAGCCACCCCACCCCCACCAGTAAACTATAAAAAAGGACATTGAAAAGTATATAATTGTTGTGGTGGCACCCACTCATTTACATATGTGGATAATATTACACATAAATAACAAGACTCGGTTAGTCTGAGTGTGTGTTAACCAGAAACCACCGAAGGCCGAGCCGAGATGTTCTCCAGCGAAGACTCTCTTACTTGACAACCATTATGTAAATATGCTGTAAATATACTTTTTCTAATACACCTCTTATTGATCTACTTTTGTTTGTTGAGTCTTCATTTGTATTGCCTTATACGTTATTTGGTTCCATCTGCAAACGTAACAGTTGGCGACGAAGATGAACGTCAAACATAACAATAAAAATTATACAGATAAAAAATAAGTTTTATTTTGCACTTTATTTGCACCAGTGCTACTTTTATTTCCACTAATTGTGTTATTAACAAGAAAACAAGCTGAGCATGCAGGGCCCCCTCCAAAAGTGAACGATTTGAGGACAATTTTATCTCTATAATGCTTCCTGGGGGGTTGGGATGCAACCAGAGTTATCTAAGAAAATCCGTTCTGAAAAAAATTTACTTTCACCATGACTAATGTTTGTGCCAAATTTCAAAAAAATCCAAGGCTTGATTATTAAGAAAAGTGTGAACAAACAAACGGACAAATGGGAGTGAATTACTAGGTCCAATCCATTCTTTGTCGGGAGACCAAAAATGGAAATAAGGACTAATTGTGTTATTTTTATCTGTATAACTGCTATTTTTTATTGTATACTTTTCAATGATGCCTTTTTTATAAAGTTATTTCAATAAATCGCTTCAAAATACATATACTAAATAACAAAAAAGTGAAGGTACCATTTTGCCTCATTACCGATTCTGGTAGAGCCACACAGAAAATTAGGGAAGATGCTAGCTGACTATAATCCAAAAAAATTATGCAAATAGTAATGGAACGTTAAAGTTCTTTAGCCAGGCTCAAAAGAAAATCCTTTTGTCTAATATTGCCGTTGTTTAAGGTTTTTACATTTTAAATCTACAACGAATAAGTACAAGTGCACTATAACTCACCGGAAGTATTTTTTTTAAATTTGATTCTCAGAAGAATGATACCAGTGAAAAGGGTAGGCAATCGAAAATTAGGATTTTTTTTTAAATGTTCTAAAATGATTTAGATAAATTTTAAAGCTTAAAGAAATTTATCCTTTTCAAAATAAAGAAGTTATACACTTGTGCCCGATATTATTCATACCCCCTCTTGAAAATTGAGTTTATTAGGTGTAACTTTGTAAGAATTTATTGTTTACGTCCATATTAATACATATTCTTAATAAACCTCTTCTGATCATTTTCGTCATTTTAAAATCTCGGGATACTTGTAATAAAAGAAATATACAGCTATTTATAAAATCTGCAATGTTCAAAAATAATCATACCCCCTTATTTTTTCAGTATTAATCGAGTTTCTGACTGTTTGTTTGCTGTTTGATTCTTATTTTGAATGCTTTTATACAACCTTTGATTAATTTCATTTCGTTTTTTTTGCATTTTTCAGAAATTAAAATGATATCAACTGAAAACCAAAAAAAGAATAAAAATTATTAGAATGGGGAAGAAAAAAGAGCTTAGTAATGATCTTAGGACTAAAATTGTGAATTCACATAAGGATGGTTTAGGTTACACGTCAATTTCCAAGAAATTTGAGGTCCCTACAGCAACAGTACAGAGCATCATCAAAAAATTCCAGAGCCACCACACAACAAACAACTTGATTGGTAGAGGAAGGAAAAGGAAACTGTCTGCTAGAGCCACCAGGAATATTGTAAGAAGTGTTAATGCAAATCCAACCACCACTACTAAGGACATTTTAGAAAATCTGGAGTCTTCTGGCATAAAAATATCAAGGCAAACATTGCAAAGGACTCTGCATGAAAATGGTCTGAAAGGAAGAAGACCAAGAAGGACTCCATTGCACACCGGAAAACACCTTGCAGCACGTCTAAAGTTTGCTAGGACCCATGTGAATTCTCCAGAGTCCGTTTTCTCAAGTATGTTGTGGACTGACGAAACAAAAATTGAATTGTTTGGCCATATGGATGCTTCTTACGTTTGGAGGAAGAAAGGAGAAGCTTACAACCCAAAGAACACCATACCCACGGTGAAACATGGTGGTGGTAGCCTAATGTTTTGGGGCTCCTTTTCGGCTAGTGGTCCAGGTAGTTTGGTCAAGATAGATGGAACCATGAAGAAGGAGCAATATTTGGAGATACTCCAGAAAAACATTAGACAGGATGCGGAGAAGCTCCATTTAGGACCAAACTGGGTCCTTCAACAGGATAATGATCCAAAACATACTGCCAAAATAGTCAAGAAATGGTTTGAGGATAATCACATTAATGTTTTAGGATGGCCTAGCCAGAGTCCTGACCTGAACCCTATCGAAAACCTCTGGCACATATTGAAAACTGAGGTTAAAAAGCGGAAACCTAGAAATTTGAGGGATTAAGAGAACTACTGCATTGAAGAATGGTCAAAAATCAGTGTTGATGCTTGTAAAAATCTTGTTGATAAATATCCAAAACGGTTACAGGCAGTTATTAAGAATAAAGGGCATGCTATTGACTATTAGTAAGAGAGGTATGAATAATTTTGAACTAGTGCCATTATTGTTTTTCTTTGTATAATGCTTCAAACTTGCATAATTTATTTATTTGTTGAGTTTAAATTAAATGCTTATGCTTGATTTATTGTTTGAAATCCCTTTAATATTGTCTATCTTCTGGTTAGAGCAATATTCTTATAGAAATCTCAAAGATCCGAGGGGTATGAATAATATCGGGCACAAGTGTATATGGAAAAATACATTTCATCCATTTCATATTATTCTAAACTGGAGGTTATATTTTTATTAGTGCATTAAAAAAAAATTTGAAAAAATAATTATTTTGAAATATAGAATGTTACATTTTATTTGTGCATTAAAAAAAAAAAAATCAAACAAAAAAAAATCACTGATAATGGATGTTAACTTTTATTAAAGAAATATATATAGATATAAAAAAAAATAAACATCTAAAAAGATTCCTATTTAATTCAATAAATGTTTCGTGGGGTAACGTTTTCTTGTATTGCTTCCCTTCACTTTTTGCAAGTATCACCCTTCCAAAAATGAATTAAAAACAAAAACTTCTGGATAGTTAAAGTGCATTTGTGCCAAAACTTATTTAAATTGATTTAATAAATAAATGCAAATTATGAAATAGACCAAAACCAACAACTTGCAAGTATTTTTTTTTTTAATAAAAAAAAAAAAAACTAAAAAAAAAAATTGCCAGGTTGCATTTTTAAAATTAATATAAGTCGACCATAACTTAGTCTACATCCTGTGAGATGACAGGTTTTTACCACATTACAGCGATGTTAAACTTATAGGAACTTTAAAATAACATCTGAAAAATCAGTAAATGTGACTTAATTTTTATTCTAATGGGAATTAAATTATTTTTTAATATAAAATAAAAAAAAGTGTTAAAAAGTAAAGTTTTAAAAAATAAAAGATGTGAAAAAAAAAATTGCTTCAAGTTTAAAACAAAATAAAAAAAATTCTAAACGAATGTAAAAAAAGATAAATATAGTAAAAGATTTTTTAAAAGAATTAAGTAAAAAAACAAACAAAAAAAAACGGGAGGGTGGGGTTATAAAATAAGGTTTTATTTTTAATAAAAAGCAAAAAAAAAAAAAAATTTATTTTTTTTTAAATATAAAAGAAATCTTAAAAAGTAAAAAAAAATTGAAAAAAAATCTAATAAAATAAAAAGTCTAAAGTAGAAAAGGTAAACGAAGCAGAAAAGTAAAAAAAAAAATCATGGTAAAAAGAGGGAATAAAATAAAAAGCAAAAAGAAAAAGTTTGGTTTTTAAAATAAAATAAATTAAAAAAAATAAAAAGTAAAAATTTTAAATCTAAAATAAAAAGTCTAAATCTAAACCAAAGTAAAGAAAAAAAAAAAAAATGGCGGGCGAATGGTCCAGGCAATTGTCCTGTTGGTTTCGAGCAGAAAGTTCATCACTGCCAATTCTAAATTACAGTTAAACTCTTAGCACATTTAGAGGCAACAGCCACTGCTTGAAATTAAAAATAAAATTTTAGATTTAAAGTTCAAGTGATAGCACTGAACTGTCGTCATAATTGAAATGAGTTGGATAAAAAAAAAAAAAAATTATCGAGAGATAAGTGATTGCCAAATTGATGATGATTAAACTACACTAAAAACAACTGCGAGAATCAAATAAAGTAAAAACTAATGAATACAGGTCCACAGTCCCAGACATAAAACAAGTTTTGCTCATGCGTAACATTGGTCATCGACATTTTCAAAGCTTATTAAAAAGCTAATCCCAAGCGTAACTCTGAACCTCCAACACAAAATATTTTTAGTGCTTTGTTTTGGGGTTATTTAATGCTGAAGTAATAGCTGTATATGGTTATAGTCGGATTGACACACTGTTTCCCGCAAGGTCACTGAAATCAAGCAATGTTGAGAGTTCGATCAAGGATAACATTTTTAACATTACTCAAGACATCTACGAGGTCATGGCTGACAGAAAAAAAATAAGAATTTAACCCCGTGAGTTAAATAAAGATCACTGAATTAAACAATGTTGAGTCTGCTCAGTACTAAATGTGAAGATCAGGTGCTTTATGTAATTATAAATCCCATGGGCATTAATAACAATGAATTTGATTGGTTAGCTAAACTAAACGTGTGTGTGTGTGTGTACATAACAAAAGAGAAAAAAAAAAACGGTTATATAGGCTATATGAATTTTAGTTGAAGGATTCCTTAGGAGAACGAAGTGCAGAAGATGGTGTAGCTAATTTGCCATATTTATAACTTACTAATATATAGCAGCATTCCGACTTCCGGTCGACTGTTTACTATGAATGCCTGCCAAATTTATTGGCACTTAATTTCCTTCATTTCTTGTGTTAGTGGCCTTAAGACAAAGATCCTAGCTTATGAAGTGAAGAGTGGCTCTGTGACTGGGTTCGAATCTTCTGATCAGCAGTAATTATTACTTCCTACACTGATGATTGTGGAAGCATGAAACACTAGTGTCCGTAGGTAAAAAATAATTGTTAATATTTAGTTGCAAAAATATAGTGTGTGTGTATATATATATATATATATATATATATACACACATGTAAAGCACAATGCAACTACTCTTCGGATTATTTCGGATTTATGTAATCATGCCAAAATTCTTTTTTTTTTCTTTTTAAAATTAATGAGTTCTTATTCCTCTGACGAGTCAGGGTGGAAAATATTTAAAAAAATGACATAATAATTATGATTGTTTCTGCGTTATGAAACAGGTGCTGTCAATAATTTAATATTTTAACATGCTGAAAGAAATAAACGGCAAGATGGAAAACATCTTGGAATACAGACATTTTTGTCATTTATATATGTAATAAGCAGTAATAATCCATATTTAAAACAAGATCAAGTTTAAACATTTTAGAACAATTTAAATATTTTAGTGCACTTTTGAATATAATTCGTCATCGCTGGTCAGTATTTGGTCAATGCAAATCACAACAGACCCAGAACCATTTATTATGTGGATTATATTTGTAGATTTGTTACCAGGCTTTGGCTTGCAGGGCTAGTAGGGCCATATTTTACATAAGAGTGGTCTTACCAAACAGTCCACAATCTAGGTGGCAACATTATAGAAATTGTCTCAGATGCGTCATCAGACAGAATACTTTCTTCTGTTGCCCAACCAAGATCAAATCCTGCTTGCTTTTATGCAAACCTCAAAATCAGAGCTTTATGTTGCGAGTGAAACGGTTGCATTTGCAAGTAATTTTTCCAAGCGACGACTAGAAATAATAAAATGTTTATTGGCGATTATTTTTCAACAACAATCTTCTAAAGCTCACTACTAAGTGAAAAATGTCTTTTCAATCTTTATTTTTTTTTTAAATAAAACAAGCAAAGTCAAATTATTTAAGCAATAAAAGTTCAATATAACAATATACTCTTTTTTTAACAAAGGTTGTTAAAAAAAGTCTAAAGAAATTTGAACGTTTATATCTTCAAGACTCAACATAAAATTCAGTGCATATTTAGAATTACACTTAATGTTTTTAAAATAATACGAAAAAATCTTTATCATGCATATACTTGTCATAGAATGAAGATGTTATATTCTAAAAATCACGTGGGTTTGGCTAGTAACATTTCTATTTGACTAATAAATGAAAAGGTTGTTTTTCAGGGCTCTATGGGTAAATTTACCTTTAGTCGATCTTTTTTTTTTTTTTTTTTTACATGGGGATCACCACTTATCAAGGCCCGTAAGCCACTCGGGGATAAGGGTTATTTTGTGTACAATAATCAATGGGATAATATCGTAGTAATAGTTAGTATTGGAGATTTGATAAAGCGTCTTACTTAAGGGGGCGATTAATCAGGAATTTGTTTATGTTGGACTTGAATACGTCCAAGTTGTAGTCAGGTGGGAAACAGGCAAACTGAATAGAATTCCACAGGCGTGCACTTCTCAGAAAAAAGCTATGTTCATGGAATCTATGTTTTGATTTAGGCACAGATAAAGAGTGGGGGAAATTACTGACAGTGGTTTTAGTTAGACAGGTGTTTATCATGAAGGATTGGCGAGGGGGGGACCAGAGATTGGAGCTCGTACGAGCACTTGCTATGGAAATAACGATAAAACAAAGACAGGCTCGCAACATCTCTTCTGTGGGAGAGAGGTTGCAGGGAAGAGAAAAGGGCATCCCCTACTAAGCCACCAAGTCTATTTTGTACTTTGTCAAGGCAGGATAGGCTGTTTTTTGAAGCTCCAGCCCAGATGTGGCAGCAGTACTCCATCTTTGGATGTACTTGGCTTTTATAGAGATAGAGAATTGCATCAGTAGTGAGATATCTTCTGGAGTGATAGAAGAATCCTACCATTTTCCCAGCGGCCCGGGCAACAGACTTTATATACGTGTTCCATTTCAGATTAGGAGTAAAGGTCAAACCTTTTGATCGACTAAAGGTAAATTTGCTCGTAAAGCCCTGAAAATTGACTTCAAAACCCGATACAAGACGTCCTCTTCTCTTCACTATAACCTCTTTCTCTGCTCTATCATTATTTTCAAGCCTTAATCTTTGCTGCTTTCTTTGATAAAACATTCACAGCAAAAACTCGTTGAGCTACAATTTTCTTTTCTTCCTCTTCTGTGTATCTAAAACTAAATGAAACTTCCATGAGCAAAGTTTCTTTCCAAGAAATATCCATCTGTAGAACACAATACTACAGAGCTGCTTCCCAACTAACTACAATATGTATCTTCGGTACTTGTGCACTTATTGAACCATGCTGAAATAATAATGTTATTATTTAGAAAGCCATTCTTAATATGGGGAGAGGAAACTATTCTGTACTTTCACCTAATTTAATAAAAAAAAAAATCGTAAAACTTTAATTTAACTTGAAAATACCATTTGAAAATAGCGCGGTTCAATAAGTGCACTAGCACCGTATCTTCAAATCCAATTTGAACAAATTCTTGTTAAGCAGTTTTCTTAAATAATCAAATTCGGCTCAGTTTCAACCATCGTCTCAAATCCTCAAAGTGTTATCTGACTGTCCATCGAACAAACTCTTTAGCCCTTATCCTCAAGTGACCCGACTTTTATAATTGCTGACTCATTAGAAAAAATAGAAAAAAATATTATCCAAAAATCTGTGACTTAACGGATAAAGGTGCTAAGTATAATTATTTTTACGTGACAGTCTTTTTGAGGTTAAATGTTCACACCTTACAAGTTATACTATGAACATAATCACAAATTATTCAAGATTTCTACCTGGTCATGGCTGACATAACAAGAACAATCTACTCCTGCGGATTAACAATCTATATAAATAAGACAGTCGATGTGTGTGCGTATGTATGCATGTATGTGTGTGTGAAAATATTTAACTGATAAACGCTTAAACTATTGGTCGCATAACACTGAAATTAACAGGAAATAGTAACCATACACAAAGGATGATTTATAACGAGTAAAATCTTTGTTTGGATGGATGAATAGCACATACAGAAATGTTGCAAAATTTTCATTTCAGCTTGCCGACATATTTATATTACTTTTGCATATGTGCAAATTCATTTACAGCTTTAGGTGGTTTAAATCCAAATCTTTCTAACCTATCTGCCAATCGCTCAAATAGTAAAGAATAAATGTTTTAGTTTCGAATCTAGCTTAAGTATTTTTTTTTTACTTTTGAAATCACTACTATATATTAGGTACAATATAATATTCAATAGAAAATTGGTTCTGCACTAATGAAGACGAAATCTGCATGAATTAAAATGTATTTAAGCATATTTTACGGCCAGGCAAGGCTGGGAGCTCCTTGCTAATAATGATAATAATAACAACGTTTAAGATGAAGGAAGTATTCTGAATAATTCAAATTAAATGAATATTCGATTATATTTTTAAGTAGAACTAGGGTCCTGACTGATGGTACGATAGATGCTGCTGAAGGTGGGGTGATACTTTTATTCTGATTTTTTATTCAGTTCAAGGGTTTTACAAAAACTGGAATTGTGAACCTGCATTCATCGGATACATAGCATACAATAATCGGGGAAGAAATCTATGGAATTGTTCTGCAAGGGAATCAAAGAAGTTTAATGAAATTACAGGAAGGATTCTGGTCATTCTTCTGTCAGCTTCGTCTTATGTACACAGAAAAAAAAAGTAATAGAGAGAGACATGCAATATGTTGTCAAGCCTGCTAGCCGATTATATACAAGGCTCATTCAACAAATAAGGTGAACTTTGGCAATAAAAGATTCATATTTCAACAAGGAACAAAAATAAAATAAAAATTTTAAATAAGTTTTTTTTTTAAATTAAAAAGATAAAAATGCCCCCCCCCCCCCCAATATAATCTACATTCTTTAAAATACGTTTTTTTTTTCATATTGGGAAATGTGTGACATTAAAAATTGATAATACACATTAGGTTTGTTTTATTTGGATAATTCAGACTGCTTTTCTAATTTAGAGTGTTATATTCAAAACGTTTCGGCAAATGTAATCTCTGACCTTCTTCATGTGTATCTTGTCGAGAATCTGCATGGAATTTCAAACAGAACCCTTCATTTGATTCACAATGTGTGAATTACAATCAAGATGAGAATAGTAGCCCGAAGAATCTAAATAATACGAATTATCAATCATTATCTCAAATCTCCATTCTGTAAAATCGATTTTTTTCCTATTGGGAAACATTTAACATCTCCTTTTAGCCATTTGCTCACAGTGCCTTTCATTTATTCATAGCTCGGAGATTTGGTTCCACACAGAGGAGAAGTGGGTGCCATTCTTTACTTTAAGGAAAATGTGGCAACTGTTTCCAACCAAATTGACTGGTAGTTTCCGCTGTTTTTGCGGCAGTATATGAAGCCTTGCATTGTTCTGATGAAAGATGCTCTCTCTGTCTCAGAAGATCTTGAAAACAGCCAATTTGTTTGTAAACATTTTTTTTTAATGTAAATTTCACATGGTCTGCAACTGCTATGTTTGATCACAGCTCTGTTTAAGTCTCAAGCACTGTTTTGCAGTCATCCAAAATGACTGTAAAACAAATTTTTTTGTGAGCTTAAAATAACTTTGCTCTAAAACAATTCCAAATACAGGTTAGATTTCTTGGAATAAAAAATTCTGAAACTTTTTTTTTTTTTTTTTTTGCTTAAAAAAAAACAAAAAACAAAAAGTAACACCTTATTAAATGATCCTTGTATACATGTTTTTATCAAAAACAAGTTTTTCTTCTTTTTGCAGTGGGGCTCAAATATTATATATATATATATATAGTATGTTTATTTATTAATACAAACATTATTGACTACGTATGTGCATATATGTTTCTGTTGAAAATTCTTTAGAAATGCAATGTCATCAGGCCAGATTCTAACACTGGCCTGATGATGTTGGTTTCTAAAGAATTTGTACCAGAAACTTGTATGCACATATGTAGCCAACAATGTTTGTATAAATAAACACACTATAATAACACTGCTTGTCATTGAGCACTTTTTCGACAAACACTGGAGTTTCAGTGGATTTACATCTAGGAAACTACAGTGATATATAATTTTTATAAGAATTTTTCCCCTAGAGCAGAATATAATTGAATAAATTCATACCGTTTTTAAAACATTTTTATTTCTCATACTTTGCAGCTGTTTTATAAAGTTTTATTTTCCTATTATGCATTTCTCAAAAGGCTCGTCAGAGGTAAAAAGATATTTATATTTCTTTAGGATCCATTATGTAGTTTTTTTTTACCATTCTCTACAGAAGTGAAACAGCTGTAAAGTAGGGACTTATACATATATACATTTATTTATACATACTTATACATACATTTATTTATAAATTTACAATGGAAATATAAATATCAATATTTATAGATTAATCCTATTCTGAAAAAAAAAAAACAAACAAACAAAAAAAAATGCTCAATATTCAAGACAGGGCATCAATATGAGGAGAATTAATTTTCCTCTAAAGAAAGAAAAAAAATTTTTTTTGAAACTCAAATATTTCCAATAAGGAAATAAGTTCACCATCTTGTATTCCTTGTTTATGAAAAAAATTTTTTTTTTTTTTTTTTAACTTGCATAATTTAATTCCCCTCATATTATATATATAACATAGGAGCCGTAAATGTGAATAGAGCTGCAATATAGATTCTTTTATTTGTTTTTTGTTTTAAATAAATTAAAAAAAAAAAAAAAAAAAAATTTTGGTTCTTGTCTAGAATTCCTCTTATATTAAAAAACAAAAATAATTTAAAAATCTGATGTACATACCCTTCCTGGAACAAAAATGCATATTCCAAAAATCACATAAATTGATGAAATAGTTTTATTGTTAGATAGGAAACTCAAATTTTATGAACCTGAGGAGTGACTGTCTCACCCGCAATTAAAAAAAAAAAATTTTTTTTTAAATAAAAATAAAAAAAAAATAACAAAAAAACAAGTGAGATAACCTCATAATACTTCAAAACTTGCAATTTAATCACTTAAAAATGATTTTCTTTATAAAGAAACAAGTTGATCAATTCATATGATTTTTGGAATATGATATTTTCGTTTCATCGTGGGTATACACATCAAGGATTTTTCTTCTTTTTTTATATAAGAAGGAATTCTGGACAAGTACAATTTTTTTTAAATACAAAAGAAAAAAAAAGAAAATTAGTTATTCATTGTTACCAAATCGAACACATGTATCTTTCAGACTGCATTAAGATTTTTTTTTAAAATATTTTTAATGAAAAATCAATCATGAAAGCATGTAGAGAAGGGTGGATTTGGTGGGTATATAATAATCAATATACAGTTTAAGTGGAAAAAAAAAAATTTGGTGCTTCTATGTTGAACGAATGGAAATATTAAATTTCAAGTAAAATAAATAGTACCTACATCATTGTCACGACGCAAATAGTAATACATCCAAAAATTACAAAAAAACGATAAGGAAGAAGAAAGAGAAATTTGTGAAATGAAGTAAAATCATTATATTACGCTTACTAAAAATAGAGATAAGTTGATATGGGAGATAATTAAGTTCTGTTGCTTATGTCATTGCTAACGTAATTCAAAATCTCGGACAAATTTTTATCACCCATATATACTTTATTGAAAACTGTTTTTCATTAATAATTATTTTTTATCTCATCGTTTTCCATAATTTTTGGACATTTTATTAATTGTGACATTATAATTATGTTTTACTTGAAATTCAATATTTAAATTTTCAAATTTCGTTTGTTCAGTATAGAATCACCAAAACTTTTTTTTTTTTTTCGTAGCTAAAAAGTTTTTACTAATTCTTTCATGCATGTATGCTTGATTTACAGTTATCGGATATTTGTAGTTTGTGGAGAAAACATAAAATTGTCCACAAAGGTTTAGTCACTAACACTTGATAAGACATGAAAGAAAACCATTATGAAAGGAAACGATATAAATGATAGTGCTTCGTATTTAGAAATGGAAATCTCCAGAAAATTCACACACTGTCATTGAGAAATGTTTTGATGATCGGGTAAATCCAAAAAATAATACACAAAGTTTAGACACCGAAAGTGGACTCGGTTTGTATATGAAATGAAGTTCTCCAAAAAAAAAAAAAATTCACTTAATTTAATCAAGTAGTTTTTTTGTTTTTTTTTACAGCGAAAAAAAAAACAATTTGTTACGCTACCAATTTAAAGGTAGCTATGTTTGGATTTTTAGGAAGAAAAGCTATGATTTAACATGTGGAGGAGTGTGTCGGTGCTTTAGACAGAGTTATCTCCCCGTGGTGTGTTCTAAAACTCCAAACATGGCTACCTTAAGCGTGCTGTCATAAAAACATGTTTTTCCACTGTAAAAACAAAAAACTACTCGATCAAATTAAGTGAAGTTTTTTTTTTTTTGAGAGCTTCAGTCCAAAACAGATACGTACAATATAATTTTTTTTTCAATATTTTCATTTTTTAAGCTAAATATGGAACGGAATCACTAAGCGCAACACGAAATACAAAACTATATGGAAACACTTCATGTTTTATCATGAAACAATAAAAAATAAACTTATTTTTTTACATTTCTATAAATATCTTGTTAATATTTAAAATATATTCATATGGAAATATTTTATTTCTAAAAAGTAATTTAAACTTTCATAGTTTACATTTCTATAAATAATTTTCTAAATATTTAAAATATATTCACATGGAAATAATTTAAAATTTTCAAATTTTATTACGTAATGTTGTCATAAATTAATGCATCATAAAACAAAGCAGCTTCAATTGAATTACAAAACCGAAGTTTTTTTTTTTATTATTTCATGATAGCACAAGGAATATTGAAAGTAAAATAATTTTTTGAAATTATTTCCATATGGTTCCGTATTTCGTTTCATGTTTTAGTTAAACTGAGTTCACTCTCGGCATCTCAACTTTGTGCACTGAATTTTTAAACTTAACCTGGTGATCTTGCCTATTCCCCTCAATGCTGTATGTTGATTACTAATTTGGTGACCCCCCCCTCTCCCTCCAATTGTGCTGATGAGGAGAGATTATATCTAAATAAAGATGATATCATCTCTGAAACGATTGTACACTATCTTTCGTTTTTTTTCTTTTATTTTGTCTTGACATTTTAGAACATGTAAAGGAATCTATACTAATTCATTAAATTCATTTACCTACACATAATCTACTATAGCTCGAGTAGATTAAATCTTCCCTATTGAGCTGACCTTACATCTGCATTATTCAGAGCAACTGGTGTGTAAATTCATATACTCCATCCTTATTCACAAGTTATATGTTTACCCTTTGTCAGTCTCTGATTTCAGATCATGATTTATTATGTATATATATAACAGTATAGCTACATTCCAAGTTCCAAATATTTATTTTTTTTGCCAAATCCTTTAAGCATTTCAAAATTTCGGCACATTTTTTACAGATCGGTTTTGTTGCACAGAAACAATTGCATTATGTCAATATCGAATCTTTTTATGCGCATACTCTTCAGAAAAAAAAAAAAAAAAATTATGTGTGTGTATATATATATATATATATTATATTACACACACACATGATGTCCGTTCATCAATTTCAATGAATACCAAAAAACATCACTGATTATGCTTGACTTGCGAATTAAATTTTTGTGGCAAGAGTTGCACAATCTTGAACCACACTTCTGAGTAAGCACTATTAAATACCAGTGGCAATTAGAAATTTCAAGACAACTGGAAACAATGCCAAGATAAGCAAAGAGCACGTACAGCACCTGCTATTCCCAAATGGTCACCCATCTGGCACTGGCCAGGCTTGTAATTACTTAACTTTGGTGATTTGACAAGAATGTGATTATGCTGTATATACATACATCATCCACTATTCCTCCCGCAACAGTTTTTTGATGCTTCCTGTAATTTTTGATTGAGACTGGTTGAGTATAGCTTGGCATAATTATCTTTATGCTTATTTGTTAGTCTATCATAAGAACAAGATTGGTGAGGGGATAGGGCACTGGTTATTCAAGAATTTTATCTAAGTTAAAAAAAAAAAAAGAATTAAACTTCTGGTTGATTACAGGTTGTATTTTAAATATATAAATCATTAAAAATAATTGTGATAAAAATTAAAAAAAAAAAAGAAATCTTATATTTTTATTAAACATTTTCTTTTTTTTTTAATAACATTTAAAAAAATTATTTTTGCAGAATATTTTTTTTTTTGGGGGGGGGGAGTGTGTGAACATGTGATCGTGTTGTACAGTGCAGAGAGAAGAGGGGCGTTTTATTTTATGTTTAAAAAAATCGCTTATTTCAGTATTTTTTTTTTTTTGTAATATGGATATAAATAATGGCTAGCATTTCCAAAAACTGGAGAAAAAAAAAAAAAAAAAAAAAAAAAAGACAATGTCAGAAATTTCAGAAAATAGATTTTTTTCTTTCTACACATGCAAATTGGGGTAAATAGAAATATTTTAACATTAAAAAAAAAAGTGGGGATGAATTTTATCTTGTGAAACAATTCATATTGTATTGACTGATACATATTTCCATTTACAGAAAACTGGATCGTTTTTCTTTTTTTTATATGAACTGCTGATAATCAAATGGTTAACCGGGATATGCATGTCATATATATATATATAGGTGTTGGGATGATTAATCGGAATCAGAATCGGAAAAAGCGCAGCTTTTGGGGATAACGGAAAAATTTGTGTATATTTTCCAATGCCCAAAACGATTCCTTTAATTATCCATTTTTATTTGATTTTGTTTAAAACAAAATCTTCCACTGTTGGTAGTAATAATAAAATAAATATTTACTGATTTTAAACCACCAGTAAAGCTAAAATCTACAGGTCACCCTCCACAAGTTTGTTTTTACATTTGAGAAAATATATGCACATTTCATATTTTTATTGTAATCAGAGAAAAAAACCCAAAAAACTTTAAAGTTAAATATTAAGAGATTTATAAAGAATCAGAATCATCCCATCACTAATATATATATATATATATATATATATATATAATGAAGAGGAATTTGAAATGTATTTTTTCTTTTTAGAAAGATTAACTCATCAGCGCCCATGGTCCTTTTTTCTTTTTTTAGAACCAGAATGGTAATCAACCATATTTCAACAACATCTGTATTTTTCAGAGATATCTATAGTTAGTCATAAATATTGGAGTGTCTTTAAAATATTAAACTTTATAATACTAAGCCAGCAGTGACAATATGGGTATATGCATAGAATAGGAAATATGCACAGGCGTTTGTAAATGTACAGAACGAAAAAAAAAAAAACTTTCACCATGACTAACGTTTGTGCAAAGTTTCCCCCAAAATCCAAGGCATCGTTATTCAGAAAAGTGCAATCAAACAAACGGACAAACAGAAGTGAATTACTTGGTCCAATCCTTCCTTTGTTGGCGAACCAAAAAGCCACGCATGGAATCATTGATGAAACTCACAATCCATTTCGGCAAAGCAAATAAATTGCAGTCAACATTTGATTTATCCACAAATATTCAACCATGAATGTCCAACAGTCTTTGCTTTATTATTCAATTAAATGCGGGGGACACTTTGAGGATAGTCTCATTAGTAGATACGACTAGAAAAAAATAATTTACCATATTTTAGCAACATCTGTATGTTGCAGAGATATCTATAGTTAATCATAAAGATTGGAATGTCTTTCAAATATTACAGTTACTTTCTAATGTATATTAGCAACACTGATGACAGTATAAAACGTGAAAATCTGGAGTGGAAAGATACAATCAGTTTCATCTATTAAAATTAGTGTTGAGATGATTAATCGGAATTGGGAATTGGAAAAAAAACGAAATTTTTAGGGGTATCAGAAAAATTTGTGGTTATTTTCCAATCCCAAAAACGATTCTTTTAATTGTATTTTTTTTTTTTTTTGATTTTGTTTAAAGCAAAATCTTCCACTGTTGGTAGTCATAATGAATATTTTTTGCTTTTAAATGACCAGTAAAAAATAAAATCTATAGATTATCCCCCACAAATCTGTTTATTTTTCAGAAAATATTTGCACATTTTACAAGTGTTTTAGGATAATTAGGAGAAAATAACCACTATATTGTTAAATATTTAGAGATTTATAAAGAGGTAGAAATTGTATCAGAATTGGGAATTTAGTAGAGAATCGGTAATTGTATCAGAATCAGGAAAATATTGGAATCGTCCCATCACTAATTAAAATCTTTTGGTAATCAGTTCTTATAAGTAACCCTTATTTTGATAAAAAGCAGACATCAAATCTAACCCTGGTCCACAAGTTTATGGTATTTGCTGCTAGTTCTGGAACTAGATGCCCATCACAATCTCACCCATTACGCTGTGTATTCTACGGGAGGAGCCAATCCTGGGTAAATGTCACCTCAAGTATATTTTAATAAATAACATATTCTAACTAGCTTATAAAGTCGAGTAAATGTTTAAAGGTAATTCTACTCAAATATAACATTGTATTTACAAAAGATGTTTGGTGATAAAGAGCAAAATATTTGGGCATTTAATGGGTTAATTTTCTGAAGAAAAAAAAAGAAGCTGTATACATTGGAGAATATTCATGCAAATAGATGAAAAGTGATTTCAGTAACAATGAATCGACAAAAAGAGAACATTATAAAAGGTGTAAAAAAAAAAAGGAAATCAATTCTTAATCTAGATAAATATGATTAATATTTTTCAAAGAATTATTTAAACAATTGGCTGACACATTCTACAGCCTTCTTCAGATATAACATGGGTGTGTGACACACACATATCTTTAAATTATATATAATTTATGGTGAGGTCTTGTTCAGAAGGAAAAAAGTTTCAAATAAGAATATAATATTTATATTTTTATTTTCAGAAGTAAGCCATCCGTACCGTCAGTTGCAAAACTGATAATAGGGAACTGTTTCAGGTCCCAATATCGAGTTCTCTTCAGCTGATCTATCTCATCTCCTGTAGATGAGATAGATCGGCTGAAGAGAGCTTGATATTGGGACCTAGACCAGTTCTCCATTATTAGGTTTGAAACCGACGGTACCAATGACTTATCTAAACCTCTGAAAAAGAAAAAGAAAAAAAAAAAAATTATATATATATATATATATATATATATATATATATATATAAATCAATGGTTCTTGTCCAGAATTCACCCTATATTAAAAACAAAAATAATGAATATCATATTCCAAAAATCACCTGCCATTTTGAGAAAAAAAAAAATGGCAACAAAAGTGAGATAACTCAACAATAATTCAGACTTACTAGATTTATGTTGTAGTGCCTATGAATTCCCATTAATCGCTTAGAAATGAGTTTCCTGATAAAAAAATACAACTACTTGATCAGTTTATATGGTTTTTAGAATATGATACTTTTGTTTTGTCACTGATACGCACATTATACAGATTTCTTTTTCTTTTAATATAGGAGCAATTCTGAATAAGAATCAAATCAGTTTCTTAAAACAATCTTCAATTCTGAAGCTAGACTGTAAGAAGACAGTTGGATTTTGGTACCTTGGAAGCCTACTCTAAAGTTTTCACTTGAACTTGTATAAATAGGTTTTATTTTTTACCTTTTTGTTTTTGAACAATTTAAAGCTTTTTTTTTTTTTTTTTTTAAATCAAGATGTAAAAAAAAAAAAAATTTTTTTCCCTCATTTTCTTTACTTTTAGCTCGTTTTATTAATATATGTATTTCCACATATTTATTTGCTTTTTCTATCAACTTTCCTTCTTTGTTCACTTTCTCATCTATATTCCTTATCCTTTATTTGTCCTTAAATATCCCCATTATTTCATAGCGACCCATATTTTTCTTTTTACTATTACCTACACATATATACTACTCTCCCAATTTACTCATAATGTACCTATTATTTCTTAATCATCTTTTACCATAGTATCCTATTCATACATTCTTATTTCATATCTAAATGTTATTAAGCCAGTTTTTATCTATATTAGCATTTTGTATCTCTTCTGATGAGAAGCATTCAGCTTTAAAATGCTATGGCCTAAAGAGGTTTCCCTCCCTTTTTTTTTATTTTCTCCATTTTCCCCCTTTTACTTTTCCTTATAGTTCTGATGATATAATAAAATTATAAATAACTTATTTCTGATCTTTCATAAATGTACGGCACAATCACGTTGATACACTGGTTCTCGCTAGATCACCAAAGTTAAGCAATGTTGAGCCTGAGTGACCATTTTGGAAGGTTAGGCACTATATGTACCTTCTGGGAAGGTTGGACGTGGGGCCAGAACCCTCACTCCGAAAAAAAAAAAATATCTTGCTACAAAAACATCTACAAAGTTGTAGATGGCCTATGCCCCTCCAGGGGCTCAAGGTTTGGGGGTCATCTTTCATAATGGGTTCAATATGTAAATGTTATTAAGGCAGATTTTATTAGCATTTTGTATAATTCTGGCTCTTCTCTTCTGATAAGAAGCATTCAGCTTTGAAATGCCATGGCCTAAAGAGGTCTCTTTTTTTTTTTCTCTTAATTTTCCCTTTTCCTTATTGTTCTGATGAAATAATAAAATTATAAATAACTTACTCCTCATCTTTCATAGCAGGTTCAATATCTAGAGATTGAAAACAATAATTCATCTGACTTAACATATAACTGCCGTTTTATGATTATACATTCATCAGAAATGTTTTTTAATATTCCTCCTGAAGAATATCATAGAGATACACCAAACTGTCAATAAAAAAAAAAAAAAAAAAAGTGTGTGTGTGGGGGGGAGGGGTAACTTCTGAAGAAAGCCAGTGACTGCCTCAGCCAATGGCATCAGATGAAGGACTTGGAAGAAATGATTATTTAGAAAAAGGATTTCCAAGTATTAATTCGAACAAAAATCAACCAAGAGAAAAGTAAAAAATAGACAAAAAAAAAAAAAAAAAAAAAGCAAATGAAACAAAATTTACAGACTTTGTTTTTCTGTTTTTGTCTAAACTGAAAATCTTTGATTTTAAAGAAATTAACAAAAAAAGAAAAAGGTCAGATTATTTTTGTTTTCTTTCTTCTTTACATGAATGTTACAGGACGATCTCATTATTATGTAATTATAATTCATTTGGAATCAAGAGTAAAAACATAAGAGCCCACTAAGACTACTAAAACATTAAATGGGAATTAAGAAATAAAACGTGTTTAAAATTAACTAATATATATATATATATATATATATATATATATATATATTTTATTTTTACAACCTCAAGTGTATTAATTCATTACAAATTGTTTCAATAGACTGGATAAAAATTATTCGTCCATATCATCAGATGATTCAAATTGAATCGTCTGATGATATGGATAGTAATGAATTAAGTTAATACACTGGAGGTTGTAATGATAAAAATATATTTGGCTCTACTAACGTATTGAGCACTTTTTATCCTTGTTTTTTACCACACATATATATATATAACTCTGTGGACCATTTGGTCATGCTTGCTAGAATATTGTCGATTATCAGGCAATTCCATCTTTAAAGGGATGACAGGTGAATTATATATATATATGCATATGGGCATGGGTCAGAAGTTAAGGAGTGAGAGTGGAGATTTGTATGTTTTGGTTTCAATTCAAGTCAGATATATTTTTTAGTTTGGATCTCACTACTATATATTAGGTTCAGTATAATAATCTATAGAGAATTGTCTTTATAATAATAAATATGTAATCTGTATGAATTAAAATATCATATTTAAGTGTATATCAATTTTCCACCTGGCATGTGTGTGTATATATATATATATATATATATATATATATACACACACACATGCCAGGTGGAAAATTACCAGATTGGTGTTTGGCACACAATAACTTCATGGGCAAGTAGGAGCTCTTCAGTCCTGGTTGACAGCCTACCTAAGAGATGGAAACCTCTGACAATACAAGCCTGCATATGGTTTTTCATTGATTCTGTGGCATATTTTACACCAATTAATGTAATCAGCTGTATTAATAAGTGTGAATGGTTCTACTCAAGCTATTACTACTATAAACAATTCACTGTGTGAGCAGGCCATGAATTTGCTCACTCTGATTTTTGAAAGAAAAAAAAAAATTAGGCAAACCAATTTTTAATCGAAGATATGTTATCAAGCCAATCTTCGTAGAGTGCACCTGCTCATGCTCAACCAGTCACTTGTGAGTTATGCAGCTTGGTTTGTGGGAGCAGGGCTGGCCTTGTGTCACACATGCACTACAAACATTGAAAGCAGAGTACAACAGCATAGATTTATGGCTCTCATACATTGAACACAACGAGAGTCCATCATACACACACAGTTATAAAATAATATATTATGTAGCTATGATTTTTATTTCAGTATTTACTTCAATAAGACTCGTCCACGAGCAAACCATAATTTGATAATTTTTTTTAGGAATGAAACAAAAAATTTTCGTGTATAACATGCTAACAAATTATCTTCAAAGAAATATGCTTAAAAAAACAAATATCATTTCCTTTGAGACTGAAATGATAGCTGCACCCTCCAAAGGCAGACATAAAGCAACAGAGAGGAAATCAAATACTATAAATATGATATGCCTTTATCTTAATATTTATTTTGGTTTAAACTATTGCTAAAGAACAGTTTTTTATAATTATTATTTCTTTTTAAAATTTATTTGTTTATTAAAAGGTGAGAACATTTGAATAGATTTAATTTTATATTATTATTTGAATCAATCAATAAATACCAATGGCTTTTCTCCTGTTGTCTGCAATATGTTGCTGGTCCTGTGCAGTCCTAGGAGGTCCACCTTCCCAGGTTTTGCCTTTTGTCTTTGATAAGAAGTTAGTTAAATGCCAATCACTTGAGGTACATAAGGGCTTTTTCAGTATAATGGACTTTCAAATTAATGTCTTTCAGGTAAAAACACTATTAGGTACTTATGTGTGATGTCAAAATTATGAATTCCAAAAATTACAAAATAAATTTCCAGTAGATCTGGCTAGATCCTTTTTTTAATAAAAAAAAAATCATACATACTATTTGTTTAACATTTTCTATTTTAAAATGGTGGATTTTAATTGAAAGCACGAGCGAGAAGTCAGTTTGTCATACAGAATTGATTGCAAAGAACTGTCCACATTAACACATAAAACTTGTTAATTCGATAAATTTTATTTTTATCTGTAATTATTTTTCTACTCAATCATTTTTCATGTTTTATTTTAAAATTTATACAAATTTCGACATGACAAGTAAGTACAAGTATTTTACCTGAAATGCATTTATTTGAAATTCATTTATACTATAAAGCACTGGTACTCCTACTGGGAAATACCGATGCGGCTGCTTAGTCATTTTTTGCAGACTAGAGTGCTCTTCAATCCAATTTCTGACCCTTAATAAGGGGGAAAATAACATTAAGTTTTTATCCTATCAATATTAAACATACTTGAACATGCGTGTATACACAAATATTGCTTTTTTTTTTTTTTTAAATATTTTAGATTCTGATTAATCGTTTCAACACTAATACATATAGTATATAGTGTTTATTATAGTATTTATTCATTAGAAGGTGGAAACATCTGAATAGTTTAATCATATATATATATATATATATATATATATATATATATATATATATATTACTAGCAAGAGGGCTTGATGTTGCTCGGGATTGAATAAGGACCAACGAATGTTCCACACTTCCAATACTTTTATTGTCATCAAAATCAATTACATTGCTCACTTTTCAATCAAACCAGATTAATTACCAGCTCTGGTCAGAGACCCACCATGGTGCACCAGAAGGAAGTTTCACATGCCTTCCCATAGTGACTTAGTCCACAATAGATTGTAGTCTACACTGCATTGTTGAGAACATACTTCTGATTTTATAAAATTATTTTTATATAATGGCTTGATTAAAATTTAAAATGCAAGTATCATGGTTCAATTATGCTCTAAACAGAAACATTCATTTCAAGGGCGCCCCTGTCTTATCAAAGAACTTACTGTTGATTTTATTCACTTTATTTTATTAAATTTCATTTTATTCTACTTGTGTAGTGTTAAAAGTTCTCAAATGCACTTGTTATGTTAGGTTGCATAAGGGTGCTAATTTTAGTCAAAATCGGACTATTCCTTCTTTAATTGGATTTTTTTTTCTATTACCGATTTTTGATATTTATTGGAGGCATTCTCATACAAAAATCAAAGAAAACTCCCAGACACAAAGTACATTTCTGTAAAATTTCAAAAAAATTAGCTTAGCTATTTCAGCGTCCATAGGGAACTAACTCACAGACACACAGACAAAGTGTCCTTTCTATATAAGATTATTATTTGAATCAATTAGTAAATATCAATGGCTTCTTCTCTATTGACCGCAGCATATGGTGGTTCCGTGCAGTCATAGGAGGTTCACCCTGCCAGGCTTTGCCTTCTCTCTTTGAGAAGGGATTAATTCATTAAGCCATTATCTTAATATCAGACATACTTGAACACGTGTGTATACACAAATATCATGTTTTTTTTTATAATATTGTTATAATGAGATGGTCCTGTAAGAGTGTGAAAATTAAGAATAAGGCACAGAAGAAATTCCCGATGTGTGAACAAGATAGAATTTGTACTTTTCTTATATTACAGTGGTCTTCACATAATCTGGGAAAAAGAAGAAATATCACAGGTTTAAATTGGAAAAAAAAAAAAAAAAATTATATCCTTCTTTCTTGTATGTAGAAGTATGTCCGTATATGCACATATAATAGCTTACATGAAAGTTTACATACAGGTATGCACACACATTTATACATGAATTACAGAAAATTAAAATAATAGGTTGGGGGGGGGCAAATAAGAATTTCGTACTTGTATATTATAATCAGATATGCATTCTAAGTTAAATCACGTGCATATGTGTCATGTCAATTAGGACAAATGTTTAAAAATTATAAAAAATGATTGAGTAGAAATCTGCTATAATATTTTTTTTTTTTTTACAAAAAACATTGCTATCCTTGATCCACCATTTTCTAAATTGAAATTGTAGAAAGGAACTAAAAACAAGGGAGATAAATCAGTTTGTCACACGGAATTTGCCGCAATAGAAGAAACTTTGTTATTTTACAAAACTAAAACTGCATTATTCAATATTTTTTTTTATTTGTAATTATTTTTGTATTTGATCATTTTTTTAAAAATAGTTTTTACTAATTTTGACATGACACGTAATTATCTAATAGCGTTTTTACTTAAAATACATTTGTTTTAATGCACAAGCAACAAAGATTTATTTACTGTATTTGATAACATACAAGACATGTAAAAAAGCAAAACATTTTACCTAACAAAAATCATTTAAAAGAAAAAGAATAAAAATTGATCCACTTTCAGATCTACAATAATCACTCCCTCCACCTTATTAAGTAAAAAATATATATCTTTTTATAATTAAAAAAAAAAAAAATACTTTAAACCTTGTCCATTTCAAAACCATATTGCTTTTATTTTTTAACCCTGTTTTACCAAAAAAAAAAAATAAATAAAAAGCTAAAACTCTCAAATCTAAGAAAATTATAATCTAGAATTATGAAACTGACTTTAACTTTACTCAAATTATATCCAATTATGAATAGGGTAACAACTTGTATTCAACTAACGGTATAAAAAAATTGTTTGCAATTGTATCTTGGAATTAAATGACTTCACGCATTATTAAGCTGCCTGGTAAACTATAGTGGAGGGCAACCCAAAGGTTCCCTTTTCATTAGCTGCTATACTGAGGTGTTCTTGATTCTTCCATTTATAATGCTGAATGTTTAACAAATGGGCATCAAATACCATTTCTTAAGTCTTTGATATGATTCAACCGAAAATTGAACCTCAGTCTCCCGGCCCATTAGGGAACATTCTTACCATAATACCATATGAGCATATGATTAATATGCTGTTGAACAAAAAGATTCTAATTTATTAAAGCTAAAAAAATCCATTCAAAACCATCTATCTTTATATGGGGAAAAAATTAAGATAAGGGAAACGAATTTGCAGCATTCAGAACAACGATTCTTATCTTGATCGCTGTATTCATGACATTTTGACAGATATATTTCCAGGAATATCTGTCTAACACACAACTAAAATGCTAGTTTTATTTTGGTGTCTAACTGCTCCCCCCTCTATTTTTGCTGATGAGGAGACTTTGTTATTAAAGGACAAAACTTTTGTCGAATAATTGTACATATTCATTGTCAATTTAAATAAAATGAACATTGTTTCTGAAGCGATCGTACAATCTAGTGGATTTTGTTTGTTTTTCCTTTTGAAACTGATTTTTAATTCAAAATTATGAATCATTTTCCTCAATATATATATATATATATATATGTGTGTGTGTGTATATATATATATATATATATATATATATATATATATATATGCCATAAAATACAGTACTCTTTATATTTATAAAAAGTCAAGCAGAGTCGATCATATATATATATATATATATATATATATATATATATATATATATATATATGTCTTATACGCCATAAAATACAGTACCTTTTTTCATTTATATGAATAAATTAAACAGATATACATGTGCGTGTGCATGTATCTTATATGCCATTAAATACAGTACCCTTTTTATTTATATAAGTCTAGCAGAGTCACACACACACACATGTATGTATGTATGTATGTTTTGATATATGACATTGAAATTTTTTTTTTTTTTTTTTTTTTTTTTTTTGAATACTGAGGACGAAAAAAAATTAAAGATGTAATATTCTTTTCTTTTTGTGGTTGAAAAATAAATTTAAAAAAAGCTGTTAGCTTTGAAATAAATAAACTGGGAGAAAAAAAAAAGCTGGTTCTACAGAGATGGAAAAGAGGCATAAAAGGGCTAAATTCTCAAAAGGACACAAAAAAAAAAATAAATAAATAAATAAAATGAACTCATACAGAGAGAGAGAGAGAGAGAGAGAGAGAGAGAGAGAGAGAGAGAGAGAGAGAACAATAAAAAAATATATATATATTTGAATAAATTACATGTTTTTTTTTTTTTACCAGATCATTACCAATGGCTCCTAATCCTGAGTAATCGTCAGGCAGTTTAAAAAAACAATCTTAATTGTGATTGTGTAGTTGGAGCGTGATTTAAGATAGCCGATAGTCACTCAAGTAGTGAAAGCATTGATAATGAGCAGGTAAAACACGTCACTTATTCAAGTATTGTAAATTTCTGTCTAAGAAAACATCGAGCACTCTCCTTAATTGAAAACTCGATACTCACATCTCTTACGAAAATGAAAGGGATTGTTATATATAATTATATACAAGAATCTCTGTATAAGGAGAAAGAAAGCGTTTTTTCTCTCTCTACTATTGATTCTATAAATTATATTTCAAATTGTAACAAATAGTAAACTCAATGAAAGTGAATTTCTACTTTCAGAGCATGTATACCATTAGTTATTATTCTAAAAACAAAAAGATGGAATTTATTCATCCAGAAATTTTTATTTGTGGAGAGATTTTGGAATAACTAATGGTATGTGTATACATACATTTCTCTCTCTCTCTCTCTCACACACATTATATATATATATATATATATATATATATATATAATGTGTGTGTGTGTGTGTGTGAGAGAGAGACAGATATGGAAAATGCAAAAGAAAAAATATATATTTATCAATATTTTGTCTTTATTTCCAGACATCTTTGGAATGAAATGAAGATAAAACGTTGATGAATATATAAATAATTTTGGTTTTTCCTTTTCGATTTTCATTACATTGGAATATAATATCAATAATTTTTGTCATATATAAGAAATTAAGCAATGGAGAGGGATCGTCTTGAATGCTTTTGCATTAGTTGGTATTGGTGGGGGTGGAAAGTTTAACTTCTAATGCAACATGCTTGTGAGAATTGTCCAGGCAAGATGAGGGAGTATAACTAAAAAAAAAAAAAAGAAAAAAAAAAAAGAGGAAAGGTGTGAGGAGGATGAAGAGGGTGTGGGTATTTATTTGATAGCAAATGTACTTTTCTTTTTATATGAAATGGTTTCACTCTTTGTCTCATGAAGTTTTGAGAAGTCCATTAATCCAGCTGAATTTTTAATAGCCATTTTTTTTTTTTGGTTGTGTTTGTTATTTCTACTGCTTCTGCCTTACCGTGCCTTATCTTTGGAAATAAGGATCAGCTGCTTTGGAATGTTGAACGACTGGATGTATTTGCTGGCTGGGATTGTTAAAGGGCAATTGCTGTGAAGGTGGCGGCATTAGTCGGGTGTAGTAACGACCATTGCCATCAGAAGGATACACAGGTTTGAAGGAGTCAGAGCCAGCCTGGAGAAAAAGAAAAATATACATATATTTATATAAATAACAGACTCCTGGATAATAAAAGGAAAACTCGAGACTTAATTTTTTGTTTTGCCATACATCACATCGCTATAAGTCAGTCGATCTATACGTGTGTCACACTTAACTTTGAAATAGTATTTTTGTCAGTCTCTAATGCTTAATTTTAAAATAGTATTTTTGTCAGTCTCTAATGCGTAATTTTGAAATAGTATTTTTTGTCAGTCTTTTTTTGTTTTTTACATAGGCGGCACCACTTATAAAGACCGAGAGGCCACTCAAGGATAAGGGTTAAAGAGTGTACAGTAGTCAAAAGGATGATATAGTAATCGATAGTAATGGAAGTTCAGTAAATTTGTTAACTTAAGTGGAACGGCTCATCAGAAACTTGTTCACGTTAGACTTGACAACCATATTATAGACAGCTGGAAAGCAGGAAAACAGAAGACAATTCCATAGGCGTGCAGTTCTAAGAAAGAAGCTTTGATCATGGAATCTACATTTAGGTTTAGGCACAGATAAAGAGTAGGGGGAATTATTGATAGTGTTTTCAGCTAAACGAGTGTTTCTTGTGAAAGTTTGGCGAGGGGGGGGACCATAGATTGAAGCTCAGTCGAACACTTTCCATGAAAATAATGATAAAGCAGAGACAAACTCGCAACATTTCTTCTGTGAGAAAGAGGTTGCAGCAAAGAGAAAAGGACATCTCCCATGAGGCCACAAAGTCTATTTTGAACCCTATCAAGGCAAGACAAGTCCTTTCTAGCAGCTTCTGCCCAGATGTGGCAACAGTATTCCATCCTTGGGCATACCTGGCTCTTATATAGATAGAGAATTGCATCAGCAGTGAGATATCTACTGGATTGATAGAAGGATCCCACCATTTTTCCAGCGGCCTTGGCAACAGATTTGATGTACATATTCCATTTAAGATCAGGAATAAAGGTCAAGCCCAGAAGCTTGCTAAACCTGGGGCCTCCCCAAGACGAGAGCCATTCATTTTAATTGATGCCAGATGGGGATCAGAATGTTGATGATGTAAAGATAGAAGGTTGGTTTTAGATGCATTAAAAGTAACAAGCCACTCCTTTCCCCATTGTACAATGTGATCAAGATCAGAGGAGAGAGAATCGGAGAGAACTTGGTCGTTTACTGTCTTAGATGTGCTACACTAGACGGTAGTGTCATCAGCAAAAATGTCTACAAATGATGTAAGGATGTGATTTGGAAGATCATTAATGTAGATCAGAAAAACAGTTGGGCCCAGGACGGACCCCTGAGGGACTCCAGCATTAATACTGTGAGCTTCTGATTTTTGCCCATCAACTACTACTCTTATGAACCTATCAGAGAGAAATGATTTAATAATTGAGAAGACATTTCCAGCTATACCATAGCTGGAGATCTTGTGAAGTAAACCTTTATGTCATACCCTATCAAATCCCTTTGATATGTTAAGAGCAATTGCCCTAGAAAGGTTGCCTCTGTCAAAAGATTCGATAATCCTATGAGATATAACTGTAAGCATATCTGCTGTAGATCTAGCAGAATGGAAACCATATTGTGTGTCACTAAGGTTATTTTTGCTGAGATGGTTGATTACTTCTCTATTTAACACAGATTCCAGCAACTTACTCATGATGCACAGGTGACTTATTGGCCTGTACTGAGAGGGGGATGAACGATCACCTGAATTCTTAAATACAGGGCATACTGATGAGATTTTCCAGGGTGATGAGAAGCAATTCTCCTTAAGACAACGTCTAAAGTTTTGTAAGTATGGGCGCTAGTTCAGGTTGAAGTTTTTTGAGTACTATAATTGGAATACCGTCAGGGCTGGTTGCTTTACTGGAGTCAAGGTTTTTGATTAGCTTGGCAACATCACGTACAGATATTTGTATATCACATAGCGTGTTTTCTGATACAGGAGGAAATATTAGGGGTTGGCGACCTTGATCGCAAAGGGTAGAATTAGCTGCAAAGTTCTTGGCAAAGAGTTTGGCTTTGTCTGATGCTGACGAGATTAACTCAGGTCCATTGATGATAGTTGGAACAGAGCACACGCTTCTGTTCAGAATTCAGTTTGCTATTTGCCAAAACTGGTGGGAACCAAGCTGCTGCTCAACTACTTTGGACTTGACGGACTGAGCATATAACTCTTGCATTCTTTATTACTTTCTTGCTGGCAGTCCTGAAAGCGGCTTTAATTTCCATGCATCTATTACATTGGAAGCAGTGGAAAAAGTGATTTCTGTGTGCAATAAATAGCAGCAGCACATTCTGGAGAAAGCCATAGCTGGCTGTTAGGTTTTTGCTGGAACTTTTTCGAGGGTATGAAACGGTCTATACCTACAATTAACCATTCCATCAGGTCTGATACTATAGAGAACACATCCTTTTTAAACATGGAACGCAGAGGTAGATCCGATATAAATGTACGGAAATTATCCCAGTCAGCCATAGAGTATCGATATACTGTACGATGGAGAGGTATGTCTGAGGACTTATTACATTTCATTTTTATCTTAATTGATACAACTGAGTGGTCGGAAGATCCAAGAGGAGACAGAACAGAAACTGAACATAGTTCAGGGCAAGTTGTAAGAAAAAGGTCTAGGAGACTCGCATACTGGCCGTCATTGTCGGGCACATGGGTGGGTTCGTGAACAATCTGAGTGAGGTCATAAGCAATGGAGAAATCATGACAGAACCTCCCCTCATCATCGATCCTGTTTGAGTGGATCAACCATTCCACATTGTGAACATTGAAGTCTCCACATATGTGAATGTTAGCTGAAGGATAAGCTGATAGAACTTAGTCAATTTTCTCAGATATGCTTTTAAAGATAGTAACTCTGCTGTTATGGGGGTGATAGAGAGTAAATATAAATAGAGTAGTGTGAGCTAGTGCAACCCGGAAGCACATATAGAGTAAGTTAGGATCTTCTCTGGAGATGTCCCTACCACATGGAAAGCCATCTTTAATATATGCACATATTCTATACCCATGGCGATTTTGAGGGTCAGATTTGGAAGTTAAGTTAGAGTATCCCTTAATTACGAACTCATTTAGGGAAATAGTCTGTCCAATGCCAGTTTTGCTTAAAAATAAAAGGTCTGGTTTAGTCTCCTGTAATTGAGCTTCAACCTCTGGAAGGTTAGAACATAGACCCCTGATATTGGAGAAGGAGACATGGTAGTGAGGGTCTACGTTGGAAGTTGGAGAGCCGGGTTTAATCATGTATGTTTTCTTGAAACTTGTCATGATGGAATTTTAGAGTTTGCGGACTAGGTCGTCAGACTTGCTTAGAGCAGGACAGAGAGGGGAAACTACGAGAGAAAAAGAAACAAAGAAATTTTTTTTTTTGTAGAACATAAGGTAAAGCCATAATATGGCATCGAGAGGCCCCACCAGAAGCTACTGCATGGTCCAGAATCCATTCACCAAATGGCAACACAGCAGCCCCAGTACTTTGCACCTGCTGATAGGACAGCCTCCTTACTGGTTAATCCAAGGTTCAGGTCCCTGACTATCAGGCGGATAACGTCAGCCCAGATAAAACGTTTACCTCCAGCACCCTTACTAGTGATATGGCTACAAGGATAGACATAGAAAATTTCCGCCATCTCTGTCGACTGTTCATGCAAAATACTGCCAACCTAGAATACAGATTTTTCTTCTCCCTTTGTCAGGAAAATCACTCATTAAAAAAATGAGGACTAAGGGACAAATAAAGAGAAGCAAGAGTAACGGGAGTTGCCGATAATGCATCCACAAAGCGTTCTCTACTCTCCATTTAAAAAATTAAAAAAAAAAAAAAAAAATGTATTAAGTATTGTACTTAATAAAAGTCCAACTGGCGTGTTATTTAAAGGGAAAGTATGATGATAAATTCACCTCTCGCACACTAACAATGAATAATAAACATTTATGACGAGAAAACGCTATCATTAAATAAAACAATCAGGAAATAAAAATATAAATTAAGTACTGAAATAAAATGTAGTTATTAATATTTGCAATTTAATATAGTATTTTTGTCAGTCTCTAATGTTTAATTTTAAAATAGTATTTTTTATTAGTCTCCCCATGCTTATGTTTGAAATAGCATTAAGTCTAAAATAGGGGCGGGGGGGGGGGTACAAATAAAAAAAAATGTTTTGGTAGGTAAGTATGAGGATCGAACCTGAACCCTTGAGGCAAAGTTGTAAATTAAAGTGTGAAAAAAATGTGCGACGTTAACCATTGCCCCACCGCGAGATGCTAACGGAAACACATTTGAATTTATTTAATTACTTAAATTAGCAGGTGCACGTTTTAATGACTTAATGAGGTCAACTTTTGACTGTGGGGTAGCATTTCATTTAGTGCGGGAATGCTTTTCCCCAAGACGTTGGGGGTAGGGGGAAAAATTATAGGAAAAGGCCTAACCTACATGCGGCGAGCGAAAATTGTTGAATATTTATCTTCCCGAAGTCGAACAAATTAAATAGACAGGCGAGCTCCATCGTTAACTGTGAGATATTATGATTTACATGTGATATAAAAAGTTTTAAAAAGTTGTGAACCGACTGACCGCTTCTCTGAAAAAAGCCTTTCTTGGACATACACAAAAAGCGAACATACATTTTTACTTTTATATATATAGATTGTAAAATTTTTAATAATAAATAATCAAGTTGTTCTTTATACATACATATGGAGTGTTTATGCATGCATGCAGCAGCCCTGCTGTTTTAACAGCATCAGTGACCACAGCTCTCCAAATTATAGAGCCATGATAATCTCAGGAAGACAAATAAAGACAGTAGTTTCCCGTTGCTTTCTACCTTGATTCAAGGAGGGAGGAGTGCATTAATTTAACGTGCCCTTAGATACCAACCTGGGAATTATATACAGCACCTAGCCTTCCCAAATGGTTACCCATCTGGTACTGGCCAGGCTCATCGTTGCTTAACTTTGGTGATCTGGCAAGAATTGGTGTGTCAATGTGATTGTGCCTTATTGAGTGTTTATATGTACTCATATTTTATGCACTTTCCATTTCTTTTCATCATCACGGTTTCATCTAGTGGTTACTATACAAGCTTTTTTATGCAGAAAGTAATGCATAAGGAGACGTTCGCTGAGTTATTTTTAAGGTTTTATTTAGAGAAAATGGATTTAGAAAAGAGAGAGGCTAATGTTCCCTAAGCTAGTTATTTATTTTTTAAACTTAATGAAATGAAATATTAAATGGACATTCGCCTTAGATTACAAGTTTTCTAAATTCGCCTTAGATTACAAGTTTTCTAAATTATTGGCTGTGCCTTTTTCGCATGGCTTACATTAAGAGACTCCTCTGAAAACCCAAGTTTTCTCTCAACTCGAAAAACATGACGTCATTTGTCATCGTTTGACTCCTGTTTTGTCTACTATTTGATCGGTTGTCTCCTCCCTCAACTCTTCGTCATCCATCTTTCATTCAACCCTAAGAATGATCTGGTTTTACATATCTCAGTTATCATGCACTCAGCATGACCCTTGTCAAAATTCACACTAGCTAACATAATCATCAGAGACGTAGAATCTTACTTAAACTTAGGAACTCCTGCATCTTACGACACAGTCAATGTATGCCATCATTTTCACTCCGAAACCAGATCCACAGCGTCCCTCCAGTTTCTTCCCGTTACAATCTGTAGCAATACTTTTTATATAAACAGAGGATATGATTAAACAAAATTGGAAGGTTCTACTTATAGACACTGGCGATCGGAGCCACATTCTGCTAGCAACTAATTAGAAATTGGAATTGCTTCATAAAAATCTTTTAGAATTCCCACACATAATTTTTCATGTTCACAAGAAAGATTTTTGCTTTTCGTCTGCAAACTTTTAAAGTTCAAAACCTATACAAATCAGCTACCCATTTTCATCTCCAGGACTTATACAGTTTAGCTACCCATTGGAAACTATTTTTTTATCTCCAGGACTTATACAAAACACGACTTACAATTCAAAACAATCAAATCTTTTTTGATTGTTCCCAGTATATTTTTGGTTTTCTATTTTCTCATCAAGGGTTCATTGAAGTAACAATTCTCTCTGGAGCCAATTTTATGGCATGTCCAAGCCAGCCTAGACGTTATTTTCAGATTATTGATGATACTACCTGATGTAAGGTTCCCTAATATGTAACAATCACGTTGACACACTGGTTCTCATTAGATCATTCAAGTTAAACAATGTTGAGTCTAGTCAGTACCAGATGGGTGACCGTTTAGGAATACCAGGTGTGATATGTAAGAGAACTTCGACATCTCCTTGCAAGAGTCGCAAAAAACTTAATCTTGTCATCTCCCCTGACAGGAATATACATGGACTGGGAACTGCTTGTGAATTTCATACTCCCATGAAACTTCTTCCTTTGGAGGAAGCCGGTTCAACCTGCCTAGGGTTAGTGCCGCTTCAATACGGCACAGTAATATGTAACAAAAAAAAAAAAAAAAACAAAAGGGACAAAAATGGATATGATTTCTAATCATACACACTGACCCAACTGAACCAGGAAGTTATTTTTTTTATTTTTTTTTTTTTATAGATTAAGTAATTGAGGATCCGAGGGAAGGAAATTGCACCAACAAAAAAGATTCAAGATCAATTTGCTTCTCGTCAATAAAGATGAAAACTTTGAGAGGTTTGGGACACAATCCAAACACACAAGAAAGCAATCAATATGGACGAGGAGTGGTGGGAAGGGAAACACATTCACCCCTACCACTCTTCATTGTTTCCACATCTAAAACAATAACAATGCAATCAAAACCGAAACCAATCAGAAAGAATCTGATCAAAACAGGAGAAAGATAGTAAATCAGGCAAAAAAATGCTAGTTGGATTTTAACTCTTAAAAGATTGCCAGGCATATAATTAAACATTACATATTCTATAATAATGCAATATATATATATTCAGATATTCAAAGCCATTTGGCATAATAGTTATTGTTTGTTAATAAACTGTTACATTGAGGTTCAATCCCTAGTCTAGTCATAAAGACTCAAAACATGGTACAATGCCTCCTTGCTAAACACCCAGCATAATAAGAATCAAGGATAAATAGAGCCATTCAGTGAATGGCACCTCCCCTTATATCTCTATATACTAGCCAATAAAAAGGGAGTCATCGAGTTACCTCAGACTATGGTCGATCGATTCATTACGTATCCTATGATAACACATTACAGATGTTGCATATACTGAAATGAGGCCTTACATATCTTATAATAAGGCAATAATATTACCATGCCTTACATATCCTTTAATACATATTACTATTACCATGCCTTACATATTCTACAATACATATTACCATGCCTTACATATCCTATAATTAATACATATTACCATGCTTTACACATCCTATAATTAATACATATTACCATGCCTTACATATCCTATAATTAATACATATTACCATGCCTTGCATATCCTATAATTAATACATATTACCATGCCTTACATATCCTATAATTAATACATATTACCATGCCTTACATATCCTATAATTAATACATATTACCATGCCTTACATATCCTATAATTAAGTAATACATATTATCATGCCTTACACATCCTATGATTAATAAATATTACCATGCCTTACACATCCTATAATTAATACATATTACCATGCCTTGCATATTCTATAATTAAGTAATACATATTATCATGTCTTACATATCCTATAATTAAGTATTGCATATTACCATGCCTTACATATCCTATAATCAAGTAATACATATTATCATGTCTTACATATTCTATAATTAAGTAATGCATATTATCATGTCATACATCCTATAATGAAGCAATAATTATTGTTTTTTTTTATCAACATATCAACCTTCTTTGGGTCATTTAATGCTGTATATAAGATTTCAATTTTTAGATGCTTTCAGAGTGGATTTTTGCTGGGTATATTCAAATAATATTTTTGTATAGTTTGTTATTTGACAGTATTTATACTTTATAGTAAAGATTTGCTCTTTTTAGGAAATTTAGAATGGTTTTAGGGTTTTCTTTTTTGAAGAGTTCTTTTAAGTTTGCGGCCTTGTAGTAGTGTTGATGAATTTGTGCGAGGTCATAGCAGTCAAGTAAAAAGTGTTTCACTGTTGAGGTTCGTGACATGGTACACATTTGGGAGGTTCTTCACTTTTTAGTATGTAGGAGTGAGTTATGCAGGTGTGTCCTATATGGATACGTAGTAAGACTACTTCTTTACGTGATTTTCTGTGATCTAGTAGGTATTTTTAAGTATAGGCATAATTTGGAAGAGTTTGTTAATTTGGCAATTGTTCCAGTTTTCTTGCCATTTCTTTGTAATGAAATTGTTTATTGAAGGTTTGTATTCCATATATGGGACTTTTATGTCACTTATTTGGAGTTTTAGGGAATTTTTGTCCGCCATGTCAGCTTTTTCATTTCCACGGAAACCATAGTGACTAGTAATCCAACAGAAGAAAGTTTTGTGTTGTTTGATAGAATGGATCCTTTGTAGCAGTTTGATTAGTAAGTGACTGTTTAATTTTTGATTTTTTAATGATTCAAGTACTGATAATGAGTTTTCAAATATTATGAAGTTCTTGGAGTTTTGGTTGGTGATAATTAGGGCTGTGACAACAGCATATTCTTTCATTGTTTTGACTCTTGAGTATATATCCGTTAATATCTTATGTTTTTATATAGACTGATGTGGTTCTTGGTTGATTGACTGTGTCTTACTGTATCGGATATATATTTGAGAGTCAAAACAATGAAAAGAATATTCTGTTGTCACAGCCCTAGTGATAATATCTAGAGCCAAGTTTACGGCTGTAATTTCTTCACTATAGATTGAGGAGTTATTTGGTAATCTTTTCTGCCAAATAGTGTTTTCTGAAATAGAACAATCCGTGTAAATGTATGTCCAATTTGAGTAAGAATCCAAAATGTTAAGTTTTTCTCGATAGTCTGAGGGGTGAGTATTGGATTTAGTATATATTGTCAGGTCTAGTATGACTTTAGGTTGATTTAATAGCCAGGGTGGGAGTTTTATGAAATTTTCCACATGGATGCTGGTTTGATCTATTGAGTTGTCTGTAAGTAGTTTTATCATTTCTTCTATGTAAAGACCAAAGAGTTTAATTGCATTTTCTTTTTTTTTGAATAGATGCATGTAGTTGGGATTGAAAATGCATTGATAGGCAAAAGTTTGGGGGGTTTGATTTGAGTTTTAGATAATATTGTAAGCCTAATTTTTCATGTCTTAATTTTAGTGAGTGTTCATAGGCTTCAGCATATAAGCTTTCTATCGGGGAGGTTTTGAATGCCCTTAAGGCAAGTCTTAATCCTGTGTGAGGGATGGGGTTCAGAGTTTTAAGATAACTTTTTCTGATTAAACCATACATGAAGCTTCCATGGTATAGTTTGGCTCTTTTCAGGGTGCTATATAATTTTAGGAGTGATGATCAATCTGATCCCCACTCAATATTTGCTTATAACCCTAAATAGTTGTACGATTTTAAAACAGTTTTGTTTTAAATATTTTAAGTGAGGGATGAAGAGAGTTTTTTGCCAAAAATAAATCCCAGAAATTTATGCTGGTCAGCTATTTTGATTTTTGTTCCTTTTACGAGGGGTGTGCAATAATTAATGCCCCTGACTCACTTCCCATAGCAGTAGAGCAACAAAACTTGGCACAGTTATTAGTCTTTCTCTACATAGGAACCACCCAGAGTTATGCATTTCTCCCATCGTTTGATGCAGCTTTGGAAACTGTTTTTGTAGAATACTCCAGGTTGGTCCTCCAACCATGACGTGACTTCAGAAATCAAGGCTGCATCATCTGGGAAACGCTTTTCTTTCAAAAACAACTTCATGGTTGGGAAGAGGTGAAAGACAGAGGGTGCAAGGTCAGGAGAGTAGGGAGGATGGGGTTGGATTTCATAACCACATGCCTATGCTTCTGATCTGGCGACATGCGAGTTGTGGACCGGAGCGTTGTCCTGCGGGAGGAGGGTACCTTTGCTGATCTTGCCCCGCCTCTTGATTTTGATAGCTTCCCTTAATTTCCTCAAAAGTGAAGCATAATAGGCTCCTGTAATTGTGGTACCCTTTGCCAGGAAATCTGTCATCACTATTCTGTCCTGGTCCCAGAAGTCTGTGAGCATGACCTTGCCAGTGGAGGGCTGCACCTTTGCCTTCTTTGGAGGTGGTGAGTCCAAGTGCTTCCACTGCATTGACTGGGCTTTGGTCTCTGGATCATAGTGATGGACCCAGGTTTCATCCTGTGTGATCAGTCTTTTGAAAAACTTTGACTCATCTTCTTGGCACGTCTCCAAATTCATCCTCGAGCACTCGACGCGTTCTCGCTTCTGGAATGATGTGAGTAACCTGGGAATCCATCTGGCAGACACCTTATGCATATGCAAATAGTCATGAATGATAGTTTCCACAGACCCTGTACTACTCGACATCTTGGGCTATTTGGCGAATAGTAATGCGCCGATCTTCCAAAATGGCAGCCTCAACTTGACGGACAGATGCCTCATCAATGGCAGAAGGGGGTGACCAGGTCTGGGAGCTGTTTCCACAGACTTCCGGCCATGTTTTAATTCACGATGCCAGCATTTTACAAGGTCATATGATGGGGCATTATCACCATAAGTTTCTTTCATTTCATCAAAATTCTCCTGTGATGTGCGTCCTTTCAAATACAAAAACCGGATCACTGCATTTCACACCTGACTCAGTTCAAACACCTGTAAAACAGAAACCACAATTAGTTCAGAGCTGTAATTTGCCACATAACCCGTAGAGATATAAATCATTGCACATGTAAAATTTCAGCTAGATCAGACAAATGGAAGTGGGTTAAGGGCATTACTTACTGCACACCCCTCGTAGGTTGAGAGTATGGTCATTGTGCATTTTCCTATGATTACAGAAATGGACACATTTAGTTTTGGTTGTTGAACATTTAAAGCCATTTGTTTGTGGCCATTGTGTTAGTTTGTTTATGCACATCTGTAGTTAGTGTTCTAAGTATATTTTTTTATCTATAGCAGATTACAAGCTGATCCACATATAAGGAGCCATTTATCTCATTGTTCAGACAATTTACAATATTATTAATTTTTCTATTGAAGAGTGTGACTTATAAAATACATCCTTGTGGGATTCCTTCTTCCAGTATTTTTGTGTTTGATAGAGTTAGTCCAATTCTTACTTTAAAACTTCTATCAGATAGAAAAATCTTATCAGGATGGGTAGTCTACCCTTTAATCCAAGATTGTATAGGTCTTTTATTATACCCTGTCACAATGTTGTATCATAAACCTTTTCTAAATCAAAAAAAGCTGTTGCAGGTTCTTTTTTAATGAAAGCTTCTTTGATAAATGTTTCCAACCAGATTATGTTGTCAATTATGTTGGTTTTAAAACCACTTTGGATGTTGGCAATTGAGCTGTTGGTTTCCAGATACCAGTCCAGTTGTTTATTTATCATTCTTTCAAATGTTTTGCAGAGACAACTTGTCAATGCAATTGGTTTGAAATTTTATGGATCTGAAATGTCTTTCTCTGGTTTAGGAATGGGGATCACAATAGCATGTTTCCAACTATTGGGCAATTTTCCCTTGAACCATATTTTGTTGAGTGTGTTTAAAAGATGTGTTATTGATTTGGGAGGAAGTGGTTTCAGAAACTCAATGTATTTAATCCGCATCAGTAGCTGTATTATGTGCTTTGTTTATGGCTTTTAAGAGTTCATTTTTAGTAAAAGGATAGTTGTATTCTTCTTTGCTGTTTGAGTTGAAATTTAATTTATTTATCTTTTTTTCTGTATCTTGTTTTGTCTTTTGGAAGGACTGACTAATTTTTACTGAAGAAATTGTTTTGAAAAGCTTCGGCGAGAAGATTTGCTGTATTTTTTATCTCTTATTTTAATATTGTTTTGTAGGGGATGATTTAAAGGGGAGGGTAAGTTTTTGCCCGAAATTTTCCTTACCATGTTCCACACTTGTTTGGGGTTTGTATTTGAGTTTATTTTATTTATATAATCTTTCCATGATGTTCTTTTTGCTTCTCTGATAACTTTACGAGCTATTGCTTTCGTTGGTTAGGAGTTGAATTTTCATAAAGTAGTTTTACGTTGGCGAATTGCTTTTTGGCATTCATCGTTAAATTAGGGTCTTTGTCGTTTGTTAGTTCTGCTACTCTTAGGTATACATTCATGTGTAATGGCTCGTAATGTTTTAGAAAAATATTCTATAGATTTATTTGCGTTTTCCTCCTGAGAGTTTTTGTTAGCAGTTTTTTTATATTCCTCCCAATTTGCTTTTTTTTTTTCTTTCATTAAGAGAGGGTTTTTTTTTTGTTTCTTTCAGATTTGTTAAAACCACTGAAAAATGGTCACTATCTCATGAATCTTCTAGAACCTTCCAGTTGTAGTCCATGAAGATAGTGAGGTCACACAATGATAGATCTAGTACTGAGTAGGTGCCTGAAGCGGGATGAAGGTATGTGTTGGATTTATTGTTTAATATGCACAAGTCATTGTCGTTAATAATTTTTGCAAGATTTTTTTTCTTTTTTATCCAAGTATGCATATCCTCATATATCGTTGTGACTATTAAAGTCAGCTAACAGTAAGCGTTTGGGTAACTCATTTATTATTTTGTTCAGCTGTTTAGTTTATTGGATCCTGAAGTGGGATGTAGATAGTGCAAATATTTACAGTTCTGTGTAGTGTGGCTGCTGTAACAATGGCTTGAATATTAGTTTTTAGATCTATTTTTCTATACTTTTTTGATAGATACTCCTCCAGAGCCTCTCTGTTGGGTATTGTGGATGTGATTGTATTGTTTGTAGTTTTTTACATTTATCTTATCTTCAGCTTTTAAAAAGGTTTCTTGGAGACATATGATGGCTGGTTGATGGTTTGTTAAGAAGTAATAGGTCATTTATTTTAGGTTCTAGACCCCGGCAGTTCCATTAGATGATTTTTTATATTATGGCTTGATTTTATTTATTTTTAACTTTTGTTAGTTGCTAGTGTCTGATCTGTGATCTTCCATGTCCTCAAATCGGTTTTGGATCGAGTCTCTTGGTCTGGAAGTTGAGTGTGGTCTGTTTATTTTGATTTTTACTTCTTTGTTGGTTGGTGGTTTGTTTCCTTTTCCATCATGGGCGCTTTTTGGTGTTTGTTTTTTTTCTTTTAGGTAAGAGGGGTTGCTTCTATGGATGTCGTAGCACTTTGGGGTTTTATGGGTCTTTAGAGTTAAGTTTTGGGAGTTTTAATTTGTTTTATAGTTTTTTTTTAAACTTTTCCCTTAGTTCCCTTATTTCATAGAGTAATTTCATATCTTCAGGTTTGATGGATTTGCTTTTGTTGTTTGATTATTTAGTCCGGTGGTATGCTATATGTTTTTTTCTTATTTCAGAGTATCATGTATTTTCGGCTAGGTTATGAGCTTCTTGGAAGGTTATATTTTTGGTATACAGGGTGACCCCCCAAAAAAACGGGCCCCAACTCTAATTAGGTCCCGTTTCTTAGTGTTTTGTCTGAATGAAATGAAACTTTGGTCATAACTAGTTTATTAGATTCAAAACATCACATCAAAACACTAGGGTCTTTGGCCTTTTTTCTCCGTTCTACAGCATATGTTCTAGATGGCCTCCATTTAGCTTTTGTTTTTTTTTGGGGTCACCCTGTATTTTATTTTAGTAATTATTTTTCTTTGTCATTTGTCGTATTATTTTGAGTTGCACTATCGCCTTTTTGGCAGTTAGTACATCTTGACTTTTTTTGGCAATCTGTATGGGTCCCGTTTTCTCCACACCTCATGCATACTGGAGAGTGTGTGCACTGGTCTCGATGGTGTCCGTACCTTTGGCAGTTGTAGGATCTGAGGGTTTTGGTATGTATGGTTCGGTGTTTATTTTTCCATACCCTATTTTGATGTCACTTGGGATTTGATAGGTGTTAAAAATTAAGATGTAGGAGTTTGTATCGATAGTGTCACTATATTTTTTAATTTGGATTCTTTTTACATTGATAACATTTTGGTTTCTCAAGTTAATTTTTATTTCTTCCAAGGAGTACAGAGATAATTCTGAACTCCTGATCACTCCTTTACTGATATTCAGCATTTTGTGTACGTGTGTGTGTGTGTGGGGGGGGGTAGATTTTTATTTTTTGGTTGTTAAAAAGTCTCCATTTTAAAATTTCTATTATGTTTTTGGCTTTCTACTTCCACTAGTAGTGTGCCGTTATTTAGTTTCTTGACCATTTGAGGTTTTATATTTTGAAAATATTTTCTCTATTTTGAAGGGAGACATTTGTTATCTGTCCTCTTCAATTGTTTCTATAATTATAAAATAAGAAAGATTTTGATTTAGATTTCGGTTTTGGAATTCTATTTCTGAATTGGGACTAGAGTTTCTGAAACTTCAGTGGTTTCTTTGAGGCATTTTATTTGACATTTACATATTTTGGATTTTTCATTTCTCCTGCTCCTCACCCACCTTGGAGCCCTGTGTGGGAAGTGTTGGGGAGGGGGGAGACCATTCGCCGTAACACAACAAGGATACAAGAGAAGTATACTCATCCTGCTGGTGGACTGAAGCACCTGTGTTTCCTTCATCTTTTCTAATGGTCTCATTTCTAGAAAAGATGTTAGTTTACCAGCCGTGTTTTATCCATTCTTCAGCAAGTTGATTGATCCTTCAGCCATCACTTACTAAATCAGTTTATTGTCTAATGTGGGGAGCATGAGCATAGTTTTTTGTTGTCTGATTTAGCTAGTCATTACCAACTGATTGATTGGATTGGGCATGTCCAACCGCTCGTCTTAGCCCAAGTAAGGGTTAAAGTGGCATGTTGCATCTCATGTCCTAATAGGACCTTGAACATGATCTGCTCAACCACCAGGATCCCATCCTTAGGCATTACGGGTTGCCACCCACAGTCAACAGGTAGCCAGTCGGTGTATTCTAATGCCCCATCGACAGGATGTAAAGCAATAAATATTAGCATTTGTTACGTAAATACATACCTACATATGTTCACATTTTTTTCAAGAGTTTAATTCAACTTGCCAGATGAGAGTCTTTGTTTCTATTAGGAAGAAGCTGATAAATTCTATTGATGGTTCATAGTATGTATTGGATCAGTTTTCATCCTACTTTTAGCAACTTTTATATTTCCAATCTCAGAAATAAAACATTTAACAATATATCTAAGTTAATATTTTTCCTTACTAAACATGCTAAATGTACTGCAAGAGATAATTAAAATAAAAAAGAAAAGTCCTTAATTTTCCTCAGGAATTAAATATAAACAACAAAGTCCTCTTCTTAGATATTTTTATCAGCAATAACATATTTATCACTTTCATGCAGAGAGAAACCACCAGAATCAAATCTCGCACTCTCAATCTTAAGTATAATTTTACGTCAAATATATAAAAAAAAAAAAAACACCAGCAAAAAAACGAATATCATAAACTAAATTCATTTGGTCTTCCCAAACAATTTTTTATAAAGAATTCTAAAAGTCTTGTTAAAAACGGTTTACTTATTTTTATCATAAATGAACAAATTAGATACACTGGAAATTTTTTACCAACATAACTACAACAATTCACTGAAAACACAAAACGCTTCTTGTCCAGAGTTCCATCTATATTAAAAAACACTAAAAAATCTGTATGATGGACGTACATGTGATGGAACAAAAAATATATTCCAAAAATCATGTAAACTGATCAAGTAGTTTTATTTTTTTTTTTACTAATAAAATAAAATTTTATGAGTAAGCAAAAAGGGACTGTTCCATGTTGCCATTGAAGAAACAAAAGCAAATAACTTCACAATAATTCAAACTTGTAAGATTAGCCTTGTAATGCCTTAGATTTCTGATTAATTGCTTAAAATCTTTTTAAAATTATTTTCTTTATTAACTACTTGGTTAATTTTTATGATTTTTGAAATATGCTCTTTTCGTTTCATCATAGGTATGTACATCATAAAGATTTTTCTATATTTTCGTTTTTTTAACATAGGAGGAATTCTGGACAAACACGCATAAAATTCTTTTACCATAAGCAAATGCATAATTACAAAATAGATAAAAATACTTCAGAAAAAATGTTTTAGAATGAGGTACCATCAACACCAATAAAAAAAAAAGATAAAGCTAAAACACCCAACTTAATTATCACCTATTATGTCTCAATTAGAATCGTAACATAAACTAAACAGTGTTTTTATGCTAAGATCAAGTAAGTTCCATCATATAGCGGTATTTAGCTCTCTCCCACTGCAAGAACAGGGTCAGAAAGTGGGATTGAGAAGTCAGTGCTCCAGAGAAAGGGCACTCTGACCTGCAAAAAGTGCCTGGGTAGCCCCGTCAGCATTCCCCGTGAGGGTGCCTCATGTGATTAGCAATAAACTAATCCCTTCTCGAAGGTAAGGCAAAGCCAGGGAGGGTGGACCTCCTAGAACTACACAGAACTAAAATGCTTATATTAAGAGAGAAGTCTATATTAAGAAAATGTATAGAGAGACTGTTTATATGAAGAACAAAAAATACTTACAGGATTTACAGAGCCATGTGGGAGGGCAGCATAAGGGATTTCAGAATTAATTATCAAATAATTATTTTTCTGTTGATATTTCCATAAGCAACCAAAAAGCATCAACAGTATAAGGATTATCGCAATACCAAACCTGAAAAAAAAAAAAAGATACAATGTATTTTAGAAATTTTGAGATGAGGATTGATAATTTGGATCATTCAAAATACTGTTCTCAGAGTGACAGCATTCTGGAGGTTGAAGCTTCAATCCTCAGTGTGGGCAATACTAAGAATACAATTATAAATTGCTTATATATATATATTGCAATATAACTTATCTGGTTATGGCTGACATAATAAGAGCAAGTTCTAGATGCCAGAAACTATACTGTCTTCCCTAAAACTACTAGACTTTAGAATTCCTTCTGTTTTGTGCTTCCCTGATTGTACTAACATGTTGAAATGTAAGTGTAATATGAACAGACATCTTGCTTCTAAACTCCCTACATAATGCCCAGAAGGTGTAGCATGAAGATCCTCTCATGAAAATGAAATTATATGGTATTATGTGATGAATGTTTGATATAATCAGATCCATCTTAGACAGAAAGTACACATTATCCTAGATGGACTTGCATCCAAACAATATATTAATGAGAGTGTGCTTCAGAGAAGATTAATCCTTGGACCTTTTTTATTCTTAATATTCATAAACAACTTCCTTGATAAAACTGTGTCCGAGATGAGTACATTTTCTGATAACATCATGCTCAATAATATACATGAGAGGAAAAAAGAATGTAAACCTATCTGGAGCAAAAACATTAGAAATCATAAAACGACCTTCAGTCTGTAGTGGAATGCAGCCTTAAATGGATGGTAACATTTAATGCTACTAAGACTAAGCTTCTTTTCTTTAACAATAACAAGAAACCCTTTTAACCATTTATAGCTATGACTATTAAATACCCTGCCTTATTTTTTTTTTAATAACAAACAACTGATAAGCAAAATTTTTTAATGATTTTCTTTTGTTTGTTTTTCTTGTTTAAATTAAGATAAATATTTATTTTTAAATAAACCAATGATAGAAAATAAATGTTTTCTTAAATGACATTGGCTGCTGTGATCATTGACTCAGCATTTCATCATCCTTGACTGTTTTACATAAACTACCAAGAAAATTTTGGATGATAGCACGATCCTTATTCTGCATTAGTACCATAAAAATTGCCTCAGCTTAGAAGGATTTCTCCTTTCATGACCAAGGACAGAAAAGATGAAGCAGATACTACACTTTGCTCATAGCCAATTGCCATGTGTTTCATTACGAAAACAAATATTAAATGATAAAACTGATAAAAAGGGGAATTACCAAAAATACCAAAGTTCCCAGACTTTATATGATTTGCAGCAAATGTTGTAACCACAACAATATTCATCATCTCCACACCTGAAAAAGAAACAAAAAGAGAAAAATTATTAAACATAAAAAGAAAAGGACAAATTAGTAGCCATTATTGATAGTTACAATTTTGGTGGTTTGCAAAGTTAGTGAAACATCAAAAAATTGACAAATATGAGAATGGTTCATAGGAGTTTTCCATATTGGAAATAGAAAGGAAGTTCTGGATTGAAAATAATAAAGAAGAGATAATAAGAATAATAGCAATTCATTGAGTATGAATTAAACATACAAAGGACAGATTAAATTTATGAACTTAAAGGATTCTCACACACACACACACACAGCACGAACAGACAGGATTCTCACACACACAGGACAGACAGACAGACAGACAGGATTCTCACACACACAGGACAGACAGACAGGATTCACACACACACACACACAGGATAGACAGACAGGATACTCACACCCATAGGACAGACAGACAGGATACTCACACCCATAGGACAGACAGACAGGATTCTCACACGCACAGAACGAACTGACAGGATTCTCACACACACAGAACGAACTGACAGGATTCTCACACACACAGAACTGACAGGATTCTCACACACACAGAACAAACCGACAGGATTCTCACACACACAGAACGAACTGACAGGATTCTCACACACACAGAACGAACCGACAGGATTCTCACACACACAGAACGAACCGACAGGATTCTCACACACACAGAACGAACCGACAGGATTCTCACACACACAGAACGAACCGACAGGATTCTCACACACACAGAACGAACCGACAGGATTCTCACACACACAGAACGAACCGACAGGATTCTCACACACACAGAACGAACCGACAGGATTCTCACACACACAGAACGAACTGACAGGATTCTCACACACACAGAACGAACTGACAGGATTCTCACACACACAGAACGAACCGACAGGATTCTCACACACACAGAACGAACCGACAGGATTCTCACACACACAGAACGAACTGACAGGATTCTCACTCACACATGACGAACTGACAGGATTCTCACTCACACATGACGAACCGACAGGATTCTCACTCACACATGACGAACCGACAGGATTCTCACTCACACATGACGAACCGACAGGATTCTCACTTACACATGACGAACCGACAGGATTCTCACTTACACATGACGAACCGACAGGATTCTCACTCACACACACACACACACAGCACGAACAGACAGGATTCTCACTCACACACACACACACACACACAGCACGAACAGACAGGATTCTCACTCACACAAGATGAACCGACAGGACTCACTCTCACATACACAGCACAAACAGACAGGATTCTCTCACACGCACACACACACAGCACGAACAGACAGGATTCTCTCACACACACACACACACACACAGGACGAACCGACAGGATTTTCACACACAGAACAAACAGACAGGATTCTCACACACAAACACCCACACACACGATGAACCGACATGATTCTCACTCACACACACAAGACGAACCGACAGGACTCACTCTCACATACAGTCAGGATGAATTGACAGGATTTTCACACACACAGGACGAACTGACAAGATTCTCTCTCTCACACATATACACACACATGCATACATGCAAAACAAACAGACAAAATTCACACACACACAATGGACAAACCGACAGGATTCTCTCACACACACACACACCCTTATACAGAATGACGATTGACACACACACATACACACACAGTAGAATTCACACAGACACACAAAAAGAACTGACAAGTTGTTTCTATTTAAAACTTCATAAATGTCATGAATATAAAAAATGAGAGATTTCAATCCATCTGTCATTATGTCTAACAATTAACCATTTCCGTGACTAAATTAAAGTTTAACATTTGTTTTGATTACTAACTGAAAAACCATGACCGACTATCAATTATTTTAGAAGTCAGTCATTTAATTAAAATTTCTAAATGTTAGCATACTCCCCTTCCACATTCTCATTTATATAAAACTAATGAAACATTATGTCGAAGCAGTTCAAAGTTAAAAATTCATGTTAAGGTCATCATACAATTTGTGAAATGACCTGCAGAGAAAAAAAACATGTCATGTAGAATAAATAACGCAGGTGATAAAAAAAGAAAAAGTAAGTTAAAAGATTATGTGATAGACAGAAAGCGGAACAAGTAATAATTATAGACAAACAAAGGAACGGGTAATTAGTTTAAAAGTGGTTGCTTTCATTTGATGCAACCGAGTAACAGAAATGACAAATAAAAAACGTAAATAAATACAAAGGGGAAAAAAATCGTTCAAATACGATGATTTATCGTTGCAATTAGAAAAAAAAGGGGAGGGGGGGAATCTGCACAAAAAAATAAAAAACGCGAGTTAAGGTGACATCATTCGCGGAGGGTGTGTGTGGATCAGGTTATTGACATAGGTTAAAAGACGAAAGAGTTATTGCAGAGTATTTTTTACAAAGCAAATTAGCTTTTAAAGCAATTGGTGCACCAGTGCTGCGAATCAATACAAGAAACCACGTCAACTTTCTTGTTTCAAGATAGAGAAAAAAAATGTTTAAAATACAGATGTTCGCATGAATCATAGCAACCAATCATTCTTGCGTTGTTAACAGGCCAAGCAGGTTATCATAAAAGTTGGTTTTTATGAGGTTGGGGAAGGATTTTATTATGGGTTTTGTCTAAATATCAACGATTTATTACAGAGAAGTAATGATGGTGATGTGTCTACTAGCATGAATCGACAACTTGACATCTCGTATTAATGCACTGATTTTACTATAAAATTCTACATGCAACAAACACTAAGTGATCATTTTTATGCCAACTTTTTTTACTCTTGTTCACTTCCAAAAGGCATATTACCAATGAAGTTTAAGGAGCTACTGTGATTATATACATAGGTCGGTGTAAAAACAATATCGTTTTCTCACTGTGTTACTTTTATATATGATTTCTGAATTAATTCATTGATATATATAGCCATGTTATATATCATTTTAAACGATGTTTTTCACTGTCAAATCATGTTATTCGTTATCGTTCTCAATCTCTTCTTTAATTTTTTTGCAGGCTTTTCGACAGCATAGGCAAAATTCAAATCCGCATGATTTTCTTGTTCCAATTCAAACTAGGCTGAAAAACTGCCAAGACAGCTTGTGATATCAATGGTGCATTTGGCACAGGAATCACTAACGAATGTGTGGCAAAATGGTGGTTCAAGAAATTTTGCAATGGTGGCAAAAGCCTCGAAGATGAGGACAATCGCAGCCAGCCAACTGCGGTTGATAACGAACATTTGAAAGCCTTAATTGAAGCCGATCCTCGCAAAACCACATGAGAAGTTGCTGTTGAATTCAAAGTCAACCACTTAGTCATTTGCTATTTAAAGCAAATAGGGAAGTCAAAAAGTTGGATAAATGGGTGCTGCATGAATTGAATGATAATCAAAAAAAAAATTGTCATTTTGAGGTGTCTTCTACACTCCTTTTACGCAACAAAAATGACCCATTTCTTCAGTGGATTGTGACATGTGATAAGATTGGATCCTCTATGACAACCGGCGATGTTTAGCACAGTGGTTGAATGCCAGAGAAGCTCTACAACACTTACAGAAGCCAAAATTGCACAAAAAAAAGGTTATGGTGACGGTTTGGTGGTCTACAGCCAGTCTCATCCATCATAGCTTCTTGAATCTGGGCGAAATGATTACGGCGGAGAAGTACTGCCGGTAAATTGAAGAAATGCACCAGAAGCTCCAACATATGTGCCAGAGATTGGTCAATATGAAGGGACCAATTCTCCTCCATGACAATGCTCGCCCACATGTTGCTCAACATTCAGAAGCTGAATGAATTGGGCTAAGAGACTACCTCATCCATCAGATTCACCGGACCTCTAACCCACAGATTATCACTTTTTCAAGCATCTCGACAACTTCCTGCGTGAAAAATGCTTCAAAAGCTGAGATGATGCAGAATCGGCCTTTAATGACTTCATTGCTTCCAGAACTCTGAATTTCTATGCTAATGGGATAAATAAACTTGTTTTTTGTTCGCAAAAATGTCTAATGGTTCTTATTTCGATTAATAAAGTTTATTATGAAAGGAGTTATGATCTTTTGAAGTTGAATGTCAAAAACAACATTTTTGCACCAAACTAATATATATATTACACACACTAGCAGGCCACCCGGAGTTGCCCAGTCCTAAACTATGCATGATGATATATTTAAATTAATGCAGATTTCTTATTATAAATAGAAATACCATAGATATTAAATGTAATGTTAAATTCCTTTAAAAGAAATGAAGAAAAAAAAAATAGAAAGAAATCGAGAGATGTGCATGCAAGTATTTTTTTAAAACTGTTTACTTCTTGTAAGTAAAAAAGAAAAAATACTTGAGCTGAATCGAAACCAAAACCTAAAAACAGTGAGTCAAGTAAGATAACCATTATAACAACTTGCGACGCTCTTTAAAGTGTTTTCAAACTACTTATTTTTAACATAAGGAAGCTATCATGTTTTAGGACCCCACATGCGCAGTCGTGAAAGTTTTCAAACACATAAAAATACAATGACACCCCAAGTACTAAGTTTTCGATTTTGACCCCTTAACAGCCTTTTTTTCTGGATGAAAACCAGTTAAAAAGTTTTCCACATATCTAAAAACTCTATATACCAAATTTCAAGTCTGTAGATCAAATATTTGTTGAGTATATCGGTTGAGAAATGTCCTCACACACACACATTCTCATGTATGTGACAAATTCCATATTCCAAATTCTAAAATGTTGTTCATCTTACCGTTTATTTCTTTCAGCATGTTAAAATGTTCAATTCTTGACAGCACCTGTTTCGTAGTGTAGAAACATTCATATAATTATGTCAATTTTTGAATATTTTCCACTCTAACTCAGAAGAATAAGAACTCATTAACTTTAAAAGAAAATAAAAAGAATGAGCATGATTACATAAATCCGACAGTAAATAAAGACAATAAATATAAACTATTTATAAATAATAAATTAAAAAACGTATTATATAAGATATTTTTAGTGTTAATTATAATATGACCACATTATATTAATACATTTGTAAAGTGTGAATAACTACATTAAAAAATCAAAGATGGCGTAAATATCACAAAACACAATTGCAACTACTCTTCCGATTTTTTTTGATTTATGTAATCATGCCCATATTCTTTTTTTTTTTCTTGTAAAGTTAATGAGTACTTATTGTTCTGAGGAGTTAGGGCAGAAAATATTTAAAAAAAAAATATTCATAATCATATGATTGTTTCCGCGCTACGAAACAAGTGTTGCCAAGAATTGAACATTTTAAACATGCTAAAAGAAATAAACGGTAAGATGAACAACATCATGGAATTTGGAAGATAAACTTTGTCATTTATTTATATATGCTCTATAGTTATATTTAACATAGATCGAGCTTCATATATAAAAAATAAAAGGGTTGGTATAAATAAAAAGTGAAATACAATTGAAGCATATTTTTCCCTCATAAATATACACATCATTCAAACATGGTAGTGCTTGAATATATGGTTAAGTGGCAGTTTTAGTCATTTAGAACTGCTTTAACGCTTCACCGCTCACTCATTTTTCGACCAAATTTCAAACATTTATAACAGTTTATAGATAACCTTCTCAGCTATATTATGAAAAAAAAAATTTTTTTTCAATTTTCGTTCAGTAAAAAAAAGTTATGAATTTACTGGTATTCAAAATTGTAAAACACGAAAGGAGGTTAGCGACGTTTTTTATGACTGGTTTCCATAGCAACCACGTTGCTTCAGCGACTACTGTTACTACCAATTCACCGTTCACGCGAAAAGAGAAGTAACAAGTGAAACAGACAGAATGAAAGGGAGATAATTGGGGGGGGGTATTGAAAGCAGGTGAGTGCCGTACATTGTTATCACATATGTGTATGTTATATTTATGGAGGCAAAAAAATAAGACTAAAATTAAACAAAGAACAAGTAAATTTACCGGAAGCCTGAAAAAAATTATGGATTTCAATAGAAAAATGCCAGCATGAAAAGTAATATGGTTAAGCTTAAATATGGAAAAGTAAAGGACTAGTTGTTAAAATTGGGAAACAAAAGGACAAGATTTTCTAGTAAAAAATAGAAATTTATAACTTAAAATATTTCAGCATTAAGAATTTTTTTTTTAAATTCGATTTATAATCAATTCTTAATGCTGCAATAGTTTAAGTTATAAATTTCTATTTTTTACTAGAAAATCTTGTCCTTTTCTTTTTCAGTTTTAACAACTAGTCCTTTACTTTTCCATGTTTAAGCTTAACCATATTACTTTTCATGCTCGCATTTTTTTTATTGTAATATATATCTCACAGTAGCCCCTTAAACTTAAATGGTAACTGGTCAACACCGGGTAAATATGCTACTCTGAAATAATGAGTTAAAGATGACACCTATTTTCAGGGTCACCCGCATAATACTTTGAATAAAATAAGTTTTTGTTAAATATCATTTCAAAGAAAAATGTAGTTGCGTTCAATATGAATCCATTCATTGTATAGGGTTTGCTTGAAAGAGTTTTAGTAATGTCCACTGTTGCTTTTTCTTTGTAAGCAATCAATTCTAACAAGGTTTTCCTCCACACTGCTACCGGCTCCCTCCTAAAGACCATATTGTGTATAATTTAGTCAATGAGAAAAAAGAAAAGAAATATCAATAAAATAGCTACTAGTTTTTTTTTTTTTTAATTACTGCAAAGAATCACTTGATCGATCACGATTGCATATATATCAGTAACGCCAGCATGTTTTCATAAAAGTTCATGATATACAAACTCAATCAGAGTTATACTTTAAGAACTACAATCTGCATATAACGTGTGTTTGTGTAGATTAAAAGGTGTCATATGTGCTTTACGCTTATCTTGATTTTGTTTCCAGTCGTCCTGAGCTACTCCTTGCCACTGGAATCAAACAGTGCTGACTCAGGAGAGGAGTGGTTAGGTATTCTGCAACCTCTGCTTCACAATTCAGCACGTCATTTATCATACTTTCAGGATGATCAGATGCTCATCGATATTCCGACAGATGAACATCCATCTGCATATTCATGAAGTTAAGCTATTTGTCACAAACTTATTCATAAATTTTGATTCAACCAATTATATTTGTTTTTGTGAGAATCTGGGATGTTGAGAAAAAACGTTTTTGCTTCCATTATTAGTTGTTATGAGTCTTTTTATAAATCAGCTCAATTTTCAGGCATATGGTCCAAAAACAAGTTTGGTTCTAGGTGTTTTGTTTTACGGCATATCAACCCTTTTCAGTTACTTAATGCTGAAGCCAGTAATTTTGGAATAAAACAGGTTTTTTTTTCAAGTTCTTTATATTTTTAAAAGTTTATTCAAGGTGTTTGGTCTGCTTCTTTTTTTGTATAGGAAAATCGTTTTTCGACTTTGCAGAACATGATTGAGTTTTACAAAGGGAGAGGAAAATAAGCCTACAGTAACAAATCCAAACTTAAAGCAGGTAGAGCCTGAGTTAAACCTGAAGACTACAACTGCAAGTAGAACAGAAATACAAGAAGCACAATCTGAACTCAAAAGGGAATAAACCTTTTATTCATAAGTTCACAAAAGCTGTATCATTATGTAGCTATACCACTACTCACAAGAGGTGATGATCCAGTTCTGTAGTGGAAAAAGACACAAGACCTTACCATTGCTGAGTAAACTGGCTACAAAATATTTAAGTGCACCACCTTCATTCGTGGAGAGTGAGAGGTTCTGTAGCAAAGGTGGTAATGTGTATAAACCTACAAAGAACAGGTTGTGTCCTGAGAATGAAGAAACTGTTTCTACATTACAAATTAAGAGTATTCAACATTAAATACTGATGCGACTATGAGAGCAGAGGAGGCAGGCAACAAGAATGGGAGAGGAAGTAGAGCAACAACAGGTGCAGAGCAGAAGTAACCACCACAACATGTTCCACTAGAAGCAGAACTTTAGCTTATTGGAATTTGTACTTTGTTTCTCATCTTTTTTTTTTATCTAGTTCTTTAATTATATTCATTAAAGAATTGGAAATTCTACTTTGTATTTTGTAATTTCATTCAATAAAGCAAAAATAAGACAAAAAAAAACTAATAGCAGCCAGACACTTAAACGGTTAACAATAAGGCCAATTACCAATTACATGCTGATTAATCAATGCACCCCTAGTACTAGGCATAAAAAAGGAATATCATTTACTAGAAATACTCTTCGCTCAAAATGCTAAGCATTCATCCATGATATAAAATATTCATGAATAGAAATGTGTTAAAAATGAAATGAAAAATAAATGATGAAAATAGTTAATTATTGAGATGTCTTTTTGCAAAGCAATATGCAAATTAGTTAATGTTACAATGTTGGTCGCGGTCATATGATCAATATATTAGAAAGCTGTTGAACTTCTATTGTGAATATGAATTCGACACTTTTAATCTGTTGACCTGTTTATGCATGTTTTTTGTTTTTGTTAATTGAAATTCTATATACCTGATCTTACTTGTTCTTATCTAATAATACCAGATCAGACTGTCTGGAAAAACTAACTTTGCACCAAACATTAATATTGTTTTTTTTAGTCCCCTGACAAGGAGGAATTGGACCTAGTATTTCACTCTCGTTTGTTCACTTTTCTCAATAATCACACCTTGGATTTTTTTTTTAATTTTGCTCAAACATTAGTCACGATGGAAGTAAATTTTTGCCAAAACGGATTTTTCAGAATAACTTTGGTTGCCCTGACTAAGGGCAATTATAGGGGTAAAATTGCCGCAAAATCGTTCATTTGTTTACACTTTTCTCAACTACGCCTTGGATTTCTTTGAAATTTTTCACAAACAAATTCCATGAACAAAGTTCATTTTCTAGAATTACCCATCTGTGGAACTCTGTTCTGCTGGCTTGCTTTCCAGCTGACTATGATATAGTCATCCTCAAGTCGAATGTAAACAAGTTCTTGTTGAGCCTCCCCCTCCAAAAAATAATTCCAGTGACCACCGTATACTCATTAACCCTTATCCTCGAGTGGGCTTTGGGCCTTGATATGTGTTGACTAGTAAAAAAGGAAAAAAAAATTCTATAATATTCAATTTTGAGGATCATTTAAAAAGATGGATTTGGAATCGATTGGGTTGGAACAGGTGTATGTAGAGTGACATCAATTGAAATAGATTTTAGTAAATTTATTTTTTAATACCACTAAGGTACACTCGGCATTTTCCAAGAATCAATGAAAACCTAATGTACTTCTGCTTCAAATTGAACGCCTTAACAACACTATTCTTATTTTTACATTTCTATAATTTTCAATATAAAAGAAAACTTTTCAGTGCTTGTGTATATCAATGATCTTTTAAACAAATGCATTTCAGGTGCAAACATTACATATTTATGTGTCATGTCGAAATTAATATAAATTCCCAAAATTACGAAAAACAATCCAGCAGAAAGAATAATTTCAAGTAAAAATAGAATTTATGTTTTTATGTTGAATTAATTATGGCGATTATCTCCCTTGACTTAAATTAAGAGTTTGTCATTTTTAGACACAATATATCAGAACATAATTGTGGACAATTTTTTTGTTAAAAATACATCTAATCTTTGGAATTTATACTAATTTCAACATGACTCGTAAGTACTTAATGTTCTCACCTGAAATGCATTGGATTAAAAGATTACCAATTTACACAAGCACAAACCCTCATCCTTTTCATGGATGTAAAATGTGCAGATACAAACCCCCACCCCCATAATGTTTTTCTCCTTTGATCAAAATTAATCTAAGTACTTTGGATAACAATTTCAGAATATAGAGGTCTATCTTCAAACCCTTAAGAGATTTGTGATTAGATAGAAATTCTGAACTGAGTTCTGAAACTATTGCAGTAATGTTAAATATTGAGGGAGTAAGGGAACATGGCTCCACTAATAGCTTTTATAACTGAATTATTTATAAAAAAAACAAAAAAATTGAAACAAAATAAAATATTTGTATTTAGAATCTTCTGACTACTATTCTCATCTTGAGTGTCATTTTCACGTTTCAGTCAACTTTCTTCAGGCGTATCTTGTCGAACTTGAGAATGTTTCTGTCAAACTCAGGAATCTGGATGGAATTTCCAATGGAACCATTTATTTACTTCATGGGGGTAGCATGCTCTCGTTTCATTAACTATGACTGGATAGAGATTCTAAGCAATTCACAATTGTATTTTTCAGTCACCCACACTGAGGATTAAACCTTCAACCTTCAGATGAATATCACTTTGCAATTGATTTTTTTTCGAAGTACTGTAAACACTGCGCCATGGGTCCTTGAAGGTTGGAGGTTGCATCAACTGAAACATTGGGAAAATGACACTCAAGATAAAAACGGTAGTCCGAAGATTCCAAGTACGAAGAACCAATCTTCATATCAACAATTCAGAAACATAAAATAAAATATATTCATACAAATAACAGTGGAAGGAAAAAACAAAACAAAAAGATAATCAGAATCAAGTAACGATATGTCAAACAGATTACTATTTGGGCTTGACTCTGAAAATCCAATATTGTATGTTAAAATTATAGTGCTTGTTTAGATAGACTAACATTTCAGGTGAAAACATTAAATAATTATGCATCCTAACGAAATTAATATAAATTCTAAAAATAATCCAGAAATGTGGTAAATGTATTTAAAAAAAAAAACAAAAAAAAACATTCACAATTAAGTTCTGTTTAAAAATGATGGACCTGTAATTTAAGCCAAGGGAGATAAGTCAATCTGTCATCCTAAATTGGTTGCAAAACTCTTCCATATTAAAACATATGATAAAACTCGATAATTTGATAAATTCTATTTTATTAGTAATTATTTCCCTACATAAAGTACGTTTTCACCTGAAATATATTGGTTTAAAAGATCAATGCAAACAAGCACCAAAATAAAAAAATTAAAAAAAAAAAGCCAATTTTATAGATTTTTCTACTTTTAAATCATGAGCAAACATTTGTTCATATCCAGATTGATATCTTATTCTTCCTTGTTGCAGAATATTCATCAAGCATAAACAAAAAATATCTAACTTGTCTAATAATTATACCCCCCCCCCCCCAAAAAAAAACCCCAACAATCATATCAGGTCTACATATCTAAGGCATATGCTTGATAGCTGTGGACAAAGTTGAGACTTGAGTCATAGTAAATATTAGTAATGGAACGATTCCAATACTTTTCCAATTCCAAATCTTTATAAATCTCTAAATATTAACTATAATATTGTAATCTTTCCCCGATTACCATAAAAACATGTTAAATGTGCAAACCTAAAAAATAAAAATAGAAAAATTGTGAAGGGGGGGGGGTGATCTATAGACTTTAGTTTTACCGGTAGTTTAAAACCAATAAATATTTATTACTACCAGCAGTGGTTAGATTTTGCTTTAAAACAAAAATCAAATAAAAAGGATAATTAAAAGAATAATTTTTGGCATTTGAAAATATTAACACATTTTTCCGATTCCAATACCCCCAAAAGTTCCAATTTTACTGTATCCCGATTAATTGTGCCAACACTAGTAAATATATACAGAAAAAAATACAGTAATTAAATAGTAACAGTTAAAAATTATGTACAGGTTTCTCCAGCTCAACCAGAAAGTTCTCATTTTAGAAAATATACATTGTAAGAAGTTCAGCGGATACAGCATCAGAAACAAATCTAATAAAGATGAGATCAGTATTTGAAATAACATTACATAAATAACTAGCAGGAAGACCCGAGATTGCTCGGGGTTGAATGAGGATTACTATGTACTTTTTTTTTTTTTTTTTTTTTTTTAACTAAATGGAGTGAAAGCAATGGTAACTAAGGGACAACTACACATTCTTCGCATGAGGTTGCTCCAGTGGACATCTTTTAAGATCATACCCAGAACCGTGGCAAAGTTGAGACTTTGAAGTCACAATATATATATATATATATATATATATATATATATATATATACTAGCAAAAGTACCCGTCGTTGACTGGGTTCAACAACAGCCTACAGAAAATGGACTCTGATTTATGAAAGCATGATAGGTTATGAAAAGGAAGGGTTGTAAAGAGATAGCTTCGAATTTGGGGGTATCAAAACCAAAGCAAACTATGATGAAAATAAAAATAAAATAGATAAAACCCATAATTTATTATACCATATCTGTTCACACTGAAACACTTATCACAATATTCTGTGGATCTATATTAAAAAACATTGTTAAACTTTGTGACATATTTCCATTCTATGGAGGTCAGGCGCGAACGAACACCCCATAATTTTATTATACCATATTTCTTCAAACTGAAACAATTATCAAAGTATACTTATGCAGATAGATATGAAAAATCTTTATTAAAGTTTGTGCCTATTTCCATTCTATGGAGGCCAGGCACGAACGCAGACCCCACAATTTTATTATACCATCCCTATTTAAGTTAAAACATACTTATCAAAGTATTATTATGTACATCTATATCAAAACGTTTTTTTTAAATTTTTAAATTTTTTATTTCCATACTTTGTGGACCAGGTGCGTACTCAGACCCCACAATTTTAATGAATCATCATTATGCCAGATCAAACATACCCATTCCTGTGTCTCGATACATCTTCTATCATTATATGTGATCAGTTTTCTATAATAGTCAACCATATAGGAGCCTATTCGTGACCAGACACACACACAGACGTTCAACTTTATATTATAGATATATATTAGTATGGGTGCCCAGAGTTGCCTGAGTGTTTGGAGGTGTGTGTTGAGCAAAAAAAAAAAAAAAGAAGTGGTACTAGGAAGGCAGGCTCGAACTCATACTGTGAAGGAGGAAAAAATGTGAAAAAAAAGTGATGTCTTTGCTGTTACGGCCACCGGCAAATCGGAAGTGACGTAGGTTTTAATTAAGGCGAGACAATCGAAAAGAGGGAATGACTTTCGAAAATATCAGCGAAAAAAGCGACCCCTTCCTGTAGAAAAGTGCCCAGTTGAGGGTGAAGAAATTAATGTTGTTAGTCAATTTTTCGGTATTTGTCGTTTGAAGGGTCGAGCTTCAAAATGATACTGATCTTATGAAAATCCGTCGCCTCTGTCAAAAGTTTTAGGCAGACATGCAAACATACATACATAGATTTATATATTTGTAGCTCAAATTTTCGAACCAAACTGATTAAAAAGCTTGCTCTATCTCTGAATACTCTTTATGTAAAATTCAAATGTTTAGACCAGAAATTGTCTGAGTAATTTGGTAGAGACTGCAGAGGTCAAATTTTTTTTTAACTTTGACCCCTATTATGACCCCCTTAACATTTATTGCTTTGGGCTCAAATCAAGTTATTAAGTTAGATTCATGTCCAAGGAAACTATATCTAAAATTTCAAGTGTTTAGACCCAAAATTGGCGGAGGAGTTTGGTAGAGTTCTCAAAAGTCAAATCGTTGAACTTTGACCCCCTTAACAGCCAAATTTCTGGCCGAAAACTGATTACAAAGATTTTCCCAAATCTCACTACCCTGTATATCAAATTTCGAGTCTATAGACTTAAAATTCACAGAGTTATTGTGTAGGGAAATGTACACAGACAGACACTTTCATAGATATATATGTATGTATGAGAGAGGGAGAAACAAAAAAGGAACAAACCAAGTTATGTGTTCATCAACATTTCATCTTTATTTCGAGACATCCTTTGGATGAATGAAATTAAGACAAAACATCAGCACGAATATTTGAAAATATATTTTCGATGTAATGAAATGTATGTCTTCCATTTCAGAAACGAAAAATTCTTTGGAAATTTAAAAAAAAAAAGGGGTGGCATAGCATTGTGAAAGAGAGTAAGATTATATATAGATAATAATTAAATAGTGATAGTTCTGAATTTTGTACAGGTTTCTCAAGTTCAACTAGAAGATCCCTAAGTTAAAAAAAAAAAAATGTGCACTCCAGTATGATTAGAGGATGCATCAGCCGAAACATGAATCTAATAACCAAGATGAGATCAAGAACATAATTTTATATGTTAGATATAGATCTTCTAAGTTAACTATCAAAGCTAAATACAGACACCGAAACTAATCCCATTACAATTTATACAAGATAAATCTGAAAATATAATTATCAAGGATTTCAAGCTGCCTAATGTAGATTAGGTAAATGGGTTAGTTGTGTCTCCTACAAATTTCAATTAGTTGATATTTGAATATACAAAGTGGATTTAAAACAAAAGGATTGTATTGGCATATAAAAGACATACTAGACACAAACTCTGAAACAGATTAGATAAAAGTATATTGGATCAGGTTTATTCAAGTAATGAATGCTTAATAGAAGATATAAATTCGATAGCATAGCTTAAGAAATCTGCCTGTGCATATATTGAAATAGAAATCGAATTAAAAAGCACAATTTAAGTATATAAACAGAAAACAGAAACTGGTTTAAAAATTCATAAATTTTGATGGCAGAAAAAGGAGAAAACCTTGATGGGAATTATAGTTTTGAACATATTTGATGTCAACGATATGTAGGAAAAATTAATAGCATTTGTCCTAATAAGATGGACAACAGACGGACAGAGTCCTCAGGCAACATTCACTTAGATTCTCTCAACACTGTCAGATGCATGTCGCTTCTCTCACTTCTCAACTGCGACTAATTAAAAACACTGTACCCCCCCCCCCATCCCCGGACACATGACATCATTTCTATGTCATATCATTTAACCCCTGCATTTCTAGTGCATTTGTCTAGGAAGCAAAGCTTTAACTCCCTGCTTCAATTATGCCACATGCAGCTGAGCCTATTTCTCTTTGCAAATAGATCATCCTGACATGTACTGATGTGACGCTCACCAAAATTCATACTAGTTAACAGAATCTATACTTACTAGCATAGTGTCCCAATATATAACAATTTACTGTTAAAAATAATATTGTTTGTCAGGATCGATACTATTAAGAAAAAAATACTTTCTTTTGTAAAAACCATTGTTGTTGTTGCCTAAATATTCTTTAAATAAAACAAATATTTCTTTTATTTATGTATTTAAAATTGCAGCAATTTAATTTTTTTAAACATTAAATATTCTGTTTGAGTTTTGCAAAGAGAAAGGAAAAAATAATAACATCAATGTTTGATGCATTTTAGGTTAGGAGACCAATATTTTCAGACAGCCTGATCTGGTGACACCAGTGTCAAATAAGTAAAAAAAAAAAATTGTACCTACACATAAAGTATATTTAATAGTTGTGGAAAAGTTTATTTGGTTGATTGTTTTCTGTTCAACAACATATCACCCTTTTTGGGTTATTTAATGGAGAATTCAATAATTTTGGAAGGCTGCTTTTATGCTTCAAGTTCTTTATATCTTCAAATATTTATTCATGATGTTTGATTTAGTCGTTTTGTTTTATGGCATATCAACCTTTTAGAGTTATTTAATGTCAAACCCAGTAATTTTGGAAAAGGTTTTTATGCTTCCAGTTCTTTATATCTTCAAATATTTATTCATAGTGCTTGGTTTCATTGTTTTGTAGAAGAAAATGATTTTGCAGAACATGGTTGAGTTTTGCAAAGAAAAAGGTAAAAAAAAAAAAAGTTTTAAAGGGTTATGTTTGCATTAGCTCCTTTTAGGGTCCACTTAAAGATTTGAAAATATTTCCATTGTTTTCCCCGGTAAATTTTACATAATACACTTTCAGATTTTATGTAGATTCTCTAACCTTTCTATACACACACACACACACACACACACATATTGGATTATACACACACACACACACACAAGCTATTCTTCCTTGAACTGCTATATTTTGAAATCCCTTTCCTGCTTTCTTCGCTGTACCAACTTGTTGAAGTTTAAATGTAATGTAAACAGCCATCTCACTGCTGAACTCCCCACCGTCTCCTATTAGACACAAAAGGAATTGAAAAAAATAGGAATAATCAGTTGAATTAAATTTACAAATTTATTAAAACATGCAGGACAGATATTTAAGAAGTCTATGTAAATATACCTCAAAATAAGACTCTGTTCTATTACATAGAAAATAAAAATAATCCTACATATCAAATATGTCAAAAATATATGTCCCAGATGTGATGGTTAATAAAATACACACGAGAACGTTATCAATATGTAGATAAAAAAAAAAAAAGATATGTTAGTCACATATCGGAATGTCATATCATTTTTCGAGCTAATCAGCTTGTTTGGCATTACCCATGTCCTCTTCAGCTAAAATGTAACAGATTGTACTAAGTTAGATGCTATCAAAAGGTAGATTTAAAAAAAATAATGATGGATTTACATCAAAGTGAAACCTGGTCAGTGAGGGTTGAAGACATGCGTTGCATGGAGAGAAATAACATGAGAGCGATACAATGGATGTGCAATTCGAATCTGAGACAGGCTTAGTAATGATGACCCCAGAAGATTAAATCAGGACAGATTAAGAGAGATGTACAAAAGAGGAGACTTTGATGATATAGCCATGCTGGAGGATGTTGATTGGTTGCTTGTATTTAACGGCTTATCACTATCTAAAAAGGTCATTAAAGACCAGAAACGTTTTTTTTTTAAACCTATTTAAGCTTAAAAAATAGTTTATAGAGGGTTCTATTTAGAACAATATTATCTCTTCATCCTTTTCTTATTGCTTTCCAAAGTAAAATGTTGTCACACTTTGTTGAAAAGTTGTTTTTTCTAAAAAAGTTAGTTTCTTGAAAATATTGTCTTCCAAATTAAAATGGTTTAAGTCAGACAGGGAAGTGAGGGAAAAAGAAAACGAGAGAGGAACGGTGCGATTGTTATTTTTTGTAGAACATGATCAAGTTTTGTAAATAGATAAAAAGTAGCAGGTTCAGTTCACATGGACAGGCCAATGAAAACATGGGATGTAGTGATAAGAATTGACATGAAAAAGAGGGATAAATAAAGACCTGGCTTGTGATACGAGGTGCCTTCAATAAGTTTCCAGACGTTTTTGTACAGGCATTTAAAATTGTCGTAGACTCTTGAAAATTCAGTATGTTATTGTTATACATACTATGAAACGACTGACCAATGATTTCAGGTGCAAGTGAACAGCTAAAGCAGGAATTTGAATACATCCTACTAAAACCTGATTGTCACAGTTGGTGAATTTCAAAAATGCAATCTGACGTGAGGACACTTTAAGAATGATATTCAATAAAATTCTGTTTTAAATTTGGAAAAAATGCCACAGAAACGTATGGAATGCTTCAGGCTGCTTTTGGACCATCTTGCATAAATCGAGCATCAGTTTTTGAGTGGCATAAGAGATTCAAAGAAGCAGGGAGTCTGTAAGGGATGATGAGAGGTTTGGGAAGAGTAAGAAGTAAAAACACCAGAGTTGATTGGCCAAATAAAGAATTTCATGGCAAATATACCCAGTAAACCAAATGCAAGAGTGATAAAAACAATTTCACTTAAAGGGTCGATCAGAATTTAAAGATCTCTTGGTTGGAATATCTGAGTTAGTGAATGTTTGGCATTTAGTAGGATGCCCCATACCTAGCTTGAACAAACTGATCTGTGCCTAAATCTAAAGCAGATACCATGAACAAAGCTTCTTTCCTAGAACTGCCCACCTGTGGAATACGGTTTCACTGGCCTGCTTCCTGGACGATTACAATATGGTAGTTTTCAAATCCAATGTAAACAAATTCTTGTTGAGCCATCTCCTTAAATAGTCAGAATTCTACTCAATCTACACCATTAACAATTACTACACTACCATCTCACATTTATTAACCCTTATTCTTGAATGGCCTTTGAGCCTTGATAAGTGGTGACTCCCTTGTAAAAAAAAAAAAAAAAAAAAAAGTATCCACAATGTGAAAAGAAGGTAAATAAGATATGAGATTAGTGTATTAACGTCATTGTCAGAACATCTGACCTGAGACGGGTACTCCACTAGTTTTTGATAAATGCAGGAGTCAGTTCTTTCCTATTGCATTGCAGATACATCACAGTTATGCATGTGTATTGTGTTCAAATGATAATCACATTGTATATGTAGCAGCATTGCACTCGAATGTCATAACCTTTGAAAAACATGTCATGATGGGAATAATGTTCCGGTCAGCCAAACCACAACTCATTATCTTGAGAGGTTTCCACGTTTCACACAATGTCTGTCACCGAATTGTGTTGTATGTACACAAACGATTTATTTTCTTTTTTTCTTCTTTATTTTCTGAAGGTTACTAAAAAGGTCAAAGCTAGATAATACTCGGCCAATAAACGGAATTGAATTTGGTCTTGCTTTCCTATTCAGTAGATTTGAATGGCGTAAAACAAACAAAATGTTATGAATACAAAGTAAATTTGAAACAAATGTTTTTTAAAAATATTTTCAATGTTAAAATAATATATATATATTAGCATTTCAGCTCGGCGTTGCCCGGGTATTTGGAGGTGTATGTTGAGCAAAAAAAAAAAAAAAAATGGTCAATTTTTTTTTTTTAGTTTGACCCCTATTATGACCCCCTTAACATTTATTGTTTGGGGCTCAAATCAAGTTACTAAGTTAGATCCATGTCCAAGGATACTATATCTAAAATTTCAAGTGTTTAGACCCAAAATTGGCGGAGGAGTTTGGTAGAGTTCTCAAAGATCAAATCGTTGAACTTTGACCCCTTAACAGCCAAATTTTCTAGCCAAAAACTGATTACAAAGATTTTCCCAAATCTCAGTACCCTGTATATCAAATTTCGAGTTTTAGACTTAAAATTGACAGAGTTATTGCGTAGGGAAATGTACACAGACACATTCAATTTATATATATATATATATATATATATATATTACCTTTTTTTTCACCTCAAACAAAGCACTTGAAATGTAAGGGTCTACTAGTTGGGATCATATTTAACTGTAGGGAGTTGAGCAAAGAGATGTCTGTTTACATTACATTTAATCTTCTACAATTTAGTACAGTCAAAGAAACAGGAAATAGGAAGGGAATTCCAAAATCTAGCAGTTTGAGAAAAATGAGTAGAGTAGAAGGCTTTCTGGCATATAGAGAAACATTAAAGAGGTTAGATTTTGCTTGTCAGGTTAATCGGAGGGTATGTATGCCAAGGGGGCAGAAGCGTTACAAGTTCCTCAGAGCACATTCTATTAAAGTACTTGTATAACTGGCACAGGGATAAATGAACGCGACATTGCAGTAATGAGACAGAGGTTGGAGCTTGGTTGACAGTGTGGGACCTATTAAATTTGAGACTATTTTTGACTTTGTCTAAAAGTGAGAGACTAGTGGTAGATGCACCAGCCCAGATGTGGAAAAAATACATCATGCATGGATGAATAGTGGCTTTGTAAAGATATAGGATATCAATAGTTTTCCCATTCCTAACCATGTGTACACAAATGATGTATGGAAATGAAATCTGGTAAGTGAGCGTTGAAAACATGCGTTGTATGCAGAGAATGATATACTGGATGTGTAACGCTAATTATATAGACAGGCTCAGATTAAATAAACTTAGAGGAAGATTAAATCTGGAACATATAGGGAGATGCAAGCAGAAGAGGAGGCTTTGATGGTATGGCTATGTTGAAAGAATAGATGTTCTTGGTTTAGTAGATGTAGAACAGTTGAGGTAGGAGGGTCAGTACACAGGGTCAGTACACAGAGGGAGATCAAGGGAGGAAATTATAAGGATGCATTTGAGGAAAAAAGAGATAAATAAAGACTTGGTCATTGGCAGGTTAACTTGGAAGTCAATTTTTAAAAACGGTCTCGTACATGCCAGATTGTAAAATGGGCGTTAAACTGAATATGATAACAAAAATGGCTTCATCTGTTGCAAAGAAGGTGGGCTCCTTCTACCCGCCTAGAAAAACTTTTCACGCCTACTAATATCTGATATCTTTACAAAACCACCATTTACCCAGGCATTGTTACCACATCTATGCTATTGCACCAAGTTCTAGTCTCTCCCTTTTATAGAGGGTACCCCCCAAAAGCCTCTAATCTAATAAATGTCACACTGTCTACCAAACTCCATCACCAAAGACAAAGCTAAAGCTTGACGGATGATTGGTGGTTGGTTGTTTTATGGCATATCAACCCTTTTCAGGTTATTTAATGCCGAATCCAGTGATTCTGAAGAAAAATTTTTTAATAAAATATATTTGTTAAGTTGGTTTCTATTTAACCCATAGTTGGGACCCTAACAGGTACTACCACTCCAGGTCAGAGTGGACCTGGGAGCAATGCTAATTAAAGGGTGGCTCCATACTCCCAAAGCCCGCAAGCTGGGGCCTCATCATCGGATATAGTTTAAGGTCATATCCAGGACCCTTGACGGATGATGTTGTAATGCATTATCAATACTGTTGAATATAGCATCAACAATAGCAGTTACTGTCAGAAGGCAAACTGTATAAAAAGAAAAAATAGGAAGTGGAGTTCAGCAAAAACAACATCAAACAGATAAAAGAACATCCATGATATTCAAGATTGCGGACACGTACGATGGAGAGATCTTTGTGAAGAAAAATAGCAAGACCATGCAAATGCATGATAAAGTCTAAACGGACAAAAAACAAATAACCCTCCATATGTAGATCATTGCTATCAATGGAAGAATCTAAATTAGTCTCACAAAGAGCAAGAACATGAAGATATTTGTGCAAAAGAAAGGGCTGAACATCAGGAAAGTTTGACCCAAGATCTCTGATTTTACTCGAATAGTAAGGTGCTTGTTGTGTGGATTTGTACAAGGCATGATGAAGTAAATAAATTAAAAAAGAGATAAAAGGTAGAATCTCGAGACAAAGCCTGAAAGAGACGCCAGTGTTTGAATTCTTGGAACTAAGATAAATAATAGGCTCATTTTATTTATCTCGACCTACCTTTTTTGTATAGATAATTTTCCACTTATTTGAACATCTGTTATCATTTTGTGATACACTTAAAACATTTGAAAAGTTAAAAGAAATATATTTTTCTAAGAAACCATATGTGATATATCTTTGGTCAAATGTGTGGCTGTTGCAAATAAAAATAAAGTATTTGGATTATGCCGAGTACTATTCTCATCACCTTGGTTGTTATTTTTACACGGTTTCTACATGGCACAATGGATAAAGGTGTTAATTGACAATACTAAGTGACAGTCTTCTAGATGTTGAAGGTTCAATCTTTACAATAATAATAACTAAAAATGCAATAACTAAAAAATAATTTAATAATTATTTAATGCTTCTACCTGGTCATGGATGATGCAACGAGAACAATCTACCCCTAGGGATTAAACATTTTAGTTCAAAATTTTGTACAGATTCCCGAGTTTGACAAGATGCACCTGAAAAAGGTTGGGCACTACATCGGCTGAAATGTGAAAATAAGATGAAAATAGTAGTCTGAACAATATAAATCATCAATTATTTCAAATTTTTTTTAGAAACTGACTTTCAAACTAATCTGCTATGGGATAGAAGTTTGAGCTTAGTTGACAAAGTGGAACCTATTAGATTGAAAACTTTTTTGGACCCTATCCTAGAGGGAGAGGCTAGTGGTAGATGCACGAGCCCAGATGTGGCAACGATACTCCATGCATGGACAAATGGTGGTCTTGTAGAGGTAGAGAATACTTTCAGGTGTGAGTAGTTTTCTAGCACAATAAAGAGAACCCACCTTCTTTGCAACAGCCTTCACAATGTCAATGTATTTGTCCCAGTTCATATTGCTCATAAATATTAAGCTGAGCAGTTTGAAGGAAGAATTCTCAAGTAGGGTTTTATTTGTCGGTTGTTGAAGAGGTGTCTTGTAATTGTTAAAGGAGAGCAGCTTAGGCTTACTAACATTAGATGTTACCATCCATTTGCAGTCCTATTCCACTACAGTTTGGAGGTCATTTTCTAACGATTTTACTATTGTCTTAGATTTATGCACATCTGTTCTTCCCTCGTGCATGTTATAGAGCGCTGTATCATCAGCAAATATATCCACCTTGAACATAATATTATCATGGAGGTCATTTATGAATATTAAAAATAATAGTGGTTCAAGGATCAACCTCTGAGACCCTCCTGCAGTAATGTTATGCTGCTTGGATGTACATCCATCAATGACAACCTGGATGGTCCTATTGTCCTAGAAGGATCTAATTATATTTAGTATAAGTCCAGTTATACCGTATAATTTGATTTTTGTTAGCAGCCCTTCATGCCAAACTTTGTCAAAGGCCTTGGATATATCGAGAGCTACAGCCGTGGCTTCACCTGCCTTATCCAGAGCATGGTATATGCGTTCAGAGATGACTTAAAATATCTGCAGTAGAACGACATTGCCTAAATCCATACTGTTTGTCAGAGAGAAGATTTGCTTTTATGAGGTGGTGGAGTAGCGCTTGATTAAGGTCTCGCTAAATGAAGAGAGGGGGGAGACTGATAGGATGATAATTTAGAGGGTCAATCCTTTCATCAGAATTCTTGTACACTGGTACCACTGACGCCATCTTCCAACTATTAGGGAAGTAAGATTCAGCAAGGCATTTATTGTAAAGCTTGGAAAGCTAACTCAGCTGAGAATTTCTTAATTAGTATGGTAGAAATGAGATCAGGTTGACAAGCCTTGAAGATGTCTAAGTTTTTTATATCACAGACATGAGAAAACGTGATTTTCACATCATCTCGTGACATCCCATTCACATAGGGAAATTTGTGAGGGAGTTGTTTGTTGGCTCTAAGGTGGAGTTGAGGCAAATCGCCATACAAACAATTCCGCCTTCTTGGTTGCCATGGATGCAACACTCTGATTGTTGGACAGTGCGGGAATTATTGATTCTCACACTATTCAATTTATTCACTAAACTATTATAGATTTTCCAGAAATCACGAGTTGCTATCTTTTGTGATTCTATGCGTTCCCTAGTTATTTTAGTATGCTTTCTTTTAGCTGTTGCTATTTCTCTCTTACAATGATTTCTACCATCTACAAATTTTTGCCGATTTGTATTTGACATATGACGTATGAACCGGTGGAATGCATGCTGCCTTTGTGCAATGGCAGCTGCACAATCTGTAGTGAACCATAGAGGTGAGTGGGGATTGCTATAATACTTCTGTGTAGGAACATGTGCTTCAATGGCCACTTTGCACCATTCAGTTGCCTTATTGGCACACTTATTCAGCAGAAAGATAACGGTCCATGGGGCATCACTGATGTGTTCTCTGATGGCTTCCCTGTCAGCCCTTTTGTAGTACCTTGTTGTTTTGAGCAATGGCTCTTCACCTTGGGATTGGGTTATTTAAGTGTGATGTCCACTGATACCACTAGGTGGTCTGCGTTTCCAAGTGGACTGTGAGCATTAGTCACAAAATCCTGGAGTACTGTGGTGGGGAATAGGTCTAGAAGTGAAGCCTATTGATATTCACAATCTGGAGGGCGAGTTATGAACATTACCGTCTCATATTGCAAGCAGTCAAGTCACTTCATACGCACTCAAACCAGATCTTCTTTGGTTTACTACATACCCTAAGCACAAAGGTATCCATGTGTGTTATTGAGTTTATGTAAGGAGTGGCACGCTGTACATGGCCAAGCTACCTGAGAAACTGAGTTGATAAGGCATCCAAATTTTAACCAATACCAAGCTTCTGATAGAGGATGAAGGTGAAGAGATTTTTTTTCTTTTAGTTTTCTGCTAGACATCCACCTGATTATGACAGTCATATGCCATAGTTGTTACACATCAGAAACATTTGGGGCTCATGTTTCACTGCCATGCCAGATAGCAAATACAGACTGAAAACTCACTGCCATGCAAAATGACAAACACACTCAAGTCCAATATTCCTATTATTCACGTTACCATGAAGGCACTAATACTGTTGGGAAATGCATGAACCATCAAGCTTGTGTTCAATTAATTGTATAGCCTAGGACGATAGGATGATGAACAAACATATACTACACCGCCCCCTCCCCTCAAAGGAAGAGGTAATGTCTGGGAGGTTGGTCATATAACAACAGAAGAGGAGACTTTGTTGATATGGTCACATTGAAAGAATAGAGAAAAATTTGTGGATTAGTAGATGTAGAACAGTGAAATAGCAAGGTCAGTTGGCAAGGAAAACACTGGAAGAATTGATAAGAATGGACTTTAGAGAGAGAGAGAGAGGGATAAATAAAGACCTGGTCAGAGATAGGTTATTTTGGAAGATAGTTTCTAAAAGCTGTCTAATACATGCCAGCATTAAAACCAGATGTTCAACAGAAGTTGTTGTTGATTTGAAAACTAATAAGATTAATGAGATGTTCAATAAATTTATGTTCAATACTAGATAGATTTGGACATTTTATTTTTTGAACAGGCCCCTAAACAAATATTCCATGATGATTTAGGGATAAAATTGCCAACTACTGTACTAGCAGTAAAGTTTAGAATCTCAGCTGGAAACATTCACCTTGTACAGCCACACTGTGGAGCCAGGATAAGATGAAACAGCTGACTGGATGATTACATTTACTGCCCATGGGTTGAATTCTTTGTACAGGGAAATAACCGTTTCCACTTAGTGTACACATTACAATCAGAATGGAGTTCTTTCGGGCACTATACATATAAAAATTAAAAAAAAAAAAAAAAAAGATTATAATTTCTTATTTTTTAGTGGTGTGCAAGTAAAACTGCCGACTACTATACTAGCAGCCAGATTTCAAATCTCGGCTTTAAACTTTAAGCACAATGTCTAACCACAATGAGAAGCTGCGATATAGCAAAACAGCTGTCTGTATACTCCAGATCAAAGAAAGTTTTTTTTACATATAAAGGAAGTTTTTACATTTCTAAATTTTTGAGATGAGGATCGATTATTTGTATTTGAATTCTTCGGACTAGTTTTCTTTACTGTAACACTCAAGATTAAAACAGTAGTCCGAAGAATCCAAATAATACAAAAGAAGCTTTCATTTTTCTGAAAATTTTCCATAACAATTAGATGCATTAAATGACAGTTCATCTTTTTCAACATGAATAGATGGAAAAAAAAAAAAAAAATTAAGGAATATTTCTTTTATCAGATTCCATAATAAACAGCTTGTATTGATTAGAAGTGTAAGCATGGCAGAAATATCGATGTAACGCATTTGCATAAGTTAGCATAAATCAATATTGGACAAGAAGTCATTTGCAGAGAAAGATAGAGGGAAGAGAGGATGGCTGGACCAGACAGGTCTGACCATCAGTAATCTGGTGTCCTGAATGCAAAAAGCAAAGAAGTTTGAGGGATAGGGATGGGGATTTATGATTTTATCAAATGCTTCTGAAGTATCAATTAGACACTGAATGACCTAAAATAAAGTTAGATACCAGCTGTTCAACTATAAGATAAAGATTTATATCTATGTAGTGTGGGATAAGGTTTATAGAAGTGAGGGGAGAAAAGAAGGAGAGGAAAAGGGATCATGAAAAAGGGAAAGGAAATTGAGAAAAAGTGAAAGAAGTTGAAAAGAGTTAAGGATGGTGAAGTAGGAGGGGGTAATGGGGGAGAAGAGGGAGAGAGCAGAAAAAAGGGAAGAGAAGGGAAGGAGAGGAAAGAGGATGGAAGGCGAGGAAAGAAGAAAAGAGGATGGAAGGCGAGGAAAGAAAAGAGGATGGAAGGCGAGGAAAGAAAAGAGGATGGAAGGCGAAGAAAGAAAAGAGGATGGAAAGAGACTAAAGAAAAGGAAAGAGGAGGGAAAGAGACGAAAGAAAAGGAAAGAGGAGGGAAAGAGACGAAAGAAAAGGAAAGAGGAGGGAAAGAGACGAAAGAAAAGGAAAGAGGAGGGAAAGAGACGAAAGAAAAGGAAAGAGGAGGGAAAGAGACGAAAGAAAAGGAAAGAGGAGGGAAAGAGACGAAAGAAAAAGAAAAGAGGAGGGAAAGAGACGAAAGAAAAGGAAAGAGGAGGGAAAGAGACGAAAGAAAAGGAAAGAGGAGGGAAACAGACGAAAGAAAAGGAAAGAGGAGGGAAAGAGACGAAAGAAAAGGAAAGAGGAGGGAAACAGACGAAAGAAAAGGAAAGAGGAGGGAAAGAGACGAAAGAAAAGGAAAGAGGAGGGAAAGAGACGAAAGAAAAGGAAAGAGGAGGGAAAGAGACGAAAGAAAAGGAAAGAGGAGGGAAAGAGACGAAAGAAAAGGAAAGAGGAGGGAAAGAGACGAAAGAAAAGGAAAGAGGAGGGAAAGAGACGAAAGAAAAGGAAAGAGGAGGGAAAGAGACGAAAGAAAAGGAAAGAGGAGGGAAAGAGACGAAAGAAAAGGAAAGAGGAGGGAAAGAGACGAAAGAAAAGGAAAGAGGGAAAGAGACGAAAGAAAAGGAAAGAGGGAAAGAGACGAAAGAAAAGGAAAGAGGAGGGAAAGAGACGAAAGAAAAGGAAAGAGGAGGGAAAGAGACGAAAGAAAAGGAAAGAGGAGGGAAAGAGACGAAAGAAAAGGAAAGAGGAGGGAAAGAGACGAAAGGAAAGGAAAGAGGAGGGAAAGAGACGAAAGAAAAGGAAAGAGAGGAAAGAGGAGGAAAAGAGGAGGGAAAGAAAAGGAAAAAGAGGAGCGTAGGAGAGGAAAAAAAAGAGGAGGGAAGGAGAGGAGGGAAGGAAAGACGATATGGGTGGAAAAAAGGGAAGGGGCAAAAAAATGGGAAAGAAGAAAAGGAAAATGGGAAAGAGGAGGAAAGGAAAATGGGAAAGAGGAGGAAAGGAAGAGGAAATGGGAAGGAGGGGAAAAGAGAAAGAGGGGGAAGAGAAAGAGGAGCAAAGGGAAAGACAAAGAGGAGAAGAAGGAGAAATGGGAAGGAGTTTTAACTTTTTTCTAATGAATGATCAATGAATTTAATCGACGTTTACATTTTTTGCACGAATCAATATTTCAAGTTTGAATTCTATTTAATTATTAGTAAATGATTGTTTCAGCTTTTTAATGAATAAATTGTCGGTGTAATTAGTGAATTTAATTGATCTTTTAACACTTAAAATGTACTTTTAGTTTTATCTAAAGAAATAATGTATCAGCATTTATTAGAATAGCTGACAAAACAAAAACAAAAAAAATATAAAAAAATGAAGGGGTAAAAATAAATACACAACAAATAAATGTAACCAAAGGCAAGCTAAGTTACTTTTCTACCTACCTCTATAAGTTTTTTTCTGTGTGAATTTTAACTTATTTTAAAGGATTTTTTTAATTAAAAAATAAGGGTAGTGAAAAGCCTTCAGAGTTGGAACAAAAAAATTCCAACCAATAATACTGTTGGGTATTTTTAAAAATGGCCACGAATCTAAATTAAATATCAACTTTCATAGATAAAAATAAAATATTAATAGTATATGTACAAAAAAAGATCATAGATAAAATAAAATATTAATAGTATATGTAAAAAAAGAATTCATAGATAAAAATAAAATATTAATAGTATATGTACAAAAAAAATCATAGATAAAATAAAATATTAATAGTATATGTAAAAAAAATTCATAGATAAAAATAAAATATTAATAGTATATGTAAAAAAAATTCATAGATAAAAATAAAATATTAATAGTATATGTAAAAAAAAATTCATAGATAAAAATAAAATATTAATAGTATATGTAAAAAAAAGAATTCATAGATAAAAATAAAATATTAATAGTATATGTAAAAAAAAAGAATTCATAGAGAAAAATAAAATATTAATAGTATATGTAAAAAAAATAAATTCTACTTAAATAAGCACTTCCTTTTTATTACAACAAAACAGGAGTGCTTAAATTAATGAATAATTTTTCAAATCATAAAAAATAGAGAAATTAAGGTATACTAGCGTTTTAATTTCTCTTTAAATTTAAGAATAAAATTGACTTTTTGAGCTTCCACACAAATACTACGAGTCACTTATCACTCGTTTAGATTGTGCGAAAGCCAGTTTCTGTTACTAAACTTTTGCTTTTTGGGGATAATTAAGTAAATTTTTTTTTAAAGTAAAAATAGGGTGTTCTTTTAAAATTCAGTATCTCAAGACTTTACTAATTATCTTTGAATAATTCCCAGAAAATTTTATTAATATTTTAATGGAATGTGCTCCAACGAACGCCAAGCCCTTGTACTCCCTCGACGTTTCAAATCAATGTCAATGAATTCTCTCCATGGACTACCCCATAAGTAATCAAATGCAGTTCAAACGATTGATCAATGTTAGTACTTCCATTGCGATATTTTTAACATTACATTAGGGTATGCACCCCCCCCCCCTCATAAATTTGGGTTATTCTGCTTATAACCATGTACGATAAGAATGAACCAATCAAATGCCACAACAGCTTTATAAAACAACTGAATCTTGTTAATATCTTCCAGTGTCAAAACGAGAAGACCACTATGTTTTATGCTGATCATGACTGGATTAAATCTTTGTTGGGAAAGCTTCTCTAACTGGATTTATGCTGCCATTGTTTGGTTTTTTCGAACTACATTTTTCGATTTCAAGAAAAACTTTATGCTCAAGAACTCCCATGCATTAAAAAAACGAAAAAAAAAATTTCCAGTGGTAATCAGTTAACCTTAATCCTCCAGTGACTATTAGCCTTCATAAGTGGTGACACCCAATAGTATCACAAAAAAAAAAAAAAAAAAGTCATTGTAAGACAATTTTAAAAGATTAGATTTCTACAACAATGAATTAACTTTGACTAATCAAAATTCGAACCGTAAATTCCAAGAAAATCCAAAGATAAAATTAAATCAACGAGTTCCTAATTCGATATACACAATTTGCTCTTTTGTAAATTTTAATTTCAGTCCAAACAGGATCTGAATAAATAATAAAGAATGATAATTTTATGATATCAGCAAATTGAAATCCACTTAACACATAACCCCCCCCCAAACTAATCAAACAATAAGTCTATTAGATATTGCCAAAATAGATTTTAAGAGTGGATTTGTATAATCTATTCTACTTTCCAGGAATATCAGGATGTTTCAACTAAAAACACATCATGAATATTAAAAGACTGTATTCTTACCACCAAATGTTAGTATTACAAAAAAAGAAAAAAAAAAAAAAAAAAAAGCCTCTAATATTAGATATGAATGTTCGTCTGGCCATCTGATCATCCTGGAGGGACAATGGAGGACTCGTCCTGAATTGTGAAGGAAGGGTCCGCACAATCTCTAACCACTCATCTCCTGAGTTGGCACCGCTTGATTCCAGTGGTAAGGAGACGTCTAGGACGACTGGAAAAAATGCAGAGATAAGCGGAGAACACATACAGTATTTAGTATTCCCAAATGGTCACCCATTTTAGTACTGACCAGGTTCAACAATGCTTAACTGTATATATGACATAATTACATTGACACACTGGTTCCTGTTAGATCACTGAATATTATATATAAGTGAAAGTGTGTGTGTGTGTGTGTGTCTGTACATTTCCCTACACGATAACTTTGTCAATTTTCAGTCTACAGACTCGAAATTTGATATTAAGATTTGGGAAAAATCTTTGCAATCCGTTTTCGGCCAGATATTTGGCTATTAAGGGGTCAAAGTTCAACGATTTCACCTTTTAAAACTCTACCAAACTCCTCCACCAATTTTGCGTCTAAACACTTGAAATTTTATATATTTTAGATACAGGTTCCTTGGACATGGATCTAACTTGATTGGAGTCCAAAACAATAAATGTTAAGGGGTCATAATAGGGGTCAAAGTTAAAAAAAATTTTACCTCTGTGGTTTCTGCTAAATTACTCAGACAATTTCTGGTCTAAACATTTGAAATTTTACATAAAGGGTATTCAGAGATAGGGCAAGCTTTTTAATCGGTTTGGGTCGAAAATTTGAGCTACAAATATATAAATGTATGTATGTATATATGTATGTTTGCATGTCTGCCTAAAACTTTCGACAGAGGCGATGGATTTTCACAAGATCAGTATCGTCTTGAAGCTCGACCCTTCAGATGACAAATATCGAAAAATTGGCTAAAAACATTAATTTCTTCACCCTCAACTGGACACTTTTCTACAGAGAGGGGTCGCTTTTTTCATCAATATCTTCGAAAGTCATCCCTCTTTTCAATTGTCTGGCCTTAATGTCACTTCCGATTTGGCGGTGGTCGTAACAGCAAAGTCGTCACGTTTTTTCCCCCTTCACGGTATGGGTTCAAGCCTGCCTTCCTACTACCACCTTTTTTTTTTTTGCTCTAGACACACCTCCAAACACTCGGGCAACGCTGGGCACCCATGCTAATATATATATATATATATATATATATATATATATATATACACCTGTCTGAGGATAGGCAAAATTAATTCTCCAAACAGAAATTTTACACTTCGTCCCCTTAAAAGCATATAATGATACTAAACCTTATATCTAGAATCTTATTCCAATTTTCATCAAAATCTATTACATGATTTTGATTCTAGAAAAGGTATAAAACTTAAGGTTTAAACGAATTAAAATTTGCGATCAACAAAAAAAAGGGGGGGGGGCAAAACGAGAAATATCTTGTCTTTATAGGTATGTACAAAAATGAATAACCGATCCCCAAAATTTATTAACATTTTGGACCTCCCTTTCACTTAAAATTTGATTAAAATGTTAAAAATCAGCCAATTTTAATGAAATTTTCAGTATTTATTAATTAACAATCAGAGAATATAATAAACCCGTTATTTTTGTTTAAATCTGGGTGAAAATGTATTGTTTTATGTAAACAAAAAACACCTTTACTAAAGTTATAGTTCTAAATAATAAAAAAAAAAGACTGGATTCATTTATTTTTCTTTTTTACGAAAACAAAGCATTGTAACTATAATCAATTAAAGTTCTTTATAAATACATATATTTCAGGAACATTACGAAAAAAGCATCTTAAAGTCTGTGTTAATGAAATCAATATAACTAATAAAAATAATTTCTCAAACTAACGATATTACCATTGAATTAAGTGTTGTTTATTCAATAGTTGCACAAAAAAAAAAAAAAAAAAAAAAAAAAATAGTATAATTGCAAAAAATAATGTGATCTTAATGATAAAAGAGTTTCCGGGAAAATTTTAAATGTAACATATTTCCTTTGTACACATGAACGAGTAAACAGCAGTGTAAGGAATTTTTTAATCCTGAAAATAAAATTTGTTTTAAAATTGAGATCCCAGGTCACTAAGAAGAACTAATTTTCAAAAGGATATAATTTCTACTAACAATTACTTTGAAGAAGTAAAGGTGGTAGTCATGGGACGATTCCAATATTTTTTTTGATTCCAATACACTTACCGATTCCGTACTTAATTTCCGATTCTTTATAAATTCCTATATATTTATTTCTAAAATTGTTTTTTTTTTTTGCCCGATTACCGTAAAAACACGTGTTAAATTTGCAGATATTTTCTCAAACGTAAAAATATATATATATATATCAGGAACATTACGAAAAATAGCCCCTAAAGTTCATGTTTATGAAATGAATATAACCCGAAAAAAATTCTCAAACTAACAGTATTATCATTGAATTAAATATTATTTATTCAATATTGTTTTACAAAAAATATATATATTCAATTAACTTTCTTGAAGTTATACATTTGGATTTTACCGTCACTGGATTATTTATCTTCCACCAGACTATCCATTCATGTGAAATCACCTTTTTCTTCACCATATTTCCTCTGCTTCACTTTTTTTGTTTTTCAAGTAAGATCTTTGACTTACTTGTTGTTTCATCAAATACTTTTGCATGCAAAATCCGATCTCGCATTTTGCTAATTCCTACCCTCTGATGAGAAGGAAAGTATTTCTTCGAAACTCCACGGATTAAGGACTATCCACTTATCTAGCGTTTCCTTTTCAGATTGAATATGTTTTTAACTCATTTCAAAGTGTTTTTTAACATGTTTCATTAACTGTTTGCTCGTGTATATATAATTGCAAAAAATATTTTATGTGATCTTAATGATAACAGTTTCCGGGGAAAGTTTAAATGTAATATATTTCTTTTGTATGCATGAATGAGTAATCAGTGTAAGGATTTTTTTTAAATTTTAAGGTAAAAAAATATTGAAAAATAATTTTTTTTAATTATATGATTTCTACTAACGATTCATTTGAAGTATTGGTGGATAGAACAGCGAAAAAAAAAGTTCATAATTTTAATTTGTAAATCATTTTCTCTCAAATTTAAATTCTATTTGATCATTAATAAATAATTGTTTTAGCTTATTTTTGAATGAATAATAAAAATTTAATAAATCAAGTAATGTAATTGCTAAAATTGACTTAAGCAACATTTTACAAACGTTTTATTGTAAAGTTTAAGGAAAAACATTGGTAAACAAACGTCATCAATAATTTTAGAATATTATTGAATTATTTATAAAACTTGTAGAAAGTTAAATGTGAAACTTATTTTAGAGAAAAATAAAGCATTTTCTGTTTTATTACAACAAAATTAAATTGATTAAATGAAATTATCACACTGAGATTCATACTTTTGGGAAAATCGGTGGGATATGTTTACAAAGGATTGCTTTTTTACAACTAACCATGCTTTTTGGGGTTTGTATCGAAATTTTTAATATACAAAAGTATGTACACTTTTCTTTAATTCGGTATCTTAGAATTTTAATTTACGAATTCTCGTTGAAATAGCTTCAGAAAACTGATAATTACTTTTCCAGAGATTTTTAAAGTTAACTTGAAATTCGAACAATATTTTTTTAACATTTTTCACTGTAATTTTTTCTAACACATAAATATACATTTTTTTTTTCCTTTTAAAAATTAATTTTGGTTTATTATCTTTCAAGCGCAATCAAAATTTAGACGTATACTAAAGAGTATCTTAAGCATAACAGTGTCATTTTCGGCCATTTTTGTTCATACCTATGTCTTGAATATGGGATCAAAGTTTTAAATTCCATCTTTAATGCATTTTTTAACTGAGGAAGGTACTAGTGATCAATTCATTAAAGAAAAACTCATTTGGCCTTTTCAATTTACAGTAAACATTTATTTAAGCAAAAGCGCTTTTTTCAATCATTCATATACTGAAAATTTTGTGAAAATTAGGGCAGTAGTTTATTTTAGATTTTTAAATTTTTCCCCGTGATATCTTCACTTTTGGCATAGATATGTTTGCTCTAATGGATAAAAAAAAGTGTGAACTTTCAATGAATTCGTAATGAGTTTTTGTTCTTGTTTTCAAAGCAGTTAACAAAAAAAAAAAAAAATAGTGTGTATATATTAGTGATGGAATGATTCTAATATTTTTTCCCGATTCCAATACAATTACCGATTCTGATTCTTTTTAAATTTTTACTTATAGAGTTGTTTTTTTTTTTTATTATTATTATTTTGGGGAAGGAAGAGGGTGTCGGAGTCGGATTATTAAAAAAAAAAAAAAAAAATGAACATTGAAGAATGAGTATATATTTTGAAAACGGGAAGATTTTAGTTTAAATCGTAGTTTAAAATCAATATTTATCATTTCATCATTAATACAAACCATGGAAAATTAAGTTTTAAACAAGAACAAACAAGATCAATAAAAAGGATCGCTTTTTGGCATTGGAAAATAGGTATAAATTTTTCCAATTCCAATACCTCAAAAAGTTTCAGATTTTTTTTTTTTTTTCATTCTCAATTCTAATTAATCGTCCCAACACTTAAATATATCTATATACCTATAGGATTTATTTTTCTCGCTCTGACATTGATATTAAAAGCCTACCTTGTTTATTTATAAATTATAAAACAAAGTTAATATACTCAGTCATGGATGTGCGAACGACTTCATGAAGGTTAACTAATTAACATATTCCTTTGAAAAAACAAAAAAACAAAAAAACTAATAATTACTGCATAATTACATAGAATTTAAGATGAAAACATTTCAGCACACGGGAATATATAAGTGTGTGTGTGTGTGCGTGCGAGTGTAAAATCTCTACTAAGCGCCTTTCTAAATATTTGGTCTACCAAGTTAAAATTTTATATATAGGGTATTTGGACCTGTAGTATACTTTCGATTTGGTTTTTAGCTGGCAAAAATTGCGGCTAAGGGGTGAACATTGAAAACAAAACAGTTGACCATGGCAGGGTAAGTCAAATAAAACATTACTCATAAAATGAAACATTCATAGCTCAATTTCGCTTAATTTTAACCTTTCGTATACATCTGTCGATAACTCAGAGTCAGATGGTAATAATGCTGGAGAGATAACTAATGGACTAAAGCTGGAGTGCTAAACGTTTTGGTTTAGATTCTAGTGAATAGTACCCAAGTCATTTTTTTATAACTTTTGAGATCATCACTATATACTGGATGATATTCATTTCATTCCATAATAAGAAATCTGCATGAATTAAAATATAATATTTATGCATATTTTATGACCGAGCAATGCCAGGTGGCTTGCTAGTATATATATAAGTGATCTTGTCAGTGTGTGTATGTGTGTGTGCGAAACATCTCTACCAAACTCCCGACTTTAAACTTGATATATAAGGTATTTGGATTGGGAGCACTTTCGATTTGGTTTTTAGCCGGTAAAAATAGCTGCTATGGGGACCTTAGCAGAAATAAATCAACTAACTTCTGACCATGCATACATATATACTTTTAGCTTGAAGTTGATTAATTTTTAGCCTTTTTTTATCTATCTGGTGACAGTTTAGATGTTAACAACAAAGTCAAAAGCGCTAAATAACAATTATGGCTGGAGTGCTGAATGTTTTGGTTTAGATTCCAGCTGATGGAACCAAAGTCGTTTTTTTGTTTTAATTTTGGAAATTATTACTATATATATTGGGTACAATAAAATAATCAGTAGAGAATTGATTCTATAATAAATTCAAAATCTACATAAAATTAAAATACCATTTATGACCAGGCTATGTTAAGCATATAAATATATACTTCTTGCTTCTCATTTTATTTATTTTTTGTTTTGTGATTCTATGTCAAGTAGATCAATTTTAGGAAAGTGCCTCCTTGACCTTTGGGATTTCACTTCAATCTTGACCATACGTACTTTAGGGCTAGAAATTAAGCTCACACACATGTGCATGCCAGATGTGTCTGCAAACTATTTTTAGGTTACTAAACCCAATAATGTGAAATTTGTAACAAACTGCAATTCGTAGTAAGGCAACAATATTTCTTTCTTCTGGGGTTGTAGTTCCTGAAGATGAGTGAAACCCACTTGGAACATTTTGAGATTGAAACGGTCCAAGAGGCAAATGAGAAAAAATTATGCAGATTTTCAATATTTAGAGAAATGGTTATAATTTTAACTAAAATAATTTTAGGATTACAAAAAAAACAAAAAAACAAAATAGTGAATTTACCAAAGATACAGACAATAAGCATAAAAATGACATTAAATCAACCCCCAAACAAGGTCAGGTAATACTGCTAGTAAACAAAAAAAATGTACCTAATTAATTAGAAATTAATTCACTACCAGTTAAATGGTTGATCTCAGAACCAAACTAATCATACATTTGGAACTAGCACCTCTCAATCTGATGTCTTTATCTATGTCAAAAATCTTAAACTGTTCTTAAAACTTATTAGTCAACATCAAATTATTGTACATGTTTGACGTTTGCTTTGAAGAGAAAACATGCGTTTTTATTAAAAAATGGATTAAAAAAATATTTGATGTCAACTTCTGTTTTTACTTTAATAAGAATTTCTTTTTTATTTATGTCATTTATTTTTTACAATCGAACCATGTTAAATATGCAGAGAGGTAAAAAAAAAACCAAATCTCTTAAGTAGCCTAAAAAGATAAAATGTTTCTACCATATCAGCAGTGACCTTGTGGATGATGCATTCATCTTCAGCTCCAGTATTTTATGCCATCTTTCAGGGTTCGAATCTCATGTTAGATAATTGTTTGGGCTTCTTTTTTTTTTTTTTTTTTGCTATAGCATCTGTAATTTTCTAACTTAGATATTAATCATCATAAAGCTAAATAATTTTTTTTAAATAAGAAAAATGGAAAAATATTTAATAGATGTTCTTAACCTCTAATCTTGACTTAAAAAAAAAAAAAAAAAAAAAATCAAGAAAAGTTATGAAACCTAGCAAAACGTGTATACTAGAACATCTGTGACCCGTTGGGTCAATATATGCTACAGTTAGCTATGGAATGGTGAGTATACAGAATTAATATATAAACGTGATACTTGTGACGGAAAGAAAATATTTTTGACAATTACGTAAATGGATCAAGAATATATATATATATATATATATATATATATATAAAATATGCATCAAGTGCGTTTGAAAGCCAAATCACAACATAATATTAGGAAAATAAAAAGTAAAATATTTGTTTTTTTCCTAATATTACGTTGTGATTTGGCTTTCAAGTGCACTTGATGCATATTTTATTTTATTCAAATTAAATCAACGTTTCTATAATGGAACTCGCACCCTTTACGATATATATATATATATATATATATTTTGTTACATAACAGAAACATTCGTATATCAAAATGAAAAAAATATAGATGTATAGATTTCTTGGAGTTGTTTCAACATTAAACCTAATTATACCCTCAGTGTATGTGTGTGTGTGTGATTATCTTCACTATTTCATCTGTATAATGAAAAAATAATTGACAAATGTCTTCCTTTTTTTGTCATGATTAAATGCAGCGAACCAAGTATTATAATATACTATAATATGGATTTTTATTTTTAATGTCTATTTACGTTTTCTTTTTCTCAAATGTCGAATTTTGTTGCAACAGCATGTATATCTGAAGCAAAGATGTGTGGCGTGTGTTGACATCAGTTGTCAATGGTCGACTTCCGAACAAAACAAATGGCATGGCAATTTCCTGTGGATGTTTTCATCCTGCTATTAAGTTTGTTTTGATAGAAAAAAAAAATGCGTAATACAAGGTTGGGTTATTTTCTATGATGGCATATTGACCTTGATGGTCATTTCACGGTGGGAACCGTTTTCGTTTTTTTTTTGTTAAAAAAAAAAAAATTTTTTTTTTTTAAATGAATTGCTAAAAAGAAAAGTAGTTGTACTATTTTACCCATAAATGGGTGGAATAAATTAGAGGTTCATACCTTTATCTAGTTTTATTAGTTATATAGTGAGGGATGCCTTTTTCTATTCCTTGCAACCTCTTTCCCACAGAAGAGACGCTGCGAGCCTCTCTCTACTTTATCATTAATTTTTATGGCAAGTGCTCATCTGTCCCTCACCCACCCTGGCCTGACTTTCACAAAAAACTCGTCTATCTGAAACCACTATCACTAATTTCCCCCACTATTTATCTGTGTCTAAACCTAAATGTAGATTCCATGAACAAAGCTTCGGTTTTCCTAGACTTTTTTTACTTGGTAAGTGATGACTCCTTTGTTATTAAGTTATTTTACTGATAATGTCTCATTTGGGTTTGCTCAAAGTCCACACAACCCATCAGTATATGCTGTATCATGTGGGTTTTCTGGCATATTATTCAAAATGATACTTCTTCTCCTTTCAGTAAATATGTATGGGTGGCATAAGCAGGTCTTATTCTGAATCTTGAAAGTATTAAAAAAAATCCTCATATCTGCAAATGACTTGCTGGTTGAAGAATTTTATATAGATAAAAAAAGCATTACGTTTTTAACAATAAGCGTTTATAGCAATGTGACTCATTTGGTAAACACTTAATGTGATGGTGAAGTACTGTTGTTTTCATCCACGAGTGATCAACAGATAATGAACAAAAAAAACATGAAACCACTTGATGTAAGAAGCTAATTAGCATAAAGACTAGAGATGCATATTGACCGTAATTTTGAACAAAGAAAAAATGAACAAAAAGACAAAAAAAAAAAACGAGACACGGTAAAAAAAAAAAAAAAATAGAAAAGGTAAACAAAAACAGAAAAGGTAAACAAAAACAGAAAAGGTAAACAAAAACAGAAAAGGTAAACAAAAACAAAAACAGAAAAGGTAAAAAAAAACAAAAAAACAGAAAAGGTAAAAAAAAACAAAAAACAGAAAAGGTAAAAAAAACAAAAAACAGAAAAGGTAAAAAAAACAAAAAACAGAAAAGGTAAAAAAAAACAAAAAAACAGAAAAGGTAAAAAAAAACAAAAAACAGAAAAGGTAAAAAAAACAAAAAACAGAAAAGGTAAAAAAAACAAAAAACAGAAAAGGTAAAAAAAACAAAAACAGAAAAGGTAAAAAAAACAAAAACAGAAAAGGTAAAAAAAAAGGTAAAAAAAAACCGAGACAAGGCAAAAAAAAAAAAAACGAAGACAAGGCAAAAAAAAAAACGAAGACAAGGCAAAAAAAAAAAAACGAGACACGGCAAAAAAAAAAAAAAAACGAGACACGGCAAAAAAAAAAAGAGACAAAGGAGACAAGGTAAAAAAAAAAACGGAGACAAGGCAAAAAAAAAAACGAGACACGGCAAAAAACAAAAAAAAAAACGAGACACGGCAAAAAACAAAAAAAAAACGAGACACGGCAAAAAACAAAAAAAAACGAGACACGGCAAAAAACAAAAAAAAAACGAGACACGGCAAAAAACAAAAAACAAAAACGAGACACGGCAAAAAACAAAAAACAAAAACGAGACACGGCAAAAAACAAAAAACAAAAACGAGACACGGCAAAAAACAAAAAAAAAACGAGACACGGCAAAAAACAAAAAAAAACGAGACAAGGTAAAAAAACAAAAAAAACACGAGAAAAGGTAAAAAAAGAAACACACACACACACGAGACAAGGTAAAAAAAAAACGAGACAAGGTAAAAAAAAAAAACACGAGATAAGGTAAAAAAAAAAAAAAAACACGAGATAAGGTAAAAAAAAAAAAAAACACGAGATAAGGTAAAAAAAAAAAAAAAACGAGACAAGGTAAAAAAAAAAAAAAAAAAAAACGAGACAAGGTAAAAAAGAAACGGATACAAGGCAAAAAAAACGAGACACGGCAAAAAACAAAAAAAAACGAGACACGGCAAAAAACAAAAAAAAACGAGACACGGCAAAAAAAAAAAAAAACGAGACAAGGTAAAAAAAAAAAAAACGAGACAAGGTAAAAAAAAAAACGAGACAAGGTAAAAAAAAAACGAGACAAGGTAAAAAAAAAAAAAAAACACGAGACAAGGTAAAAAAACACACACACACGAGACAAGATAAAAAAAAAACGAGACACGGCAAAAAAAAAAAAAAACGAGACAAGGTAAAAAAAAAACGGAGACAAGGCAAAAAAAAAAACGAGACAAGGCAAAAAAAAAAACGAGACACGGCAAAAAACAAAAAAAAACGAGACACGGCAAAAAACAAAAAAAAACGAGACACGGCAAAAAACAAAAAAAAAAACGAGACAAGGTAAAAAAAAAAAAAAACGAGACAAGGTAAAAAAAAAAAAACGAGACAAGGTAAAAAACACACACACACACGAGACAAGATAAAAAAAACGAGACAAGGTAAAAAAAAAACACGAGACAAGGTAAAAAAAAAACACGAGACAAGGTAAAAAAAAAACACGAGACAAGGTAAAAAAAAAACACGAGACAAGGTAAAAAAAAAAACACGAGACAAGGTAAAAAAAAAAACACGAGACAAGGTAAAAAAAAAACACGAGACAAGGTAAAAAAAAACACGAAACAAGGTAAAAAAAAAAAAAACACGAGACAAGGTAAAAAAAAAACAAAAACACGAGACAAGGTAAAAAAAAACAAAAACACGAGAAAAGGTAAAAAAAGAAACACACACACACGAGACAAGGTAAAAAAAAAACACGAGACAAGGTAAAAAAAAAACACGAGACAAGGTAAAAAAAAACACGAGACAAGGTAAAAAAAACGAGACTAGGTAAAAAAAAAAAAAACGGAGACAAGGCAAAAAAAAAAAAAAAAAAAACGAGACAAGGTAAAAAAAACGGAGACAAGGCAAAAAAAACGAGACACGGCAAAAAACAAAAAAAAACGAGACAAGGTAAAAAAAAAACGAGACAAGGTAAAAAAAAAAAAAAAAACACGAGACAAGGTAAAAAAAACACACACACACACGAGACAAGATAAAACGAAGTACGGCAAAAAAAAAAAAAAATACGAGACACGGCAAAAAAAAACGGAGACAAGGCAAAAAAAAACGAGACACGGAAAAAAACAAAAAATAAAAAACGAGACACGGCAAAAAAAAAAAAAAAAACGAGACACGGCAAAAAAAAAAAAAAAAAAAACGAGACACGGCAAAAAACAAAAAAAAAACGAGACACGGCAAAAAACAAAAAAAAAACGAGATACGGCAAAAAACAAAAAAATTTTTTTGTTTTTTGCCGTGTCTCGTTTTTTTTTTTTGACACGGCAAAAAAAAAAAAAAAAAACGAGACATGGAAAAAAAAAAAAAAAAAAACGAGACAAGGTAAAAAAAAACACACACACGAGACAAGGTAAAAAAAACACACACACGAGACAAGGTAAAAAAACACACACACACGAGACAAGATAAAAAAAAACGAGACAAGGTAAAAAAAAAACGAGACAAGGTAAAAAAAAAACGAGACAAGGTAAAAAAAAAAAACACGAGACAAGGTAAAAAAAAAACACGAGACAAGGTAAAAAAAAAAACACGAGACAAGGTAAAAAAAAAACACGAGACAAGGTAAAAAAAAAAACACGAGACAAGGTAAAAAAAAAAAACACGAGACAAGGTAAAAAAAAAAAACACGAGACAAGGTAAAAAAAAAAAACACGAGACAAGGTAAAAAAAAAAACACGAGACAAGGTAAAAAAAAAACACGAGACAAGGTAAAAAAAAAAAAACACGAGACAAGGTAAAAAAAAAAAAACACGAGACAAGGTAAAAAAAAACAACAAAAAAAACAAACAAATAAAATGGATGCCATGACCGCAAATCTAAACTGAAATCTTGAGATCTTCAGTCTGAGGTTCTACCAACTGACCTATTTGAACTTTTTTTATAACTAAAGCTTAAAACATTGCCTTAACAAAATATAGCTTTGACGTGATGCCATGTTTAATTCTAGTAGAGCTAAAAAGAAAGAAATAGGATTAACATGAAGACAGGAAATGTATATTGACATTAATCTTGAAAAAAAAAAAAAACTTACAGATTGGAGGAAAATAGTCAATAGGAAGAAGAGAATTCTACAAGCATACAGTCCGTTGAAAGAAATTTTTGGAATAGGAATATACAGTAGAACCTCAGGATACGGCATTAAAAATTAGTAACAAAATACAGTACAGTATACAATACACATGTATATAATCAAATATAAACATTATAAATAACACTGTAAGGTGGGGCAAATATCATAACCAGGAGCATAAAAATTGTATCCACATCATAACCGGAAAAAAAAAAAAAGTATCCTAGGGCCACCGTATTCCAGGGTTCTACTGTATATTATAATGATGTTATAAAAAAAAAATAAATAAATAAATAAAAAAATTAAAAAAAAATAAATAAAAAAAGAAAAAAAAAAAGCAGTAGAAATTTAAAGCACGTACCTGTCACTATCACAATAATATCCAGAAACCTGCAAAAAAATAAGAATCCAAATAATGAAATGGTAAAAATTACATTACTGGTCCAGCTTTTGAGTCAGACAAAATACTTTTTGTTTGACTTTTTCCGATTGTTTATATAAAAAGCTTGGAAGATGCCGAAGTGCTTATCCAATCAGAAGGCAAGTAAAAGGGACCATAAGTTAAACTGTAAATTAAAATATAAATTAATTTTATGCTGTGAAATTTTTTTTTGGTCAACAGTTAAGACAACTGATTAAAGAAAAAATGAATTTCATTGCGCTAAAACAATTCAATCTCCCAAAAGTTAATATATCTGTCAAACAACTTCCTTCCACTTTTTATTCTTAATTGCCGTCCAATAAAAAAATCTTTGCCGTCCAATAAAAAAATCTTTAAAATTTTTGAAAAGAAAAAAAAAATTATCTTTTTCATGAAAAAAAAAAAAAATTATATTTGTGGTTTCATTAATTTTCTTTGTTGGAAAAAAAAAAAAAAAAAAAAAAGTATTTTTACATTTTCTAATATATAAACAGTTGTGCGTGTGTGTGTGTGTGTTTGTATGGTCAGCTAAAAGTAAAAAAATACAAAACACAGAACCACAAATTTCGTATATTTATCAGAGTTGTGCTGGATGAATATCTAAAATTTAGAAAAAAGATGTTAATTCTTTGGAGATCAACTGGGCCACGTTTCGTCAAGAGGAATGTCAGCTTTTCAGTACGAAAATGGAAAGAAAATACAAACTCATTACATGAGTAATCTACTATATAAAGGAGAGTTGTATGTACTTCCAGCTATATGGAGTGGATGGAGGAGAAAGAAGGAGATGGGTAGAGAGATAAAAGTTTGTAATAGAAATAGATGTTTTACCCCGGTCAATGCAGAGTAGGCCTGCTAGTCTAAAGGGTTGTTGTCTACGTCTATTTGTATGTATAACTAAAAGTAAAAAGAAAAATACAAAACACTGCCATAAAATTTGTATTGTCTTTACTTTTTTTTATGCCTTCTATAAGAGCTCTGCAGGCCGGATTAAAGACCTTAGTCGACAGATCTGGCCATAGTTTAGAGATCTCTGCTCCAGATGAATAATATCTAAAATTTAGAAAAAATTATTCATTCTTTAACCCTAAACTGGCACAGATTTTATCAGGTAACATTAATTTCTTTTTGTCTATTTATGTCCTAACTTAAGGGAATTGGCTGATCTTTTATTAAGAAGTTAACTCCCTTATGCCGACTCATTCTTTGAGGAATCTATAAAAAGTTGTTTGTGCATGTATGTCCAGAGAGAGGAATGGGCTGGATGGAAAAGAAAGAGGGGGTAAGGAGATGGTGGTGGAAAATGGAGGAGGGGGAAGAAAGCAAAATAGAAATACAAATAGAAAGAGGTAAAGCAAAAGACATTTTTTCTAATTCAAAAGCTGGACTTGTTACAAAGTTTTACTTTAAAAAGGTATTTCTGCACTGTAAAAATCATGTTATTGTTGGAATCATCCATGTGGTTTCTGGAAGGTGTTGAGTAGCTTAACCTTAATACAGAAACTTACAAAGAAAGCATTTGTTTATTATATAAAAGAATCTAAATATTTATCGATTTGAAAAAAAAAATTTTTAAAAATAAAAATTTTGTTTACCATCAGTTGTTTGTCATTCAAAAAATATTAATTCATGAAACTTACCTTACAGTGAATTATTTTTTCTTGATTTGAATTTTTATTTTCTAAAAGTTTTGTAAAAATTGTTCAATAGTTATTCAAAATATTGATTTTACTTTTCAGTTAATTTTTCACGGAAATCACATTTTTCATTGATTAGCTTTGTTTTCACTGAAAAAAATTGGCCAGCGTTTGTATATATATATATATATATATATATATATATATATATATATATATAAATTTTTAATCAAAACTTTAGTTTTAGCACCTTCCTGTGTTTTCTGTAAACTGCCCGGATGATTCAGAAAATAACATGGTCCTTATACTGCACAAGTACCCTTATATATATAAAAGGAATTAAGATACAAAACTTTAAAACGTATCATTTCTGGAAAAAAGTCTTTGTCTTTGACATATTTAACAAATAATTCATGAGTTTTTTTTAACTTTTTATTTTAAAAAAGCATGCAGAAATAAAAATGCATTGTGACTTTACAACATCTCCACTGATATGGCCACGTCATTTGCCATCAATCATCCGAAACGTTCCAAAGTGTTTCTTGCTTTTTTTTTTTTTACTATTGGGTCACCACTTATAAAAGCCAAGAGCCACTCGAAGATAAGAATTAATGAGATGCAATAATTGCCAGACAAATAATGAAGAACAATAACTTGTAAGTTTGACTACTTATGAGGCAGTTTGTGGTAAACATTTCTTGATGTTAGATTTAATTTTTTTGCGGAAATCACCCCAGACAAGGCATTAAGCTACTTGATGTAAGGAAAACTACTTCAAGGTCAAAATTAGACAAAAATAAGTCTTCTAAATATTGATCGAAAAATTAGCAATTCTTCCCCCTTTATCAGAAACATCGCTAAAATAAGAGAAGCGAGAGTTATGAGGTTGCTTAAAGTAAACTCAAAGTCCATTTTCTGTTCTCCATATTGTAATTTGCATAGAAACTGTGTCACATTAATGTATTCCAGAAACGGGAAGTGCTTGCAAAAAAGTTCTGTCCATGCTAGGCACATAATTGAAGAAAAGAACTCTTTTTTCTTTTTTTAGCTCAGTTGAGAATCTTCATGGAAATAACAGTAGAGCAGAGAAAAACTAGCAACTTGATGTAAGAAGCTAAAACATTTCTTTAAAATACAACTTCAAGGTCAAAATCTAGCCAACAAGAAGTGTTGATAGATTTCGACCCAGAAAACAATAACTCTTCCTTTGTTAGAGACGTTGTTAAAAGACAAAATAAGGAAAGCAAGAGTTACAAGGCTGCTGAAAGTAAACTCAAAGTCCATTTTCTATTCTCCATCTTGTAAGTTACATAGAAACTGTACCACATTAATGTATTCCAGAAACAGGAAACTCTTGCAAAGAAGTTCTGTCCATGGAAATTCCGCCCAACACTAGGCACATGAAAGAAAGAAAAGTCTTTTTTCCAATTATAGTAACTCAGTCGAGCATCTTCATGGAAATAACAGAGCAGAGCGAAACTAGCAACGCTTTCCTAAAACAATACAGCAGGGTAAAGATTCTTAAGTTTGGAAAATGGATGGGTGCCTCATGAATTTTTCTGAAGATCCATAACTCATATAATGAAATAGTAAGTATCATTTTAACATCCATTTTACATATTGGCAAGTGTTAGAAAACTTTTAGAAACTAACTCAAGCAAACCTATCTCTGACCAGGTATTTATTTATCCCTCCAACTCAAATCCATCCTAACTTCCTTCCATTGTTCCCTTTGATTTTTTTCCTGCCAACTAACCTTGCTACCTTAACTGTTCTACAGAAACTCATACATTCTTTCAATGCGATAACCCAACAGAGTATGCGGTTTTGCACACATCTTACTATACTACACATTTAATTTTCCTCTGAAGTCATCAGATCTAAGCCAGTCTTTAAGACTCACATGACACATCCATCATATCATTCTCATCTCATTTCTCCTCATACAACACCTGTCTTTAACCCTGCCTTGACAGAATTTAAAATAGACTTCGTAGCTTAGTGGGTGATGCACTTTTTCTCTTTCCTGCAACCCCATTCCCACAGAAGAGATGTTGCGAGCCTGTCTCGTTATTTTCATGGCAAGTGCTCGTCTGAGCTCTAATTTATGGTCCTTCCCCTTGCCAAACTTTCACAAAAAACACCCGTCTAGCCAAAACCACCATCAACAATTTCCCCTACTCTTTATCTGTGCCTAAACCTAAACGTAGATTCTACGAACAAAGCTTCTTTCTTTGAACTACATGCCGGTGGAACTCTTCCGTTTGCCTGCTTTCCAGCTGACTACAATTTGATTGTCTTCAAGTCCACCGTACACCCATTAACCCTTATTCTCGAGTGGCCTCTAGGTCTTGATAAGTGGCGACTCTTCCGTCAAAAAAAAAAAAAAAAAAAAAAAAGCAATAATGTTTATAAATAATCACAAACTCTCATATTGAAATACGGGGGTGGGGGGAACATTATAAATGATTAATACACCAGAAGATGGCAGATGACACATATTGGTTGAAATGAAATAGAAATATCAAGTGATCTAACTCTCCTACCCCCATCATGAATTGCTTGAAGTCTTAACTTTTACAGCAAGATCAAATTTTTCAGTTTTCAGACATAACAGCACAAGTGCACTTTAACTTGACTGAAGTATTTTTTGTTTTCATTTTCAGAGGCGTGATAAGTTATTGTTCTTCATTATTTGTCTGACAATCCAAAATTAATGCTTTTTACTAAAACTTTTAAAAAGACTGTTACAATTAAGATTTTTTATTTTATTTAATTTTTAAAAATTCCTCTTTTTCAAAAAAAAAAATAAATAAATAAAAAAAAGAAAAGAAAATGTTATAAAAAATGCATTCCATCCGTCTTATAATATTCTAAAACTAAGTGTCTATTTTTATCTATGCATTTAAAAAAATATATTCTAAGAATAAGTATTTTGAAATATAGAATACTAGCGGGGGTACCCGGCGTTGCCCGGATGTGGGAAAGTGGGGATAAATCAAAACAAAATGGAAAATAAAGACTAAGCGAATGATGTTAAATATTAAAAAAAATAAAACATCAAACGTGATGCAAAATAACCAATAAGCAAACGATGTTAAAACTTCTTTAAAAAAATTGGAAAAAAAACAAGAAAAAAAAAACAGCGAACTTGATGGAAAAATAAAAAATGAACGAAAAAAAAAAAAATGGCATAAATAACCCTGTTTCAATATTAAAACTTAAAAATCGAAAAAAAAGAAAAAAAAAAAAAAAAAAATATATATATATATATATATATATATACCTGACATCTTGAGTTGAACATGCAATCTTAAGATAATAACGCTGCTACCATACCGACTGGTCTATGACCGCGTCAACGAAATTGGGTAATTTTTTTTTTTTATTTAAACTAATTAAAAAAAAAAAATGCTTTTTGTGCATGCGTGTATGGCTAAATTGTCATGAAGGAACGATTTCTTGCTACTCCTGCCTGTAGAAAAGTGCCCAGTTGAGGATGAAGGAATTAATATTTTTAGCCAATTTTTCTATATTTGTCGTCCAAAGGGTTGAGCTTCAAAATGATACTGATCTCGTGAAAGTCCATTGCCTCTGTTGAAAGTTACTGCGAAACATACATTTGAACAGATTTTTGTCCTTTATATTATAGATTACATTTTATTTGCCAATTTAAAAGATAAAAAAGATATTTGTAAGTTAAAAAGATTAAAAGATAATTTATTTTGAAGTATTGTTACTACATTAAAAAAAAATTCACAGAAAATAGATGTTAACTAAATTAAAGGAATATATTTTTTTTTAAATTCAATATTTTGGTAAGTTGTTGTGATATTTCGTTACTTTATTTAAATGATTTTTAATTATCAGAAAGGTTTGGTTTAAAAAAAAAAAAAAAAAAAAAAAAAAAAAAAAAAAAAGCATTAATTTTGGATTATCTTTCCTTTTTGCGAGTATCACTCTTTTGAAAATGAAAACAAATACTCCCGGTGAGTTAAAGTGCATTTATGCAGACATAATTGCCATAAAAGGGTAAATCATGTTTTTTTTCTTCTTATAAATAAATAAATAAGTAAATAAATAAAATAAAAAATGAAATTTTTTTAATGATTTTGATTAAAAAGAGAAAAACTCAGATCCATGAGCATCTCTATTGATTTAAACAGAAAAGCAATTTTCTTTTTTTTTTATCCAGAAGTGGGGGAGGGGGGGGGCTGCTAAAAAGTCGAGAACAAAAACGATTTAGGAGTAGGAGACAATTCTAGATTCTTTAAACAGAAACATCGCAACTCTATATCTTAACTTTTATCAAGTTAACTATGTTTATAAGTTTGGATGTACAAGATTCACTGCTAAATTAATTAACTGATCATGGTGGATTGTAAAATACAGCTGCTAGGCGTCTAAATGTGAGCTATATTTAGTTTAGTTGCATGAAAAGGAGTAAAAATGAGCAGAAGCCCTTTGTGAAAACTCAGATACCTCCAATTCTTGTGGAATTGTAACAATAGATAAATATTCTCCAAATTTCATTTTCCTTGGAATATTTTAAAAGGTATAATAAGGGCAAAATTAAAAAACACAAATATTTCAGATTTACATTAATCAATCATTTCAACATCAATTAACCAAGGTCCCTGAATTTTAATTTTTTAAGCCCCCTTAAACACCAGACTTCAATTTGAGATATTTTAAGACTTAAAATCATGTAATGGATATAAATTAGAATAAGGATTCTAGATGCAAGACTTTATATCATTATATCTTGATTTTAATCTTTGTAAAACGACATAAAACTGGCATAAACATGTCCTGTTTAGAGCAATTAATTTCACCTTTCTCCTGTGACGCGTATTCTTCTTGTCACTAAATGTTGACAAACTTCAAGTACACCGAGTTGTGATTCTCACTATTCTCATATATGCCTACAAAACTTAAATCATATGCTAAACATGCAAAGAAACTGAACCATTTCCAGTTGACCTGGCTCTGTAGACTGATGAAAATCAAGTGACAAGACAAGATACCAGACATAGAGGTTTTAGTGCGGTCAAGCTTCCTGTTAGTACACGCCATGTGGCAGCAATGCCATCTTTGTTGGACGGATCACATATGCTGCAGGTCATATTCAAGACTCAAACAGCTCCTTTTACAGTGAGTTGTCTAAATGCAAAAGAACTGTAGGAAGGCAATGGAAACGGTTCAAGGACAGCCAAAAAATCTCCCTGAAACAGTTTGGTTTGTATGGGAAAACCTAGCCCAAAACAGGTGCTCTTGGCATACCACAAGCCACAAAGGGGAAACAATTGGTGAATGTACACGCATTGAAGAATGCGAGAGGAAACATACTATTAGAAAAGACAAAGAACAGAACAGTCAGCACTTTTCCTACAAAGTCATCCCACAGGTGTCCCCACATACTTCAGAGCTTGAGTCGAACTGACGAGTCGTCTCTGGACCCACAGAACAATTGCATGGTCATGGTCACCTTTGCAAGCGATGGACGAACATCAACATCGAATGCTGTTAGTCACAAAACATTAAGTTGCATATAAGGTATTAATTTGTAACCTTGCCAACAGTTGTGTTTGAACTAATCAGAAAGCAATAAGAGTATTACAAAGTTTCCCCACACACACACACACACACCTTCAATTTCATTAATTATCAAAGATAATTTCCCCAAATTATTTCTGTTTCATTGTATCCAAGTGAGATATATTCTGGCATCAATATAGTTATATACAGCATAATCATGTTCAGACACCCGTTCTTGCTAGACCAGTGAAGTAATGTAAAGCCTGGTAACCATTTAAAAAAATTTTTTTTATTTTTTTACAAAGGAGTCACTATTTAACAAGGCCCTTTTAATACCTTAACAGATTTTTTTTTCTTTCGTTCTTCCATGGCCACAATCTTTATAAATTACTAAATAACCATAGGCGTATTTTTTTTAATACCTACTTTTGATGTTATTTTTATTTTTTTTTGTCACAATTGATAGGAAAGGGAGGGTACATTATATATTAAAAAAAAATTTTTTAAATATTTTTGCACTTATGCATTTTAACATTCTCATGAAAATTTAGAAATCAATTCTTAACATGGGAAGGTGAGAGAATGGAGTTTATTAACTCTTCTCTTGCTGCGGATGGAACTCTTAAAATAAAAACAAAAACTTAAAATGCAAAAATGCCTTTTTTGGAAGGATACATGGGAAGAGGATAATGATTGTTTACTGTTGAAAATTAAATTTATCAACAACCTATGCATTTCATCGACCCTTATCCTCGAGTATCTTTTGAACTATGTATATAATGACCCATTAATAAAATATATATATATATATATATATATATATATATATATATATATAATTCTTATGTAAAAATAAAAAAATTAAACTTTATCTGGAATTTTTTTGTTTTTCAACTGGAACAAGTCGGCCAAATTAGTTTACATTTTATAACAATTAAAGTTAAATTAATAATATCATAACTAAACAAAGTTAAATTAATAATATCATAACTAAACAATACCGTAATAATTAGGAAATATTTGAATTGTTTAATTAAACTAAATTGTTAAAAAAAATCTTCATATAAACTAGAACTTATTTTGTTAGTTTGTTTAAATGACACCTGTCAAAGCTGAAAAGTTCAAGATAACTAATTTATTAACTATCAGAAGCTGAGATTATGTTTTTAATCTAATTTATAAAACTCACTATGTCTGTCTCCATATTTTCAAACTTTCTCTTCCAAAAATAAAAGTCGCAGAGTGTTCTCAAATGATTGGATTTTTTTATATGGACCTTTCTTTTATGGGTCTTTAGTCAGTTAAAATAGTTTTTAAAGGGCCAAAATTGAAAAAAATCATTACACATTTTGTACATTCATCTTAACTTATTTTTAATCAGTTCATATGCGTGTCACGTTGGTACAGTGGTAACGTCACCAGCTTTGAATGCTACAGTTTTGCTTTCGGTTTAGATTCCAACTGATGGCACCCAAATACTTTTTTTCCTACTTTTGAAATTACGACTAATAATATATAAAAAAAAATCTAGACAAATTAAAATATCATATTTAAGCATATTTTACAACCGGGCAAAGCTGCCCCCCCCCCCGCTAGTCTTAAATAATATTTTAAAATGAAAATAAAACATAAAATGTTTACACCCAATTACAAATTACTCAATTGTAGAATAGACACTACTGAAAAATCTCACAGATTTAGAATAAAGTTAATTGTCTGTCTTAAATTGTATTTTTCTCAATGATGGCATTTTTTACAATTATGAGTAGACCGTTCGGCATTGCCCGGTTGTAAAACATGCTTAAATATGATATTTTAATTCATGCAGAGTTCAGATGTATTACTACAGAACCAATTCTATAATGATTACTATATTGTACCCAATATATGGTAATGATTTCAAAAGTTAAAATCATTAACCCGGGTGTGAAATAGCTAGAATCGAAAGCAAAGCATTTAATGCTACATCCTTATTAATAACTGTTTGAGCTAACAACAGATGGAGAAGAAAACTTTAAAAGTTAACAGAGTTTAACGTAGAAATGTATCTGCGCATACGTAGAAATAACACGTTTAGTTGACTTGCATCTACCAAATTCGACACTCCCAAAAATATGCTACGACCATGTGTGCTAAAAATAGCAACGGCCATTTTCAAACAACGAGAAAACACAAAAACTTAATATTTCATAAACGAAACAGAAACATAAAGGACTATTATTTCGGGAATGGTTAATTATAGGTATAGACAGTTTCATATCCTCCTAAAAATTCCATAAAATTCAGCAAAATGGTCCTCTCCAGAATGTGCTGCTGCCATTGCACACAGAAATCATTTTTTCCATTGCTTCCAACATAACAGATGTACTGAGACTAAAGCAGCCTTCAAGACTGCCAGCAACAACTATAAAAGAGTAATAAAGAATGCAACAGAGTTATATCTTCAGTCCATCCAGTCCAAAGTAGCCAAGCAATGGCTTGGTTCCCACAAGTTCTGGCAAATAACAAACAGGGTCCTATCCGAACCATCATCAACGGACCTAAAATAATCTTGTCAGTATCGGACAAAGTCAAACTCTTTGCCAAGAACTTAGTTAATTCTACCTTATGTAATCAGGGCCGCCAACCTCCTGTATTTCCTCTTGTGTCTGAAAACATACTATGTGATGATGATGCCAAGCTGATCAAAAACCTTGATTTCAGTAAAGCAATTGGTCCTGACAGCATTAGTGCTCAAAAAGTTTCAACCAGAACTAGCTACCATACTTACAAACCTGTTTAAGCATTGTCTTAATTGCTCCCAAACACCTTGGAAAACCTCATCAGTATGCCTTGTATTTAAAAATTCAGATGATAGGTCATCTCCTTTTCAGTACTGACCAATAAATCTCCTATGTATCATGAGTAAGTTGCTGGAATCTGTTAAATAAAAAAGTAGTCAACAATCTCAGCAAAAATAACCTCCTCTGTGACATGCAATATGGTTTCCGTTCTGCTAGATCTACAGCAGATGTGCTAACGGTTATATCTCATAGGATTAGCAAATCTCGCGATGGAGAGTTCCTTTCTAGGGCAATTGCTCTGGACACATCAAAGGCCTTTGATAGAGTATGGCATAAAGGTCTACTCCATAAGATCTCCATCTACGGTATAGCTGGAAATGTCTTCTCAATTATTAAATCATTTCTCTCTGATAGGTTGATGGGCAAAAATCAAAAGCTCACAGTATTAATGCTGGAGTCCCTCAAGGGTCCATCCTGGGTCTAACTCTCTTCCTGATCTACATCAATGATCTCCGAAATCACATCATTCATAGACATTTATGCTGACGACACTACCATCTATGGCAACACTTCAAAGGCCGTAAATGACCAAGTCTTCTTGGATTCTCTCTCCTCTGATATTGAGCACGTGGTGGGGAATAGGTGGCTGGTTAATTTTAATACATCTAAAACTAAGCTTCTATCTTTACATCATAAACGTTCTGATCCCTGTCTGGCATCAATTAAAATGGGGCAATTCTCTACCTGTATTAGAACCAAATACGTCCAAGAATGGAGTTCTGTTGCCACATTTGGAAAGGAGCTGCTAAAAGCACATTATCCTACCTTGACAGAGTTCAAAATAGACTTTGTAACCTAGTGGGGGGATGCCCTTTTCTCTTCCCTGCAACCTCATTTCCACAAAAGAGATGTTGTGAGTCTGTCTCTGCTTTATTGTTATTTTCATGGCAAGTGCTCGTCTGAGCTTCAATCTATGCCCCCCCCCTTGCCAAACTTGCATGAAAAACACTAGTCTAGCTGAAACCACTATAAATAGTTTCTTCCACTATCTATGCCTAAACCTAAACGTAGATTCCATGAACAAAGTCTATCTTAGAACTGCATGCCTGTGGAACTCTTTCATTTTCCTGCTTTCCAATTGACTACAATATGATTGCCTTCAAGTCCAACGATTTCCACTACTAACATTGGCTACCATACACTCATTAACCCTTATCCTTGAGTGGCGTCCAAGCCTTGATAAGTGGGGACTCCTTTGTAAAAAATTAAAAAAAACACCTATATTAAAATAAATACAGTTAATGAACACCAAAGATAGTTTTAACTGTAAGTAATATGGTGTGAAATTAATTATAGTCATTCTTTATTTAGCGACACCATCACAGGTTATAGAGCCTGTATCACGAACGACTCTCCATAAAGCTTACAGCTTTCACAGTAAATCTTCAGTTCAGCTCAGGAGCTGCGAACACTCCCATTTCAACAAATCGGTGTTGTCACAATGGGGACCAGGGACGGCAAAATGTGATTCACACTCTACTGTCTACTTCTGCCTGCCTTCTGGGTCTCCCCTACAGCCTGCCACTCCAGTCCCTGAATTCCTGAACCTGCTTCATTTTCAGCGGCTCCAGCGCCCTGCCCCAGTTCACTCCAGTAGCTTCCAGCAACTCCAGCTTATTCCTGCAGTGACTCCAGAGCCTCCAGCAGCTCGCCAGCTCACTTTTGTAGCTACAATACTTCCAGGCACCAACTCCTGTGGCTCACCAACGTCTGGCTACCGAAGTCCAACCATCTGTCCCAGTGTCTACCTCAGGAACCCAAGAATCTCAACCTCGCGAGATGCCCATTCTAGCTTCAGCTTATCTTGAATCCATTACCGGACATTTTATCTTTTCTTGGTAAACATTAAAACACAATATCCTATCATCTTTAACCGATCATCTGTGTTTGTCATCTTTCTTTGCTATTACCGTTACCTCTTTGCCTTGTATCTACCTTATTAATTGTATGGTCGATTGGCACCCTTCACAGCCTTTCACCCCTCTGCAACAACAGTTTGATACAGGTTGTTCTGCAGATAGACAAGTTCACTCTTTATATATGTTGAATCGACTAATTATGTGTTAACCTTTTCATCGTTGCTTTTAATTTCGTTAAAAACTTGTTTGTTGTTTTTAGTTTAGTATATAACATTTTTGGTACTTATGCAGAATACGGACCGTGCTGAAATAATCACATTATTATTTACAAACCCGTTCTTAACATGGGGATGGGAAAGGAGTTTTGTAACTATTCTGTAATTTCATCTAATAATTAAATAAAAAATATTTTAAAACTATAATCTAACTTGAAAATCCTATCAAAGTAGGACGTTTTTCAAAAGTAAAGCTATTTTTAGTAAAAGTTTAAAAGCCACCAAATAAACAAAACAGATTGTTGATAAGGATATAAAATATTTGAATAAAAACGACATGCAGAACTCAATTAGAATTTTGTTTCAGGACAAGAAATAAAATTTAAAACCCACAATTACGTCACTTATCTCCCCACCCCTGCCCAAAGGTGAATTCAAAGTTTTTTTTTTTTTTTTGTTTTTTTCAATCGCTTCTATTCTACAATTGAACCGTAAACCTATAAAACATTAAGCAAATTAGCAAATGTTGAGATCGACGGCCTAAATAGAATGCGATAAAAAAAAAAAATATTGTGTATAAGCGATAAAAATAGTTTTCGGTTATCGTTTTTAAATGTTATTAAACGTGGAACCATTTCTAGTTAAAACCTATTTAGACTTACACGTGTAATCTAAAGTACCTATGTACTATGCCTCCCCACGGGACAGAGTTAGACACCAGGGTCGTTTTTTAATGTGAAGAAAAGGTACAAAAATAAAAAAGTGTTTCAGTCGTTAAGGACTGCTCCTCCACCGAAAGAGAACAAGAAATAGAAGTGCAGCACTGCAGCATCTGAAGAACAGATACTACACTTTGATAAAGTAAAACACGTTTGAAATGTGTAGATTATGTGAAATAATCGATGGAATCTTAATGGAACCAGAAGGGTTTTTGTATTGTTTATGGGGTCCATTTTTGTTTGTCATTTAAGACGAAAAATAAAACAAAACAAAAAAAATGTTAAAACGTTTTTTTCTCCTTATACATAAAACTACATTCCAACAGCTATAAAAGATGCTAAAATTGTCACTTTATTCAAGAAAGGAGACAAAGGAGATTGCAATAACTACCGTGGTATATCTTCACTCAGTGTCACCGGCAAAGTCTTTGCCAGAGTGCTCCTTCCAAGGCTCCAGCAGATTGCAAACCGTGTTTATCCAAAATCGCAATGTGGCTTCCACAGCGGGCGCTCAACCACGGACATGATATTTTCAGTGCGTCAAATCCAGGAAAAATGCAGAGAACAACGTAGACCTCTCCATATCGCATTTGTGGCCCTCACGAAAGCTTTTGACATCGTCAGTAGAGATAGTCTGTTTGCCATCCTACAAAAGTTGGGCTGTCCACCAACTCTTCTTATTTGATAAGATGACAACATGACAGCCGCAGTCTTCTTCAAGGGTGACATGTCTGATAACTTCCCCGTGTGCAGTGGAGTCAAGCAAGGTTGTGTGTTGACTCCCACACTGTTTGGCATCTTCTTCTCAGTTCTTCTGCACCACACTTTTGGAAATCACGAGGACGAAGACAGTGTGTTCCTTCATACTCGCTCTGATGGAGAACTTTTTAACTTGGCTCGCCTACGCGTCAAAACCAAGATTTGAAAAGTCCTAATACTTGAGTTGCTGTTTGCAGACGATACTGTATTGGTCTCGCACTTTGCAAATGGACTCCAGCGGCTGCTTGACAAATTGAGCACTGCTTGTGCGGAGTTCGCACTGGTAATCAGTGTGAAGAAGACAGTTGTGATGCACCAGGGTGACGCATCACCAATTACCATCAATGGCCACCAACTAGAGACTGTTGAAAACTTTGCGTATCTTGGATCCAACATCAACAAGGGAGTATCCATTGAACAGGAGCTACAAACGTGCGTAGGTAGAGCAGCGTCTACTGTCAACCGACTACGTGAAAGAGCATGGTTCAATAAATACCTCACTTCTCGCACAAAATGCCGCATCTATGAATGCTGTGTTCTGAGTACCCTACTGTATGGAGCAGAGACTTGGACCATGTATGCTCGTCACGAGAAAAGACTGAACATCTACCATCTTCGATGCTTACGACATATCATGAGCATCAATTGGTGGGATAGAATCACCAACGAAGAGGTGCTAAGACGTGCCGGCAGTTGCTCCTTGTTCCAGACACTCAAGATCCGACGATTGAGTTGGCTTGGACACCTGCGCAGAATTCCCGATGGCTGTCTCCCTAAGGATATCCTCTACAGCGAACTGGCAAATGGAATAAGAAGCCGCGATTGCCCAGTGCTGCGCTTTAAAGACGTGACCAAACGGGATCTAATCGCTCTTGGCATCGATGTGAATGTGTGGGAGGAGCTAGCCGAAGATAGACCAGCATGGAGGCATGCCTTGAGTAAGGGTGGCGAAGGACTTGAGAACCTTTGGTTCAAGAGGTTGGTGCAGAGAAGACAAAACTAGGGACTATGTTTACTGTTGCTTGCATTAATCTTTCATAAATTGCTTGCCATTATTATCATTACATAAAACTAAATTGATTTTAACTCAAAAACGTTCATCATGCCATATTGTTATTATATATACTAGAAATTCTTTCATATTTTTGATAATTTCTTTGATTTTACCATTCTGTATTGTAGCTCTTTTGTTAAAACTTCAAAAGTATTTATTTAAGCTAGCAGGAACACCCAGCATAGCCTGGTCGTAAAATATGTTTAAACATGATATATTTTAATTTATCCAGATTTCGTATATATTATTATAGAGTCAATTTTCTATTGATTCTTATATATTATAAAGTTGTGATTTCGAAAGTAAAAAAATATATCCATATGACTTGGGTGCATCAGCCTGATCGAAACCAAAACTTATGAAGAAAATATATTATTTAACTTGAGTTTCTTCAGCTATAATGTAAGCCGAAACAAAAACTTTGGAAGAATTCTTGGTAAAATTATTTATAAAAAAAAATAGATGACTCGAGTGCAATCAGCTATAATCAAAACCGAAACTAAAACTTATGAAGAATTCTTGGTAAAGTTATTTATTACAAGAAATGGAAGATCATAATTAAACGACAGTTATTCAGAAGAAAAAAGATGCAAGCGTGACACAGAAAATAACACACGCTATCATATTAATATATATATATATAGAGATTTTTTTTTAGGTGGCAAACTTTAAATTAAAATAGATCACAGAAAAATATTTTTATTATAAAAATAGGTATTTATTCTAAAGATTAATTTTTTGGCATTTAAATACAATTTCAGGCATATGCCCTCCCCCCTCATATATGACATATTCTAGAGGTTCAATTTCCACAAACTCTATGCATTAAATTAAACTGCATTTTGGCAATAATGCTTCAGATGTTGTCTTCCACCTAGTCTCTCATGTCTGGTTTATCAGCATAGACATGCGATTTTACACATCTCTAAAGACAATAATCTGATGGGGTTAAATCTCACAAATGGGTGGCCAGTTGACAAGTGCATTTTGTGAAATTATTCTTTCATCAAATGTAAATAAAATAAATTTGCACAGGTGTCGGTCTCTTCATGATGAATAGCCAAACCAAGCTGAACTCAAAATAACCGACAGTTGCCAAATCTGCAATTAAAGAGAATAATAGTTGTCAATTTAACGTTCACTGTCTATAATATGAACTCCTTATTATCGCCTATGACACTAAATTTATTCAAATTAGTAAGAAACTGTTTAGACCGTCGATCTTAACATTTGCTAAAAAGTTTTTAAAAATTATCATTTTGAACACAAAAAGAGGTTTCTTAATTTCTTTTTAAATTGAAAGGAATATTTTTAAATCGTTTTAAAATACATGAAGAAGTGAGGAAATTAATCATTCACCGATTTTAAAAATCTGAAAAAATAAAAACATGAAATAAATAAAAATAAGATAAAATTTAAAAAAAAATAAACAAAATGAATTAAAGACCAAAATAAAAGAAAATGAATAGAAAAATTTTGGTAGTTATTGCAGACCATGAATCGTGCAATTTTTTGAAAAATAGGATTTTCAAGTTAAATTCAATTCTTACTGCGTCTTTTGTTTATTAAACTGTTAGGTGCAAGTACAGAAGAATTACAAAATGCTCCACCCCCTTCCCTTGGCTAGAATGGATTTCTAATAACGTTATTTTAGCATAAGTACCCAAAATTAATTTTTAGAATTAATAACAAAAATAAAATGAATACCATAAAATTAAAAATTTAAGAAATTACAGCTCACCATACAGTTTTTATTTGTTACTTCAAAATAAAATTTAGTGCTTCTACACTATTGAAGCAAGATTTTGTAGTCGCTAAATGGAGTTTTCAGATAAAAAACAATGGTTTTAACTGATTTTTTTTGTTGTCAATTCTAATAAGTTACAATGGTAGCTTCTAAATTATGCAGTCGGAATTACCTGAATATTACTGAATTATTAAAAACAAACAACTTTAATCATGGAAGCAGATGAAAAATTGCCGCCATTTTGTTTAAATCGAAATGGAAAATTATCTCCTTTTTGAACTCTCCTGTGTCTTATGATAGTTTTCATTAAATTCTATTTGTTATTGCATTTAATAAATAATTTTCTACCTTATTGATTTTTGTAATTTTGGGATATAATCATCTTAAAAATAGGATGAATACGTAGATACCATTGTTTTCATGTTAAATTCAGTATTACGATTTCCGAAATTTTGTCCCAATAGCGTAGAAGCGCCTAAAATTTAAAAAAAAAAAAAAAAAAAAACAACAAAAAAATCAAACATTTTCTCTTAAGTTTGTAAAAACTCAATATTTTATTTATTTACCCTTATTATGTATTCATATGTATTTATTCGGAATTGCCCGGGAATTAGCAGAGGTTTGGTATAGTTTAGGGATGTACAGATTAATCAGCAGATAATCGGTAATCGGTCACTTTGCAATTAATTGGTAATCGGTAAATTTGCAGATTAAATCAACCGATTACTCTTTCCTATTAAATGTAAATCATTTCATCACTGCTAAGTGACTCATCAGATAGCGTTGACACATTAACATAGTAACTACTAATTTAAATTTTTATTAAGTTTCTGGCCACTATTATGGCTTTTTACCTTTATTAACTAAAATTACAAAATGCAAAGTACAATTTCCAATTCTTAAATGAATATACTTAAATAATTAGATAAGAAAAAAGAAATTACAAATCAACTACAAAGTACAAATTGTAATTCTAATCTGAAGTTTTGCATCTGATTTACTTCCTTGTCTATTCTTGCTACTTGCCTCCTCTGCTCTCATAGTTTCTTCAATATTTAAAGTTGAATACTTATAAGTTGTAATGTAGAAACATTGGAGTTTCACCATTCTCAGGACAGCCTGTTCCTCATAGGTTTATACACATAATTATCTGTACTAAAGAGCCTCTCACTCTCCACAGATGAAGGTGGTGCACTTAAATATTTTGAAGACAAATTACTCAGCAGTGGTAAGGTCTCCCAACACTGAAATGGATCATCATTTCATGCGAGTAGTTGTAAAGCTACGTAATGGTCAAGTTCTTTTGTGCACTTAACCATAAGAGATTTACTCCTTTTGAGTTGAGGTTGTGATTCTTGTATTTCTGTTGCAATTACAATCTCCAGGTTTAACTCAGCTTCTACCTGCTCTAAGTTTTCATTTGTTACTGTAGGCTTATTTGAAGCTAATTCATCAAACAGGCTTAAAAGAGATAGTTTTACTTTTACTGATCTTCTTAATTCTCAACAGAGGATGAAGTGTATTCTGTGGATTCTTCTTCATTATCATCATAGAAAGTAGATGTAGAATTCAATTCTTAGTGTTTTCCAGGCCATTCTTTTGAAATTTAAATTTGAATCTTGAATCTAGGAAAGTAGACACATAAGTTTTTATCATTTAGATAGGATGAAAATCTTGTTTCCATTGATTCATTGAATTGTTCAAGGATTCCACTAAAATCAGAAATATCAGAATTAGATTGGACAGCTTTTGAAAGAAATAACCTCAAATCTAAAATTGTAGGTATTATCAATATGGTGGAAGTTCTGTGACTTGCTTCTTTGGTGATTTCTTCAAATGGACTCAATAACCGGACAATTTAACAAGTCCCCATTAGTAAGTTGTTGAGGTAGAAATATATAACGTTTCAAATACTTGTATGAAAAAAAAACAAAACAAAAAAAAACTAACGAATCTCTTATTAAAAAATTTCGGTTGTGCGAATCATTCTGCTTCACATATATTACATGAAAAAGTTCTTTCTGATTAATGTTTATCAATTAAAAAAATATTGTTATTCTGAAAAGCAGCAAAGTTCGTTTGCTTATTTTAAAAATGGTAAACATTAATCAGAAGGGACTTTTTCTGGGCATTCAACATAAAGCAGAACGGTCCGCACAAACCAGAAATAATTTATTTATAAACAATTACAGCATTAACTTCAACAAAGCCAATACAAAAATAAAATAATATTAAAACAATAGTATTTATGCAGATAACTTTTTGGAAACCCATTTCTTAACATGTGGAAGAGGGGGTACTCTACTTTTTTACAATATGTATAGATTAGGCATGCAATATTCCAGATCCGTATATTTTAAGTTTTTGTGATGTGGAATTTTAAAATTAGTACATTTGACATTTGGTACTTTATTTCCGCCACCAAAATTGAATATATCAGCATTTTTATCAACTTATAATGACAGAAGTTGCAGTTAGAATTGTTTAAAAATAGGCATAATAATCAGACTTATATTGAATGTTCATATTTACTGTCATTTAATTCAGTTTTATTTAATGATACTTTAAAAATTGTCCATCAGTGCAATTTTATTATAAATGATGCCCACTTTTCACACCTCAAAAATGAACACCGAAATTGAATTAGAAATAATTGTACTTTTACTTCTTATTGTTTTCTTATACTAGAAGTGATGAAAACATCTTTTGTGATATTTTTACTGGCTATTTTTTGTCAGTTGGTTTCACAGTTGCCATGTTGTAATTTACATTTTTTCGTGCTTATTCATCCTTAGCAGAGTAGTGTCTCCTGCTGATTCTGCTTCATTATCATTGGTGGAAAAGTAGAGGTAGAATCCAATTCTGCATGTGCTTTTTATGCCACTCTTTTAAAATGAATATTTAAATCACGGGTCTAAGAAAGTAGACATACACAAGTTTTTAGATAGGATAAAATTTTGTTTCCATTGATAACCTGAATTGTTCAACAATGGTAAGAAAGATTCCACTAAAGTCAGAAATACTAGAATTAGATTGGACAGCTTTTGACAGAAATAATTTCAAGATCTAAATTTTTAGGTATCATTAATATGGTTGGTGTTCTAGGACTTGTTTCTTTGGTGATTTCTTCAAATGGACTCAGGAACTTGAATATTTTTTTCTGAACAAGTCCCTATTGGTAAATTGTTAAGGTAGGAATCTTATCAACAATGCACATTACAAGAGCTTTTCATTGTTTTTAATTTCTTTTCAGCATATAATACGTTGAATTCCACCATGTGATTACATCTTGAATAAGTTCTGTTTTATTTTTTCAAAATTAAGCTGACCCTGTATTTTAGTTAATTTGCTAATTGCTGATAGAAAGCAATTCAAGTGAGAGACTGTATTTCTCTAGGTGTAATGGTTGTCTTCAGACTGAGTTACAATGTAGGAAAGTTATTTTAAATCATCTGGTCTCTGCGGGGGCTGAGGAAGAATCTCAAAGACCATATGCGGGGGAAACCCCACATATAAGACCATTACCCTTGTGGCAATCAGTTATTGGTCAATATAGGGGAAAACCCAATACCAATTGTCACTATCCAGCTCCCCTACTCCCCGGGGAGCTGGTCCCCATTTCCCCAATCTCTCCACATTACAAAACAGCCTTGTGCCTAATTTGCTCAGTGGGGAAGCAAATAAATACAAAGTTATTCTAAATCGCATACACTGACACCAGCAATCATATTTACTATATCTGTTGTAGCTATACAAATGGTTGTAGTTCATGAAATACTCCTAGTTTCAGCAAGAGACAGTGGAATTTTTGTTTTACTTTTGTAAATATATCGAAAATTATTTTATAGTGAAGTACCTTTTTAATGGAATGCTGTAATTTGAACAAAGTTTTGCAATAAGCCCATTAAATCCAATGTCATATGTTACAGAATATGGTTGAATATCAACAGCAATCATTTCTCTTATCAGATAATGGATCGCTTGTGAACTGTGGTCATTAATATACCAAACTTTCTTTCTGGCCAGTATTGTTTCTATATTAGTTCGGTGTTTCGCTTGAGGCTGGTAGTTATTCCTACTTGTTCTTGGAATGTCTATCCTTGAATATTCATTGTGCGTCCTTTTCTTATCTGCAACTTTTTCTTCTTTTGAATGAACCTTTCTAAGAGGGTTTAGCACATTAGTCATTGTAAAAGTTTTTGCTGATTTGCCACCCCTTTGATGTGATGGTTTGACATAACTTGTAAGCAGCTGTATTCTTATGCTTGGGATTGACATCAAAATACTACCAGCAGAAACTGGTTGCCATAATGGTTGAAGGTTATTGTCAGTATTTAGTTAATTTTTTTTACATATTTAAATTACTTATGTCTGATATCTAATTAGTGATTTATCTCAATAAAATGTACATTATCTAAACCAGAAAAATAAAAATATGTACATAATGATAGCAAGAGCCCAAAAATGAGGAACAAGAGTATGACTGATGAAGAATACTTTATTTTCAGTTTACACATCACAGTTTACAATTCCTCAACATGAAAACTGAAAGATGAAGTAATAATTTTCTTTAACAGTGATTTAAAGTAAAAAAATAATAATTTAACAGGAAGAGAAAGGAGGGAAATTTTCCAATGTTTACATTTACTTGCCTCAAATTCAGTGCACTTGTAAAAGTCTACATGTTAACAATGTGTCATGCCTGTTATTTGATAATATGCTGTAGACAATGCATGTCTTTGATAAATTTTCACTGGCAATCAAAAGAAGGAGTTAACTTGTCTTTGTTTATGATATAATATTAGTATCATTTATAACAACAAATTTGCTGATAAATCAGCATTCCTATTAATCAGCCGATTATCAAAGGCCAATTAATCGGTAATCGGCTAATTTGATAATTGGTACATACCTAGTATAATTAAGATTATTTTGTGTCACGCTTACATCCAAGTGACTGTCGTTTAATTGTTATGGACTTCCATTTCTTCTAATAAATAATTTTACCAAGAATTCTTCATAAGTTTTGTTTTCGGTTATAGCTGATGACACTCAAATTTATATATATATTTTCATAAGTTTTGGTTTTGGTTTCGATTCAAACTGATGCACCCAAGTCATATGGATATATTCTTTTTTTTTTTTTTTGAAATCGCAACTTTATAATATATAAAAATCGATAGAGCATCAACTCTATAATAATGTATACGAAATCTGCAAGAATCAAAATATCATATTTAAGCTTACTTTACGACCGGGCTATATCAGGCGTCCCTGCTAGCTTCAATAAATAATTTTGCAGTTGCGCTTCCGTTTCTTGTTCTCTTTCGGTGGAGGATCAGTCCTTCACGTCTGAGACAATTTTTTATTTTTGTACCTTTTCTCCACGTTAAAAAACGACCCTGGTGTCTAACTCTGTCCCGTGGGCCCCATTTACGTGGGGAGGCATAGTAAATAGGTACAATAATATCAGCGTGTCTCCATTTACGCTGAACGTTTACAGAATGTCAACATCAATATATTACACGAATCAGTCTCTTGTAGAATTTCGACAGGTCCCGCTAGTCAAATTATAAAACTATAATTTAAGCTTGTTTTAATCTATTTATAAATTTATTGGATTAAATAGCTTTAAAATTATGAACATATGCAGAATACGGATCGTACTGAAATAATAACGTTATTTAAAAACCGATTCGGTTCTTATTTAGAATTTGACTTTAAAAAATATGGTACTTGTGCACTTTTGCGACTGTGCTGAAATAACATTATTTTGAAAGCCATTCTTAACAAGAGAGGAGGGTGTTTTATAACTATTTTATGTTCCCACCTAACAATTTAATAATAAAAAATATAATGTGAAGCTTGAATTTAACCTGAAAGTACTATTTAAAAATAGCGTAGTAGCAAAAGTGCACAAGCACCAAAAATATCTGAGAAACGAAGAGATATTCCAAAAATCACGTAAATTCATCAAATACGATTTTTAGCGATTTTAAGAGTAAATTCTGTATCCATACAATGCTAATTTTGATCTCGATAGCTCGAATTGAGTTGTCTCCTTTATTTATAAAACATGGCCGATCAAAAAATAGCATCTTGCTTTGTAATAAAATGCAATTTTCTTAGTTAAAAAAAATACTACTCGATCAATTTACATCATTTTTGGAATAGGACATTTCTTCCGTAACAGGAACGTACATCAAAGATTTATAAGTAATTAAGTCGAATTTTTAATAAGAACCATTCATGGGAAGGGGAGGGCGTTTTGTAATTATTCTGTATTTTCACCTAACAATTTAATAAACAAAAGATACCGTACAAATTTGATTTAACTTTAAAATCGCATCTAAAAAATAAATAAAGCACCGTCCGTATTCTGCATAGATTAACAAAAAATTTCGATTTTTGGTACTTATGCACTTATGTTACCCTGCTGAAATAATAACGTTATTTTGAACGCCATTCTTAACATGGGCGTTTTGTAACTATTCTGTACCCCCCACATAACAATTTAATAAAAGATATCGTCGAACTTGAAAATACTATTTAAAAATAGCACGGTAACATAAGTGCATAAGCACCAAGTCTTTTAATAGACGATAAACTTGCTGAGAATGTAAAAGACAGCTCCTTTTAAATTTTGAAGGGACATAAAGTAATTCTTTTTGTTGTTTCAACTATTAAGAAAATATTAAAATGACTTGTTTATGCTGGATCTGAAATGCATAGTAATTATATATTCATATTGTTGCTTGAAGTTAGTTTTATTTTACATTTAATAAATGTCATTTTTTATATAAAAAATACTAAAGAAACAGAGAAACACATACTCGAAAAAGTATTTTCCGTGGATAGCAAAACATTGTTTATTTTTTTTATTTTTACCTGTGAGATGCACTGATGCATGCATTCGAAAAGTAAAATAATTTAAAAAAATGTAGTTGATTTTCAGCCAACTTGAACAAGTTTTTAGATATGCTTTTCAAGTTAATTTTAATTTTTACCGTATCTTTTGTTAATGATATCGTTAGGTGAAAGCACACAATAAGCGCATAATGGATTTCTAAATAACGTTAATATTTCAGCATGGTGCGACGCACCATTGGTGGGTGCGTAAGTACCAATAATAATAAACAAAAATGTCAAAATAAAACTTTAAAAATAAATACTTAAAAAAAAAAAAAATGCACAGATTCTTCTTTATTTACATTTCTTTCGACTAACGTGATAATTATATTTTTCATCAATTTAGATAATGAAATTTTTATTTTTAGGATTAAAACAGATGTTTAAATTCATTTATCTATTTTGTTTATAAACGGTTTCATCATTATCATCATCATCATCATCTCTCTCTCTCTCTCTCTCTCTCTCTCTCTCTCTCCACACAGACAAATTTAATAAATTACTTCAGTGCTCAATGCATGAGTAGAGCTTAGTAATTACACATAAAATATACCCTGTGTGTGAGAAACAGAGAGAGAGAGAGAGAGAGAGAGAGAGAGAGAGCGCAAAAAGATAGACACGAAGAGAAGAGAGATACACAGACGAGAGAGACATATACAGAGAAGAGAGAGGCACACACCATACACACAGAAGAGAGACACAGAGAGAAGAGATAGAGGCACACACACACAAAGAGAGAGAGACACACACACACAGATAGGAGAGAGAGAGAGACACACACACACACACACACAGATAGGAGAGAGAGACACACACAGATAGGAGAGAGAGACACAGACAGGGGAGAGAGACACACACACACAGATAGGAGAGAGAGACACACACACAGACAGGGGAGAGACACACAGAAGAGAGAGAGACACACACACACAAATAGGAGAGAGAGAGAGAGACAGACACCCACACACACACATATAAGAGACGCACGGAGAGAAGAAAGAGACACACGGAAAAAAAAAAAAAAGAGTTACATTTATGGAAAGTGAGTTTCCCCAAAAACGTAATTAAATTCTTCAAGTTAGATTCTTTCGATGAAATGAAACAAATGTTTCCGCGAAGCCAACTTGCTATAAGTATCTCTACTTCACACACATATTTTAGTAAACAAAATGACAAAAACATTTAAAACAAAGGATAAACATTAAACATATATTTGTATATCAAATTAAATACAAAATATATTCTATGATCTTACATTTGTTTTTCTTGCGAAATTAATAAAAACAAAGACATCTTAACTTTTATTATTTATTTACTAAAAAAAAAAAAATAAATAAATAAACTCAGCAAAAAAAGAAATCAGACCACCTTTTAAACCCCACAACAACTATTTTTAGATCGAATATTCGGAGTTTAAAATAATCAGAAAGTCTGGAGAATGAATTAAGCCTTGCCCTTATTGAACCAATTTTGGGAGAGAAATAGTATTTTTGTTTACATTAAATTACAATTGTCTCAAAAACGAGAGAGTTTATATATATTTTAAAACAAATCCTCCATTTTGTGACCTGTTGTGCTACGAAAGAGTCGATAAAGAACGAAAATGTTAATCAAGATGGTGAAATAAAATCAATTTAAATAAATCTAAACTAGCTTCAAATTAATAATTCCAAATATCATAACTATTCTACGATCAAAGAAAAATAAATATAACGCCATAAACGAAACCAGAGAACGATAAAAAAAAAAAAAAAAAAAATCCAACCAGCAAGACGTGTTGTTATTATAAACCATATTATGGCTACTAAAAATATGTCCACAAAGTCAAGGTTCAATTTTAGAAAGATTTCTATTAAAAACAGATCCCTCACTTTTCGGCCACACATGAAAGCCTTTTTAGAAGAGGTTGTTTTGTTAAAAGCAAAACACGTTTTATGAGCCTGGTCGAATTTTTTTAGGAAAAAATATGATCAAAAATGTCTTCTGTAGTTAAAAAGATAGAAAATGAGTTTTAATTAGTGAATAAAACGGGGGAAAATACCTGCGAAAGATGTAAAATCACCACCAGTAAAAATGTCAACAAAAATACACGAGCGGCCATTGTTGTATTGAACGAGGCTCGGCGTTCAAAACGTTTTGTCGTCTGCTCAAAACTTTTATTCAATCGCGCGAGATTTGCTTTATTTATTTATTTATTTATTTATTTATTTTTGTTTTTGCAAAAAATAAAATTCAAGAATATTATATATGTATATATATAATTACTTACTCCTTATAAATCTTCAAATAAAATAATAAACTAAAATAAAAATAAAAAACAACTAAAATAGTATTTTAAAATAAGTTCAATTAACAGAATGAAAACTACGGATGGGCACATATACAATAATTAAATTTAAAACTATTATGGATTTACTTTATCTTGAATAATGATACATTTTTACTTTTTGTAACAGTGTTTAATATATTTTTTAAAAATAAAACAAAAAAAAAACAATAATTTTATTAAAATCAATTGCCTTCATCTTGATTCATACGTATGCTTGTTTTTCTTAGTATTGTTTTTTTTTGTTTTTTTTACCAATTTATATACTCTACTAGACTTCCGTATTTTTTTTTCCTTCAAGCATATTTTAAACTTTTTACAGATGAAAGGTGCCTTTATAACAACATCTATGATTTCCTTCCTTGATCCTTATTTAAACTTGCGCTTGTTTGGTAAAACAAAAAAAAACAAAAAAATCGGCGCTTTTACATTATTACGGCGAAATTTTGTAGTCGATAAATGGAGTTTTCAGATAAAAACAATGGTTTCTACTGATTTTTTGTTTTTGACAATTCTAATAAATTACAATAGTAATAGTACCTTCCGGGTTTTCGAAAAAGTTGTCAAAAAACAAATATATAACAAATAAATGTTATCAAAGGCAAGATAAATTACTTTTCTACCAAACTGGATATAATTTTCGTGTTTTTATTCAATGTAACATGTTTATTGAGCTCGAAAAACATGCAGTGTTTACCGATGTATTGGACAATTCAAAATGGCGGCCGACTATCTCTTAAACACGGTAAGTTCGGGAAAAGGTGTTATAAATAATAAACTAGACAAAATACTGTTAGAAATTCACTCAATATATATTACCGTGACATAGGTTGACATATATTCGGTGTTTTTTTTAATAGTATTTTGTCTAGTTTATTATTTATAGCACCTTTTCTCGAACTTACCGTGTTTAAGAGATAGTCGGCCGCCATTTTGAATTGTCCAATACATCGGTAAACACTGCATGTTTTTCGAGCTGAATAAATATGTTACATTGAATAAAAACACAAAAAATATATCCAGTTTGGTAGAAAGGTAACTTATCTTGCCTTTGATAACATTTATTTGTTATTTATTTGTTTTTTGACAACTTTTTCGAATCTATGTGTACACTAATACAAAATCGTGTTAGCAGGTAAAATCTGCGGCCATCTTGATTAAATCGAAACGGAAAATTATCTCCTTTTTAAACTCTCCTGTGTCTTACGATCGATTTCAACAAATTCTTTCTTCTTTTTTTTAATAAATAATTTTCTACCTTATCGATTTTCGTAATTTTTGGATATAACCATCTTAAAAATATGAAGAATACGTAGATACCATTGTGTTCATATGAAATTCAGTATAACGACGAAATTTCGTCCTAATAGTGTAGAAGCGAGCGTCGAAAACTCTTTATGATGTCACGGTATGAAGATGTTAGATTTCAAAAATCATAAAAATTGATCAAGTATTTGGCAAATGTGTATTTCAGCGGCGTAAAGTTTTTGATAAACAAAAATTTATAAAAATTATTTATTTTTATATAAAACACATTATTAGACCCTAAGATTGAAATAAAACCTGAAAAATTTTTATTTTTATCATTTTTTCTACATTTTTTATTACACTAAATGTACAACAATTGAGGCCACCAACTTTTGAAATTTTGGCCTTTCTAAGGATTGCCAAATTGGCCTTTTTGAGGCCAAATTTGGCCTTTAAAAGTGCCAATCTGGAAATTTGCTAAATTGGGTTACTTAAGGGGGCGGTTTATCAGGAATTTGTTTACTTTGGATTTGAAGGCATCCAAGTTTTAGTCAGCTGGGAAGCAGGCAAATGGAAGAGAGTTCCACAGGCATGCAGTTCTAAGAAAGAAGCTTTGTTCATGGAATCTATGTTTTGATTTAGGCACAGATAAAGAGTGGGGGAAATTATTGACAGTGGTTTCAGCCAGATGGTGTTTTTTGTGAAAGATTGGCGAGGGGGGACCAGTGGTTGGAGCTCAGACGAGCACTTGCTATGGAAATAACGATAAAACAAAGACCGGCTTGCAACTTCTCTGTGGGAAAGAGGTTGCAGGGAAGAGAAAGGGGCATGTCTTTGTTTCCTTGCGATTGTCCGCATACAACATGTGGATCCCGAGTGTTGACATGTAACCCATCCTTTATTTTTTATTGTGATGAACCTTATATATTTTTTCGTTTTCAATATAAATAAATAATAATAATCGTAAAGCAAATAAAATAAACATGTTAATTAAAATGTGTAGATATCAAGATTTTTTTATGTTAAAAGTAGTAAATAATTCTACAAAAACGAGCCAACTGACTTTTGCCAAACTAAACCGAAAACTGAACTTAGGGTTAGATTAGGATTAGGGTTGCAAAAAAAAACAAAAAAAAAAAACAAAAAAAAAACAGTTTAGCTCAAATGCTATAGAATTTAGACAATCCATAACTTATTCAGATAACATTGGTTTTTGTACATAGACACCCATTTTTCAATGCATATAATTTTCACAAAGTCAGAATACATTGCGATGTCATAATATATTCTGTCTTTCTCTTTTCTTTCATTTATCATCCCTTCTCTCCTTCTCTCTTTCTCCCCCTTCTCTCTTTCTCCCCCTTCTCTCTTTCTCTCTTTTTAATTATTTAGACAGTTTAGACAGAATCAATATATATATATATATATATATATATATATATATATATATATATATATATATATATATATATAATGAAAACAAAGGGATGTAGTGTTAACCTGATATACGCAATGGTAAGCTTTAAACTAATATAAATAACAGTAATTATATATAGAAAATTTAATCCCAACCGAATTAAAGTTCAACTTACAGTTTTAATTTTCTTTCTCTTTATATATATATATATATATATATATATATATATATATATATATATATATATATGTAAAAGAGATTTAGAAGGCTGTCACAATGCGAGGAATGAATTATAGTCGCTGTTGGTAAGAGGAGACGAGAACAAGTGGCGATTTACAAATCAATAAGTACATATATATATATATATATATATATATATATATATTTTATTATTTTTTATATATATATATATCTATTCAGTTGTATGGTAAAATGTCTTACTTGTTTTCATGCGACGTATTACATTATTAATTTCGGAAAAATTTTCCCTTTTCAAATGGTGTGCGTAACAGGTCGATTCAAAGCATGCTGGGTGAAGGGCCGGAAGTTGTGTAGCTATGTGAGGACTCAGGCCAAATGTGACTAGGGGATTTATGTATGGGTACAACATACAACTGAATAAATATATATATAAAAAAAAAATAATAAAAAAAATATATATATATATGTACTTATTGATTTGTAAATCGCCACTTGTTCTCGTCTCCTCTTACCAACACCGACTATAATTCATTCCTCGCATTGTGACAGCCTTCTAAATCTCTTTTACATACCTATCCCACACAATGCTTCAAGCAAACTACATATCAATCCTATATTAATAATATAATGCAATAGATCTACTGGTATGGAAATCCAGTGATTATTGGTCTCACAAAATATTATTAGCTGTAATATTTTTAAAGACAATTATATGTTTATTAAAAAACAGTTTCACCAGACTTATATAATAATATATTTATCAGACTCCAGAAGAAACCAGGGAATTATGCCTACTTTGGATTGTTACCTTGTGCCATGGAAGATTCAAAAGACGGATTGGATCCCTTCACCTCACAGCTACAAAAGACTTTCACTTCGGAATTTACCATACAATTTGGATATGAAATTCAATATCCTTTTCATTTTGAAACATATATATAATTTTCCTTACTCTATGATTTAAAAACTTAAAAACTTTTAATTTGATTTTCTATGTTTATTGTATTTAGCAAATTAGGTATAAACCATTTATAATATTTGCTAATATTTTCTCCTCTGGAGAGATGGCTAGACATCGAAAGCCTATAGGTTAAGGAGATATACTGATTGAAATATATTCTTTGTCTTACATATAATAAAATTTGAGATTTGAAATTTAACCATTTCACGTCATAAAATTTAAATTGCTAAATTATGATATATATATATATATATATATATATATATATATATATATATACTAGCAAAAGTGCCCTTCGTTGACTGGGTTCAAAAACAGCCTACATAAAATGGACTCTGATTTATGAAAGTATATTACGTTATGAAAAGGAAGGGTTGTAAAGAGATAGCTTCGAATTTGGGGGTATCAAAACCAAAGCAAAATATGATGAAAGTAAAAATAAAATAGATAAACCTCATAATTTATTATACCATACCTGTTCACACTGAAACACTTATCACAATATTCTGTGGATCTATATTAAAAAACGTTGTTAAACTTTGTGACATATTTCCATTCTATGGAGGTCAGGCGCGAACGAACACCCCATAATTTTATTATACCATATTTTTTCAAACTGAAACATAATTATCAAAGTATACTTACGCAGATTGATATGAAAAGTCTTTATTAAAGTTTGTGTCTATTTCCATTCTATGGAGATCAGGTGCGAACGCAGACACCACAATTTTATTATACCATCCCTATTTAAGTTAAAACATACTTATCAAAGTATTCTTATGTACATCTATATCAAAAACACTTGTAAACGTATTTTTTTAATTTTTACATTTTTTATTTCCATACTTTGTGGACCAGGCGCGAACGCAGACCTCACAATTTTAATAAACCACCGTTCTGCCAGATCAAACATACCCATTACTGTGTCTCGATACATCTTCTATCATTATATGTAATCAGTTTTTTAAAATAGTCAACCATATAGGAGCCTATTCGTGACCACACACACACACGCACACACACACACACGCACACACATTCAGCTTTATATTATGGAGATATATATATATGGTGTATTTCTTTTATGTAATTTATTGACTAATTATATGTATTAATTATTATAGGTGGTGTTTTCTATGGTGTTAGAGAGTTAACCGAAGTGCTTTTTAATGATTTTAAACGATTTTAATCGACGTTTCCGATAAATTCACTGAACGCAATTTTTAATTCATCACTCACCTGAAGACGACACATGATGGAAGTTAAAAACATGACAAATTTCTTTTTACACTCGAACATTGGCCTGTATATATATACTAGCTGTACATACCTAGCGTTGCCAGGTTGAAACAATATGGAATTTTATTTTATTGGCTTGGGATGAGGGAGAAAAGTTTTAAAAAATATAATCAAAATGTTAATAAGACCCTCCCAACACTCTCTAGGCGGTAGAACGCCTACTGTTTTCCGGCTTAGTGTTGGCCAAAAACAAGCAAGTCACTCTCTATATGGGGCTGAAATTCTAGACAGGATCAAAGAAATTGGGTTGCGGAGGGGGTATGAGAAGTTTCTCCAAGATTGGAGCGGGGGGTGGGGATGAAAAAGAAAGGATTGGGGTGTGAGTATCTTGGAGGTTTTGTATCAGGGATGGAGGGGGTCATTCATTCAGCTAGCTAAAAACCTAGTTTTAGGGATCTGGAGTTCGGTAGGATCTGGAACTATGTATGTCATGCTTAGGCAGGAACACAAGCTCCAACTTGGCACCTTTTTTTTTTTTTTTTTTACACAGTGGTCACCACTTATCAAGGCCCAGAAGCCACTCAGGGATAATGGTTATTGCAAGTACATTACGTTAGTGTGGAGATTTGATGAAGTGTTTACTTAAGGGGGCGGTTCATTAGGAATTTGTTAACGTTGGACTTGAAGCCATCGAAGTTGTAGTAAGGTGGGAAGCAGGCAGACGGAACAGAGTTCCACAGGCATGCAGTTCTAAGAAAGAAGCTTTGTTCATGGAATCCACGCTTCGATTTAGGCACAGACAAAGAGTGGGGGAAATTTTTCACAGTGGATTCAGCTAGACGGGTGTTTTTCGTGAAAGATTGGTGAGGGGGGACCAGAGATTGGAGTTCAGATGAGCACCTGCCATGGAAATAACGATAAAACAAGGATAGGCTCGCAACGTCTCTTCTGTGGGAGAGAGGTTGCAGGGTAGAGAAAAGGGCATACCCCACTAAGCCACGAAGTCTATTTTGTACTCTGTCAAGGCAGGATAGGCTGTTTTTAACAGCTCCTGCCCAGATATGGCAGCAGTATTCCATCCTTGGACGTACTTGGCTTTTATATAGATAGACAATTGCATCAGTAGTGAGATATCTTCTGGAGTGGTAGAAGGATCCCACCATCTTTCCAGCGACCTTGGCAACAGACTTTATGTACGTGTTCCATTTCAGATCAGGAGTAAAGGTCAAACCCAGAAGCTTGTCAAAACACGGGGCCTCTCCCAGTTGAGAGCCATCCATCCCAATTGATACCAGATGGGGATCAGAGCGTTGATGATGTAAGGATAGGAGTTTGGTTTTAGATGCATTAAAGGTAACCAGCCACGTCTTCCCCCACTGAACCACGCGCTCGGGATCAGAGGAGAGAGAATCAGAGAGAACTTTGTCATTTACAGCCTTTGATGTGTTGCCGTAGCTGATCGTGTCATCAGCATAGATGTCAACGAATGATTTAAGACTCACTATCTTTATCCATCTTTGGTCAAAGATCTCGGAGTATAATCTTTTCCTATCACATCTGTTCTTTACCTTCAGCTGGTGCTTGAAGAAGGTGACCAGATCCTGATCAGCAAAAGATTCGACTCTGCGCTTCTCTTGCACTCTTCAGCTCAATATCATCATTCTGATCATGGCCAGGATTGCAAGAAACACCTTCATCTCTCCCTGTTCCAAGGCAGCTCTTTGCTGGGGATGACGTAGGATGCATCCAGCAAAACCAAAACCAAAACTTATAAAGAATTCTTGGTAAAATTATTTATTACAAGAAATGGAAATCCATAACAATCAAATGACAGTCATTCATATGTAAGTGTGACACACAAAATCAATAGCACACACGCTATCCTATTAATATATATATATATATATATATATATATATATATATATATATATATATATATATATATGGGAGCATATGTGCAAATCCAACTGCCTTGTATATATATATATATATATAATTTTTTAATTTTTTATTGAGCCCATAATAAATTTACATTACTGTTTCCATTGGATTTTCACCCCAGGAGATTAGGTAGAGTACCAATTTCATCGGAATTTATAGGTGGACTGAAGTTTAAACTTACAGAAATGGATAGAAAGTTATTTGGGGGGGGGGTATTAAATAGAGAGGGAGGTCGTGTGGTAGTGTGAGGAGGTTTTATATATATATTTATATATCTATTTAATACCCCCCCCAAATAACTTTCTATCCATTTCTGTAAGTTTAAACTTCAGTCCACCTATAAATTCCGATGAAATTGGTACTCTACCTCATCTCCTGGGATGAAAATCCAATGGAAACAGTAATGTAAATTTATTATGGGCTCAATAAAAAATTAAAAAATTATATACCGCTCTATTAACATATCGAGCACTCTTATCGGGTTTTTTTTTTTTTACCTTATTTCCCTTGAAAAGAAATATTTATATATATATATATATATATTAGGTTGGTGCAAAAATAATGTTTTTTGACGTTCAACTTCAAAAGACCATAACTCCTTTCATAACAAACTTTATTAATTGAAATAAGAATCATTAGAATTGACACATTTTTGCCAACGAGGAACAAATTTATTCATCCAATTAGCAGAGAAATCTGGAGTTTTGGAAGCAATGAAGTCATTAAGGGCTGATTCGGCATCATCTCGGCTTTTGAAGAATTTTTCGCGCAGGAAGTTATCAAAAAGTTTGAAAAAGTGATAATCGGTAGGCGAGAGGTCTAGTGAATGAGGCAGATGAGGCAGAGTCTTGTAGCCCAATTCACTCAGCTTCTGCAGCATCAGTTGAGCGACATGCGTGCAATCGTTGTCATGGAGGAGAATTGGCTCCTTCATATTGACCAATGTCAGGCACATATGTTGGAGTTTTTGGTGCATTTTATCAATTTGTCGGTCGTGCTTTTCTGCCGTAATCATTTTACCCGGATTTATTCGTTAGTGATTCCTAGGCCAAACGCATCATTGATATCACAAGCTGTCTCGGCAGCTTTTCGGCCTAGTTTGAACTGGAACGAGAAAATCGTGCATCCATGCTGTCTGTCGAAAAACCTGCAAAAAATGAATGCAGTGATTGAAAACGGTAATGAATAATACAATTTGATAGAGTGAAAGACATGCTTTAAAATGATATATAACATGGCTATATATATCGATGAATTAATTCAGAAATCTATATATATAAAAGCGAAAATGTGTGTATGTATGTATGTATGTATGTGTGTTCGCTTTTTGTGTATGTCTTCAAAAGGCTTTTTTTGCCGTGATTCTCGGTTGGCTCGCTCCTTTTTAAAACTTTTTATATGCTGTCAAAATAATAATATCTATAACTAAGGAACACGGGTCGCAGCTATCTTTAATTTACCCGACTTTTACAAGCTATTTTCAAGATATTTTTGGATTGCCGTGTAGCGAGGAAAACGGAAACTGGCTTCCAGCGCAAAACTAGGTCAAACATCACGCGACTTAACGCTGTTAATTTCGCTTTATAAATGTCAACTTAACACACTTATCAATTCATCTATTCCCGTGGTCGAGACGGTTAGGTCGCAGGTTTTTTTTTTTCATTTCCTTTCCACCTTCGTGTCAAAGGTTCGGGGTTCAAGCCTGCCTTTCTACTAAAACTTTTTTTTTCTTTTACACCTCCAAACACCGGGCCAACGTTTTTTTTTTTTAAACAGGGTTGTTTTGATCTACCTCCTCCTCCAACACACACACACACCTCCAAACAACCGGGCAACGCCGGGTACCCCTCGCTAGTCATATATAAAATGAACATATGTGAGAAAACGATATTATTTTTGCACCAACTTAATATATATATATATATATATATATATATATATATATATATATATATATATATATATATATATATATATATATCAACGTGATGGTTGTAAGTTCAATTCATGGCTAGGGAAAGGTGCTAGTCTAGCCACACTGATGAGTTGTGATACAACGAAACAGTACTGTATGTGGATGACTATATATATTAAGTTCCCCCCTCACCTCTTTGGGTTGAGCACTGTTGTAAATGTATCTCATCCGACGCTTATTTGCCTACTAAGCGAGGCTCAATGTTTGTTTGTTTATGAATAAACTTACAGCTCAAGCACTGTAAAAGCGATGGGCGAATGTTTATTCAATAGACATTTAATAAGGTCGTTTACA
>NC_136506.1:78745301-78845301 GCF_053919585.1 Euprymna scolopes | reverse complement strand
AGAGGTTGAAAGTTTATTATATTTGTTTGCATAGCCAGTTAATTTAATTTAACAATTTTTGTTATAATTTGAATTACACGTTTTTGTTTAGAAAAATCTTTGGTTTGCTTTGTTGGCATATCCAGCCTTTGTTTGTGTATCCAGTTTGCATGGCTAGTAAAATTAATTTAACAGTTTTTTTATGATTGTTATACATTTTTGTTTTGAGAAATCTTTGGTTTCCTTTGATGACGACTGTATATGTATATAAGTACTGTAACAAGATGAAAGTCTGGGATTAATAACAGTGGGATTTGTACACAACTGGCCAACTAATAGATGGTCTGCAACGAATAAAAAAGAAAACCGGTTTTCATCAAACAGAAATGGAATCATGTCATCTTTTCTAGAGCGACAATTTTATCATTCCACACTGTCAAATGTCTCTACATGCCTATATTACTACATATACTATTAAAACTCTAAGATAAGATCCTTGATTATAATTCCTTGAAAATAAATATTTTGAGAACATTCTGATATTTTAAAGGTTAACAGATTATCAACGGCCAGCAGGGGAGGGGGAGGGGATCTTACAACTGCCCCAGATAGCAAAAATAGTTGCTATACTACTGTATTTTGTTCATCATGGAACTATAAGGAGATCCCCTTCTTCTTTCTACTCCTCCTTGCTTTTTCTCTCATGTTATATATCTTTCTAACACCTCAAGGTTATCATCGAAAGGAAAGTCGTCATCCCTTTGTTACTGGCAAGTCCTGTTTTGGGGGGGTTTCTTTTAATTTAAAAAAAGAACATTTTCATAAAAATTGCTTCAGACAAGGCATGAAGCCACTTGATGTAATCAGCTAAAAAATACTTCAATGTCAAAAACTTGCCAATGATAAGTATTAAATGGAATAATATCTGACCCAGAATACAGCAATTTTCCCCTCTTTTTAAGAAACATCACTCATGGAATATGAGGACTAAATGATAAAATAAGGTGAGCGAGCGTTATGCAGCTGTCGAAAGTAAACCGTATATCCACTTTCTGTTCTCTTTGTGATGTGTGTCATAAAATAATTTTTTCTATTGGTATATTTCTGCATGAATTCGGATCTCATCTTGTCGTCAGGTTTGCTGTAAACTGAAGAGTCCCCACCTCAAGCGGGTTCTATTTATACTTGTGCAGATATCACATATCTGTTCACAAAATAAATCGGCCAACAGTTAGAATACCTGATTCAAAGTCCACAACAAATTGTCTTTGGCCAGATTCATTTCCTGATGGAAAACACTTTCTGTTCTGGGTTGCTTATTCTTCTGATTTGGCAAGTTTTTTTCCAGTTATTATTTATTAATTTATTTATTAAATTGTTAGGCGAAGGTACAGAATCGTTAACAAAGCCTCTTCTCCATGTTAGGAATGGCTTTCTAAATAATCTATTTATGAACCGAGTTGAAATAATAAAGTCATAATTTAGAAAGCCATTCTTAACATGAGGAAATAGGCTTTGTTAATTATTCTGTGCTTTCACCTAACAATTTCATAAATAAATCAATAAATTTGGGAAACTGAAACTCTCACAGGGAGTTATATTATGTAGAAAGTTTAATATCAGGAACCGAATTCGACCGAACACCGTTTGCTGCTGACTTTTAGTTGCGTACTCTTCTGGTTTGTCGATAAATCCAATTAAGTTTCAACCTGAAATTACAAAAAAGTTTTACAAATTAGAATTCTTTTGTAGAAATTTAAGCTAAATCTAAGGGAGATAACTTATGAATAACTAACTGTTAAATAACTATTTACCCATTTCCCGTTGCATCAAGGTTAGACATTAAGTTAGTTTTATGTGTGTCTGTGTGTGTATAGAGAAAGGGATTCAGTTCCCCTTAATGGGCACTTTACAAAAATAGCTGAGAATGGACACATTGGCATTCCCCAGTAAGGGTACCTCTGGTTACTGGCAATAAACCACCACCACCCTCTGGAAAGTGGAGATAATGCTTGAGAGGGTGTACCTTCCTGGAACAAGACGGATGATACCTCAGTTCGACAAAGGGTTTCATGACAGACCCCAAGTTATCTGTTCTGATACTGCACTTCTTTTCGTTCCTCAGTCAGTGAAGGGAAAAATCCTTCTAGACTAAGATAATTTAAATTTTTGTCCTAATCCATATTGTCCCCATTTTGGAGAAGTTGAATTTTCTCCATATTAAAAACTGACATTGTGTCTAACTCTGCCATCGTGGGGAGATAAGTAAATAAGGACAAAAAGCTGTTGCTTAAGCAAAGGCCCTTGTCTTCCTCCTGTACAGGGTAGAATGATAAAATTGTCGCTCTAAAGAAAACAACACTACAGTTTTATTTTAAAACTTTTATTGAAAAATCAATTCAGGTAACTTCATTATGTAGTAGAGCTGACATCTATTCAATGTAGCCGCCTTCAGCCTCAATCACCGCTTCAATACAAGTCTGGAACTGGAAACATGCCTTTTCCACAAGCGCCGACAGAAGCTTGGCGAATACTCGACAAATGACGGTGATCAGGCTGGCTTTGGTGTTGTAGGAGGTCATGTTGGTGATGTTCTTGATGTATGAGCAGACGAAGTACTCCAGCAGATTCAGGTCAAGGAAGGAGGGGAGCCAGTGAGAGAAGGGTACAAAGTCGTAGCACTCCGTCTGAAGCGAAGCCTGGCTCTCTTTGGACTTGTGAGCCACCGCCGAATCCTGCTGCCACACCCAGGATCTGCCAAAGGCCACCTGATTGCACCAGAGGATCACCACACACTTCAGCACATCCAGGTACACTTTGGTGTTGATTTTCAAATCAACTTCGAAGATGTGAGGTGGAACACTTGAAACCATACCGAAGACTATAACTGTTGGTTATCCCATGGTGAGCTGTGCACTCAAGCATTGAACCGTCCGGATTTGCATTTTGACGGTAACTTAGATTGATAGAGCACATGAGTTGTATAGTGACGCATCTCTAATCTCACTCGTTGAATATTGTGTCACTTTCAGACATGATAAAATCCTCCTATTGCTCTTGGGATTTGTACACAACTGGCCAACTAATAGATGGTCTGCAACGAATAAAAAAGAAAACCGGTTTTCATCAAACAGAAATGGAATCATGTCATCTTTTCTAGGGCGACAATTTTATCATTCCACACTGTCAAATGTCTCTACATGCCTATATTACTACATATACTATTAAAACTCTATGGATCTTCCTTGCTTGCTATCTTGTTACCGTGCACATTGGATGATGTCACAAAAAGGGAATTATATTTATCATAAATGCATACAAAAGAACACAACACAAATGTAAATGTAATAAAAACAACTTGTATTGTGAAGAAGGAAAAGAGAAGAAAGAAACAGGACCTGAAATATCATTTTATTTTTATTTTTACAAAGGAGTCATCACTTATCAAGGCCTGGGGGGCACTCAAGGATAAGAGTTAATGAATGTACGGCAGTCAATAGGACAATATCCTAGTAATTGTTAATAGTGAAAATTTGGTAAATTGGATTACTTAAGTGGACAGCTCATCAAGAACTTGTTTACATTAGACTTGAAGACAACCATATTGTAGTCAATTGAAAAGCAAGGAAATGGAACAGAGTTCCACATGCGTGCAGTTCTAAGAAATACACTTTGTTCATGGAATCCACGTTTAGGTTTAAGCACAGATAAAGAGTAGGGGATATTATTGATAGTGGTAACAGCTAGACGAGTGGTTTTTGTGAAAGATTAGCAAAGGGTATCCATAGGTTAACAGAAGCAATAGATGAAATCAAGTGGAGAGAAGCCATTCGATCAAGTCAATGATTCAAATCTTCAAACTCAGGAAACAAGCAACGATAATCTTGTAGTAGTAGTAGTAGTAGTAGTAGTAGTCGTTTCACGGTTTAGCTGGATTCCAGGACAAGAATTAATTTGGTCTAGTGGAGTATTCAGCTTAGATCTATTAGTTGGGGTAACATCACTACGAGAATGTGTCGAGATATTATTTGAGTGTCGAATACTATATTATTTTCAATATTTGATCAAGGTTTATTTGTAGGATGAAGTATCCTCAAGTCAGATTTCCTAACAAACCCCTGTCCAGAGAGGCCAAAGATTCCCGAGGATAGTGTCTAGTAGGTATTAAAATTCTCTCCAGTAGTTCAGGTTCTGAAAAGCCAGCACACGAAAATCAGTGTACTCTGACCTACAAACAATGCCTCGGTAGTCCAGCTTAATTCCTCAGTAGGGGCACCTCAAATCTCTATCATTATATAAAAAGAACTTTGTGTGTTTGTGCGTGAGATTGTTCCCTATGACTCAGAAACAGCTGGACTGATTTTTATGAAATTTCACATGAAGGTATTTGATGTGTATGGGAGTGTTTTTATGTAGGCTTTGTATAAGAATGTGTCTGATAAGTATTGAAAATCAATAATCGAAAAAATTTCAAGTTCAATATTGACCAATGTTAACGCTTTATACAAACTAACAGCAGAAGTGCATTTGAGAAGTTTATCACCACACAAGCGGAAAGGCCCAGCCTATAAAATCAACTGTAGATTCTCTTATAAGACAGGGGCGCATTCGAAAAGAATATTTCTTTTTAGAGCACAATTAAACCATGATACTTAACTTTTGTATATTTAACTTTAATTCAAGTGATTATGTAAAAATAATTTCATAAAATCAACAGTTGGTTCTTTGATAAGACAGGGGCGCGTTCAAAATGAATGTTTCTGCTTAGAGCACAATTGAACCATGATACTCGACTTTTGCATTTTAAACTTTAAGTGAAGCCATTATTTTCAGATAATTTTATAAAATCAACAGTAGATTCTCTACAGTGCAATGTAGATTACAATGTATTGTGGGCTAAGTAACTGCAGGTAGGCATGTGAAGCTTCCTCCCAGTACACTGCGGGGTGGATCGATTTGATTAAAAAATGGGCGATTTCATTGATTTTGATGAACATTTGTTGATCCTCATTCAATCCTGTACAACGTCGGGCCTCCCTGCTAGTTAGCAATGAACTTACCTCTTCTCAGAAAGGAGATAAAGCCTGAAAAGGTGGACCTATTGAGACTGAACAGAATCATACGATAAACTGACAAAACAGGGCGAGATAAAAAAAAAAGCACCAGTGACGTACACAGAACTTTTTCAGGGCAGGTGCTTAAGTGAAAAAAAAAAACAAAAAAAAAACAAAACAAAAAAAAAACAAAAACAAAAAAAAACAAAACAAAAAACAAAACAAAAAAAAACAAAACAAAAAAATAAACAAAAAAAAAAACAAAACAAAAAAAAAACAAGACAAAAAAAAACAAAAAAAAACAAAACAAAAAAAAAAACGGCAAAAATAAAATAACGGTAGGCACAGGCCAATAATACATTCCTCTGAAAAGAGAACTTTTAAAACAGGAGTAAAAGAGGCAGGTGCTTGGGTACCTCTAGCACTTCTCCTTCTGCACGTCTCTGGAAAACGGAACGTCCACCCTTTATCGAGCTGATTGTCATCGTCATATTCTTTTTTTTTTTTTTTTTTTTTTTTACACAGTGATCACCACTTATCAAGGCCCGGAAGCCACTCAGGGATAAGGGTTATTGCAAGTACATTACGTTAGTGTGGAGATTTGATGAAGTGTTTAATTAAGGGGGCAGTTCATTAGGAATTTGTTAACATTGGACTTGAAGACATCCAAGTTGTAGTCCGGAGGGAAGCAGGCAGATGGAACAGAGTTCCACAGGCGTGCAGTTCTAAGAAAGAAGCTTTGTTCATGGAATCCGCGTTTTGATTTAGGCACAGATAAAGAGTGGGGGAAATTTTTCACAGTGGATTCAACTTGGTATGAGCATATCTACTCAAGCTGTGCCAGATAACGGTTATGATATGAATCATACCCTGCTTGCTTGCCTTTATTTATCTAATCTCCCCACGAGGACAGGATGTGATATAATGTACCCTTGTAGACACGTTGCGGCCTCAGTCGAAAAGTGGGCAAAAGAACAATACAAGAAATAACTCCAACTCGCTTTTTGGTTTGTACAACAACATTTATTTCTTCGTCGTTACAGCCATGACATCACTTACGTGATGTAGACCGTTCTCCACGTCTCTCCTGAGATTTCAAACATTATTTCATCTCTGTCGAGATCTTTGTCTTTCTCTTTTTTTTATAGTCCTTTCTCCCCCCTCCCCACCTCCACCACCAGTGACATCACTTCTCATCCATTTATATACGCGCATCTGTGCTATGTTACAGTGACACAAAATCAAGTCTCAATGTGGGAAAGGCTATGTGTGTCACAAGGACACTGAAAACTAGTGGACAAACAAACATGAAATAAAGAAAGGGTGAATGATTAGAAAAAGGTGCAGAAGAAGATGAATAACACAGACAATTAAAAGAGAGAGAAATGAGAAGTGAAAGAGAGGAGGAGAGAGAGGAAACAGGAAAGAGAGAGAGAGAGAGTAAAGGAGAAAAAAGTTGGGGGGATGTTATAAAACAAAATAGGACATAACTCCCCCCCCCCCCGGTTTACAGATAGGAACAACATATATGAAAGAACTAAAACCGGATGGTGACGAGACAAAGGCCGACTCCCAAATTACTGGAAATGTCATCTAAGAATGGGTTCCCTGTATGAGTTCTGGTTGAAAAAAAAAAAAAAAAAAATTTTCTTTATCGACCAAAAACTAAAACACTTCACACTCAAAATCTTACCCAAGTTGTTCCAAGCCGACCAGAAGCCCTCTCGGCGTTATAAAAACGCCCGAGCAGAAGGCACACGATCTCAATCCACATTAGCCCATCTACGTAGAAGCACTATTAACTTATCAACACTTATCAACCATTGCGACAGATGACCCAACAGTTCAGTGATATCGGTAATAGGCCAACAGGAGGAGACTACTAACATTTCGATACCAAACCAAGAATAAAAGTACAGGGTAGAATGATAAAATTATCGACCGAGAAAAGACAACATGATTCCATTTCCATTTGATAAAAACTGGTTTTCTTTTTTGTTGTAAACCATTTACTATTTGGCCAGTTGTGTAAATTCCCAAGAGCGATAGGAGCCTTCTATCATGTCTGAAAGTGACACAATGTTCAACGAGTAAGATCAGAAATGTGCCACTGTACAACTCATGCTCTCTACCGATTCAAGTTATGACAACATGGCCATTGTCAGCACCTTCAAAATGCATCGCTGGATTGCCACTAATAACAGAAACGTGCCTAGGGTGATGAAAACAAAGTTTCTGCCCACTGTTATGATCGTTGGTGTCATTTCTAGTGAGAGTTACATCATGCCAGCTCACATTTTCAAAGTCGATTTAAAAGTCAACACCAAAGTGTACTTGGATGTGCTGAAGAGTGTGGGGGATCCCCTGGTGCAATCAGGTCGTCTCCGGCAAGTGTGGCAGCAAGACTTAGCGCCGGTCGACAATTTAAAAGAGACCCAGGCTTGGCTTCAGAAGGAGTGCTACGACTTTGTACCCTTCTCTCATTGCCCCTCCTTCTCCCCCAACCTGAACCCACTGGACAACTTTGTTTGCTCATATGTTGAGAATATCACCAATATGACCTCCCACAGCACCAAAGCTAGTCTGATCACTGCCATCCGCCAAGTATTTGCCAAGTTCCTGCCAGCACTTGTGGAAAAGCTATGCTTCCAGTTCGGGGCCTCTATGGAGGTGGTGATTGAGGCCGAAGGGAGCTACATTGGATAAATGTCAGCTCTACTACATAATCAAGTTAACTGAATTGATTTTTTTTAATAAAAGTTTTAAAATAAAGATGTAGTGTTGTTTTTTTTAGGACGACAATTTTATCATTCAATCCTGTATATAAATTTAATCGTTTCGTTTGTATTTTTCTTGCGACCATATGCTTGTTTATAAAACTGGTGTCAGAAGCGTACAGAAAAAGAAATCTGAAGGACCACCTGAGCCAAAATTTTTACTCTCATCAAGAAACATAATACATTACTGTTCAAGTTGAAAACGGGATCGACACAGCTACCAGTAGATACAGTGCAAGAAATTAAAGCCGACATAAATGAGATGCAGCCTGCTCTAAAATCAACCTCTTTAAGAACACCTCCCATACCTAACAAAAAAACAACCGGCAGATACTGCAAACAAAGACCATATGTGGGGGAAACCCCACATATAAGACCTTTGTTAATATAGGGGCAACCCTTCATACCAGTTTCACTATCCAGCTCCCCTACTCCCCGGGGAGTTGGTCCCCATTTTCCCTTCACTCCTCACTTTAAAAATCGGCCTTGTGCCTAATTTGTTCTGTGGGGGAGCAAATAAATACCTCAAAGTGTAGTATCTGTTCTTCAGATGCTGCACTTCAATTTCTTGTTCTCTGTCAGTGGAGGAGAAATCCTTCACAACTGAGACAATTTTTATTTTTGTTCCTTTTCTCCACGTTAAAAAACGACCCTGGTGTCTAACTCTGTCCCATGGGGAGGCATTGTAAATAGGAACAAACAATGTGCTACCCTGGAAGCTCTTCACAATTCGTCACGTCAGAACGAGACACTTAAATCTAAACACATTCCATGAATAAAGCTTTATTTCTAGAACTGCCCACCTCTGGCGCTCTGTTCCATTGGCTTGCTTTCAAGCTAACTACAACATAGTCGTCTTCAAGTCCAATATAAACAAGTTCCTGTTGAGCTGTCTCCTTAAATAATCATATTCTACTCAATTTCCATCACTAATGATTACTATACTGTTGTCTTACTGACCACCTTACACTCATTAACCCCCATCTTTGAGTGGCCTTTGGGCCTTGATAAGTGGTGTCTCCCTTCAAAAAAAAAAAGGGCGCTTCTACAGAATTGGGACAAGATTTTGTAGTCGATAAATGGAGTTTTCAGATAAAAACAATGGTTTCAACTGATTTTTTTTTGTTAATTCTAATAAGTTACAAAGGTAACTTCCAAATTATGCAGCCGAAATTACCTGAATATTACTGAATTATTAAAAAAAAAAGTTTCCACCATTTTGCTTAAATCAAAATGGGAATTTACCTCCCTTTCGAATTCTCCTGTGTTTTACGATCATTTTCATCAAATTCTATTTTCTAGTTTCTTTAATAAATAATTTTCTAGCTGATCGATTTTCATAATTTTTGGATATAATAATCTTAAAAATATGAGGAATACGTAGATGTGAAATTCAGTCTTACGATTTCTGAAATTCCGTCCCAATAGTGTAGAAGCACTAAAAAAAGTTAGTAAAATAGGCAAATTTTCAAGTCTGTAAAAGATTTACTTGACTAAAGTATCTTTTAGCAGATGGTTGGCTCTAAACAGGTGTTGTGGTGTGTCAGATCACCACCCCCAGAAACCTGACAGTCCTAGAAATATGTCACAACCATGTGCACTAAAAATAGCAACAACCATTTTCAAACAACAAAGAAAAAACACATAAACTTCATTTTTCACAAACTTTAACAACCCCTCCAACAGCTAAAAAAGTCAAAAAACCTTAGTTATGTGCCGACAAACAATCTGCAACATCCTAAAGCCTTCTACCTTGGAAATTTTTCATAATCTGTCATACCAGAACTAGACACTTAGGCAAATTCGTCAAGTCTGCGAAAGATTTACTCAACTAAAGTATCTTTCGGTAGATGGTTGGTTCTAAACAGGTGTTGTGGTAGTAATTGTCTGTATTTTTGAGATGAGGTGTTTTCATTGATTGAGATTGTCGGACTGACTTCCTCATCTTGGTTGTTATTGTCACAACGTTTCGGCCGTTTTGCCCTCCGGCCTCCGTCAGGTATTTTTTTGTATCGTCCTAGTGACATATGGCCGAGTGGTCCTAGATGTTGTATCAAAGTTTACAGTTACCCAAAGGTGCTGAGTTCAATCCTGAACGAAGGCAGTGAAAAAGTAACATTCAAAACAGAGAATCAGCAACTATGTCCCAAAGCCTAGCTGGAGTCCAAACACGGTACCCCCGTAATAATAATAAAGGGTTGGGTTCGAGACTTCTAACAAACGGTTCCCCTGTTTGATACAAAAAAACACCTGACGAAGGCCGGAGGGCAAAACGGCCGAAACGTTGTGACAATAACAACCAAGATGAGGAAGTCAGTCCGACAATCTCAATCAGGCGTTGTGGTGTTTCAGATCGTCACTTCCCTTTTGTTAATGAAATAAATCTGACACCTCAAGAAATACATCACAACTACATGTGTTAAAAATAACAACGACCATTTTCAAACAACAAAGAAAAAACACAAAATCTTCATTTTTCAAAAACTTTAACAACACCTCCAACAACTAAAAAAAAAAAACCAAAACAGTAATTACAGCTTAGTTATGCGCCAACAAACAATTTGTGACATCATGAAACTTTCTACCCTGAAAACTTCACAATCCACGTCACACAGGAACTAGACACTTATCCTAGCCTGGAATGCAAATTTGTCAAGTCTGTGAAAAATTTACTCAACAGATGTTTGGCTCTAAACAGAACACATCCACCTTTAAACAACTGAAGGAATATTTATGTTACTGTAGGTTTTGTGAATACTTTCAAGAGATTAGATAGGCCTACAAAACTTAATACACTTGGTTTTTATCTGTTCAAGTACTCCCTTATACTAGAAGGATGATTAAAGTTGATCAGATTCTTTCTTCAAGTTAACCAGGATCAGGAAAGGACCTTAATACGCTTCGGCACTTATGCAGAATACAAACCATGCTGGAACAACGGTGTTATGTAGAAATCCATTCTTTACTCTTCTGTTACTTCATCGTTAATAAACTAACACACCGCAAAAATTGGATCCAACTTGAAAAATTAAATCCAAAAAAAAATGTAGGATATAACGGGCCAACTTACCAGAGTATAGCTGCCCGGGGAAGGAGGAGGGTGACGATGCTCTTCTAATTTCCAAAACGAACGATTGCTTTCTTTAAATGCTAACAGATGGCAGTTCTTTTATTTCTTTTTTATGGCGGCTTCAAATAACCAAAAGTTTTAGACCAATCAGAAAAAAGGTTAATTATTCTATTTAAAAAAAAAAATTTTTTTTTATTCTTTAAAGTTTATTATCATTTATATATATATACATTTTTATTTTTAGTTTATATTTAATAAAAATATCAGAAATACGACACCACATTACACTATTTTTGCACTATAATGGGGTATGATCCTGCACAGTTGGGAGATTCTATTTATAAACAATGCGGCTAGGAACTGACGAATCGAATTAATTCACATTCTGCTACCAACCAATTAGAAACCAGAATTGCTCCATAAATATTAAACCTTTCTGTAGCAATTTAGTCTATGTTTTCTTTGTGTCAACATGAAAAGAATCTTTTGCTCTGTGGATTTCAACTCGAGAACTGTCTAGAATTTATTAACAACCCATGATAACCAGATGACCAACTTCCAATACTTGGAGTTTGGGACCTGGAATGATGAGATGGCGAAAAATGAACAGATTTTGTGGGCCGATTCGAAAACACTTCTGGAGAAGTCTCTGGCCATATATAAAGCAAACAAAATGGACAAAAACACTGAATTAATTGTCAATAGATTTATTCCCATCATAGATGCGATACTAAGGAGTGAGGAAATAAAAATCTGGAATCCAAATCTCTATCTTCACTTTTTCAAAGCAATGAATAACCATTGTACTATGATTGGTATAGCGTGCAAAGCACAATGATATGTGTGGCCTTAAATAGCTTCTTTTTTTGTACAAGCATTTAAAATTGTCATAGACTCTTGAAAATTCAGTATGTTATTGCTATACATCTTATGAGATGACTTACTAATTGCTATAATTTCATGTTCAAATGAACAACTACAGCAGGAGTTGGAATACACTCTACTAAAGCCTTATTGTCACAGCTGCTGAATTTAAAAAATGCAATCTGGACTTGAGGACACTTTAGGAGAACGATATGCAATAAAATTCTGTTTTAAACCTGGAAAAATGCCACAGAAACGTATGGAATGCTTCAAACTGCTTTGAGACCATCTTGCATACATCGAGCATCAATTTTTGAGTGGCATAAGAGATTTAAGGAAGGCAGAGAGTTTGTGAGGAAGTATAAGAGGTGTGGGAGGAGTAAGGAAGTCAGAACACCAGAGTTGATTGGTGAAATAAAAAATTTCACAGATAAGGACTGTCGTGTGTCTTTGAGACAATAAGTGCATAGTTTGATGTCAGTGGAAGAACTGGACACAATTATTTGCAAGGAACTGAAGATGCAGAAGATTTGTGTGAAGTTTGTTTCAAGGGTGCAATCCACACTATCCTTGTCACAGACTATTTGGTAAGATGCGTATCAAGAGTTTCTTACCCTTCCTATAGTCAAGACCTTGCTTCCTGTGACTTTGGTTATTCCCTAAGCTTAAGGAAAACTTAAGCGGCTGTCGTTATGAGAATTGAAGAGATGAAAAAGGCTGTTAACAAGGGTCAATGACACACACAGGAGGACTTCTATGGGGCCTTCCAGTTGTTGGAACGGTATAACAAGTGCATTACAGCTGCAGGAGATTACTCCGAAGAGAACTAGAGTTTCATGTGTGAACTATCAATAAAAGTGCCCATACAAAAAAATCTGGAAACTTATTGAAGGCACCTCGTACCTTGATTTGTGGTATTAAATCCATTGACATGACTTTGCATGATGCCGTATTTTACACAAAAATCACAACGATCAAACCAACACCTAAAATGAAGCAACCCTAACCCTAACCCTAACCACATCCACACAAGATGAGCCTCACACATCAACCTGACCATGGCCACATCTCAGACACATGAAAATCCTCAGCACACATCAAATATCCCTGTGTGCAAGAACTACCTCAGTAGCCGACCTCATTTCAGTGAACACAACTTCCCATATCGTCACCCACCTCACACTCAAGTACAGACCCATATCGCAGCAATGGATGATGGTATGCCATCCATAAAGGAACAGGATTTTTACTTTGGGCAGGATGAAATGTGACATCTTGTTTGCCCTATCCCTACGTCAGTCATCACATCTTTAACTTCCAAGGAATCACTCATCACTCACCATTCACCGTTTGTCCAGTTCACCTTCAACATCAGGGACATAAACTTCTCTGGCATTGCAATACTAGATTCTGGATGCTCAAACTGCATCATACCAATGTCTCAGCTAAGAAACGCATGGCCTGCTCTGAGGTCCGGGTAAAAAAAATCAATGGCAGCATCGCAATCACAACATTATAAGAGGAAGGAGTTCATACTTTTCTCTCTATTAAGTCCTACCATTGCTACCAGTTGTCACCTGGCACAATTTTGCATTTTTCTACTACAGTGAGATTACACCCTCTGTAACTGGAAGATTACATACACAGACATAACATATTCCTTCCTATTTCAGCTTCCAAATTAATAAAATCTCCCTGTCAATGTTCTGGCCTTTACGATTGGCTGAAACCAGAAATTCTCATATACCAGAATGAAATAAATTCCTACATTAACGAACACTTCTATGAGTTGACAAAAATAGCGTCACCCTCCACAGGAACTAATGTTAAAACAACCAGCATTTAACAATTATTAATCATTCAGAACCAGACATTTTCATGTTGCTAACCTCATATGCCACCACAGACATTCACAGGTAAAAACTAACATAAATACAGGAGATAATAAAATTTGAGCCAATCCTCTCTTTTAAAAAAAACAGATTAATTATAATCTGTAGATATAGCACTGTGGTAGAATATTCAGCTACAGACTGAATGATCCCCTGTTCTAGTCTGGGTGTCCCTTGATTTGTAACATCATCATCGGCAGTTGAAACTCACCCATATTAAAAAAAGTCAATGCGCAGGTAATGACTAAACTACACCAATCTAGATTGGTCAAAATATCCGATGTCACAACACACTTAGCTCCTATCTAGCTGGCAACCAAAAAAAATCCGTAGAATTCAGACACATACGTTCCTCAAGATACACAACAGACACATCCACTATCATACCACTGAAATCGTTAACGTATAATCCGGCATATGGTTCCAAAACTGACATAATCCCAAACTACTTTACTCTGAAACCATAGCCCAACACCTACACATTAGAGGAAAAACTAACCTGGCTGAAGTCTAGCACAGGGCTATCACTACCAAACCACCCTAATACAGATAAATCAAAGAGGCTACTGCAAACCTACTCATTCTCTATGCTAAGATCATTTGTGCCGAAAACAACAGACAATGTATATTTATCTGAGTCATCTGTATACCAACAAATAGCCAGTTTCGCAGTCAGAAATAACACTTGATCATCCAAGCCTTGGAAGCCAAAGTCAACACCTGAATTAAATGCATGGTGAATAAGGGTATCACTGAAAACTGCAGCAACTCCAAAGGTTTTAACATTCCAGTGTTCACTGTATGCCAAAAAAACAGATAGATGCTAACTTTAAAAGAACCCTTAACAAGGTCTTAGCTGATCTTGATCCTTACCGAATACCAAAAACTGACCACGTCAACAAAATTAACAAAGCCAATGTATACTTTGCTTCCCTCAATCTATGTAGTGGCTATTGGTAAATTAAAATCCACAAGCAAGATCGATGCAAAACGGCAATCACATGGAAAGACTAATGTAATAAATACACACGTTTGACCTTTAGCCTCACTTCTGCCTGCCAAATCGTTTCCCATTGTATAGCAAAAGCCTTAGCCACAGTCACGTCCCGTGACAACATTTCATCCAATATTGGCGACAACTTGGTCCATGCTAGGACATTTAAGGAGCACATACACTCTCTCAAATAACTTTTTACTGTCCTCTGAAAATTCAGACTCAAGTTGAACCCAGACAAATGCTCCCTGTTCACACGCTGAAGCAAAATTGTAACGTTGTCCGAAAGCCAACACGTTATAGTTTTCAGTCACAAACCAGACAAAGAATAGAAAAGAACTTCAACTTGCTTTTTCTTTGTAATGACATTTATTTCCTCATTGTTACGGCCATGACGTTATCCACGTAATCTCGAACGTTATCTCGTTCCGTGCTCCACGCTTCTCTCGTGATTATCCTCTTTCCCATCTTTATAGTCTTTTATTCTTTACCAGTTCCCTCATTTTGCATGCATTTGCATATGTGCATCTGCACTATGTTACCAAATTCCTCAGATTCATAATAAAAAGCAACAGATTTAAGGTCAATTCTGAATACGTTTGTGCCATCAGAGAAATAAAGTAAAGCCCCCAACATTGAAACAAGAATTACAAAGCCTTGTCAGCTGGTTAGTGTGGCTCAGACAATTCCTCGAGAAACATCTTCACAAACAAATTAAGTTAGATATATTCTCAAAATATGTTCTCAAAACATGTTCTCAAAATACATTCTCAAAACATGTTCTCAAAACATGTTCTCCAAATATGTTCTCGAAATATGTTCTCAAAACATGTTCTCAAAACATGTTCTCAAAATATGTTCTCAAAATATGTTCTCAAAACATGTTCTCAAAATATGTTCTCAAAATATGTTCTCAAAACACGTTCTGAAAACATGTTCTCAAAATACGTTCTCAAAACATGTTATCAAAATATGTTCTCAAAATGTGTTCTCAAAATATATTCTCAAAACATGTTCTCAAAACTCATGGCTCTCATGCATGAACCTGATAAGGTTAATAAACCATTTTTCTAGATAGAGAATATCGACAGAGCCTTTGGAAAAATACAGGAACGGCTCTTCTCACCATCCATCATCACATCACGGCATTGCATGTGGAGCAATCTTAATACAAGAAACCAACAACGGGAAGAAAAATATCATAGCAGTTGTTTCCCATAAATTTAACTCTGCAGAACAGAACTGATTCATGACAGAACGGGAAGCATAGACTGTAAAGTGGGCAATATTAAAATTGAATTATTTCCTATGCGAATGCCCCTTAGTTATCTTCACCGACTACAAGTTGTTGACATATCTGGATCAACAAGAATACAATAATGCTAAAATACAGAGATAGCAAGAAGGAATCTTATGCTATAAAGTTGTCTTAGCTTAAGTTGAAGGCGAATCTAATGTATGGGCTGACATGCTCAGCAGAGGCTGCAGATAGAAGAAAGCTAAAACTCTGAATAACCCTACTCCAGCAGGCAGAATATTTGGGTTAATTGGTTCTGACCTGTGCATATACATCTTGTCCCAGTGCCTCAGTGAGTTTAACGGCTTGCAGCTCATCCTCAAGATGCACCCACTATAAAACACCTACACTCAAAAGCGCATCAATGGTGCATTCTTAGCTTGCCATTCTACCTCTACCTTTTCTACTGAAAGAATCTGTAACCACCTTGGTATCGCAAATGAATAATAGAAAGAAAAAAGTGTAGAGACTAGCTAAATCAAGTCACTCGTCACATAATCAGAAGAATCTATTCAGCCGGAATTTATTAATGTCAGGAGCAATTTGATTTTGTCACTGTTTTCTCATGCAGTTCTGTCAGCACCTAGAATCGTAGTTGTAATGCATTTTATTTTTACACACAAATCCATGGGACTATATTTTTTTCTATTCGTGTATGTAGACAGTGAATAGGCTGGAACATTCTAGCCATTCGTCTAGCCAGAACCACTAACAATAGTTTCCCACACTCTTTATCTGTGCCTAAACCTAAACGTAGATTCCATTGACAAAGCTTCTTTCTTAGAACTGCACGCCTGTGGAACTCTCTTCTGTTGGCCTGCTTTCCAGCTGACTACAATCTGATTGTCTTCAAGTTCAATGTAAACAAGTTCTTGATGAACCGTCCTGCTATGCAATCCAACTAACAAAAATTCCACTTGTGTTTACTACGCGATAATCACATTGATTAATGTATACCCATTAACTCTTATCCTCGAGTGGTCTCCAGGCTTTGATAAGTGGTGATTTCTGTGTAAAAATAAAAAAAGCCTATATAAAAGGGCCAACGCGCCAAAAGCAAAACAGTCTCCACAATGTTTCCGTGATTTCCAAACAGCTTTTCGTGGGCTTCTTCACTGCTGCTCAAAATTATCAGATGTGTTGGACTTTGTCACAGGACTTAAAAAACTGGACCGCGTAAGAATGCCAAGTTTAAACTGCAAACAGACAAATTACTCAATTCTTTACTTAATGAAGCTCACGCGAACAAAAATGAATGAATATTTTTTGCTTACAAAACCCTTACCCTCCTGGTATACTTCATTCACAGAGTTTTCTTCATAAAATATGGTGACCATAGTGATTTCCTCACTTGAGAAAGATTTCCTCAGTCATGAAAGAGTTTCAGTTATATCCTTACAAGTATGCAAATATTTTTTTTTTTTCACTTGCATGCCGATTCTCAACTTTCATCTTATAAAATGCATATTGCTCCACATTATTAACGGACTTTAATCTTTTTAATTTCGTGGGGAGACCTCGAACATTCAAGAATGACTTTAAGTTGCACATCTTCCATACACAAAATAAACTATTTATGGTTAAATAAAATTTATTATTTTAAAATTTAGAATTCGTACCCGAGCTGTTACTATTTACTGTTGTCTTTTTTTTGTTTTTCTTGTCAGGGAAAGGATTTTCTGCCTATGCTCTCCTCACTGGCATGAATTTGAAGGCTGGTTGATGCCCCTTCACCCTACAAGACCTTAGTAAAGATCATCAGAACTCTCAAGTGATCACATATTCATCCGGATGACCACCGAGTTATGCTTATTAAAAAAACATTTGCACCATTTTTTTCCTGGAATCAGGCACCCCCTTTTTTTGATAAGAGACAGTAAACATTCCTCAGTTGTTATCCGTAAATTGATCAAGTACTTTTATTTTGAAATAAGAAAATCATTTTTAAGCAATTAATGGGAATTCATAGACATTACAAAATAAATCTCGCAGGTTTAAATTATTCAATTATCTCCCTTGGCTTTTTGTTTTGTAAAGATTGTGTTCCTAATGTCTTAAAATTTAATTTTTTTTATTTAAAAATAAAACTACTTAATCAATATACGTGATTTTTGGAATATGATATTTTCGTTTCGTCACTGCTATGTACATACACTACAGTCTTTTCTTTATTCTTATTTTTAGGGATAGTGCAACAGATAAAGGTCGGAATAGTGGTCCAAATAAAAGAAGTTAAACATTTTGACCTTTTCTTTCTCTTTCTCTCTTTTTGTTATGCCTTTCTGAATAAACAATATATATTTGTCTTTTCTTTTCTTTCTTTTTCAGCATTATCAGTTGAAATATTTCTGTTGTTCGTCTGCTCTTTTTTTTTCTCTTTCTACCCCCCTCTCTCCGTTCTTCCCTCTTTCTCCCGGTTTCTGTATTAAAATTTATTTTTTTATTTTAACCTATGTCTATCGAGATAAAAACGGGTCTAACAGGTTTTCAATTTTTTTTTTTTTACTTTCCATATTAATTTTTACAATTATTTTGTCTATTTTTTTTTTTTTTTAAATATCAGCGTCTGGAATTCTCCCGCCAAAAACAGGTAGGATATCCTCCATTTGCTTTATAACCACAGGAAACTTACCACCATAACATCGGCTAATGGTTTGTCTCATACTTCTTTTAAAATTTAAATTGCTTTTAATGTCATTTTTCTTACTTATTTCCAAATTGTACCTATTTTTACTTGAGAAAAAAAAAATCTGCTAACTTTTGATGAAAATAAGTGATTCCTAATCGAGATCCTCATAGTCTCCCAGGGTTTAAAAGAAATTGGGACTTCTACACTATTGGGACGAGATTTCTGAGTTGATAAATGGAGTTTTCAGATAAAAGAACAATAATTTCAACTAATTTTTTTTTTTTTTTTGTAAAGTCTAATGTTACAATGGTAGCCTCCAAATTCTGCAGTTGGAATTATCTGAATATTATTGAATTAAAATTTTATTCGTGTTAGCAGGTGAAAAATTTCGGTCATCTTGTTTAAATCGAAACGGAGATTACCTCCCTTTTAAACTCTCCCGTGTCTTACGATCGTTTTCATCAAATTCTATTTTTATTTTCTTTAATAAATAAGTATCTACCTTATCGATTTTCATAATTTTTGGATATAATCATCTTAAAAATACGAGAAATACATAGATACCATTGTTTTCATGTGAAATTCAGTATTATGATTTCCGAAATTTCGTCCCAATAGTGTAGAAGCGCCAAGAAACCTATTAAGGAGTCCACGAATAAAGGGGGACGTTATTTACAGTAGCCAATAAACAAGGGGTTGTGTGAAAAGAAAGAAACAAACAGAAAAAAACAAACAAATAAACAAAAAACAAAGGTGCTTCTTCGTTATAATAACGAAATTTTAAAATCGAAATATTAAATTATTTCAAGTAAAACTTAATTGTCATGTCGAATTTAGTAACATATCAGAAAAGTACGAAAATCTATAAAATAAAAGATTAATTATTAATGAAAATAGTTTTCGAAATACAATTTCACGTTCATACATAAATACACAGCATGGTGGCAGGGGAAGTAACTCGGTCTGTCTTGTTACAATTAGTGGTGGACTACTGGTGGATATCACGCAAATCATAGATTTGTGAAAGTACATGTTTTATGTAATAATATTTAACTAATTGTGACATAATTGCGTTAAATAGTTAACAAAACAAAACAAACAAAACACAAACAAAAAACAGGCGAAACAAATATAAAAGTGAAAAGACTCCTGGGGAACGACAGCTAATTTAATAATATATATTTTTGGTGCTTAAAAGTCTATCTTCCTATTTACTTGCCTCTCCACGAGGGCGGAGTTCGACACTAGGTCGGTTTTTAATGTGGGGAAAATCCAGCTCTCAAAAAGGGGCATTCTGGATAGAAACAAAAATAAAAATGGTCTTAATCTGGAAGGACCCCCCCCCCCCCTCACTGACCGAGAACAGAAAAAGTGAAGTATAATATCAGAACAGATACTATACTTTGTTACATTTTTTTTTATTTTATTTAGTACTACATTTTGTTCTTAGCCAAAAGGGCAAGGAAGTGTATTTTTTTTATTATCGAATGCGGGGGTGAGGAGGGAGAGGCGTGTATCTATTTGGTTGCTAAGCAACATCATAAACATCAGCAGGAGCTTATTCGGTTATACTTTTTCACAGAGACTTATTAGAAGAGACGTTGCTAATCTCTCGCTGCAGTGGTGCAGTGCTGCCTGCAGTGCTGCTGCTGCACTCTCATTTTCATGGTTATTCCTTGTAATGCATCCACAGCAAGAAGATATCTTCCGAGCACAACAGAAAAAAAAAAAAAAAAATTAAAAATCTTCTTTCTCTACCTATCATCAGGCAAAATTTCCTTGTGCAGATTTTCTTTGCAAGAGCTTCCCATTCGTGGAGCACTGGAGCAGTACCAAGACACTGTGCTCCAGTGGAGCACAGTGTCTTGGTACTGCTTTCTTGCATATTACAGCACAACCGTCTTCAAATACGATGTCAACAAATAACTGTCATAAACAATCCTCATAAGTAATGCATTTCATATATTATTTATTTTTTGATACTTGTACAGTTTAATCAAGACATTAAAAAAATGAAATGGTAAATATCCAGATCCGCTACTACAGAACACCGACCACTCTAATTTGTTTTTTTTGTTTTTTGTTTTTTTATAGGTAATTGAGGTCGCTGACAACGAATCTGATAGTCAAACTTGGGGCAAATTTACCGTTTGCATGGTATTTACCCCTGAACCCACGAACTACTTTCCACCATTTTGCAGCTTCCGTTTACGCTACGCGCATGCACGCTGTAGCATAAACGACGGCTTCACCAAGCAAACTACGTTGGGGGAGGGGATTTTTTTTTTCCAGGGCATAGAATTTTCTAATTTTCAAAAATACATTATAGCACTTTTTGGGTGGAAAATTTAAAATTAGCTGAAAAAGAAATAAAACAAGAAAAGGAAAGCACTCCAAGTTGGAGTAGGGGGGGGTTTAATTTATCTGTTTTTTTTTGTTTTTTTTTACCTGGAACATAGAATTTTTAAATTTTCAAAAAGTAACGCACCGACATTTACCAATTAGAACACCATTTAACATTTTCCGAAGATTTTACTGTTTACATTGGGGGCGCAAGCAGAGGGGGGGGGGCGGATGTGATGTTGGGGCGCCCCCAACATCACATCCGCCACCCCCGCTCGCGCCCCCAATGTAAGCAGTAAAATCTTCGTAAAATGTTAAATGGTGTTCTAATTGGTAAATGTCGGTGCGTTACTTACGAAAAGAAGTTTAACTAAACTGGAAAAGCACCTATTAAGCCACATAAGTTCTATAATTGAATCCCCCTCCCGCAAAAAAAAAAAAAAGAATGAAAAACATAAAGATGTTTGGTGCTTATGTTTTTGTAAACCACATTAAAAACTACGTTAGACAAAAAAAAAAATAAAAAAGTCCCCCAATTTGTTGTACTTTTCTTTAACTGTAAGTCATGAAAAAAATGTCAGTCCGTAATTTTTTGATTGGTACGCCATGTAAGAAGGCAGTTTGCTAGAAGAAGCAAGCCGTCGTTCATGCGTAGCGTAAACGGAAGCTGAAAAATGGTGGAAAGTTATTCGTGGGTCCGGGGGTTAATACCATGTAAACGGTAAATTTGCCCCAAGTTTGACTATCAGATTCGTTGTCAGCGACCTCAATTACCTAGAAAAAAAAAACAAAACAAATTAGAGTGGTCGGTGTTCTGTAGTAGTGGATCTGGATATTTACCAATGAAAATATTGAAAAAAGTACGTACTCGTTATGGAATTAAGTTTTCATAAAAAAAAAAAAAAATCACTTCATTTGATCAAGTATTTTTTTTTTTTTTTTACAGAGGAAAATCAAATTTTAATGAGATCGATCGGGGTACTCTTGCATAATTTTACCCGAATTCTCGTGAATTTCCGTCAAACATGGATCGGGCGAGACTGGTAATCATCGGTCGAGCGCGTTGTTCAAATGTTGAAACGCTTATTTTATTTATTTAAATTTTTTTTTCTGTTATGTTTTTAGTAAATTTTAAGGTGATATTAAGGGGTGACTTTTTATTTTCTGATTAGTTAGTTATTTATTATTTATTTAAGTGAATTTTTGGGAGTTTCATTAGCCAATGAAAAAGCGCAATCTCGCCCGATCCATGCTTGACGCGAATTCACGAAAATTTAGGTCAAATTATGCAAGAGTATCTCGATCGGGTCGCAGCCATCTTGTTTTTCGCAGATGACGAAGGGGGGCGCCAGGGGAGATAACTCCATTCACCGCTTAGAGATTGTCAAAATTTGACGAGATTATTTTTGAAACAATGGGCAGAAAAAATACCTAGATAAATGTTCTAGTTTTTTTTTTTTTTTTTTTTTAACTTATTTTACAAAGTTTCTCTGTCATTTTTTAACCCCTTTTTCATTTTGTCCTCTGTTAATCACTTTTTGCGTTTAAAGCCCCCCCCCCTCCTCCTCGTCCCCGGAAATAATGGTGACAATACGATCGATCTTATTAAAATTTGATTTTCCTCTGTAAAAAAAAAAAAAAAAAAAAAAATCCAAACTACTTGATGAAATTATATGATTTTTTTTTGTATAAAAACTTTATTCTATAACGAGTACGGACAATATATAATTTTTTTTTTTTTTTTTTCAATATTTTCATTTTTTTTAATGTCTTGATTAAACTGTACAAGTACCTATTTTGTATTACTTGGATTCATCGGGCTACTGTTCTCATCTTGAGTGTGACGTGACACTCAAGACGAGAACAGTAACAGTAGTTGTGAGAAATTCCAGTTATAATGCCATTTTCATGTTTTAAGCCGCCTACACACATTTCTTGTAGTCAGCCTGTGATTGGTTAATTTGTATGGGCTAAGATAATTACTTGGCCCCTTTTTTGTAAACATCCATTTGTTTTTCAGTCTACAAAAACCTCCAGCAAGAGCGAGACTCACGAAAAGTCGGCTCTGAGAAGAATGCCTTATTGAGAATGGAACCGCAACAATTTCTTATTGTTTAAATCACCTAAATGTTTGGTGAAAAAGCACTTGAAATCTCTACAAGCAGAGACACCTTTATATTGTGCCGAAGATATCAAAATTAGAGGATGGCATCATTGAACATTTTAATCATGTTTATATCATCTAAATGTTTGAACTTTTCTAAATTCAATTAGGGTCCCATGGGACACGATTTATGCGTAATTAAAGGCACCAAAACTCTTGCCGAGAACACCATGAATTATCATCGACTTTTTCGAAGGAAAACCACGTTACCACTCCAACAAAGGGAGTTAACTACTGGCTCCCAATTTGGAAGGCAAAGCTGACCCACCGTTTTGCAAGGACTGTACCCGGACCAATAACCTTTCTTTAATGTTATAACTGAATAAAATTTGAGGTATGGTTTTGTACTTGTGGAATTATTTTTGCCTCAGCCAGGGAATATTTAGTTTGTGAGATTAATTTCTCACATAGTCCGATGAATCCAAATAATACGAATAACCAATCCTCCAAAAGCATTTATTACTGTTACTTTCCTGTCCGGACACCACTTAAAAGTCTCTCGCCATCGTGCATCTCACCCGGTGTACACTTTCCTTCTCCGACCTCACGCCGGCCGTAGTCAGCAGTTTCTCACCTTCGACTTTAAATGTCTGTTGGGTTTGTGTTACTATACACATAGATTCAATATGTGGCCAAAAATCAATTATATAACAAATAAATGTCATCAAAGACAAGATAAGTTACTCTTCTATCTATTGTAAGAAATTATTTCTCACATCCCAATTTACTCCCTGCAGAGGCAAAAGAATCCACAAATACAGCTCAAAATTTAATCAAATCTAACAGCAATGAAAGTTTATTGGTTCTGGTATGGTCCATTTGCAAAACGGTGGCCTGTTTTGCCTCCATACGCATGGAGCCAGTAGTATGAATTCCTATTGTCGGAATGTTAGTTCTTTGTTCCTCAAAAGGATCCATGTATGTTCATGGTGGAATATTGGCGCCTATAATTAGGTATAATGTGAGTCACTTGGGACTCTAGAGGAATTGAGATAAGATCCAATATTTGGTAAATAAACACGAAGAACTGTTCTTGAATGTCATCCTTAATTTAGATAGATTCAGCAGTATAAAGTTGTCTCTGCTTGGAGAGATGTGGTTTCTTGTTCACCAACTATTTGGTGATACAACAAGAAGGAATTGTGACTCCCTCCAGTGTAGGAGCCGCTGGGTTTTGAGTCCATCCGTTTGCCGAGTTCCTGTGTGGACTGAAAGTAAAAGCATGACACAAAAAGCACGCCAAGCAAATCACCTGACACATTCAAAATTAACCAATGACGGCTAACCAAACCACCATAACTGTGTGGGCGGCCAAACAAAACAAGAAAGATGGCGCCTGTATATGGAATTTCTCACACTATCTGCAAAAGTTTTTAGTGGTTTTACTCACTTTAAAACGTGTAATCGGTTCGAAAATCATACACTGTTTATTGGTATATTTGAAAAAGCAAAATGGCGGTGTGCTCGCTGTTGAATACGGTAAGTTTGGGAAAATGAGTTCAAACTACATAATTATACAAAATACTGTTAGAAAGTCAATCAATATATGTTACCGTGATGTAGTCGAATTGAATTATTGCCCTTGAACTTTGGTAAAAAATAAAACAATATGGCCACTCTTGACCTCCTTGTGACTTCCTCATATAATTTGATTTACTTAATTAAAAACATACTACTTGATCAACTTACACAATTTTTGGAATATGATATCTTCGTCCCATGACAAGTATGTACGTTATAAAGAGTTTTCTGTATTTTTATTTTTTTTAATCAAGTGTAATTTTCAAAAATGCACCACATTCTTTATTACTTAGAACATATAATAAAGTACAACTGAATTATCTAGATATGACCAGTGTTGCAAAGGGGAGGGGCAGAAAAATTTTTTTCCTCTCAAGGATAATGTAGATATTCCTGGGACCAGACCAGAAAGACTTGTATCTTGCTGAAAACATGAAATCAACATTTTGGTAATATTTTAATTTTTATAGATTTAAAACACCTATAAATCGACACAAAATTTACAAGGTGCTTCTATTAGTTTGTCCAACTCCTATACATATATATATATATATATGTATATATATGATGGCAGCAAATTCGCTTTCGAACATTGCCATCACTCGATATAGCACAAAAAAAAAAGAAAAAAAAAAGGTATATAGAAACACGAAAACATTCAGTGATGGGCTGCACGAATGTGGCTTTTAAGCCCTGCTAAACTCCGGCATTCCTTAGCACACATTGTACAGACATGTGTACCACTAGCAGCACGTTCTTGCTGTTCTTTTATATGCAGGATCAAATGCCGTTTCAAACCGCTTGTCATTTTGTACATCCACCCGCAATTGACACAGGTTAACTCTGGCAACTCATGACTACTTTGTGGCCCGCTGCGCCGATGAGCAGACTTCTGACTCATCAGCCCAGCTCTGCTAAGGCATATTCTTCCTCACACCTCACACTCCAGACCAATTTGGCTCCCCCTCCCATCCACGGCTCCTTTCACTCTCCCTTTCCGGATATCGCACTTCAGATGCTCATACTGGGTTAGATTCGCCTCAAACTTGCCCACACTTCCCTGCACGGTCCTTCTCCACCCTCCGCGATCCAAAGCAAGACTCTCCCAGGTTCTTTCATCAATCTCACATTTTTTAAGGTGGATCTTAAACAATCCTTAAATCTCAATTTAGGCTTTTGAACCAGACGTCTATCCTCGGCGAGCTCGCCATAAAGGAGTTGTTTGCGAAGTCGACTGTCTAACATCCTCACCACATGTTCACTCCATCTCAGTCTATGCTTAATAACGTGAGCCTCAATGCTAAGGCATTGGGTCCGATCAAGCACCTCCACATCACTGACATACATCTGCCAACCCACACCTAAGATTCGCTGTAGGCACATCTGGTGAAACCGCTCGAGACGTCTCAAATGCTCCCTGTATGTTGTCCAAGTTTCACAACCATAGAGAAGAGTAGAGAGAACGCATGTGGCATAAACCTTAATCTTAGTTGGCAGCAAGATCCCATGACGTCTTCACAAACGCCCGTCCAACTTTCCGAAGGCATCACTTACCCTGCTGATCCGTAACGATACCTCATCATCCAGGGCACCAGACATACTCAGTGTGCTACCCAAGTATACAAACATAGAGACAACCACTATCCTTGACTCACAGATATAAACTGATGGCGCATAGTATGGCATACCCGGAGCAGGCTGATACATTAAGACAGTTTTTTTCAGATTGATGGTCAGGCCCAATGCGCTGCAGGCAACCGCAAAAGCATCCACAAGATGCTGCATATCAGTCACCATATGAGCCACCAGATCACAGTCATCCGCATAGAGCAAGTCACAAATCCTGTTAGTGAGTACCTTTGTACTTGCATTGAAGCGCCTAATGTTGAACAAACCCCCAGTAGTTCGGTAACAAATATAGACACCATCAGAGCACCCCCCAAATGCCATCCGAAAGACCATGGTGAAATACAACGCAAAGAGTGTGGGTGCTGGAATGTCTCCCTGCTTAACACCATTTTCTACTGAGATAGGATCAGCCAGCTTTCCCCAACATTGATCATAGCCTTCATATCATCGTGGAAGAGCTTTAAGGTATATATATATATATATATATATATATATATATATATATATATATATATAATCATTAAAATAATAATTTTTTTAATAGCTACAAACACTAGTGTTTCATCCTTTTGGGAATCGTCAGTGCACGGTGACACGATTACTACTGGTTGGGAGATTAGAACCTGGCCACGAAGCCATCTCTGACTCCATTAGCAAGGCACGACTTTTGATTTTCATTAATGATTTCGCTTTTAAATATAAGCGTAGTTGCCTGGAGAGATCTCCAGTTACTAAATACTAGAAGACTGAAACATGCTCATGACTTTGTAGCAACACATTACTGCTTATGTAAAAACAGCTTGAAAGTATATATATATATACTAGCAAAAGTACCTGTCGTTGACTGGGTTCAAAAACAGCCTACAGAAGATGGACTCTGATTTATGAAAGTATGATAGGTTATGAAAAGGAAGGGTTGTAAAGAGATAGGTTCGAATTTGGGGGTATCAAAACCAAAGCAAAATATGATGAAAGTAAAAATAAAATAGATAAACCTCATAATTTATTATACCATACCTGTTCACACTGAAACACTTATCACAATATTCTGTGGATCTATATTAAAAAACCTTGTTAAACTTTGTGACATATTTCCATTCTATGAAGGTCAAGCGCGAACGAACAACCCATAATTTTATTATACTATATTTCTTCAAACTGAAACATAATTCTCAAAGTATAGTTACGCGGATAGGTATGAAAAGTCTTTATTAAAGTTTGTGCCTATTTCCATTCTATGGAGGCCATGCGCGAATGCAGACCCCACAATTTTATTATACCATCCCTATTTAAGTTAAAACATACTTATCAAAGTATTATTATGTACATCTATATCAAAAACACTTGTAAACGTTTTTTTTTTTAATTTTTTAATTTTTTATTTCCATACTTTGTGGACCAGGCGCATATGCAGACCCCACAATTTTAATGAATCATCATTATGCCAGATCAAACATACCATTCCTGTGTCTCTATACATCTTCTATCATTATATGTGATCAGTTTTTAAAAATAGTCAACCATATAGGAGCCTATTCGTGACCAGACACACACACAGACGTTCAGCTTTATATATATATATATATATATATATATATATATATATATATATATATATATATTATTTTTTTATTTTTTAGAGGGAATTAGACTTGGAGTCTAAAGAGCAGAGTTTATTTTAATGTATTAGTAAATGTATTAATACTGTTAAAAGAAATGTATTAATACTATATACTATAAGAAATCAGTGCTCATATATATATATATATATTTTTTTGTTTTTTTACATGGAGGTCACCACTTATCAAGGCCCGGAGGCCACTCAGGGATAAGGCTTATTGCGTGTATAGTAATCAATGAGATAGTATTGTAGTAATCATTAGTATTGGAGATTTGATAGAGTGTCTTACTCAGGTCTGTTACTATAGAGGACACATCCTTTTTAAACATAGAATGCAGAGGTAGATCAGATATGAATGTACGGAAGCTATCCCAGTCAGCCATAGAATATCGATATACAGTACGGTGGAAAGGTACGTCTGAAGACTTTTATTACATTTCATTTTTATCTTAATTGCTACAACGGAGTGGTCGGAGGATCCCAGAGGAGATAGAATGGAACATGAACATAGCTCAGGGGAAGTTGTGAGGAAAATGTCTAGAAGGTTTGCATACTGACCGGTGATAGACTGGCTCAAATTGAAACAGATTTTATAATGGAGATAAAAAAGGAATATCTTCCTTACACATGACTAAAATGCTAGTTTTATTTTGGTGTCTTTAACTGCCCCCCACCCATTTTGATGAGGAGACTTTGTTTTTAAAGGATAAAAATTTTGTCGAATTATTGTCAATATTTATTGTCAATTTAAATAAAATGAACATCGTTTCTGAAATGATTGTACAATCTAGTTGATTTTTTTTTTTTAAACTGATTTTAATTAAAAATATGATCCGTTTTACTCATATATATATATATATATATATATATATATATATATAAAATTGTGGATATCACAAGGTGATTATTTAATTATGTGATATCCACAATTTTCTTCTTTTTCTTTCAACCGTTTTGTTGTCTATTTGTTACTTTATGCTGTACTCAGAAGAATGACATTTTGATTTATCAAAATATAAATCAGATTTATTGTGGACTAGCCTGGGTGTCTGGTTTTGCCCAGGTGTTTGGAGGTGTGTGTTATACAGAAAACAAAAAGTGGTAGTAGGCAGACAGGCAGACAGGCTCGAACCCGTACCAGGAAGGAGGAAAGGAACATGAAAAAAAAACGTGACGTGTTTGCTGTTGCGCCCATTGCCAAACTGGAAGTGATGTAGGTTTAAATTAAGGCTAGATAATCGAAAAGAGGCGATGACTTTTGAAAATATCGGTGAAAAAAGCGACTCTTCCCTGTAGAAAAGTGCCCAGTTGAGGGTGCAGGAGTTAATGTTTTTAGCCAATTTTTCGATATCTGTCGTCCAAAGGGTTGAGCTTCATAATGATACTGATCTCGTGAAAATCAGTCGCCTCTGTCGAAAGTTTTAGGTAGACATATATACATGCATGCATGCATACATACATACATACATACATACATTTAAACAGACGGGTGAGATTCATATTATAGATATTTGTGTTGGCAGTGGTGAAGTGGGAGAGAATGGTTTCAACTTGGGTGTTGGCTGACAGTGTACTGCTGGATTTCGGTCTCTCTCTCTTTGTCAGTCAAACAAAACAAACTACTGTCAACTCAATTCCAGCCTTTATGTAATTTGTTGTGACCTTTTTGACAATAGATTAACCTTTCATTTGATGGCATCAAAACAAGTTCATTAACCTGGACGAATCATTCTCACTGTTTTTTTTTTTTTCAATTCATTCTGGATTCTCAATATTTCGCTTGCATATGCAACAATAGGAAACTATAAATGCATTGGACAGTGTTAACTTCAGAGGCATTAGTGTCTCCTTCCTCCTCCATATTTTTTCTTTTAGATTTCCAAATGCAGAAATTGCTATTCCTATTCTTCTGTTAATGTCAGATGAGAATCTTGGAACCACTGAGCTAAGAAACACAAAATGTTCATTTTTTTTTCAGCTGTTTTGTTGTCTATTGAGATATCGCTAGAAGATGAAAATATTTTGTATTTGTCTGCGTTCACTTTCTGTCTCCATTTTTCACACAAACTTTCAAGTGCAGAAGTAGAAAACTTATTGAAGACAGTGGCAACGAACATGATGTCATCAGCATAACGAATATTAGAAGAAAGAGCTCATTGTTATGCATCAGTGTTTCTAGAAGTGTAATCCATATTTAGTTTCAGAACAGTTTCCGATGGTTCATTATTCTACACAAGTCCTGAGAGGTGATTGGTTTGCAGTAGACAGTTCCACAGAGCAAAAGATTCTTACCGTGTCGAGATGGAAAAAACATGCGAAATTGCTACAGAAAAGGTTTAATATTTATGGAGCAATTCTGGTTTCTGATTGGTTGGTAGCAAAACGTGAATTAATTCAATTCGTCAGTTCCTAGCAGCATCGTTTATAAATAGAATCGCCTGACTGTGTGGGATCATACCCCATTATAAGTCAAAAATATTGTAACAGTGTTGATCCATTTTTTTTCATCGCAAATTCCCTAAAAAATGTCAAATAGGACAAATACAATAAAAAATTTTAAATCTTGCACAATGATACTCAATTGTAGATATGTAGCAGTTACGAACATTGGAACTTCTTTTTTCTTGCAAAGAACGGTCCCTACTAGGTAGTTTGGTCACATGAGAACAATTGAACTCCTGGGTGTATTATTTTAAACTAGAAATTTGAAGGACTCCTTCCGAGCTAGATGCTGGAATGCAGAAGTTGCTATTGTTATATTGCATATCTCTCCAGATTTGTATGTGCAAAAGATAAGTAGCAGTACCAACAAAATACAGAATTAGTAGAAGTAGCAATAGTGACAGCAATGTTGATACTGGAACCCAACCCTGTTTGTTGACATAAACCAATTATATTTAGACTGTTTTTGTTCTGGGTCCACATTATCAGATAATTCACAATTCATTTTAGCAAGAAAAATAGTAGAAAAAACTATTCGGTTTTAAAAATCTGTGCCTAAATCCAAACGTAGATTCCATGAGCCAAGCTTCTTTCTTAGAACTGCACTCCAGTGGAACTCTCTGCTGCTTGCCTGTTTCCCACCTGACTACAACTTGGACGTCTTCAAGTCCAACATAAACAAACTCCTGACAAACCGCCCCCTTAAGAAAGACACTCTATCAAAACCCCCAATACTAATGATTACTACAATAGTATCTCATTGATTACTGTACACGCAATAACCCTTATCCCTGAGTGGCCTTCGGGCCTTGATAAGTGGTGACCACCATGTAAAAAAAAAAAAAAAAAAAATAATAATCAAGTCTGAAGTGTGAACATTGCAATTCAGGGGTCTCCAATGACGTGTATTGGCACAAATAATTAATTTTAAGGGACACAGTGATAGTATAAGTTTTACTTGAATATATCCACAAATTTATCAACATTAACTCGAAATGGACAAGTGAACATATCTCTTAGATAACTCCTTACCATGAGTCAAAACACAGAAACTAACACAACACGAAATAAAAAACAACAACTCCCTATTGCCCAATGCTCTTGTATCTTAAACTAGGTCCTAGAGTGAAGTGTAAATACTAACAGCAGCAGTGTGTATCCTGGCCTCAGAGACTATGGTTGTTATTGTTAATATCTCAACAATCAGCAGCAGCGCTGTTGCCACTGTTACTATCTTTTCGACAATCGGCAGCACAGTCGCTAGCGTCATCAAACAATACAATACTATCAACAATACGATAAACAGCTACAGGAACAAGGACTGCTATCATCATTAAACTGACTACCTCTCTCGACTTGGAAGATAGTGGCACATCTTAATAATTAACAGAGGACAATACTAACCTAACTAATCCATCCAGGCAAAATGTGTGTTAGTGTGTGTGTGCATTTTTTGTGTATGTCTGCCAAAGGCTTTTGGGGGTGGAGGGCTCGGTGGGAGAGTCACTGTTTCTTACAACTTTTTATATGCTACCTAGATTATAATATCTACGATTCACAAAATGGGGTCATGTGTATCTTTTATTTGGGCAACTTTTACACGCTATTTTCGCAATTTTTAAAAAATCTCCTCGTGTTTGTTTGCCTTTTCTGTATATAAGCGAAACTGAATCCATAGTAAACGAACCTCCCTGGCACTCGTGCAGAGGTCCAGAAAAGCAATCAGCTTTGATCAATGCAGCGGAAACTCTTTATATCAGACAATTGCTATTCATTTGGACACTCCCCTTTTTATGAGGGAGCTGGTTTTCCCCAACATTTTGGAGAAAACTGGCTTGCAGCCAAAGGTATGTCGCGTGATGTTTACACACCTGTCACTTAACTTTTTAATTGTTAAATTAAAACACTTTTCAGTTCCTGTCCCGTCATGGCCGAGTGGTAAGACGTCAGGTTTTTTCACACTTTCTTTTCCACGTTTGCCTCAAGGGTTCAGGTTCGAGCCTACTACAATTTTTTTTTTTTTCTCGACACACACCTCTAAACATCCGGGTAACGCTGGGCATCCACACTAGTCTATAATATAAAAGGCAAAATGTGTGTGTGTGTGTGTGTGTTTGTATGTCTGGCAAAAACTTTTGACAGACGCGTCGGACTGTGACAAAATTGGTATCATTTCAAAGCTCGATGTCTCGGACGAAAAATATCAGAAAAATTGGCCATAAACATTAATTCTTTCACTTTCAATTAGGCTGTTTTTTACAAGGAGGGGTCATTTTTTTGTTGACATTTTTGCAAGTCATTTAAACCTCGCATCAACGACACCGCATAAAATATTATTTGGACCGCCCGTCATATCATAATCGCGATGGGCGCATCAATAAGATCATTTGCTTTTTTTCACCTCCTTTTCCTGCTGTGTGTTTCAGGTTTAGCCTGCTTACTATTTCTATTTTTATTTTTTTTTTTTTGTGTGCTTGCACAGATACTCACTGCTATTTTGAGTTGTTTTAATTCATTTTTTTTTTCTTTAAGGACTTTGGTTGCTCAACCAACCCCCTTACACACACCTCAACACACCTGGGCAACGCCAGGCACCCAGTATTATATACAAGGTTGAATGTGTGTTTGTGTGTGTGTGTGTTTGTATGTCTGCCAAAAACTTCTGACACATGCAACGAACACTGACAAAATTGGTATAGTTTGAAAGGTCAGTCTCTTGGATGACAAATATCCAAAAATTGGACAATAAGATTAATTCTTTGACCGTCAAACTGGCGGCATCATATGTCATGGTGGGCACGGACGCTAAGCAGTTGGTGTTCTTTTTCACCTTCTTTTCCTCCTTCGCGGTGCAGATTTGAGCTTGTTTTTTTTCCCCTACAATTAGAGGCTCCCAAATGCTACTAATTTCTAAGCTTGGTCTGCTTAGTAATCTTTTCTTTTTTTTTTTTTTTTTTTAAAGCATATGTGCTGCCACCTTGGGTCATCTGACCCTCCACCTTACATCTCTGTCAATTATTTTGACCTCGTTTCATAAAGGGAAGTGTGTTCTTTTTTCTTTCCATATGTGATCAGCTAGTCCCGACTTTTCTACCTCTTGTCATGGCTTTACGGTGTTCTTCTAGCCTTATCTTTATTCTGTTATCTATTGAAATATTATCTATAAAGGGAGAAATAATTTTATATTTGCCTGAGTTTATTTTCATCCCCGTTTTCTCACACACAGCTTCTCTGTGCATAAGTAGAACGCTTTCACTTATTAAAGAAAACAACAATCAGCATAATGAATATTAATAGAAAGATGATCGACTGAGCTTCAATCTGTTTCCTCCTTGTAAGACAATCACAGCAAAAAATCATTTTCTACCTGAACTGCAATCCTCATAGGTATTCGAATTTTGTCTTTTTTTAATTTAATTTCAATCCTCTCATAATATTCTTCATCATTCAACTGACAATCCATTCATCTTATTAACCCTAATCCTCAAGTGGCTTTCTGCCTTGATGTGTGCTGACTTATGAGTGCAAAGAAGAAAACAAAGAAGATTGCCGACTATATAGTTATTTAATCACAAATTCCAAGAAAACATTGACAATGGGAGGAGATAAAAGATAACCTTGGTATACCACTGCAGTTGCTTTGAACCCATTCGTAAAATATCCATTTGCATATTTTTGCAAGTGCAGACGAGGTGCCTTAAATAAATTTCCAGACTTTTTTTGTACAGGCATTTAAAATTGTTGTAGATTCTTGAAAATTTAGTATGTTATTACTATACATCTTATGAGATGACTGACCAATTTTTATGAATTCAGGTTCAAATGAACAGCTACAGCAGGAATTGGAATACACCCTACTAAAGCCTGATTATCATATCTGGTGAATTTCAAAAATGCAATCTAGCTGTGAGGACATTTTAGAAGAACAATATGCAATAAAATTCTGTTTTAAACTTAGAAAAAATGCCACAGAAACGTATGGAATGCTTTAGACTGCTTTTGGACCATCTTGCATAAATCGAGCATTAATTTTTGAGTGGCATAAGAGATTAAAGGGAGTCTGAGAGGTGTGGGAGGAGCAAGGAAGTCAGAACACCAGAGTTGTCATGGAGAAAGACTGTCGTGTGTCTATAGAGACAATAAGTGTACAGTTTGATGTCAGTGTGGGAACTGTACACACAATTATTTATAAGGAACTGAAGATGCAGAAGATTTGTGTAAAGTTTGTCCCAAAGGTGCTCAGAGACGATTAGAAAGAAAGGCGTTGTCATGGGCATCAAGATAGTTCCTCATCCTCCCTATAGTCCAGACTTTGCTCCCTGTGATTTATTCCCTAAGCTCAAGGAAAACTTTAGAGGCTGTCATTATGAGACAATTGAGAAGATGAAAGATGGTGTGACAAGGATCATTGACACGCTCAAACAAGCGGACTTCCATGAGGTCTTGCAGAAGTTGTTAGAATGGTACAACAAGTGCATTGCAGCCGGAGGAGATAACTTCAAAGGGGACTAGAGTTTCATGTGTGTACTATCAATAAAAGTGTCCATACAAAAAAGTCTGGAAGCTTAATGAAGGCACCTGGAAGCTTAATGAACATATACTGCTCAAAGGCGGAGGTAATTCTTGGGAGAATGGTATCATGATGAATACATATGTCACTACTCCTTCCTCCAAAAAAAGGTAAGTTAATTCCTGGGAAGATGGTATCATCAGGAACATATACTACACTACTCTTTCCAAAAAAGGAGAAGGTAATTCCTAGGAGAATGGTATGATCATGAACATATTCTACATTACCCCTTTCCCCTCCAAAAGAGAAGTTAATTCCTGGAAGAATAATATTATGATGAACACATGCCTTCCTCCAAAAAAGGAGGAGGTAATTCGTGGGAAGATGGTATCATGACAAATGACCATATACCACACGAGTTCCCTCATCCCAAGAAAAAAAAGATAATACCTGGCAGAAGGTTATTCTGACTACGGAACAGATCCTACCCTACCTCCTTCCTTATCATTTTTGTTTAGTCGGGTATGAGACATCCTACCGGATACGAGATATTCATCCACTATCTCATACATTGTAATCGAGAGGAGATCTCTTTAAGTGCAATTGTTTGAATCTCTCTTGCACTTGGTTCACTGGGTATATTAACCAGGTTGTTTTTGGAATTCTTTTTCATGAATCCGGTTGCTCTTATAATTACTGGAATAATAGAGATCTTCCTAAGATTCCAATTTCTTTTCATGTCATACATAAGACCTTGGTATTTCGTTATTTTTTTCCTCTCAGCTCTGTATAACCAAGCCTCATTGGGAACACTATCTTCTACTAAGGTTGCTTCTTTCTCCTTGTACTATATCAATATGTCAGGTTTGATAGCTCTATGTTTGTATGTCTGGCTAACACTGAAAAGTGGTTAGTTTGGTTTGTTGGTTTGTTTTGTTTTACGGCATATCAACTCTTTTTGGGTTTTTAATGCTGAATCCATTTTATAATAAGTATCCATGTTGCATTCAGTTATTTTGTAGAAGTTTTTATTCTTCAAACTCTTTGGATCTTCAATCGCTAGTTTGTAGTGTTTAGTTTGGTTGTTTTAATGTGGATTTTATTATTTTTCTTCCCTGCCCTGCAGAACATAATTAAGTTTTGTAATGGGAGAGGAAAAAAGGGTTACAGTATTAATGTTTGGCAGATTTTAAGTTAGGAAACCAGTCGGGAAGTGGGGGGGGGATATAGAAAAAGAAAGGGGAAATAGGAAGAAAGAAAAAAGGAGGAAAAGGTGGGTTTTTTTGTTTTTGGTTTTGCAGAAACATAATTAAGTTCTGAAAAAGGAAGTGAAAAAAAACAAAAAGCATCAATCTTAGGTGCATTTCGTCTCAGGAGGCCAATATCTTCAGACAGACTGATCTGGTAGCATCAGCTGAAAAGTGGCAAAAGAATTATCCACAAAGTTGGTATTTTTTTGATTGACGTCGCCTCGGTGAATATCTTAAAATTTAGAAAAAAATTAATTGCATAAATTTATCAAGTTTATCGATTTATACAGTTTTATTATGTTTTAATTTTGAAGAGGCCTCAAGATCACGAGGAGATTTAACAGCAATCAAGTGCTCCTTTGTCAATCTCACTCCAGAGATCTTCCTCCCTATGTATCTATTGCTCGTCCAACCTGTTTTGGAGTATGGCATCCGGGTGTCGTCTCCTTACCTGGTTCGTGACATTCAGCATCTGGAACGAGTGCAGAGGCTGGTGACCCAGTCAGTGCGAGGTTTTCGTGACCTTCCTTACGAAACCCATCTGCAGCGACTGAACGTTTTTCTCTGGGTTGCTGAAGACTTAGGGGTGATCTAATTTTGGTTTATAACCTCCTTCATGGCCATTACGACCTTCTTCGGGATCTTCTCTTCACCCTGTCATCCGAACATGAACTAAGAGAACATGACCCAAAGCTGTTTCATTGGAGATTTTAGCTAAACCGACAAAAAGCCACATTTTCCATCCGTATATCGGTTCCCTAGAATAGACTGCCATTTGAAATTATCACCACACCAGCAATGGACCAGTTCAAGACGAAGTTGGACAAGTGCTGGTCAACTGTATTTCTGACTGTCTAAATTTACAGCACCCCTCCCTCCCTCCCTCTTTTTTTGCTTTCTGGACAATTATGACTTGTTAGCAATGAATGTGAAATCATTAGTATTACATGGCTGATCTTGCAAGTTTGATTTATTATGGACTTGTCTGCCCTTTTTTTTTATTTTCAAGATAGTGATGTGAGAGTCTCTTTGCTAACTCATAAAAATTGATTTTCTTAGTTAAAAAAAAATACTTGAACAATTTACGTAATTTTTGGAATAAGACTTTTTTTCCCCTCTTCCCATGTCCTTCTTAACGGCGACGAAACATGTAATGTTTTAACCTATGCTAAATAAATTAAATTGAATTGATCATTTTGACTAAATAATTGTAATTCTACCATTTTTTAACATAAAACATTGGAATGTAATTGTTTATTTTTTTGTTATTTAAAATAAACTTACCACATCTTCTACTCAATCATTTTTTTGCAATTTTTGGAATTTATACTGATTTCTACATGTCATGTAAGTACGTAATAATTTTTTCACCTGAAATGCGTTGGTTTAAAACACCACTAATCTGCACAAGCACCAATGCCATTTACTGTTTCTGAAGCTATAACTTATTAATGGATGCTACTTTTCTACAAAATAATTTTTGCAGGAAATTCACCCACCAAGGGAGATGAACAAAAAAAGGGAGATAATTGAATGAATTTTCCAGATTATGAAACTACAACTTTGCCATGGACGCCATGTTTACTACAAGTAAACAATAATTTTAATGTACCTTATAGACGAGTTCCTATTTACTTGTCTCCCCAGGAGAGCAGAGTTAGATACAATGCCAATTTTTATTTTAGGAAAAATCCAGCTCTCAAAAAAAAAAGAAAAAAAAGGAAACTCTGTATCAGTACAAAAAGAAAACTTGCATTAATCTATCGCCAATCAACGTTTGCATCCACTCCCTTGTTCTCCAAAATTAACAGTGTTCAGACCATTTCTGAAATGACTTTTTACTTGTTGACTGTGGTATGTTAGTGTATTGCTAATCGCTTGAGGCGCCATTACTGGGAAATGCGAACAGATGGTGCCTGGTCATTTTTTTTTTCAGACCAGAGTGCTCCCTTCTTCTATGACGCTAGCTCTTCAACCCTATTTTCTGACTCTTGTGTCATACCTTCCCACTGTGGAAGGAAACTAAATACTACCATCTAAACAGATTTTCTAAAATCTTGTCTACAATTCATGACACTGCGAAACTTTGCGCCGTATTTTGTTTGTTCATGTTTCTCATTCATTGAGAGTTGACTAGCTATAGATTACTATTGTAGAGAGAAGGAGGATGGATCAGTCACTGAATTCATGACAAAGACAAGAGCGTATGTCAAAACTCCTTCCTCTTACAAGAAAAAAATATCAGCAAATAGCAATGACTCGGGAACAATTACAAAAATGTTAAATTGTTAAGTGTTCTAACTGTGCAGGGCTCTACAGACAAACTTATCTTTAGTTGACCTTTGACCACCAAATATTTTTGTTTACTAGCCAAATAGGAAAGTTACTAGCCAAACCCACATGATTTTTAGAATATGACATGTTCGTTCTGTGACGAGTACATAAATCATAAAGATTTTTTCTGTTTTTTTTGTAACAAATGTAATTCTAAATATAAAACAAATTTTATGTTGATACTTGAAGGTATAAACATTCTAATTTTTTCAGATATTTTTTAAACAGCCTTCTTTAAAAAAAGAGTATGTTGTTCTATTAAACTTTTATTGTTTAAGTAATTTAACTTTGTTTTATTAAAAGATATTTTTGACTCAGTAGTGAGCTTTGGAAGATTGTTAGTGAAAGAAATACAGTCGCCAAAAGATAAGCGTTTCATTATTTCTAGTCGTCAATTTGAAAAATCACTTGCAAATGCGACTGTTTCACTAGCAATATATTTATTTGACTTGAAAAAAAAAAATACAGCAAATGTGGACAAATCTTTATGATGATGGAATGAAGATGTCATATTCTAAAAATCGTGTAAATTGATGAATCTTTTTTAACTAAAAAAATCAAATGAAGCACTGTTTTTTTGATCCACCATAAATAAGGGGGAGAAAACTCATTTAAAACTATCAAGATAAAAATCAGCCTTGAACAGATACAATTTAATATTAAAATAGCTAAAAATTATAAAATTTGATTTTCTTACTTAAAAAATCTAGTTAATCAATTCACACCATTTTTGGAATATGACATCTTTGTTTTGTGACAAGTACGCACATCATAAAAATTTATCTGTTTTTGATTTCTAAATTCGAATTCTAAATAAGGACTGGTTTTTATTTTTTAATGTAATGTAAAATGGCTGACATATATAAAGTTAGGTATGTGTGTATGTTTTTGTTGCGTAAATTCGAAAATAATTAACCAATCATTATGAATGTTTAAACATAGTTGCTAAGCTTAATAAGTGTGGGTAATAAGTGTTGAGCCATTATGCAGAACAAAGATGGCGACATTAAATCCGATCGGCGAAGAATCAATGCAGTCCAGATCAGAGTGGTTCAGTCGTGTTAAGACGGTAGTTATAAAGAAGATCATACAAATTCTGGAAGTCATCGCCTCCACATTCATAAAAAGTATTTTACCCCCCCTCCCCCTTGGTACAATGAAAAAGTTAATTCGGACTCAATTTGGTTTAATAGTGTAAAAAATTTTTTAAATATTTATTTTTTCCCCCCTTTTTTTGTTTTATTTATTTTTGAGATTTATCTTTATTTTCATTGGTCAGACAAAAAAAAAATATAAATATATTGGTATAATATGTGTGTAAAAAAAACGAAGCCATTTTTAATCCAATTGTTTAAGATTCTTTTTTTTTTTTTTAAAATGTATATACAAATATATACAGATATACATACATGCACAGTACTTTAGGCAGGTATACAGAACGTGTACATTGTAAGAGGAAGCCATGACACTTTTAATTCAATTGTTTATTGATTGAATTTTACACGTCTAACTTTTTATGGCATTTTGGTCGGGAAAATAAATTAAATAAGTTGGGCTGCTTTTACTGTAACCTATGAAAATACCTTTTCCACTTCTAATATTTAGTTTATGGATATTTTCTATGAATGCAAAGCAGTTTGAATCAAATATATGCATTCGGTCCAATTTGGGTTTTACATCGCAAAACGCTTCATACGGGGTTCTGCCTAATCTTTTATTGAATGATCTATTTCTGATGTATGCCGCCGCCATTAAAGCATACGTCCATAAACTTTGGACTAATTTTGATTCGATAAGTAGACATCCTGCCATTTCCAAAAGGGTTCGCCATGCTCTTTCAGTGATGCCATTTTGAAATGAGGAATAAGGGGGTGATTTCTCGTGTTTAATACGATGGTTAATTAATAGAAGTTCAAAGTCTTTACTCTTAGATTCAGTTCCATTGTCCGAACAAATACATCTTACTGAGCCGTACGGAGTGATGTCAGCTAAATATTTATTAGTGGCTAGGATAGTGTCAGATTTGTTTTTTTAAGAAATAAGCCATAATTAAACCTGAATAGTTGTCAACAAAATTTAATGTATACCTGAAGTTATCTTTTCCCATCAAACTTATCAGTCCTGCTAAGTCACAGTGCACAAGTGAAAGAATTTTGGTGGCTTTTTTTATCCGGTGTTTTACTTATGTATTTGACGATTTTTCCCTGTGCACAAACATCACAATTTGGGAGATCGTCTGAAGGTATTATTTTCATGTCTTCGACTACATTTGGTAACTTTTTAATATCAACAGTATTGCAGTGTCCAAGAATTTTATGCCCGGTTCCAAGTTGTGACAGGCGGTTTTTGAGGAAAGCATACTTAAAGCATATTTAAATAATATAGTTAGTCATTTTCTATAATGCTAAATACAGTTTCATTTGGGTATATCAATTGTTATGACCAAACTTTATATTCGTGCCTTGTTTGATGGCTGCCTGTCTTGCTTAAATGTAGGTATGAAAAGAGCATTTTTAAGAATACAGTTACAAATTGTTTTTATTATTTTTTGTGATATTTTAGCATCACCTTTTTTCAAGACTATATCATTTATCTGACTACCGTTGGCCATTTTGACAACATGACTCTGTGGATTAAAGTACAAATCAAAATTAATAAAATCAGATTCCTTGGTGATAACGTGTGCTGTAGCACCACGGTCTACAAGAAGATTTTTACCGTTTGTCGTATTATCAAATTTACATGTGAATAGAAATGTATGTTCTTCATGAAAGTTCTCAACATTTTTGATGGAGTCCACTTTTAGGTTTTTATATCTACATTGTAAACTTTTGTGATTGGCTTGTCCACAATTATAGCAGATAATTTTATTTTTCTTGGGAAAATAATTTTTGGGGAAAACATTGCAGTGAGATATGTAATTTGATCATGTTAGTTTCCGAGAAGCATTTTTGAACTTCATGATATTGCCAGAGTTATTATTGTCTATGAGCATCTGATACGTCTCTTCGTAACTGCGCAATGCCACTTTAAATTGACTGAAAGTTATGGGTTTATATTTTTGCGTTATAACAGTTGTAAATGGTTTAAAATCGGCTGTAAATCCCTTGAGTGTCATTGAGATTAATAGGCTATCGCTTATTTCACCCAAGAGTTTTAATGCATTTACTGTTGTTTCTGCCTTTATAATATGTTATTGTCTCATCTTCGATATGTTTTAGAGATGTTAGTTCTGTATATAGAGATATAATTTTGGGTTTCCCTTTTGATAAATAATGTCCTCTTAATACGTTCAACGCTTTACGCCCATCATCCAAGGCATTTCTTATAATCAAAGACAGATTTCTGTTGTCTAAGCATTGAATCACTTCTGCAAAAATGATTGCATTCTTTTTTATAAACTCAGTCCTAAGATTCTCTTGCAGAGATTGAATAACTTTGTGTAATTTGCATATCCTTTAATACCTCCAAAATTTCACCTGCCACAATTCGAATTTAGATTCCAATCTGTCAAAGCAAAGTCTATTGCTGGGCCCATAACCTGTTAAGTTGTGAGCCATTCTGTAAAACAAAAGATGGTGGCAGTAGATCCGGTCGGCAAAGAATCAATGCAGTCCGGATCAGCAGTGGTTCAGTTGTGTTAAGACGGAGACTGATAGCGAACTGACTTGAATCCAAAATTTGATATTTTTATAATTAGGTCGGAGGTTCCCCACTGGTTAGTTGTCCTAATGCGTAGTTATAAAGAAGATCGTCCAAATTCTGGGAGTCATACTCTCCACATTCATCAAAAACATTTTAACAAAAATAATAATGTTTATTTTACCAGAAAGGGATGATTTTTATGTACGCGATATGGGCGAGTCACAGTCCTTGAATGTGTGCTATCTACCCATGTGCATGAAATTAAAAAGATTTAGAGTCCATTATTAATGCGGTGATATGTGTATTTTAATAAGACATGAGTTTCGGAACCTCATTCAAGTGGAAAAATAATATCGCATAATTGTAAAGGTAATGCTGAAAGCTTTAAGTGACTGAAGAAATCCTCTGAGACAAAGGAAGTTATTAATGTCAGCGTGATTTTGCGAATAAAACCCTGCCAATGTAATATACCGTAAAATTTCAAGGGGGGTGGATTTTGTCTGTTGCATGTTTATCTCATTGCGTGTGTCTTTTTGTATGTATTTATGTATGTAATTGTGATACGTCTAGTGTCTATATATGGTAATGTTCATAATGTCTTATATGTGTGTATAGTCAAACATTGACATTGATATGTGTGTATACTCTTGACCCTGTCGCTCGCAGCTGTAAAGGGAACCGCAGGCACAAAATAACAAGTCAGAAGGCTTCTTTTAATTAATAAGTTGTTTGTTTCTTGACAGTTCAACATTCTTTCGAATCTTAACTCTTTTTTGCGTTTCTTTCTCCGACGCATCCCTGCGCTAATTTCAACACGTCTGTTCTATCCCAAATCGGAAAACAGACTGATTTGCATGCAAGAGAAAAGATATCTTTCTCTCTTTCTTTCATGCTCTCTCTCTCTTTCTTTCTTTTTTTTCCATGTTCTCTCTCACTCGCCCCCGAATGTCCTATTTCAGGCTGCTATCGTCAACCCAGCTACAGAGTTTGACATACGTCAATTTTACTCTTGATTGTGAATACAGGGCCATACTAACTCCCTTTTAGCCACTGTAATGGCGACCAACATTTTACCCATATGGAAAGAGAATTAAAAAAAATTTTTTTACTAAAAACACAATAGCAGTTGTTCTACTTGATGAATTTTAGAATTTTTGGATATATTACTATTTTCGACATGACAATTAAGTAGATTCTGTCGCTTTTGCTTAAAACCACATATTTAAAAATCGATCTGTCCACGGTCTTAACTAACACCTTTAATCTTTCTTTTCTTTTAAGTATTAAAACCTAATGTATTTCACTCTAAATAATTTGCGTGACTAAAATAAGAATTTAATCTTGATTTAGATAGCTTCAGTTAGAGATTAATTTATTTTTTTAATTTGACCCAATTTACCTTGACCTGATTCTGTACATTCTTTAATTTTTGTATCACGATCCAATTAGTAAATAAAACGATATCAAGGTATCGTAATTGTTATACTTAGGTGCATCCATAGATTGCGTTGCTGATCGTTTCTTTTTATGTACCCTTGTTTTCAAAGTCGTCCAGAGATGGCGCTTCGAGTAAGCCAATTTTTTCACGCCTTTCGTTTGTAAATCGGCGTATTTTTTTTTTTTTTTTAAATCATGTCTTTTCTCAACTTACCGTTCCGATATGCATGGAAGGTGGGTTCGATTCATTATTATTATTTTTTTGTTTTAGAAATATGAAACTGCTGTAATTGTTTTGTTTATGTTGAATGTCAACCTAATATATTTCCCTTTCTTTCTCTTTCGTTATTATCGAACTTGCCCGGCGGTGTTGATCGATAGTTTATTTATTATTTATTTTTACTTATTTTTTGGTGCTAGTGCACTTACTGATCCGTGCTATTTTTTAAATCGTATTTCCAAGTTTAATTCAAGTTTTATGATATGTTTTTTATTCAATTGTAAGGTTGAAGTATAGAATAGATACAAAACACCCTCCCCTCCCCATGTTAAGAATGGCTTTTTAAATAATAACGTTATTATTTCAGCATGGGTCAATAAGTGCACTAGTACCAAGTTTTAAAAAATTTTTTAAAAAATTTAGGTTTCGCTTGTTTTGGTGCTTGTATAGATCAACCTCTATGGCTGTCCATATTCGTTGAGTGAAATCCAGTAACGAATTAGAATAACCGAAAGAAGACCATATAAAATTAAACTCAGTGCATGAAAAAAAAATTTTTTGTTTGTGTTTTTATGTAGAAAGAAGCAGATCAAAAACATTGAAATAGATTGCTCATATATATATATATATATATATATATATATATATATATATATATATAATGCGGCAATATAAATAAATCAGCAATAAAAATACGGGATGAAAAACGATAAAAGAAAATAAATAAAATATACAATAAATGTTCCTATTTACTACTTCCTCACGAGGGCAAAGTTAGACACAAGGTCGATTTTTAATGTGGGGAAAATCCAGCTGCCCAAAAAGGTACACTCTGGATAGGAACAAAAATAAAAATTGCTTCAGTCATGAAGGATCTCTCTTCCCCTGACTGAGGACAGAAAAGATGAAGTGTAGCATCAGAACAGATACTACATTTTGCTTCTAGCCAAAAGGTACGATAAATGTTACCATAGTCAATAAAAGTTACTTTTCTACTTACCTGTCTCTTTCTATTTTGTGTGTTTATTTCATCTCAAATAGTTCCTTTTTATGAGTTTGTAGCCATTTTGTTGACTACCGACTCATAAAAAAGGAATATTTGCAATGACTCTTTTTATTTTTGTTTGTTGGCTTCACTGCACAATCCTCTAAAATGTTGTGGTTTAATTAACTTTTAACGGTCCCGTTACGCCCACTGCCCATGATGCACTGTGTCTGTTTTATTTATTTATTCGTATTGCTACTTGGGCATAGGATGGTATTTATTTCTCTCCTGAGTCGGAAAGTGGGATTGAAAAAATCAGAACCCCAGAGGAGAAGCACTCTGACCATGCAAAAGATTCCTATGCAGCCGCGTTGTCATTTATTGGAAGAGGCACTTCAGGCGATTAGCAATAAACTAACCCCTTGTCAAAGAGAGAAGGCAAAGCCTAGAAGGGTGGACCTCCTATAATTGCACAGGACCACAGACATACAGAACCAGCATTACACTGCCATCAACAGGGAACAGGTCATTACAGGAATGGTCTAATCTAAGTTTGATATAACATTTTTGTATGTGATTTTGTTTTTACCTGAAATGCATTTGTTTGAAATATACTGCACAAGCACCCAATATGGTGTTGCTTCACGAGGGAAAAGAGAGTGCCCCCCCCCAAATATATTTATATTGCATGTGAAGGCATGGGCCTCAATAAATTCATCCACATAATCCTGAACAATAATGCCGAATCGACACGCTATGCCACTGAACAATATTGTTGAATCGATACGCCACATTCCTGAGCAATACTGTCGACTGATACAATATGTCACCAAACAATTTCGTCAAATCGACATGCCACGATACGAAATGCAGTAACGTGAGACACGTTATCAGAGCAAATTTTTCAACTGCCCCTGAATGACTCATCGGCCCATTTTTTTATAGTTGTCAGGCAAAACTCAATCGTCGCTTTGGAGTAAGATGGATGCAGCTCATTAGCAGACTTTTGATTTGTAGTCTAAAGGTTCAGGGTTCGCTTTTCACCACATACACTGGCACACAATTCTTAGGCTCGACTCATACACTGGCACACAATTCTTGTGTGCTTCCGCGCATGCTGGGCAAGCCGTTTTTCCTGGTATCTTGCCTCAATGATACAGGCTTGGGAACTTCCTCAGTGGTGCCTTCATCTACCGCATCATCAAACTCTTCCTGCTCTGGATCCTTGGCTGCATCATCTTCTGAGGAGCTTTTTTTCATCAGGTTATTTGTACAGCAGTGGGTCTTCATCATCTGATGAGGTAAGTTCGTCACTGACACAAGTATGTTGGCACGCTGGGTGCACATCCTTTATGTGGCGTGGTGTTCCATCAACTGAGATCGAGTGTTGGTTATTTATTTTTCTCACTTGTACATCTTCTCCACGGACTCTTCACCCAAACTGCATTTCCTTCCTTGTATGGATTAGCAACTGTAGTATCGAGCACCATCACTTCATCCCTACCCTTGACACGGATCCTATAATTGTATAACACATTCGCAGGTGCCGTCAGGGCCGTCTTGTCGTCCTTAGGTATGATGTTGTGCCAGTACACAGCCTCTAAGATCGTGCACTATGTTCTTGCCGCAATGCACTTTATTGTGCAATGGAACCTCTCGATTATTCTGTTTCCGGAGGGTACGTGGGCGCACCGAAATTGAATGTGCACGTCCCATATCTATGTAAAGTCAGCAAATGTCTTTCCACAAAACGCTGTGCCATTATATGGGAGCAATTCGGTCGGCGGCCTCCTTTCACAGAATATACTCTGCAACTGCTTAATGACGCTAGCAGAATCCTGTCGGTGCAACTGCATCGAAATGGCAAAATGGTCGGGGCCACAGTCTATCAACATCAAGTACAACTGGCTGCTGAAATGGATTATATCCATAGCAACCCTGCTCCAGGTTTCCGGAATGTCAAGCCTACCTGGCTTCCAATGCACCAGGGCTGGATCTATGGACTGGTATTCTTTACAATCTTCAACCACCGACCGCACTTCAGTTTCAGTTATTAGTGGATTTGCTAACTTAACAAAATACCATGTCTTGTCCACTAGACCGATGAATTGTCTGTATCTGAGACACGTTTGTGTTCTGCAGCCACAGCACATACACGTTTTCTGAGTTCTGTTACTTTATGGATCTCATTTAACCACCACTGTGGTACTCGAGTAAGTTGGTCAACTCTGTTATCGTGAGACTTAACATTGATTGTTAGTGCATATTCCGAGGCCAAATCTCAGTGTGGAGAGGCGACGCCTTATTAACATTTCTGAGGCTGCTTTGATGTGCACTCTCGTCAGTTATCCACCGATATACACAGGCAGTCCGTTTGTAAATGTATGGCTTTGACTTTTCACTATAATGCAATGTTGATGCCGTGCAGCACAGCATCAAACTATGTGCTTGTCTCCATGCACCGCTCAGAGACAGCTTGCATTCTCGGCCACGAAACCATTGCTTTCCACAACCACGCCTGTAGCAATGGAACTAGCATCCACCCACATTGTAACATCTTCTCCACAGATACACCAGTCACTTTTCACTGGATCGTCCTATGCTGCTCTCAAACAAATGTCTTCGATCATTTGTGCTAGAAGAGGGTCTTGCACTTCGTCATCCCATCCAGTCGTCATCATAGTTGCCCTTTGTTTTACAAACGCTGCGGTGATGCGCAACCAGCCACACACCAGGAAATGACCAGTCAGTTTCACCCACACTGAAAATACAATTCAGCAAGTAAATCTATCGAGCACTGTTGGAATGTCACTTCCATGCCACTATAACAATTTTCTGTGCTCCTCCTGGACATGTATTCCAAATACACATGAGCCTAGTCTTGGCTGTTCTGGGGTCTTGCTTTCCAGACCAAACTTCTCCAAATGTTCCTTGACACGGGTTGCAGAACACACTTTCATTCACAAAAATGTTGTCAATATACGAAGATATAGCCGTGCTTATAGTCTTATTCTGGCTGAGGACAGTATTAACAATGGCCTACATTATTAAAGGGGCAGCGTTTAGCCTAAATCCGAGACAAATAAGAAAACATTGCTATCGCTTGATCTCTACTGTTTGGAACGGCCACAGAGATTCGTCAACATGTACTTGCAAATGGATTCAGCGTAGATCCAACACTGCAACATTTGATCCCTATTATCGTTATTCCCTCAAATTTTTGTAAGCAGACATGCGCGTTGGCTGTATGCACGTCTACATACTCATTTAGCTCGCAATAATCCATAACGAGTCGCACTTCCTGTTTGTTCTCCTGTACAATAGCCATGAGGGGGATTAGACCTTTTGGAGGGCCAAGTTCGTCCTCAGGATAGTGCAGCAGTCAACCATTATCGATCCATACCTGAAGTTCACGATCATATTCCTTACGAATTAATGTTGGGGCTCTGCAAGTCTATTTCTGAACGTAAGGTTGGTCGCCAGACATTTCCACGATGTGGTCCACTTCCGAGTGTTCTGTTCATAGTCTGCGGAGAAGTTAGCCTCGATAATGGTGATAGCAGCAAAATTGGTCTTGCTGAAATGTGGAAAAGTCACCTCACCTGCATCAGACACAGCTAATCCTCCCAACGACTTGATTGCGTCCAGTCCAAGCAATAAATCAAATCCCAGTTAGTATCAATCCACAACTAAAACTTCTATGCTAATGCTCTGCATTACACCAAGGTTCACTTGCACCATTCCTATTCTACAGCAGGTAAGTGTGCTTCCATCGACTGCGAGCACTGGGGTTACGTTCTTTTTTTTTTTTTTTTTTTTTTTTTTTACAAGGGTGTCACCACTTATCAAGGCCCAGAGGCCACTCGAGGATAAGGGTTAATAGGTATACATTAGTCATTGTGATTTTAGCATAGTAAACAGTGGGAATTTTGAAACTTGGATTACTTAGGGGGACGATTCAATTAGAACTTGTTCACATTGGACTTTTTTTTCTTTTTTTTTTTTTCATAGGTATCAACTCATTATCAAGGCCAAGAGGCCACTCAAGGATAAGGGTTAAAGAGTGTACAGTAGAAATTGGACAATATAATAATCATTAGTAATGAAAATTTGTTAAATTTGATAACTTATATGGAACGTCCATTCCTTGCAACACGACTTGCGGACTGGTGACTGTGTACATCCAGTATCCACTAGAGCTGTACATAGCAGTCCATTGATGTAAACAGTGATAACCGGCAATGCACCATTTACACCAGTGTGGGGATGAAAGTGATGCTGAATTCTTGCCCCTTTGCTCATTTCCCGGACAAAATTGAGCAATGTGCCCTCGCTGCTGACATCGATAACACGTGATAGGTTTTTGAGGCTTGACACCAACATCTCTTCCCATCGCACTATCCAGTAGGCAATTGATTGCTCTATGATTGAGTCCATTACACTTGTAACACCGCCGTGAAGTGTCCGTCTCCTTAGGTGTAACTTGTGTCGACCATGCAGCTAATGCAGCTTGCTCTGGAACTCCCGTGCAGTTCTTTAAAATGGTGCAAGCACACGTCAGCATGTGTGATATATCTAGATTATCTATCTGGGAGGACGCTCGTAACAAGTCTTTTGCATATTCTGGCAATCCAGCAATGAATGCACATTGCAAGCATTGATCTGATATGCCACCAAACACGACTGCAAGCCTACGTAGTTCTAAAAATATCTTGACTGTTTCACTTGGTTGGAGGCGGCGTGCTGCAAACTACTTCCATGCAGCAAAAGGATCCAGAGCAAACTTAGTTGCTGGTACACAGCAGATGCGCCGCCTGACAAGCGCATCAGAATGATACACTCTATATGCTTCATCCCACTCGGCTGACATGTTAGTTCAGCTTTCTCCAACCACTCCACTATTGACTGTTCGGATTCACTGCCATCAAATACAGGTATGAGCTTTGGATTGAAGACCGTGATGACCGAAATAGCTCGTCGCTTCACGAGAGAGTACTAAAAAAAAAATTTATATCTGAAGAATCCAAATAATAGGAATAATCTCAAGAATTCAGAAACACAAAATTGTAACATGACTATTTTTTTTTTTTTTTGCAATCGTCATCAGAATCAATCACTGTCCTCAATCCAGCACAACCAGTGGATCATCACAGCTTTTGCAGTGAACGCACAGAAACACATGTTCACACAGAAGACTTTGTTGGTTTGGTCACATTGAACGAACATATGAGAGTCCCTCAGTTGTTTTACATCGACTAACCCAGGCACTCTCATATGTTCGTTCAATGTGACCAAACCAACAAAGTCTTCTGTGTGAACATGTGTTTCTGTGCGTTCACTGCAAAAGCTGTGATGGTCCACTGGTTGTGCTGGATTGAGGATAGTGATTTATTCTGATGACGGTTGCAAAAAAAAAAAATAGTCATGTTACAATTTTGTGTTTCTGAATTTTTGAGATTATTCCTATTATTTGGATTCTTCAGATATATATATATATAGCTATATCACACGTGACAGTACGGTCCTGAACAAATTCGTCCACGCAATCCTGAACAATACCGCCGAATCAACATGCTATGCCACCAAAACAATATTGTTGAATCAAGCAACACCGTCAACTGACACGATACGCCACCGAACAATCTTGTCGAATCGATACGCCATGATACGAAATGCAGTAACGCGAGACACGTTATCAGAGCAATATTTTTCAACTGCCTCTGAATGACTCAATGGCCCATTTTTTTATAGTTGTTGGGCGAAACTCAATCATCGCTTTGGGGTAAGATGGATGCAGTTCATTAGCAGATTTTTGATTTACAATTTAAAGGTCCTGGGTTAACTTTTTGACGTAGGTAAGCCCGACTCGTACACTGGCATACAATTCTTGTGTGCTTCTGCGCATGTGCGTCACATATGGTACTAGTACAGCTTTTGAACCAAGCAAAACTGAATTTTGCCGATTCCAAAATATGCAAATGAATGGAAAATGTCGAATCAAAGCAAACCGGCTTCAAAATCAAAACGAGGCTGCTTTTTGACATAAAAAGAAAATTAATGAAAGAAAAACACCCAGTCTTTTTTTTTTTTTTTTAATGACAATTTATTTTTTGATAAAAATCAATTAATTTATTTTTTATTTTCTGGGAAAGTTAAACTTCTTTCTTTTTTTTTTTATAAATTGTGCTTTTTATTAATTTTTTCATAATCAATGCAACAATAATTTTTACAGATGTTTTGGTAAATGTGTAGTTTAGCGGCGTAAATTATTTGACAGACAAAAAATTTATAAAAACTATATATGAAACACATTATTAGACCCAAAGGCTTAAATAAAACCAAAAAAAATTTAATTTTTATAATTTTTTCATCATTTTATATTAGACTAAATGTATGACATTCGAGGCCGCCATATTGTTTTAAAAATTTGGCCTTTCTAAGGTTTGACATATTGGCCTTTTTACGGTCAAATTTGGCCATTTTTATCCTTGTTCATGGAACTGTTTTTGGCCACCATATTTCTTTGTATTGAAAGAGCGTAAAAAAAGCCAAGTTTGGCCTTAAAAAGCAAAAAAAAAAAAAGCTGTCAAACCATGACCAAATTTTAAAACCAATATGGTGGCCTTGAATGTCATACATTTATTCTAATAAAAAATGATGAAAAAATAATAAAAATGAAATTTTTTTTGCTTTATTTCATCTTTTGGGTCTAATATATAAAAATAAATAGTTTTTATAATTTTTTTGTCTATTAAATAATTTACGCCGCTAAACTACACATTTACCAATGTTTTTTTTTTGTATTTTATTTTTGGAGTATTTGTACGGCTTTTGAAATGGACAAAAACTGATTTGATTAGGGTTAGCTTAGGCTACAACTATGAAATTCATTTTTTGTTTAATCAGTTCTCTTTAATTATACCTTGTCTGCTATGAATGTTATTAAGAGTAGCGTTTGGACGATTAATTGGAATCGAGAATCGGAAAATTCCAAACATTTTTGAGAATCGGTACTGGAATCAGAAAAATTTGTGCATATTTTCTGATGCCAGAAATGATTCTTTTAATGCTTTTATTTTTTATTTAATTTTGTTTAAAACAAAACCTTCCACTGCTGGTAATAATAATAAATAGTTATTGATTTTAAATTACTAGTAAACCTAAAAGGTATAGATCCCCCCCCCCCACACACACACAAGTGTGTTTTTATGTTTGAGAAAATATCTGCACTTTCAATATGTATTTTTATAGTAATCAGGGAAAAATAAAAAAATTATAGTTAAATATTTAGAGATTTATAAATAATCGGAATCGGTAATTGTATTGGAATCAGGAAAAATATTGGAATCGTCCCATCACTAGTTTAGAGTTATTCAATTTACAAGTAAATTTGTCGCCTGCTTCTCAAGCATTCTCATTGGGTAAGTGTTTTGACATCTGAATAAAAAGTGTTGGTTTTGTCTGGTTCAAAAGTTGTACCTATCATCCCTGTATTTAAGAATTCAGGTGATGTCATCTCTCTCTCAGTACGGTCCTGGACATGACCTTAAACTATATCCGATGGTGAGGCCTCAGCTTGTGGGCTTTGGGGAGTGTGGAGCCACCTTTTAATTGCCATTGCTACAAGGTCCACTCTGACCTGGAGTGGTAGTACCTGTTAGGGTCCCAACTATGGGTTAAATAGAAATTGACTTGAAAAAAAACATATTCTACTAAAAAACTTTTCATCCAAATCACTGGATTCGGCATTAAATAACCTGAAAAGAGTTGATATGCCGTAAAATAAAACAACCAACAACCAACCAACCCTCTCAATACAGATCAATAAGTCTCCTGTGTATCATGAGTAAGTTGCTGGAATCCATATTAAATAAAGAAGTAGTCAACCACAACCACGTCACCAGAAATAACCTTCTTAGTGACATGTAATATGGTTTCCGCTCTGCCAGATCTACAGCAGACGTGCTAATGGTTATATCTCATAGGATTAATGAATCTCTCATCAAAGGCTTCTTTTCTAGGGCAATTACTCTTAACAATATCAAAGGCCTTCGATAAGGTATGGCATAAAGGCCTATTTCACAAGATTTCCAGCTACAGTATAACTAGAAATGTTTTCTCTATCATTAAATCATTTCTCTCTGATAGGCTCATAAGAGTAGTGGTTGATGGGCAAAAGTCAGAAGCCCACAGTATTAATGCTGGGCCCAACTCTCTTCCTGATCTACATCAATGATCTCCCAAAACACATAAATCATTTGTTGACATCTATGCTGATGACACGACCATCTATGGCAACATATCAAAGGCCGTAAATGACAAAGTTCTCTCTGATTCTCTCTCCTCTGATCTTGAGCATGTGGTACAGTGGGGAAAGAGGTGGCTGGTTACTTTTAATGCATCTAAATCCAAGCTCCTATCTTTACATCATCAACGCTCTGATCCCCATCTGGCATCAATTGAAATGAATGGCTCTCATCTAGGGGAGGCTCCATGTTTTGATAAACTTCTGGGATTGACCTTTATTTCTGACCTGAAATGGAACACGTACATCGTCTGTTGCCGGGGTCATTGGGAAAATGGTGGGATCCTTCTACTGCTCCAGAAGATATCTCACTACATGCAATTCTCTATCTATATAAAAGCCAAGTACGTCCAAGGATAGAGTACTGCTGCCACATCTGGGCAGGTGCTGCAAAAACAGCCTATCCTGCCTTGACAGAGTACAAAATAGACTTTGTGGCCTAGTGGGGGATGCCCTTTTTTCTTCCCTGCAACCTCTCTCCCACAGAAGAGACGTTGCGAGCCTGTCTTTGTTTTATCATTATTTCCATGGCAAGTGCTCGTCTGAGCTCCAATCTCTCATCCCCCCCTCACCAATCTTTCGCAAAAAATACCCGTCTAGTTGAAACCACTGTCAATAATTTTCCCCATTCTATCTGTGCCTAAATCAAAATGTAGATTCTATGAGCAAAGTTTCTTTCTTCGAAGTGCACACCTGTGTAATTCTCTCCTGTTTTCCTGTTTCCCACCTGACTACAACTTGGATGTCTTCAAGTCCAATATAAACAAATTCCTGATAAACTGCCCCCTTAAGTAAGACACTTTATCAAATCTCCATTACTAACGATTACTGCGATATTATCCCATTGACTACTGTACACGTAATAACTCTTATCCCCGAGTGGTTTCTGGGCCTTGATAAGTGGTGACTATCATGAAAAAAAAAGTGTAGACATCTATAAATAGAAAAGCGAAAATGTATGTATGTGTGTTCGCTTTTTCTGTGTGTCTACAAAAGGCTTCTTTCAGAGAAGCGGTCGCTCGCTTCACAACTTTTTAAAACTTTTTATATCACATATAAATCGTAATATCTCACAGTTAACAACGAAGGTCGCCTGTCTATTTAATTTGCTTGATTTCGGGAAGATAAATATTCGATATTTGTCGCTCGTTGCATGTGGGTTAGTCTTTTTCCTATAACATCTTGGGGGGAAAAAAAGCGTTCAGCAGTAAATGAAATCCCGCAGTCAAACTTGACCTCATTAACTCATTAAAAGTAATGAGCACCTGCTAAATCCAAGTAATTGAATAAATTTAAACATGTTTCCATGAGCATGTCGCGGTGGGGCAATGGTTAACGTCGCACGTTTTTTTTTTTTTCACAACTTTGCCTCAATGGTTCGGGTTCGATCCTCATGCTTACTTTTTTTTTTAACCCCCCCCCCCACCTCTAAACACCCGGGCAACGCCGGGTACCCCTTGCTAGTGTATAATATAAATCACACCTGTCTGTTTAAATGTATGTATGTATGTTTCGCAAAAACTTTCAACAAAGGCGACGGATTTTCACAAGATTGGTATCATTTTGAAGCTCGACCCTTCTGATGACAAATATTGAAAAATTGGCCAAAAATATTAATTCTATCACCCTCAACTGGGCACTTTTCTACAGGGAAAGGTTGCTTTTTCGCCAATATTTTTGAAAGTCATCGCCTCTTTTCGATTGTCTAGCCTTAATTTAAATCTACATCACTTCCGGTTTGGCGATGGATGCAACAGCTAACGCGTCACTTTTTTTTTTTTCACTTTCTTTTCCTCCTTCGCGGTAGGAGTTCGACCCTACTACCACTTTTTTTTTTTTTTCTTTTTGCTCAACCAACACCCTTACACACACCTCCACTTTCTTTTCTGCCTTTGCGTCACGGGTTTGAGTCTGCCTGCCTACTACAACTTTCTTTTGCTCAACACACACCTCTAAACAACTGGGAAAGATGATGCCAGCATCCCTGAATCTATAATTGCACCCCTAAAGAAACTATGCAGCAGATTTCCTTGGCGAGAGGCCCAGCTTTTTCATTCATAATTTGGAAAGAAACCCCTAATTTCGATGTCTGCCTTCTGAAAACTACTCGTTTTATTTTTTTATTTATTTATGTGTTTTTTTTTTTTTTAATTATTAACGTTTCTTAAGCGTCTTTTTAGACTAGGGAATGGGAGGGAGCGAAGAAACTTGGAAAGGTTAGTTTTAGTAGTGCTCTGGAGGTATCCTTAATTTTATTAGGGTGGTTTCAGTAGTGCCTTAATTGGGAGCAATAATAGCAAGATTACAGTATTACATTTGGTAAGTGGTATATATTAATCCAAAAGTGCTCTACATCCAAGATAGAGCAGGTGTGTTTAAATGCCACGTTGCCCGAGAGAAAGAACTTGAGTGTCTTGTGTTAACTTGATGTTGCCCGGGAACTATAATAATAATAATTAGGGCTGTGACAATATTCTTTTACAGATATGCTTTATATTCTCGAAATATATTCTTCAGCCATGTGCTTAAGAATATGCTTATTTTCACGGGAATATGCTTTTTAAAAAAAATATTTTTCTTTGGAACGGAAATTTTTTATTTTTTTGACTACTGCATATATTTTTTTTTATTGCATATTTTCAGCATACTTTTTGTGAATATTTATGTGCTTGATAACTTAGTTTTACGTCAGCAACAATATTAATTCTTTGGCTTTTATTTTATATATGTTTACAATAGCTTGTGGTAAGTGCTGTTAAAAACACATATTCAGTAGTTTACAAATTCTATTGAAAATTTTGTAAAACTTTCACTTAATGCAATAAAAAGAAGGTCAGAAAAGATATAGAAAAACGGGTTATTTTAACGTTATAAATACTTTGAACAATGAAACACTCTATAAAACTTAACCAAATATTTTATTCATTGCATTTTACAGTTAAATGTGTCTTTAAATTATCAAACTTAAAGCTTCTTTAGTTGTCGACTAAAAACAGTTTTTTATTGTGAAAAAAACTTGTTCCACATCTCAGGAGACTACCGGAGTATACACGAAACTGACTATTTCTTCGGCACTTTTAACTGTCAAGTGATTTATGCCGTCCACATTTTCTTCTTTGTTTTGCAAAACATTCGCATTGATTTGTTCGTTGAGATGTTTTAAAATACGAAAACCTTTCAATTTCATCTCCAACTTTGTAATATTGTTTGTTACATTGGAAAAATTGTTTGCGATAAACCTGACGTCAATAAGCAGGGCTGCATCCTCCAACAGTTTTTAGCATTCCGATATACTTTGTGCCTCTATTGAATCTGGGGACATCACGACAGCAGTAATTTCATGTAAATATTTAGCGTAATAATGCAATGCATCTAACCACGTACCCCATCTCGTTACAATGGGACTCGGTAGAAGGGGCAGCCTTGGAGCAAGTTCCCTGAACTTGTTGATTCTATTGGTTGCCTTTGTAAATATACTCTTCACAGTGGAAATGGATTTATTCACTTTTGAGTATGCTTGCGTAACCAATTCTGCAACCCTGTGCAAACCGTGGGCTAAACATTTGACATATGTTATTTTGGGGTACGATACTTGGTGAGCATTCATAGCTTTTGTCATATATGAAGCTGCATCTGTAGTTACGAGGAGCACATTACCGTAAAGCAAAATCTGCAATGAATCATTGAAAAATGCTGCAATTGTAGAGTAGCAGACATGCAAGGTTTGCCAAATAGCACTTTCCATGTTCCTCTTCTACCCCTAGAATGCCAAACACAAAGCAAGCAATAAAATGCTGCTTTACATCGGTAATTTCATCAATGGAGACCCACAGTTTCATTCCTGCAGTTTTTTCTCTGAGTGACTTAACTTTTGCTTCATACACTTCACTAAGTGTAGTCTGATCCAGAATACTTCTTATGTAGAAATTCCCTGAACACGTCATTGCTCAGTTTATTGAATAGGATATCCGTGGCAAGCAACGCTTTTGCACAAGTTGGCATTGAACTAATTACTTGTATTGGCTTCTTGACAATCACGAGCAGTTGTTGGAGCAGGAACTGAGCCTGATGTTGCCGTGTGGATCTTCTTTATCGCAAGATGTATGTTGGTTTTAAAGACTTCTTGCAACTTTTGATCTGTAAAAATAAAAATGAATTTTTTAATGTTAATATATACATTTAAAAAAGTATGGAAACAGTTATTTTAAACACATTAACTTTTGTTAATTAAACGTGCAAAGTAGATGGAATAGATTAAAAATCTCAACAGTCAACGAAAGTTTAATACAGTTTTTGAAATACAAAACTACTATTTCAGTAATTTTTATAACAATACCAATCTATCGTACAGTTATTTTTCAGATTTTATGCGCTATAACTTGTTCTTACCTGAATATTGCAGTATTTGCAGGTTAAGCAATCGCCAGTTAACTGGTAATCTTCTAATTCCCCCTGTCAATCTTGCCATTTGTTTAGCAAGAGTGCTAATTACTATCGGCATAGTTTTTTTTTTTTTTTTTTTTAGTTTTGTTTTTGTTTTTTCAGATCTTGTAAATACATATTGGGAACTAACACGCTTTGTCTATGAGCACAATGAGATGTCTGTGCATGTTTATATATACCACTCTTTTTCTACAGACCCAATTTTAGACACTTATGTAAATTCACACTTACTCAGGATTTGACTACGTTTAATTTATCTGGAAAAAAAAAAAATGAATAAATTTAAAACTCGTACCCAAATATTTGTTTCAGCATATTTTCGGCAAAACAAATCTTATTCAGCATATTCTTTTGTTTTTCTTCTTTCTTTTTTATTTTTTTAATTTTTTTTGAAGAATATGCTTTTTGTTAAAAGAATATTCTCTAACCCTATGCTAAGAATATTCTCTAACCCTATGCTAAGAATATTCTCTAACTATGCTAAGAATATGCTTTTATTAAAGAATATTCTTGTCACAGCCCTAGTAATAATACAGTTTGATAAGTAGTATAAGTTATTCAAAGTGCTTAATATTCTAGATAGAGCAGGTATGTTTACTAAGCATTCCCTGGAGTTCTCAATATCCTAAATCAGAGGCGGACAAACAAACTACGGCCCGCGGGCCGCATGCAGCCCGCCAAAGGAATTCATGCACCCCTCCAAATGTTGAATATTGAATGCCTAAAGGATGTTATATTCAGTATTATGAAATCGGAATGTAAATAATCAGCAAATTATTCTTCTCGCTTGCTCCCTTTCTCTTTCTTTCCTTGCCCCCTTTTTTTTTTTTTTTTTTTTTTATACAGCTGAGAGATACAGGACGGACAAAATGGCTATTTTCTGTAGGTACCGGCAGCCATCTGAAATTTGAGTGAAATTCTTAAAAGTTACTGAATGTTTTCTTTTTTCACCAGCTTGTATCTCATTTGTTTAATTTTGCTTTAAGATAAAAAAAAAAAAAAAAAAATGCAATCAAGAGTAAACCTCCTTCTTTCCTTTGATGTTTGTTTTTTATTTGTAGAATAAAAATTCTTGTTTACTGATATTTTTTACTGACACCAACATGATAGGAAAAATTTTGCCATGGAAAGCGATCAAGCCATGCTAACAGTTTTTATGAAATATATAGTCCTTCTTTAAAACTTTTGCACATTTATGCCAAACAATGGAGAGAAAAAAAAACTAAAAATAGTTCCAAATTAAGGAAAGAATGGTCTTTATTTTGCTCTATTTGTCATTTTTTAGATATCAATTATATTGAAAAATATACTATGCGGCCCAGTAAAATTTGAATTTTTTTTTAAATTTGGCCCTTGCACTGAAAAGTTTGCCCCCCCTTGTCCTAAATAATGCAATCTCTACATAGAACAGGTGATTTTAAATGCTGCACTTCCTAGAAGATTTTCACTGTATTTTTCTATATCAGTGTATACTACAAAAGGTACTTTGCGTTGCTAGGAGTCAGTACTTGATATCCTAGAGAGAGAGCAAGTATTTGCAATACATAGTATATTTCCTATGTAGTACAGAGTGGAATGATCAAATTGTCGCCCAAAGAAAAGACAACATGATTCCATTTCTGTTTGATGAAAACTAGTTTTTCCTTTTTTTGTTGCAGACCATCTAGTAGTTGGCCACTTGTGTACAAATCCCAAGAGTGATAGGAGCCTTCTATCGTGTCTGAAAGTGACACAATGTTCAATGAGCGAGATCGGAGATGCGTTGCCGTACAACTCATGCTCTCTACTGATCCAAGGTATGACAACAGGACCATTGCCAGCACCCTGAAAATGCAAATCCATATGGTTCAACGCTTGAGAGCACAGCTCAACAAAGTTTCCAGCCAGTTATGGTCTTGGATGTGGTTTCAAGTGAAGGTCACATCATGCCACCTCACGTCTTCGAAGTTGGCTTGAAAATCAACACCAAAGTGTACCTGGATGTGCTGAAGTGTGTGGTGATTCCCTGATGCAATTAGGTGGCCGCTGGCAAACCTTGGGTGTGGCAGCAGGACTTGGCGTCAGCCCACAAGTCTAAGGAGACCCAGGCTTGGCTTCAAAAGGAGTGCTACGATTTTGTACCCTTCTCCCCCCCCCCATATTCCCCAACTTGAACCAACTGGACTACTTCACATCAAGAATATTCGACAGTTAGCATTTTGATAAGATAAGAGTCGTACAGGACTTTCCAGTGTCCACATCTGTTACACAACTGTGACGCTTTTTGGAAATGGTAAATTTTTACTGAAAATTCATCTCTGGATGCTTAAACCTCCTCGCTCCCTTGACAAATCTTCCCCAGAGCAAAAACAAAATCATCACCCTGAAGATTGATAAGGAAGAGGCTTTTTAAACAGCAAAAACCTCCTTAGCTAACTCTGCCAAGTTAGCTCATCTGAAAGAAGACATCTGGACTTGGATATATGTTACAACAGATGCCTCGAACACTGGAGTGATGACACTGCTGACACCACCTAAGCAATCCTGAACAACTACAGAACTATAAGTTCATTTTTGTTCAAAATGATGTAGTAAAGATACCACTGACACAGTAGTATAGCAAAGTGGTGGTGGAAAGGTTGGTTTGCCCCTGGCAGCATGTGCCAGGGGGCGGCATTTTGAGGGGGTAAAAATAGAAAATAGAAAAAAATTAAAATCATAAAAAGCTAACAAAAAATCTGAAACCAAATTAAGTTTTTAAGTTTGTAATATGTTTTTGCTTTTTATGTGTGTAATACTGTTTTTAAACAGATTTTAAATCCTTGTTTGTAATTCCATGAAAATATTTTGAGGACTCTCTGGAATTTTGAAGGTTAGTGAATTATCAACGGCCAGAGGAGTGTCGGGGGGGGGGGGGCAAATCTTACGACTGCTCCAGGTGGCAAAAATAGTTGCTATGCCACTGCACCTACACCAACATATCAGGACCCTTTCAATATGCTGAAGCACTCAAGAGTAACATCTCACTATCAGCTGAGGAAATTGGATGGACACCATCTCTATTGACAGAGTGAAACCACCTTTCCTGGAGAAATCACCATTGGAAACCAACAACAATCGTTTGATTGCCAGCTCTAGTCCGGGACTCCCATCCCCACAGTGTGTACTGGGAGGAAACTTCACATGCCTCCCCGCAGTCATTTAGTTCACAATACACTGTACAGAATCCACAGTTGATTTTATAAAATTATCTGCAAAAAAAAGGCTTCACTTAAACTTTAAAATGCAAAAGTCAAGCATCATGGTTCAATTGTGCTCTAAAAAAAACATTTATTTTGTATGTGCCACTGTCTTATACAAGAATCTACAATTGATTTTATAGGCTGGGCTTTTCTGCTTATGCGATGATAAAACTTCTCAAATGCACTTATAATGTTAGGTTGTATAAAAGTGTTGTTGTGGGATACAAATCACCCCTATTTGAGAACTAAGTGGAATCAACCAGTCCTATAAATACCACTAGTTTCAGAGACTAGATGGAGACATTCATACCGTGTTTAACCGCATGCTACAAACATGTTCCTCTCATACCACTTTAGTGGCTCCTGTATTCTTTATGATAAATACATATTGTATTTATACACTTTACACTACTTATGGTTTCTTTCATTTGTGATCCCTAGCACGGGTCTACAACAAGTGTTAACTTTGGTCAAAATCAGGCTTCTTTAATTGGATTTTTTCGATTATCCAATGCATTCCAATACAAAACCTACGTAAGAACACTCCCAGACACACCAAGTACCTTTGTGTGAAGTTACAAAAAAATCGACCCAGCCATTTCCGAGTCCATAGGGAACGAACTCGCACATATACACAGTTTCGTTTATATAATACTAAAGATAAAGATGATCCATTATCCGGGGAGAGGACCTTGTCACTGTATTTTTGACCACTCCTCTGTTTAGAAAACATTTTTACCCCAAAACTTTGACCTTTTAAACACACGCATGACAACTTTCTACACTGCTGTCTTACACCTAGTTAAACAACAGCATCTAAATGTTGACTATGTAAATACAATCAATCAACATCCCAGATACTTTTGACTGCAATAAATTTGGTTGTTAATTAATTATAATTAATTAATTGTGACCCAGGCGTGCGGCTGAAGTAAACCTCCTTTTAAATAAGTACAGTAAAAAAAAACAATCCCCAAAACAACTTGATTTAGGAATCTTAAATAGGACAACGACTCAGCTTTTTTTCTTTCTTTTTTTTTTAATTACTATTATCGTTACTCTTCCGTCTCGACACCACTTAAAAAGTCTCTTGCTGCCACATGTCCATCTCACCTGGCTTGTGTTTCTCTTTCTTCTAACCGCATCCTCCAGCACCTCATGCCCCAGCAACTTTCAACACCAGTGTTTTCTGTCCTAGTTCCTTCCAACGGTTCCTGTCTGTAGCCTTCAGCTCTTTGTTCCAGTGCCCATCAATATCTGGCAACCTGTACCAGTACCCGTCAACACCCGGTTCTCTATTCCAGTGATCGTTATTTCATGATGTCCAAGATCCAGCTTCCATTCCAGCAACTTCAGTTCCTGTCACTTCATCTCCCAGCCACGCCCTTGCGGACTGGAAGTACCTGAGACATCTCATCACATCTCAGGGACGTCCAAGATCCAGTTTCCTCATCTCCAGCTGTTCAGATTCCCGCATTCTTGCCTATCCAGTCTCGCCTGCTGTTTAGGTACATTTCCTATTCTCCGACGTTTCTGCTTCCAGAATTTTCATCGATCGATTTCCCCTAAGTTCTTCTATATTTCCATCGTGTATTAATGCCGAAATAAATACAATGTTTCCTTTACAGCTGTTCATCCGCGTTTGTCCTCTCATTTTTGCCATATGTCGCAAGTTGTCTGTGTCTATTTTCTTTGTTTACGCTTGATCGGCACCTAACCTATCGGTCCGCGGTCCGCTGCAACAAGCGTACCTCTCATTCCTTTGTGTAGTTCAATCATCATCATTACACCCTTTTACTCCACATTAAACTCGACATAGTGTCAAACACGGCCCTCGTGGAAAGGTAGATAAATCATAATCGGGAAGTGGATGGCGGAGAGAGAGAAAGAGAGAGAGAGAGAGAGAGAGAGAAAGAGAAAGAAGAAAAAAGTGATCTTTTTTTTCTTTCTTTTTCTCTTTCAAAAATTAAGGGAGACCCGAAAATTAGGTTCGACTCCCCCCCCCCTCCCCCGAGAAATAATCACACAATGTTAAAGAGGTTAACCCTCCACCCCCACAAAAAGAAGGAAAATAGGAAAAAGAAGGAAAAAAGGAAAAAAAAAAAGACGAACTTCTATTTACTTTCGTTTTTACTAAAAAAAGAAACAAACAAAAAAAAAAAAACTCACTCGACTTACATCCTCGTGGAGGAGCTCCGGATTGTTTAAAAGGTATTTATTTATTTTTTATGATTTTTAGTAAAAAAAAAAAAAAAAAAAAAAAAAAAAAAACGCCAAAGAAAACAGAGAGCCAAGTGTTGACGGGAATTGGAAAAGAAAAATTAGAATTAAATTGGTTTTTAATTTTTAAGGGAAAATGTCAGTAAGTGTTGACTGTTGAGGTTGTCTTGTTGTGATCGATAATAATAATCCTTGTTGAAAGTTTGAACTGAAGACAAGCATCCAAAATGTCGTTTTCAAAGTTTGATTCTTTAGAAAACAAACAAACAAAAAACTCAGTTTTAATTTTGTCTGTTCAAATGGGTCATGATTGTGCCCAAACAGATGCTTCTTTTTTTTTTAATATTTTTGGTGAAAATGAACTATGGGGGCGACCCAAAGACTTACCGTTAAGAAATTGATTACGGGGAGGTTGGAAATAAGAAAATACCTTTCGGAATAAAAACCTCCCAACCTCCCCATGATAAGAACGGCTTTCGGAATAAACACCCTTTGGAGGTTGGACCGTATTTTTAATTGAATTCATCGTTTCTTTTCAAGATGAATCGGTATTACTGAAACCGCGGCAAAGAAAAAAAATAAAGTTCTACTTTTTTTAGGCGATCATATGATAACACTGATGCTTGTTAAGATAGTCGATAGATCGAATTAAAAAAAACAAACATGTCGTTTTAAGCAAAAAACAATATTACATACTTAATTGTCATGTCGAAAATAGTAACATATCCAAAAATGGTAAATATGAAGAATTACTCCACCCTCGAAAATTCCTTTAAAATTACCACTCTTTAAGGTTTTCGGGGTCGCTGAAAACGAAATTATTGTTTAAAATTACGGCAAACGAGTCGTTTCTAAGATATGAAAAAATGTTTAAAAAAGTGGGGGATCACTTTTCTATAATCGCCACGATTTTTTTTTTTTTTGGGGGGGGGCTTCTTTTCTACCCTCGGAAAATCCTTTTAAATTACCTGTTTAGATTTGGTGGGAGGCGGTGGAGGGGCGGGGGGGGTGTTTACTGCCTTCCTAGATGACAATAGTTATTGTCATCTAGGAAGGCAGTAATTGCAGTGAATGCAGTTAGGAGATCCAGAGTTCTTATCCGTCGCGGTTACCACCTGACAAAGGCCAGAGGAATAGTTGGCCGAAACGTCGTGATACAACTAAGAAAAGGTGAGGATAATAGTCCGCAATAAATAAAAATTAATAAATAAAGCATACCTCTAAAATTCAACACAAATTTTATTCATTCTTCACTGCAAAAACAGAAATGCCTATTTTGCCTCTGAATAGAGTTGGTAACTCTTCGAAAGGTAATAGTCCTTTATCTTCAGCAGGAACTGGAATTCGGGTTCAGCACTTAATTTATTTATTGTGGACTATTATACTCATCTTCTTAGTTGTTTCACGATGTTCAGGCCAACTATTCCTCTGGCCATCGTCAGGTGGTAACTGCGACGAAGGCCAGAGGAATAGTTTACAGGGAATATGAACTGGAATAGATACATTGAGAGCATTGCCAAGGCTGCTGCAAGGAAGGTTGGCTCCCTCTACCGTGCTAGAAAACTACTTATGCCTGACAGTATCCTATACCTCTATAAGGCAACCATTCGCCCATGTATGGAGTACTGTTGTCACATCTGGGCTGGTGCATCTGCTGCTTGTCTCTCGCTCCTGGACAGGGTTCAAAAGAGAGTCGCCAACCTGATAGGTCCTGAACTGTCATCTAGGCTTCAGCCTCTGTCCCATCGACGAGATGTTGCATCCCTCTGCCTGTTCTACAAATACTTTAATGGTGAATGCTCTGACGAACTGCAAACACTTGTACCTCCCCGACGTAACTACCCCCGACAAACCCGACAAGCTACTAAGTCTCATCCCTTTACAGTAGAGATCCCTAGGTGCAAGAAAGCCTTTTACTCCAATAGTTTCTTCGCCAGAACTGCGGGTCTTTGGAACTCCCTTCCAGGATTCTGCTTTCCCAACGGCAATGATATGCAGAAGTTCAAGTGTAATGTTAACAAACATCTTTCTACTCATCTCCTTTCATAATGACCCCGCTAATTAAGTCCCTAATAGTAGCCCCCTGCTTCAAAGTGGCACTGTGCCTTGTTTGGGGTGAAAATTGAATAAAAAAAAAAAAAAAAAAAAAAAAAGTTGGCCGAAACGTCGTGAAACAACAACTAAGAAAGATGAGAATAATAGTCCGCGATAAATAAATTAATAATTAATACTCATCTCAATAATGAATTCCAATTAAATAATATATATAGGGTTCAGCACTGTTCGAATATCGGATTAATTACAACGTGTGAAAGGGTTGGTATGATGCCTTCTGATGATTCAATTCTCGACTAAAGTCGACATCATAGAAGTTCATAAGGAATGTTCATTAGAATGAAAAGTCATTAATGACAGGTCAATAATTCTGACCTTAAAAATGTCTCTGGGAAAACAGATAATAACTTAGCCTAATCATTTAGGCTTTAAAATAAAGTCTTAAGCAGATGAAGAGTAGAGTAGGAATAGTTGGCCGAAACGTCATGCAACAACAACTAAGAAAGATGAGAATAATAGTCCGCAATAAATAAATTAATAAATAATACTCATCTCAATAATGAATTCACATTAAATAATATATATAGGGTTCAGCACTGTTCGAATATCGGATTAATTACAACGTGTGAAAGGGTTGGTATGATGCCTTCTGATGATTCAATTCTCGACTAAAGTCGACATCATAGAAGTTCATAAGGAATGTTCATTAGAATGAAAAGTCATTAATGACAGGTCAATAATTCTGACCTTAAAAATGTCTCTGGGAAAACAGATAATAACTTAGCCTAATCATTTAGGCTTTAAAATAAAGTCTTAAGCAGATGAAGAGTAGAGTAGGAATAGTTGGCCGAAACGTCCTGAAACAACAACTAAGAAAGATGAGGATAATAGTCCGCAATAAATAAATTAATAAATAATACTCATCTCAATAATGAATTCCAATTAAATAATATATAACATTTGTTGTCGACCAGTGTAATAAATTGAACTTGAATTATTTTTCAACATAGCCTTTAAACATATTCATGTTTTAGCAGCATGAAGCCAAACTAAAGTTTTTGATGTCATAATAGATTTCACCTGCTTTCTAATTTAGGCTTTAAAATAAAGTCTCAAGCAGATGAAGGGTAGAGACGCCCAAATGTCTCATATCCAGAGAGTGTCGAGTTTCATGTTTCTTCTCGGGCTGCTTCTCTGGAACTGCTTAAAAAAAAAAAAAGCATTCAAATGCCCGCCAAGCCCATCGCTCGACTGATCTGATTGGTCTAAACAAAGACAGTGGGTAGCCAATCAGCCAATTAGGGGCCTGCTTATAATTGTAGAATTTCTCACACAATGTACCTGATGGAAGGACAATTTAACATTTGATGGCCAAATTTCCGGAGACAAGAAATGTGACAAATGTCCACAGAGACCACAATTCCTGGCAATATTCAAATTTTATGGGAATGCTTTGAGAACTCTCCCAGAAAATCAACACACTGTCTCACAAGAAACTGGCATTTTGAGAAAATTAGTTTTGAGGATACTCCACGATAACCTTCATCTCTTTCCTTACAAATTTCAGATTCTGCAGAGGCCAACTGATCGCAACAAAGCAAAACTAGAAAATTTTGTGAAAAAAAAAAAATTCAGTGACGAGGCTCACTGTCACTTTGAGTAGTCTTATTTTTAAATAAAAATAAAAAAAATTAACTATGCATTCGGCAGTAATTCGGGTGGAATGATGTGGTGGAGAGTAGAGACACTACAATAAATTTATATGCGAAACTGATCCCCTATTCTAAAGTCTAAAAAAAAGATTCTTCGTGCTTGTTTAGATAGAGTCGATAGATCGATTTTTTTTTTCATGTCATTTAAAGCAAAATCAATATTAATTGTTAAAAATAGTAATATATCAAAAAATTACGAAAATTCATCGACTAAAACGTTATTTATAGTTAAAAGTAATTTTGGCGAAATACGCATCGACTCCGATGTACGTTGTTCGACGGAGGGAGACATTATTTGGTAAATGTTACCTTACGCTACAACAGAACAGCAACCACTCTAATTTTTTTTTTTAGGGGTATTCTAGGTCGCTGACAACGAATTTAATAATCAAACCCGCTGCAAATTTACTGTTTGCGTAGTATGAACCCCTAGACCTTGTGACTATTTTGTGCCATTTCACCGCCTTCGGTAGTGTTTTTCTTACATGATACGTTTGCGTGCGAACGGGCGTAGTGGGGTGTCTTATCATATTGCATAGGATTCTTTAAGCGGTCATTTAAAGTAAAGTTTTAAAAAAAAAATGTGGTTTACTTTTTTATTTTTTTTGTCTTTCGTTGTTTTAATGCTTTTTAATTAATCTAAAAAAAAAGTTTTCACGAGCGGTTCGCAAAAACATAACCACCAAACATTTTTATGTTTTTCGTTCTTTTTAGGGGGGGGGTATTCCATTAACAGGTGCTTCTGCAGTTTAAGTAACCGTTTTTCCGTAAGTAATGTTCCGACATTTACCATTTCACAAAAATTCTGTTTACATTGTGGAAGGGGCGGTGGTGGTGCTGGGGCCTAGGGTTCATACCATGCAAACGGTAAATTTGCGAGTACTATAATGTAGTTTTTAAAATTTTGTTTTAGACCATTTTTCTTCGAATTTTAAATTGTCTGCCAATAAAAAGAAAAAAAAAATGGAAAATTCTGTTTTGAAAAAAAAAAAAATAGAAAATTCTGTTTTGAAAAAAAAAAAGAAGAAAAGTGCCTTATCCCCCACCCCCACTTTTCTTCTTTTTCATATAATTTTAAATGTTCCACAATAGATTTGTACGCCATGTGAAAAGGCAGTTTGCTACGTGAAGGCACATTCAACAGCCGTCGTTTATGTTACTGCGCGCGTAGCGTAGCGTAAACGAAAGCTGTAAAATGGTGGAAAATAGTCCCTGGGTTCAGGGGTTAATACCATGCAAACGATAAATTTGCGACGGGTTTGATTATCAGATTTGTTATCAACGATTTCGATTACCTCTAAAAAACAAAAAAACAAATTAGAGTGGCTGGTGTTCTGTTGTAGCGTATCGCTATATTTACCGAAAAGAATATTTAAAAATAGTGCGGATTTCATTTTGATGAACTCCGGCAAAAAAAAATATCCATCAAAAAACAGATAAAGTCATAATAGCAAAAATCATGCGCTAATTGCAAGCCGAAAAAAAACAAAAACAAACAAGGTCACACATGCAAAAATTCTTTCCTTGTAAAAATAATAACTTCTCCCTCAGTTGAACAGCGTACAACATCGGAGCCAATGCGTAATTTGCTTGTGGGGTAGTACTTGTGTACGTCAGCTGTAATTTTTAAAGAAAATTGGGTAAAATTGCATTTTTCTTAGATGTTATAAAGTAGACGGTAAAAGTTCGCACACAGAGAACATAATTCGGAACGCAAAATTTAAATTACACTGTAATATTTTCCGACATTTGTATCCTATAGTGATAGCCATTTTTTTTTTTTTTTTTTTTCGTTAATCCAAAAACACAATAGCAATTGTTCTATTCAATCAATTATCATAATTTTATGAAGAATTACTCCACTCTTGAAAATTCCTTTAAAATTACCACTCTTAAAGGTTTTCTGGGTCGCTGAAAATGAAAATAACTCTCCACCACATCATTCCACCCGAATTACTGCCGAATGCATAGTTAATTTTTTTTTTTATTTTTATTTAAAAATAAGACTACTAAAGTGACAGTGAGCCTCGTCACTGAATTTTTTTTTTCACAAAATTTTCTAGTTTTGCTTTGTTGCGATCAGTTGGCCTCTGCAGAATCTGAAATTTGTAAGGAAAGAGATGAAGATTATCGTGGAGCATCCTCAAAACTAATTTTCTCAAAATGCCAGTTTCTTGTGAGAGACAGTGTGTTGATTTTCTGGGAGAGTTCTCAAAGCATTCCCATAAAATTTGAATATTGCCAGGAATTGTGGTCTCTGTGGACATTTGTCACATTTCTTGTCTCCGGAAATTTGGCCATCAAATGTTAAATTGTCCTTCCATCAGGTACATTGTGTGAGAAATTCTACATTTATAAGCAGGCCCCTCATTGGCTAATCGGCTACCCACTGTCTTTGTTTAGACCAATCAGATCGTAAAAAATTGTTTTTTAGGGGTATTATCCCCATCCTTCCCATGATAAAAACAGCTTTTGGAATAAACACCTTCAAACCTCATGTTAAGAATGGGTTTCGGAATAAACACCCGTAACCTCCCCATTGACCAAAGATTTAAATAGGAGGTTTCTAATAAAACATGGTGTATTGCCAAAAATGGTCATGTGTCTGAAGTGCCAAACACTGTGTTCTTTTACGGAGAAAAGTCAAATGTGCTGCTGTGCAAACTGTGTGTTCATTGTGTTACCAATGAAGAAAAAAAAAACGAAAAGATGCTTTTTAGGTATAAGTGAGTGGATGGGGACATTTGAGAAATCTAGACTTCCTTACTGAAAATCATATTGTTTGTCAAGAATTTCTTAAGTAAAATGTGGGACCAGAGTAAATAAAAAAAACACACACACACATGAAAACCCTCTCAGAGAAAAGGTATTTTAGTTAATAATGGAGACCACGAAAGGAAGTCTCATTTAAACATTTAATAAATAACTTTATTTGTCATCTTCGTTAGTAGCATTAGTAGAAGAGAGAAACGGGTTAGTAGGTTGAAGTGTTCTTATGTAAAGATAGAATTAATATATTGCCAGCTTGTTAAGGAGAGAACAGTTCAGTCCACACGTGTTTATAGCTAGTAGTCGTTGGGGCAAAGGAAGCTGATTAAAGGAGAAAGAAAGGGAAAAGGTTTCAGCGTTTTTTATGTATGTAGGAGCGTGCGTCCGATAGTAGAGACAGGACAAAGGGTTAGTGTCTCATAGTAAGAAAGTGTGTGTGTGTGTGTGTCTGTCTGTATGTTCTTTAGCATGATAAAGAATGTTCATTAGGGTACAGCATGTGGAAATAAATGTGAGTTTGAAAGGTCGCCATGTTAGCTTGTAGTACTTACGTTCTGCCTGGGGCCAAAGCTCCAGGCCAAGTCTGCTCCCAGGCAGGGTCAGGTTAAAAGAGAGAGAGGAAGAGGGTTTCAGATTTCGCCTTTTATATACTCTGTCACGTGATTGAGAGCTGGCTTGTGATTGGACAAGCCAGGGAGGAAATGGATTTCAAATTGCGAGTCGAGAGAATTAGCTTCTGCCTTTTTTGTAGCGATTGTTGGCTGCTACAGTATAATTCAAGTTCATAAAGTTTTTAGTTAAAAAGTAGTGAACCATTTTTATTACTTATGTTTAAAGGGTTAATACAAAAAGCAAAGAAAACATTAATTTACTCTGTGGCAAACCAAAATAACAAAAACAGCAACCAACTCTGATCGAACACTGTTTACTGTGGATTTAAAGTTGGTTGTTATTCTGTTTTGCCATTATAAACTTGAATTCTCGCCCTTAGCCTTCTTTTTGCTTCTCCTTTTTTTTCTTTTTTAGTCGCCAATCTAATAGGCCCCACACTGTCGGCCAAACTTCAATCTCTGTCCCATCGCGGAAATGTGGTATCCCTGTTCCTGTTTTGCAAGTACTTTAATGGTAAGTGCTTGAATGAACTCCAAGCACTAGTAGCCCCTCGACGTAAATACTGTAAGATATTTTATCTTACCTGTTTTTTTGCTCCAAGACAGTGGCAAAAAAATTAACAAACCAATTACAACAAAGCATACCTCTAAAATTTGATACAAATTTTATTCAGTCTTTGTTGCTAAAACAAAGCCGACCAGCAGCAAAATCGCACCCCTTACACTGTAGAGATTCCTAGATGCCGTAAAGCCATAGTTTTTCATCAAACTGCTAGACTTTGGAATTCCCTTTCAGTTCTCTGCTTCCCTAACTGTACTGATATGTAGAATTTTAATTGTAATGTGGGCAGACATCATGCTGCTCAACTCCCTACATAGTATCCTTGCAAATCTAATTCCAAATAGCAGCCCCTTACGACTTAGTGGCATGGTGCCTTGTTTCGGGTGGGAAAAAATAAAAAATAAAACAGTAAAAAAAATTGAAATAAAAATAAAGATCTTTAAGCAAATTTTAATTTCAGTGTTTCACTAGCAGTGTCAGAAATCGCCATTAAAAATTCGTGGCAAACACTGAAATATTTAGACTTACTGTTTTTCGAAGATTATAACTATTTGAAAAATGTAATTCAAACCCTAATGTTTTTTTAATTAAAGGAACAAAGACCAAATAAAAAAAAAATAACCGGTTTAATAGCAAATTATGCAATATTTTTTTTTTAAATCGGTTTTCTTTAAAAAAAGATTTAAAGAAAATCAATGAAATTCTACTTACTTCGATTATAAAAAAATATATAAATTCCAAAAAATCACTTACCTATAAAAAATACTATTCAATTAGTACTTCCATTGTTCATTGTTAAGAATTTATCCATATTTATACTTATATTCAATGTCCTTTTAAATAAAATACTTTTTTAAACAAGTATTACAAAAAAAAAAAAAACAAAAAAAACGCGAACTCAGATGTTTTTCACTGTTCAAATAAAGGGAGACTAATTTCTGATTTTCTTCGTGTTTATCATTTGGTGGCTTCAAAGGGGCACAGTTAATGTCTCTTTCTATTGCTTGCTGTAAACCAAAATTAGTATTTTTGGGCCTCCTTAGGTGAAAAATGAACACATTCACTTATAAGTTTTTGCCGTTGAACAAAAAACCCACTCTACCGATTTTTAAAAAATTTATTCTCTTAATGAAATACATGAGGTTTTGATTAATATATTTTATTTCTTCTTTATCGAGTGATTTTATTTATTTTTTTTTTAAATATCTAAAAAAAGAAAACATTGAATGAAATAGAAAAAATTTGTTGTAAGCGTCCGATATTTGCTTGACAATTTAAGCATAACATAAGCTTCCACTTAAAAAAAATCCACATGGTTAAAAAAAAAAGAAAGAGGTTTACACTTTGGATTTTATAAGTAAATTTCCAAAAAACACTTTTTTTTTTTTTTTTTTTTTTTTTTAAATCAGAATATTTTATTTATTGATCCTTTATCTTCAATTTGTGATATATAAAACTTTGAGTAAATTAATTATTTAAATTTTAATATACATTTCAAAATATGAGGGAGGGGGTGAATTAAAAAACGTTTGTCTAAAATATTATATTCGGTTTACTGGAAAGGGCATAAAATTTCACATTGACCCTGAAAATATCATAAAAATTGAACCAATAGAAAAATTTTGATAAATTTCTAAAGGTTAAAAAATTAAAAATATTTAATTCGTAAAATTCAATTGATTTCATTACGTAAAAAATGGCTGCATGAAGACACGCCGGTAATTTGTAAACGCTGTTTTTTTTTTTTTTTTTTTTTTTTTTTAAATAAAAAATATTTCTATTATTTTTTAAACAACTTTAATAGTTTATTTTGGAAGTATATTCCATAAAGAGAATAAACAATCAACTTTTAAAAAGAGAAATTACAAGCTTTTTATATTTTATTCGCAGTTTCGTGTTAGGGGTGTCAAAAATTCCCCCCAAATTCTGGTACACCTAGTGTTTCACGTGTATTTATTTATCTCATCTCCAAAATATTAAACACCAGGTCAGGTGTGGGTTTCATGTAAGTGTTCGTGTAGAACGAACTGAATTCGAACCCGTCATGCCCAACTTTTCAGTCCGTGTTACTGTTCTTAACCAGTCACCGATGTTTTTTTTGTTGTAATAATACATGTTTAAATAATAATAAAAATATATTTGATATCAATGGCGAAAACTATTTCACATTAAATAGTTAACGGGACTAAAATAGGAATAAACATATTAAAAAAAAAAAAAAATGGTAAGTTTAAGATGTGGTGGTGGACTGGTGGGGTCAAAGAAAATCTTGTTCAACAGTTCGAAAAGTTGATGAAAAAAAAAGAAATCCGCCAACGATGGTGACGTCATGATAATATGAACCAATCAAATCGTTATATATGTCTCTAGTAAACATACTATACTTTTTCGACTTTTAAAGCTTAACTTCATCCCCACCCCCGCCTCCCCCACCTAATTTAAAACAGATAAAACTGGGTTATTCTACGATGATCGTCATGGTTATTTCCCTCTTTAAAAAAAAAAAATTAAAAAAAAAAATGTTGAAATTCCAGAAAACATTTAGTCTGGTCGACAGTACTTTATCACAAATTTACATAAAAAAAAAAAAAAAAAAAAAAAAAAAAAATGTCCGTATTAAAACCATTACATCAGATCTGAATTTTTTAGATGAGGATTTACAATTGTGATTATTTGGACTACTGTTCTCATCTGGAGTGTTCTTTTATTCTCATAACGTTCCAGCCGATGTAAGCTTCTTCAAATGTAGCTTTCTCGAACTTGGCTAGGATCTATGGCGTAACAAATGAAGTACCATGTAAAATTCAGTTCTAAGTGACACTCTTTTAGAGGTTGAAGGTTCAATCCTCAGGGTGGGAGATCCTGAGAATGCAGATGCGAATTGTTTAAACTTCTACCTGGTTATGGCTGCCGAAACGAAAGCTTAGATTAAATGGTAAATGTGTAGTTTAGCAGCGTAAATTATTTAACAAACAAAACTTTATAAAAACTATTTATTTATCTTACATAAAACACATTATTAGACCCAAAGGCTGAAATAAAACCAGAAAAAAATAATAATTTTTTTTTTTCATCATTTTTTTATTTAGACTAAATGTACGACATTCGAAACCGCTTATTGCTTTTAAAATTTGGCCTTTCTAAGGTTTGACAGATTGGTCTTTTTAAAGCCAAATTTGGCCTTTTTTTACACTCTTTGATTAAAAAAAAAAAATGGCGGCCAAAACTGCTTGGTAAAAAAGGGCCAAATTTGGCCTTAAAAAGGCCGATCTGTCAAACCCTAGAAATTTTAAAATCGATGGCTTCGATTGTCGATTTGAGTCTAATACAAAATATTGAAAAAAACTTAAAAAAAATAAATAAATAAAATAATAATAAAAATTTTTCGGGTTTTATTTTAGTCTTAGGGTCTAATAATGTGTTTTATATAAAAAAAAAAATAGTTTTTTTATAAGTTTTTGTTTGTCAAATAATTTACTCCGCTAAATTACACATTTCCTGATTAAATAAAGGTTCCTGTTCGCTATTCCGTGCAAATTCCTGAGTTCGGCAAGATACACCTAAAGAAGGTTATTTATTCTTACAAGGAAAGAATTGTTGCGTGTGTGACCTAGTTTTTAAAATTTTTATTTATTTTTTTTTATTTTGGCTTTAACTTTGCGCATTATTTTTGTTATTATGATATTATCTGTTTTTTTTTTTTTTTTTTTTTTTTTTGCCGCAGTTTATCGTTATAGGTTATTATTAAAAAGAAAATTAGTGAAAGTCAAAATTTAAAATTAGCGCGGGTACTTTCACCTAACAATTTAATGAAAAACAGGTATCGTAAAACTTTAATTAAACTTGAAAATACTATTTAAAAAATAGCGCGGATCAATAAGTGCACTAGCACCAAATAACATTTCACTGTGTTTCGATCGACGACATGAGAGGTACGTTAGGAGTGACAGAAATCGCCATTAAAAATGCGTGATAAAAACTTAAAGAATTAGACTTACTATCTTTTGGAGCTTATAACTACTTGAAAAATGTAATTCAAACCCTAATTTTTTTTCAATGAAAGGAGCAAAGACCAAATTTTAAAATAATAACAGGTTTAATAGCAAAATATGCAATATTTTTTTAAAATCAGTTTTCTTTAAAAAAGATTTCAAGAAAATCAACGAATTTTAACTTGCTTCGAATATATATATATATATACATTCCAAAAAATCACTTACCTATAAAAAATATTAATCAATGGGTACTTCCATTCTTCATTGTTAAGAATATTTATATTTTATATTCCATGTCTTTTTTAAATAAAATACTTTTTTAAGCAGGGATTAAAAAATTCCGCGACATGAGGTGTTTCACAACTGGAATAAAGGGAGACAAACGCCACCTTTTCTTCGAGTTTAGAACTTCAGTGGCCTTAAGCAGCAGAATTAATCTCCCTTTCTATTTCTGGATGTAAACAAAAGTTAGTAAATATGGGCCATTGTAACTTGAAAACGATCACATTTCATTTATCAGTTTTTGCTGTTAAAAAAAATTCCACTCGACCGATTTTCCATTTTTTTATTCTCTTAAAGAAATACATAAGTTTTTGATTTAATATATTTTATTTCTTTATGGAGTGATTTTTTTTTTTTTTTAATCTAAAAAAAAAAAAACATTGAATGAAGCAGAAAAAATTGTTGTCGGTATTCAATCTTTTCAGGACAAAATTTAAAAAATGTGAGGTTTCACTTAAAAAAAAATCAATGTGATTTAAAAAAAAAAAAAGGTTTTAAACATTTGACTTTACAGGTAAATTTGCACAAAACTATTTTTTTTTGTTTGTTTTAAATTAGATAATTTTATTTATTGATCTTTTATCTTCAATTTGTGATATATAAATCTGAGGTGAGAAAATTAATTATTTTCATTTTAATAGACATTTCAAAATGGGGGGGGGTGAATTAAAAAAAAAAAACGTTTGTCTAGAATATTATCTTCGGTTTATTGGAAAAAGCATAAAATTTCATATTAGACCTGCAATATTGCAATATTGTAAATATTAAACCATAAGAAAAATTTTGATGGATTTTTAAATTGAAAAAATTGAAAAATATTTTAACTCGTAAAATTCAATTAATTTTATTACGTAAAAAAATGGCTGCACGTTTATTTATTAATTTATTTATTGCGGACTATTATTCTCATAATATAAATAATATTCATCTCAATAATGAATTCCAATTAAAATAATATATATACCATTCGGCATGGAAGATCAAATAATAAATAAATGTGGATTTATAAGATCAAAAAATCCAACCTTGATCGCCCTTCATGGCCTGTAGCGCAGTTGATAGAGACGGTGAATCTCTACAGTTCCAGATGAGCATTGTCTGAAGATAGCTGTTTAAATCCTACCCAAAGCCGGCCAGAGGCTTACTTGGCCAAAACGTGGTGAGACGACAACAGTGATTGCTGAGAATGCAGTTAGGAGATTCGAAGTTCCTATCTATCGCGGTTACCACCTGACGAAGGCCAGAGGAATAGTTGGCCAAAACGTTGCGAAACAACAACTAAAAAAGATGAGGATGATAGTCCGCAATAAATAAATTAATATAAATAATACTCATCTCAATAATGAATCCCAATTAAAATAATATATAGTTTTTTTTTTTTATTATTTATATGAAAATAATAATTTTTGATTCTTGTGTAAATTGGCGACCTTTTAAACCAACGCATTTCAGGCGAAAACACACCTATGTATCATGTTGAAATTAGTATAAATTTAAAAAATTATATAAAATGATCCAGTAGAAAAATTATTACTAGTAAAAATAGAATCTATCGAATTATTGAGTTTTATCATATGTTTTAATGTGGAAGGGTTGTGCGACTAATTCAGTATGACAAACGGGATAACTTTTGACCGAAATTGACTTAGATGAAAGGTCTGCCATTTTTAAACATAAAGTCTATGAACAATGATATTTCAAAAATACGTCTAACATATCCACTGGATTGTTTTTCGTAAATTTTGGAATTCATACTTATTTTGATATTACACATAAGTACATAATGTTTTCACCTGAAATGGGTTGGTTTAAAAAATCACCAATGTAAACAAGCACCTCATTATTAACCAACTAATGGGAATCCGTAGGCATTACAACATAAATCTTGCAAGTTTGAATTATTTACTTAACACTGCCCTCATTCCTTTTTTAAAAATTGTGTTCAAAACGGTAGATGTGACAACCGTTCTTCGGTTACTTATAAAATTTAATTTTTTTTTATTTAAAAATAAGATTACTTGATCAATTTATGTGATTTTTGGAATATGATATTTTTATTTCATCATGAGTATTACATCATACAGATTTTTCTTTTTTTCTTTTTTTTTGTTTTATAAATGTAGGGGGAATTCTGTACAATATGTAACGTTATCATTACAGACAAAAGAAATAAAAATCCGGGCCAGCATCTTTTCCTTTTTTATTAACAAAAGCATTCATTACCGTTACTTTTGGCACCACTTAAAAAAAGCCTCTCGCTACCACATGTTCATTGTACCTTTTTTTTAATATACAAGGAAATCAACACTTATCAAGGTCCAGAGGCCATTCGAGGATAAGGGTTAAAGAGTGTACAGTGGTCAAAAGGACAATATCATAGTAATCGTTAGAACTGTAAATTTGGTAAATTGGATTACTTAAAGGGAACGGCTCATCAAGAACTTGTTTACATTGGACTTGAAGACGGCCATATTGTGGTCAGCTGGAAAGCAGGTACATGGAAGAGAGCTCCACAGGTGTGCAGCTCTAAGATAGAACCTTTGTTCATGGAATCTATGTTTAGGTTTAGGCACAGATGTTTCTCCTTCTTCCGACTGCATGCTGGTCACAGCCGGCCCAGTCGCGTCCTCTGCTTTGCACATCCATTTTCTTTGACGTGCACTTTGCTTCTGCCGACCACATGGGGCATTTTTTTCTCTTCTTTTCCTTTTTCTTCTCGGGCACACTTCCTAATTTGCATATGTGCGTTTTCCAGCTACTGCTGTTGCTGCTAATCTCTTCGCAAGCCAGTCATCATTCGCTGCTGCTGATTATCTTCCCACATGCTCGTATGCACTATGTTTTCGATTGGTTAGCGTCTAGGTTTGTTCATTATCAAGTCAATATTAAATTTAAAAAAAAAAAAAAAAAGCGATCAACGACTGAAAATCTTAAAGAAAAAATAACATCGTTTCCAGCATCTCAGTTTCTCTTTGCAAATATTACAGACTCTGCGACTCTCGTCAGTGTGGAAGCAACAAGCTTTAAAGGAATTAAAAAAAATAAAAGCAATTTGGGGTTTGTTTTACAATTCACAGAGGTACGAAAAAGTGGTCAAAAACTCAAATAGATTTAAAGACGATTAGATTTTGAGTGCATTTACAGTATATGTAATAAATGCAAGGGTGGATAACTATATATATAACTATATAAATAAATATTATCAAAGGCAAGATAAGTTACTCTTCTACCTATCTGGCAAAGTTTTTAGTGGTTTTACTCATGTTAAAACATTTAACCAGTTCAAAGAACAGTGTTGAACATTAGGTACAAACAAGAAAAATAGTACAGTAACATATATTGGGTGGATTTCTAACAGTATTTTGTATAATTTTGTATTTTTAAGTAATTTTCAAACCTTTATATATTTAGGGGTTAGTTTGCGGCCACTTTTCTTGTTTACACTTAATGCTTGACACTGTTTTTCAACCCAAATAAACATTTTACAGTGAGTAAACCAATTAAAAAGTTTGCCAGATAGGTAGAAGAGTAACTTATCTTGCCTTTGATAATATTTATTTGTTATATATTTAGCCACTTTTTCATACCTCTGTGGATTGTAAAACACCTGCAGTTTGTTTAACTAAATAGATTTAAAACAAGAATTGAATAAGTTGTATGTTTTCAGCAGCCTTAATTCTTTTCTGCACTGATCCATAATCTGACCCAAGGCTATGTTAGCACCTTCCTGCAGTTTATGAATAGCAGCCAGAAAAGTTGCTTGCAAAAGCCGCTGTGAACACTGTCAGACGATAAATTCAAAACGCTGAAAATAAAACTTTAGCACAGGAAGATAAGATTTAACATTAGTTTAATTATATGAAATAAATACTATTATTTTTTTTCAAGAATAGTATATTATTCTTGATACTTGTACATTTTGCAAACCGGATTTCTGTAAATGTTTACTGTGGTTTGCCTGGCACCTGACGTAAACCATCAGAATATGTTAAGCGTTGCCTGTACCATAGTCATTACATGCCAACACTCAAAACCCACACATTGTATGCAAACAATCACAAGGAAACCAAGACAAGGAAAGAATTTGACTCATTTTTATTTATTTATTTTTTTCAGTGAAACAACAGACATTATTTACAGGTACTTTCCAGAATAATGCCTTGTCTCTTGTTCAAAAGTCTTGTTCTTCAATGTGTTTAACAAGACTGTGTTGAACACATGGTACTCTGTTTTTGTCTAACCAAGTTTAGGATGCATCTTTTCCTGTTTTTTTTTTTTTTTTTTTTTTTTTTTTACATAGGCATCACCACATTATCAAGGCCAAGAGGCCACTCAAGGATAAGGGTTAAAGAGTGTACAGTAGAAATTGGACAATATAGTAATCATTAGTAATGAAAATTTGGTAAATTTGATAACTTATATGGAACGGCTCATCAAGAACTTATTTACGTTAGACTTGAACACAACCATATTGTAGTCAGCCGGAAAGCAGGAAAACGGAAGACAATTCCACAGGCGTGCAGTTCTAAGAAAGAAGCTTTGTTCATGGAATCTACGTTTAGGTTTAGGCACAGATAAAGAGTGGGGGGAATTATTGATAGTGTTTACAGCTAGACGAGTGTTTCTTGTGAAAGTTTGGCGAGGGGGGACCATAGATTGAAGCTCAGTCGAACACTTTCCATGAAAATAACGATACATCAGAGACAAACTCGCAACATCTCTTCTGTGAGATAGAGGTTGCAAGGAGGAGAAAAGGACATCTCCTACGAGGCTACAAAGTCTATTTTGAACTCTATCAAGGCAGGACAAGTCCTTTCTAGCAGCTCCTGCCCAGATGTGGCAACAGTATTCCATCCTTGAACGTACCTGGCTCTTATATAGATAGAGAATAGCATCAGCAGTGAGATATTTACCGGATTGATAGAAAGATCCCACCATTTTTCCAGCGGCCTTGGCAACAGATTTGATGTACGTGTTCCATTTAAGATCAGGAGTAATGGTCAAGCCATTGTTTCTCTCGGCCCACGTGTGTAACATGTCTATTTCTGTCTTTCTCACTGTGACTTCGCCTCGCACACAGCTTAGTCATTTATATTCTGTTTCTGCTGCCATATCCACATCAGCACTATTACACGCTGAGCAAATCTTAAAAACACTAGGAAACAGAAAATAGCAACATTCACTGAGTACGAATTACAATTAAAAAACAAAAAATGGCAATAAAATAAAATGAAATATAACAACAACAACCTAGTGTAAGTTTTATAAATAAATATTTCTCCATGATTTAAAATTAATAACTAAAAAAGTTTTTTTTTTCTCCCTTTTCTTCCCATTTATTAAAAGTCGTCTGCTAACTGTGGCTTCTCATTGGGTAATCATGCTTGTTGTCACTTTCTGATTGGTTGATTAATTTGACCAGCACTCAACATATACGGTGGTTTGCATAAGTTTCCACTCCAGCCATACGGGACATTTAGGAGAATTGGGCTCACAAAATGTAGTAGTAGTAGTAGTTTTTTTTTTTTTTTTTTTAACAACAAATGTTCTAAAGAAATAATATGGTACTGATCCAGAACATGACCCAAGATCGTGTTACCATCTTCTGCCAATCTACAGCAAGCTGCCAAAAAAGCATCCAAACATATCTATTTCTGTCTTTCTGTCCTGTATTTTTGTCCATCTATGATTGTCTGAGCTAATTCACTTCTTTAAGAATTGGAGTTGTACTTTTTAAAATTATAAGAATCCAGCATTTAGAATTTGAGCCAATTCAGTATTTTGGTATTTCATGTAACTTTTAAAATAAGAGTCAAACATTTGGAGTCTGAACTAATTTAGCAAATTTCATCCACACCCTGTATATTATTTTAAAACTAAATCTTAATGATTTTTTTCTTTGTTTTTTAATTGGCAGGTGCTGCCTTTCCGTGTGGTCTTGCAGAAGCCAAGATTTCTTTGTAGCATGCAAACCACGAAACCTGGTCGGATTCAGCTATTTCTGGCAGAAATATTCAATCCTGAAGATGAGGGTCCACTGGCCAATTCTGAGGTAATCCTGAAAAACTTAAAAAATTTACAAAAAAAAAAAAAAGCAAAAGAAAAGAAGAATTTGTTTTGTCATAAAAATACAATACAAACGAGTTGATGGTATTAAGTGGTAAAAACGAAGAGAAACACACAATGAATCAACCAATAAGGTTTATTGTAATAAGAGTACAAGTATAAAGGGTTCACACAAACCTTATGGGAGTGGCGCGGAGGGACCTCCCTTTATGTACTTATTATCCTTCTGTAGTGAGCTCAACCCTAAAGTTTGCTGTATGGAGTCATATTTATATTATAGATGATAGCTCAACACTAGGGGTGACAGGTTCTTCCATTACAGTAAAGTTCTATAGCGTTTGTAACATGATTGTGGGCGTTGCTCTTGGAAGATGGATGAGAAAGATGAGTAGAGTTTGTTTTATAAAAACAAATTCTTCATTTGTTATTTTTCATATTTACAAAAAGATTATCAATCTGTTTTCTTGCAGAAGACTGTTACGTTTTTTGTTTAAAATTGCTATTCTTTACTTTATTGTATTTGCCATCCCAAGTGCTTTTTATGTCAGATTTAGTATTTTTCTAACCAATAGTTTTGGAGCTTATAAATACGTATATTAATTAATAATAGCAATATTTTGATTTTTCCTTGCATCATGACATATGCAACATCAAAATAACTCTTCATGCTTAATTTAATGCAGCTCTGTCCAATACTTTTTGAGACTTTTTATTATTGGTTACTATCTGCACCTCCTCATGCAATGAAGTTATTTTACATGAAATTTTTATTTGCTTGCATATTTTTTCACAAAACTGACAAACATTTTGGACAAGGCTGTCTTAAAAATGACAGAAATACAAAACAAGCCTGCTATGGAAATAGACTAAAAAGTGTCGTAAAAAATGCACCAAGACTTTCCATTGCAAAGTATGGGGTAATGGGCTAACTAACATTGTACCAAGTATTTTCTGGAACAACTCAGGAATCTATAATATAAATCTCACCTGTCTGTTTAAACGTATGTATGTACGTATGTACGTCTGCCTAAAACTTTTGACAGAGGTGACGGATTTTCACAAGATCTGTATCGTTTTGAAGCTCGATCCTTCAGACGACAAACATTGAAAAATTGGCTAAAATCATTAATTCCTTCACCTTCAACTTGGCGTTTTTCTACAGGAAGGAATCGCTTTTTTCGCCAATATTTTCGAAAGTCATTGATTGATTAGCCTTAATTTAAACATTTGTCACTTCCGGTTTGGCGATGGGCGCAACAGCAAAGACGTCACGTTTTTTTTTCACATTCTTTTCCTCCTTTGCGGTACAGGTTTGAGCCTGCCTGCCTCCTACCACTTTTTTTTGCTCAGCACACACTTGCAAACACCCGGGCAACACTGGGCACCCAGGCTAGTATATACATAAGAGTGAGAGGGGAAAAATAATGAAATACCAACGTCTTATGTACGACATGAAAAGAAATTGGAATCTTAGGAAGATCTCTATCATTCCAGTAATTGTAAGAGCAACCAGACTCATGAAAAAGAATTTCTGGCAAATATACCTGGTGAATCATAACGGTGATAGATGGTTGATTGTTAGGAGGGAGACGCACACAGGAGAATTTGATGGAGTGATTCTTCTCAAGCCCAAATCGTCAACCAACAATGCTATTCTTTTCAGTTATTATTATTATACTAGCAGGACCTGTTAACCGGAGTTGCCTGGCGGAAGCATGACAGACCCAGAAAAGAATTGTTAAAGGACCCCCTTCCCCCCACCTCGAAAACAAAGTGAACTATGATTGTTGTTGGTTGCCACTACCATCTCTAGAAATTAGTGGATGCTGGCGGCCATGGCCCAAATGAAATAATCTTGCTTCCACTGTTGAGCATTGTTTTTCAGTGGCAGCTAGTGAAAGCCACTGTCTGTGATTGTCAGCACTGTTGGTTGCTGGTGATTAGTGTTGGTTTGGGGTGATAATCTGCAGGTACTAGCTAATTATAATGAAAACATTTAATAACTCTTTAGATTGAGCGAAAACAGAGGTAGATAACTGCCTTCTATCGATGACAGCATCTTTCAAGTCACCCATCGTTTTTCTTCGCGGTATACTGCACGCATTTTTTTTCTGAAAGTAGTTCTAGCACATCTTCTAAATAATAAAATACTCCACAGAAAGTAAAAGTGATAAGAAAACAACTATATAACAAATTAGTATTTCTATAGCCAATAAAATGTGCGTTGAAATCTACCTATATAATATTAGTATTGTGTTTTAACTTATTTCAGAGTGTTTAATAAGTTTTAATAAGAAAGTATCGACATGATAAGTCACATCTTTGTAACCTAGGTAATCGGTCAAAAATATAAAAGTAAATTTAAGTCTCAACGGGAATAAAAAATACAAAAAAAATATATAGAATCATTAAAATCTTGATAATCGCTCAAAAATTAAAAATTAAATATTTCTACTCATAAAAGAAAATATTTTTTAGAACCGTTTTGGGGCGGGGTGGGGGGTAGTGGCATGGTGGTATTGTGTGCGTATTTACATTCCCACACCAATGTTGTGTTTATATTTTAAGAGTGTTCCGTCCGAGCAAGGAAAGAGCAAGATGTGTTTGATTACATTTTATGTTAGTTCCGTGTGCTGAAGGAAAGAGTTAGCAGTGCATGTAAAAATGGCAATAATTCTGAAACTTTTTATTAGAGCTCACTGTAGCAACATTTTAAAGGTTCCAGTATATAATTTTATTAACTTTGAGTGATTATCAAGACTTCAAAGAGTCTGTATATGATTTTTAGCAGAATTGCATCATGTGCGGAAGTTAATTTAATTTTATATGTTTGTGCAATTATCGAGTGTTAAAGACGTTATGTATTTTTTTTTTACTTATGCATGTTTGCTAACGTGCTGAATTGTTAAAAATAAGTTAACATTGGGATAATGTTAAGGTTACCAGTAGTTAAATTTCTTTTTTGAGCAATTATTATGGTTGTATTAGTTTTTATAGCACTATTACGTCCTGTAGAGAAGTGTTTGTTTTTTTTTTTTTTACGGCACCTGTTATTAATATGTTAGGGTTAGGGTTTTTTTTTTTTTTTTTTTACGGCACCTGTTATTAATTTGTTAGGTGAAAGTATGCAATAATTGCAAAACACTATCCCCTCCTTACATTTGTAATGGGTTTCTAAATAATCACATTTCAGTTCGCTTCAGTAAATGCATAGGTCCAAAAAGAACATAATGAATGTCAAAAGAAGAAAAAATAGATCAATATAAAAAAAGTAATTGAACATTATTCATCAAACCGTGGCATATATGTATTGTGCAAACATCTTTCTCCGCTTGTAGGCGACCAGAATGAGAAAAGAAAGATTTATTCTAATAAATTAGTTAATGGGTACTTCTGTAGTTTAAATCCCGTCAAAATGTATTAGTCAAAGAAAAAAAAGTTGATTATCAATTTTTTTTTACCTGACTTCAACGACGCCGAGTTACGCCGTTAAAATAAATAACAAACTAATTTTCCATACAAAAAAAAAAAATAAAAACTATATTTGTTCGCTAATTTAATGAAACAAAACTTTTATTACCCTCACCACTAACAAAAAAAACCCCAGAAAATAACAGTTGCCTATAAAAAGAAATAACGAATAACAGTAAAATAGAAATAAATAAAAACAGTAAAATTTATGAATTTATTACTGTAGGTTGTTTGTTGTGACGAACACAAAGAGAGGAAGAAATAAAGAAATAAGAATGGAGAAGGTACATTTATTATCATGTTTGAGTATGTTTTAGTCTTAGCCGAGAATTCGTTCGTTGTTATATTGGAACTGAAATTGATGCCGTGTGAATCAGTATTTTTAATAACAACGCCATATTGTAATGTTCTGAAGTGTTCGTTTGAATAATCCAATTCCGGAATAAGAGAATTAGTGAACAACCAATCGGAGGCAGCAAACTTTCACGAGGGAGACTTTATTATTTTTTTTATTCTATTACGGGAAAGTTAGTGGTATATTTGTGTTTGTATGAGCCAGTTACAGGCATTTTAAATGTAGAATAGCCTCAGGTGTGAGAAAGTGTTTAGAGCAATAGAGAAAACTGATTTTATGGGAAGCAGAAAGAGCAATGGATTTAATATATGAACTATAAACAAAATCTGATGTGAAAAAAAGGGTACTTGTGCAGAGCTTTGCTCGGAACGTGATGTCATGCGTTTGGGTTTGACTGTAATCGAATGTAAGATGTCAATCAATGTGTGGCAAAGGAGCAGACGATTTTTGGGTAAAATATTGGAAGAAAAAAAATCAATAAATTAAGTAAACAGCACACCCTCAAACGTCTGTTCCTAACAACTTTATACAAGATGAATATCTCTACCTTGGATTAACAGTTGCAGAAGCTGGAAGATGTTTCATATTGCCAAAGAATATGATTAATCGCTGCAAAGAAAAATTGCGCGTCTTGTGGATGGAGGTGTATCAGGATAAAATGGACGTAATGTGGGATCAGGGAGGAACTTCTTGACAGTTACCTTTCTGATTTTTTTTTTTTTTTTTTAATAATTTTCTTTCTTTGAAGATTGTAATGCTGAGTATGAGGCAGCCAAACCAGCTGCCAATATTGCCCTGTTTTTTATTGAAACCAACCGAGAGCTCTTTTCAGTATCCTTGTTGTTCCCTTAAGTGCAATTATCTGGATCTCTTTATGTAGAGACAGAAATTTAGTCATGATCCTTTTGTCTGCATCTCAAAATATATATCCGAAAGCTGCCTGTTAGTGAAGTTTCTTCCACATCCGCTGTCTTTTCTCACCCCACTTGGATATCATCTGATGTGACTAGAAAAGTTAATCTAATATTAAGGAAATATCTCGGCTGTCTTAATTTAATTTAATTAAAAGAAAAGGAGAAAAAATGGTTGCCCAGCCCCATCCTATCAGAAAAAAATTGTTCATGAAAAGAAAAAAAATAACAAAAAAAAAAGTTTACTTTACATTAGTTACAAAAATAAAGAAAAAATGCAAAAAAAAAAAACCCTAATATATGAAAAGCATAAAAAATGTGCTGTTTGATTTTAAACTTTTGTAAGAAAGAAAATATGAAAAACACAAAAAAATTGGTTATCTTATTAATTTTGTTTAGTTTTTTTGGACAAAAAAATTGGTGAAAAAAGTTTAACTGACTTGTTTATTTTTTTCACTTTAAAAAAATTTGTTACGATAATAAAAGGGAAATTGTTATGGTAGGTTGTTGTTGCTTTTTTACTTTTGTTATATTTTTTCCAGTTATTTTATTATATTTAAATGTTTTCTTCAGTATTTTCCTTGTAGTGTTGTTATATTTTAATAATCGGTGACGCTTGTCAAAAGCCGGCGGTTGACATCATGTTCTGAGCAAAGCCGAGCAGCTAGTTAGTTACGTTTGGTTCAAATTCTGCACAAGTATCAAAAAATGGAGCGATTATTTATTTATTTTTATATATATATATATATATATATATATATATATATATAAAAATATATTTTAGTCATCGACATACAGTCCTGTTTCGTTGTTTCACAACTCATCAGTGCCGCTAGACTAACACCTATCCCAAGCCGAGGATCGAACCTAGAACCGTCGTGATGACAGTCGGCAGTTCTACCCCCTGACTACGGAAGCGGTGGCCGTAATTAATCTGTCCGAATGTCAATTTAAATAAACATCCGTCCGCCACTCGTAAAGTGCTCAAACGTTTGTTTGTAAACAAACCGCGAGCTTCGCATTTTTTCAGCTAAATTAAGTAGCGAGTGAGATTATTTACGATAGTGCTCAACCCAAGAGGGGGGCTTTATAAAATATATTTTAGTCATCGACATATAGTCCTGTTTCGTTGTTTCACAACTCATCAGTGCCACTAGACTAACACCTATCCCAAGCCGAGGATCGAACCTAGAACTGTCGTGATGACAGTCGGCAGTTCTACCCCCTGACTATGGAAGCGGTGGCCGTAATATATATATATATAAAGCTGAACGTTTGTGTGTGTATCTGGTCACGAATAGGCTCCTGTATGGTTGACTATTATAGAAAACTGATCACATATAATGATAGAAGATGTATCGAGACACAGGAATGAGTATGTTTGATCTGGCATAATGATGATTCATTAAAATTGTGGGGTCTACGTACGCGCCTGGTCCAAAAAGTATAGAAATAAAAAATTTAAAAATTGAAAAAAAAACGTTTAAGCATGTTTTCGATATAGATGTACATAATAATACTTTGATAAGTACGTTTTAACTTAAATAGGGATGGTATAATAAAATTGTGGGGTCTGCGTTCGCGCATGGCCTCCATAGAATGGAAATAGGCACAAACTTTAATAAAGACTTTTCATATCTATCTGCATAAGTATACTTTGATAATTATGTTTCAGTTTGAAGAAATATGGTATAATAAAATTATGGGGTGTTCGTTCGCGCCTGACCGCCATAGAATGGAAATATGTCACAAAGTTTAACAAGGTTTTTTAATATAGATCCACAGAATATTATGATAAGTGTTTCAGTGTGAACAGGTATGGTATAATAAATTATGGGTTTTATCTATTTTATTTTTACTTTCATCATATTTTGCTTTGGTTTTGATACCCCCAAATTCGAAGCTATCTTTTACAACCCTTCTTTTTCATAACTTATCATACTTTCATAAATCAGAGTTCATTTTCTGTAGGCTGTTTTTGAACCCAGTCAATGACGGATACTTTTGCTAGTTTATATATATATATATATAAAGGTTTAAAATGTTTCAATTCCAGCTTTGTTTTATGAATCTTGTTATATATCTGCTGATTCCTTCATTTATTATTTTTTTTTTTCAGAAAAAATGTAAGAATTTCTGTTTGTTCTATGAAAAGTTGATACCGCAGGAGAAGAATTTGTTTCTGCAGATATTATCCAAGAGTTATGGTGTCCATCATTCAAGAGTCATTCGAATATCGCAAAATATCTTGAATTCTCAGGTAAGATTCTTGTTCTTTTAATATAACAGAGACACATGAGAAAATTAAGCTTTAGGAGCACAAAAGAATCATAATGATTGACATTATTGCCTTTAATCTCTTAGTAAAAAATTGCTTTCTATTCATCAGTTTGAAGGCTTTCCCTACCTGATGTTGCTTGTGATTATTTTTACTTTTGTTAATACAGGCTGGAATGATACATTTGTCACCCTAAATAAAACAACACTACAGCTTTATTTTAAAACTTTTATTGAAAAAAAAAAACAATTCAAGTAACCTGATTATAGAGCTGACATCTATTCAATGTTGCTACCTCCAGCCTCAATCACTGCTTTGATATGGGTCTGGAACTGGGAGCATGCTTTTTTTCACAAGCACCGGGGAGGGGGGGGAGCTTGACGAATACTTGGCTGATGGCTGGTTTTGGTGCTGTGGGAGGTCATGTTGGTGATGTTCTCAATGTATGACCAAACAGAGTAGTCCAGCAGGTTTAGGTCAGGGGAGGAGGGTGGCCAGTAAAGAGAAGGGTACAAAGTTGTAGCACTCCTTCTGAAGCCATGCCTGGGTCTCTTTTGACCTGTTGGCTGGTGCTGTACCCTGCTGCCACCTGACTACCCCAGGGGATCACTACACTCTACAGTACATCCAGGTACACTTTAGTGTTGACTTTCAAGCTGACTTCGAAGATGTTAGGTTGTATGATGTGGCCCTCTGTAATCATGTTCCAAGATCTTGTGTTTAAAAATGGCGTTATATATTTACTCAGGCAAAATTATTAATTAAAGTTACCTCCCCCTGGATCTTACAGACTCTTCAACATTAAAACATGATAAAACTCTATAAAATCACTAAACTCAATAATTTATATTTTTACTTGTAATTATTATTATTTATTTATTTTTTTACTTGATCATTTTTCTTAAATTTTAGGACTTATACTAATTTTGACATGACATGTAAGTACGACTGTTGGGATGATAAATCAGAAAAATCAGAACTTTTGGGGGTATTGGAATCAGGAAAATTTTGTGCCTATTTCCTGATGCCAAAAACGATTCCTTTTGTTTAAAACAAATTCTTCCACTGCTGATAGTAATGTTAAAATGATAAACATTTATTGATTTTAAACTGTCAGAAAAATAAAATCCATAGACGCCCCCCCCCCCTTTCTCCCAGTGTACTTTTACATTTGAGAAACTATCTGCACATTTAACATGTGTTTTTACGGCAATTGGGAAAAAATAACATTTTTATAGTTAAATATTTAGTGATTTATAAAGAATTAGAATCCGTAATTTAGTACGGAATCAGGAAAAATTTTAGTATCGTCTCATCACTTGTAAGTACGTGTTGCATATTTGTGTGTCTAGAGCTAGTCACAGCAACACACATTATTTAAATAAAAAATGAGTGAAAAGAAAAACAGAGAATGGAGTTATAAAAAGAAAATAAATTTATTTGTAAACGTAACAAGTCTATTTTATACTAAAATAAATAATCTAAGGGAGATAATAAAAAGGTTTTAGTTATTACTATAAGTTAGAAATACTAAAATAACTTTCACAGATATATTTTACTTTAATCAATATCAATATTCAGGAAAATCTATATTTACCGATAATGTGTCTGTTGTGGTTTGTTTGGCTTGATGTTCAGTAAGCTTATTTTTACGACCAAGGATTATTTCAATTCTCGATTGTGACCAAAGTTAAATTTATTTTTAGCTAAAAGGTTGCCTCCAATTTTGCGTCCCTTTCATTTGGTGTACGAATCAATAACTGGTTTTACAAACATATATACTTCTATTAATAGTAAATGCTGGAGAAGGTTTCAGGAACCTTCTGGAACCAACGAAAAAAGAATACTTTTGTATAAGGATATTTTCACGTTCTAATATTAAAGTAATTTTATTTATGTTATCTTAGATACTATTTTAATTTATATATTATTAATATTTAATTGTATTATATTTTATATTTCATTTTATTATATAATTTTTCTAGTATTATTATTTTATTATATTTAATTATATTGATAAATATTTTCATTATATGTTATATTTATTAATTAGTTAATTCTTTTGTGTAAGAAAATGTAATTTCTTCATATTTTAAGAGGAAAAGATGTCCTCATATAACAGTACGTAACAATATTTTCACCTAAAATTGTTTGGTTTTCAAAGATCCCCAATTTACACAAGGCTATGGCTAATGGAATGAGTGCGAGCTATCTCTGCGAATTAAATAAAGAGTTGTTTGAAATTGCATACAGATTCCCATGTTTGATAGATGGACAGCCAGAACACACCAGATAAAGCACAGTAGTTTGAATAATAAAATAGGTCTACTTCCTTTGGAAAGAGCAAACACTCTACTTTTATCTCCACATCTCACTTTTGACTTCCTTTGCTTTACGTTACTTTCCTGGACATGCTAACTGGTGCAACTACACTATAATAACGAAATTCAAAATTTTTAATATTGAATTTCAAGGCAAACCAATGGTTTCTACTTAATTGCCATGTTAAAGTAATGAATATATCCAAAAATTATGAAAATAATTAGGTAAAATAAAAATTTATCAAGGAAAACATTTTTTGAGGAAAATTAGCGAAAATAAAACACTAGACTTCCAAGGGGAGATAAATAGCGTGTAACTATTGCCATTTTAAAAATAAAAAAATAAATTGTGCGTTTTGCCGTGTTTTTAGCATAACTGAGTTACTTCCCTTGTTATTATCTTACGTGTTCCCAAAGAAATATGGCAAAGATTTTTTTATGATAAAGATAAAATTTTTTTTTTTTTTTTACTAATGTGTTAATATTTAAGTACTTCTGATATGCTAATTAAGTAAATACCATTGCCTTTAGTTGAAAATGACAAAAAGTCATTAGAAACCATTGTTTTTCATATTATAAATAAGATATAAATGTTTTTGTTTTCTAAATTTCATAATATAATGTAGTTGCATCTATTAATTTAATTTCATTAATTTTGAAGCAGTAATTTCCTTCCTGCATAATCCATCACATTCAACATGTGCTCTTGCTATACAATTCCCCTTATATTAAAAAACAAAATTAAAGAAAAATTTCTATCATGATGAAACAAAAAATATCATATTCCAAAAATCATATGAATTGATCAAGTAGTTTTATTTTTATAAAGAAAATCATTTTATGTGATTAAAAGGAATTTGTAGGCATTACAACATCAATCTAGTTAGTGTGAAGTATTGTTGAGACATTTTTCAAAATAACGGGGAGACAGTCACTTCTTGATACTCATAAAATTTGATTTTCTTTATAATATTTCAGAGTTAAACACACAGTTGTTTTTTTAATATAGAAAAAATCCAACTTCCCAAAAAGAGGCACTTGGGATTAGGACAAAAGTACAAAATTGCCTCGAAACAGTTCTCTGTCATTGATCGAGGACAGAGCAGACGAAGTATAGTATCAGAACAGATACTACACATTTATCCTAGTTAAAACCATAAACAAATTTGTTAGTTTTATATGATCTTTGTTTATATTATTCAAGTAGTAGTGATCACAGGGGAAGATAACTCTGGCTTTACTTGATTTTCTTTTTTCTTTTTGACAGGAAGAAGAAGTTGGTTTACTAAAAGCCGAAGAACAATTGCACCATGCCTTGACGCCGCGATACAAAATGCTTTTTATGAACATCGGACGAATTGAAGGAGGTGTTAAGTTTCTAGTTGACATGCGCGGTGATTTAATAGTATGTATTGATTTATTTTAGCGGTTAATTTTATCAATTAATTTCTTAAAAATTTCCAGTTTTGTAAAATTAAAAACATCCTCTTTTGATTTATAAAACTTAAGTAGAAACATAATTATTTAAAGAAAGTTTTTTTGACGAAAGTTAATGAAAAGAAAATATTTGGCTAAAAAAAAAAACACTGAAGAGTTGCAAGGGGAGGTAAATAGTTTGTAACTATTGCCATTTTAAAAATAAATTGTTTTGTTACTTCCCTTGTTAATATGTCATGTGTTCCCCAAAATGGCAAGGGTTTTTTATAATAAAAATTGAAAACTTGTGTGTGTCTTTTTTTTAAATAATGAGGTAATGTTGAAGTATTTTGACATGCCAATTAAGATTATACAATTGCTGAAACTGACACAAAAATTCAGATACTATTGTTTTTTTACATTGATTTTTGCATTTTCCCAATTCTGCTATTGTAGTGATGTTACTTATGCCTGAAAATATCCTGTTACTCTATAAGGCCATAATTCACCCATCTATGGAGTATTGTTGTCACATTTGGGTTGGTGCATCTGCTACTAGTCTCTCACTCCTGGGCAGGGTTCAAAAGAAAATCATCAATCTAATAGGTCCTGAACTGTCATCTAAGTTTCAACCTCTGTCCTATTGACGAAGTGTAGCATCCCTCTGCCTGTTTTACAAGTATTTAAGTGGTAGATACTCTGATGAACTACACGCCCTTGTACCCCCTTGCCGTTTATACCCCTGACAAACCTGACAAACAGCAAAGTCCCACCACTACACAGTAAAGGCCACTAGATATAATAAAGCCTTCTACTCTAATAGTTTCTTCCCCAGAACTGCTAGACTTTGGAATGCCTTTTGGGTTCTTGCTTCCCAAACTATACTGACATGCAGAAGTTCAAGTGTAATATAAACAGGCATATTGCTGCTCAAGTCCCTTCATAGTATCTCTGCAACTTATGTCCCTGATAGTAGCCTCTTACATCAAAGTGGTGCTGTGCCTTGTTTGGGGTGAAAATGTAATTAAAAAAAAAGGGCGGGGGGAGTTATCGCCTTTGAGAAGAGTGGAGGGTTCTTCATTATTGTAGCAAAATTTGAAAATTGAAATAATTAATTTCAAGTAAAATCAATGGAATCTACTGAATTGTCATGTCACAATAATGAAAACATCCAAAAATTATGAAAAACGATAAGGTAGAAAATTGATTATATTAATGAAAAGAGTTTTTGAAGACAATTAGCAAAAATTACGTTTTTCTCTAAATTGGCCAAAGATTTTCAGGTTTCAGAAAAAGGGAGGTAAGTGTTTTATTTAGCTAAATTCAATTTTCGCTAATTGTCTTTGAAAGCTATTTTCATTAATAATTAATTTTCTACCTTACCGTTTTTCATAATTTTTGGATATGTTCATTACTGTGACATGACAATTCAGTAGATACCATTATTTTTACTTGAAATTCAATATTTCAATTTTTTAATTTCACTAGAATAATGAAGAAGGAACAAAATAGTCAGCCATGACAGTTTAAGGGATGACCAAAAATGCGTCTTTATCACACACCTTCAATCATCACGCATCTAGCTGCTTCTACATTACCATTTAATCTGTAAGTTGTTAAATAAATGTATTAAATGATGTGTCTGTTGATAATTTTTCGAGTGGTTTTTAATATCAGATGTAACATAACGAAAGTGAATAAACTGAACCCGTTACATTTTCTTGTGCTTCATTATAAGAGCAAAATTCGAAAATTGAAATATTGAATTTCAAGTAAAACCAATGGTAGCTACTGAATTGTCATGTCACAGTAATGATAATATCCAAAAATTATGAATAACTATAAGGTAGAAAATTTACTGTTAATGAAAATAGTTTTCGAAGAAATTTGCAAGTTTTGTTTATAGAATAAACTGAATAGCGCAGAGTAGCAGGGGAGGTAATTAATTACTGAAAACTTAAAAAAACTTAGGTCAATTAAAGAGAAATGAGTTATTCCCTTGTGTATATGTCACATGTTACCATCAAACATGGTGAAATCGTTTTTTAGTTGAATCCTGGAAATCCTTTTTTCATGTAAAATCCATTAATAGTTAACTAATTTAATGACATGACAATTAAGTAGATAATATTGTTTTTTTTTTTAAGACATTGACATAAAAAGTAATTAGTAATTATTGTTTTTTTTTTTTAATGAAAACTCAATTTTTCGACCGTTGGATTTCACTATTATAACTAGGGCTATGACAACAGCATATTCTTTTCATTATTTTGACTCTCGAGTATATATATCCAACACGGTTAGACACAATTACTCAACCGAGAACCACATCTCTCTACATAAAAACATATAAGATATCAATAGATATATACCTGAGAATCAAAACAAGGAAAAGAATATGCTGTTGTCATAGTCCTAATTATAACGAAGTAGAACCCATTTTTTTTTTCTTTTACACTGCATATTTTGGAATAAGTTAGTAGCTTACTATTGCAAGACTCATTTATACATGTTCATACATCATTTATGATCTTACCATTCAGACTTAGGGTTAGTGCTAAAAATTATTTTTGTTACCTGCTCCAAAAGTAAGAAAAGTTTGGAAATGGGGGGGGGGATTTTATGTTAAATTTATATACAAAACTGATCGCCTACTCTAAATTCTGAATTAATTTTATTTTCTTTCTGTTAAACTTTTCATGCTGTTTACATTTATTTAATCACATAAAAATTGTTTTTTTTTTTTTTTTTGGAGTGAGAGTGGTTTAACCTAAGATGTTAATCTAAAAATTTACCCTTTTTATTCTTGTGTGCAGCATACCCTAACGACGTCCGGTGTCAACCAAGACAACCTCCATTTGAGAGTGTTAAATTATACGTTAAAAGATTTATTAATTTTATGGTTTTCCGTGGGTTTGTTGAAATTACAACGGATCACATGGCAATCACCTTGTGACATGGTACAGAAGGTAAGTCGGCAAATCTATTGAATTGTTTGGTAAATAATTACCCATTTTAGAAATAAATGCTTATTTTGTTTCTGAATTTTTGAGACGAGGATTGACAAAATGTATTATTTGGATTCTTCCGACTACTTTTTTCATCTTGTCTGCTATTTTCACAACATTTCGGTTGATGTAAACTTTGACCGTCATCACGTATATTTTGTCAAACTTGTGAATCTTTCTATCGAACTAGGGACAGAATCTGCACAGAATTTTGAACAGAACCCTTTGAAATACATTGAGGACATTGCAAAGGCTGCTGCAAAGAAGGTGGGTTCCTTCTATCGTGCTAGAAGACTACTCGTACCTGAGAGTATCCTGTACGTCTACAAAGCCACCATTCGCCCATGCATGGCGTATTGTTGCCACATCTGGGCTGGTGCATCTACCACTAGTCTCTCCCTCTTGGATAGGGTCCAAAAAAGAGTTTTCAATCTAATAGGTCCCACTTTGTCAACTAAGCTCCAACTCCTGTCCCATCACCACAATGTGGCACCTCTGTGCATGTTTTACAAATATTTCAATGGAATGTGCTTTGATTAACTCGTTGCACTTGTGCCCCCTCAACGTACATATCCCCGACAAACCAGTAGATATCTCACTGCTGATGCAATTTTCTATCTATATAAGAGCCAGGTACACCCAAGCATGGAGTACTGTTACCACATCTGGGCAGGAGCTGCTAGAAAGGACTTATCCTGCCTTGATAGAGTTCAAAATAGACTTCGTAGCCTTGTGGGGGGGATGTCTTTTTCTCTTCCTTGCAACCTCTTTCTCACTGAAGAGATGTTGCGAGTTTCTCTGCTGTATCGTTATTTTCATGGCAGGTGTTCGGCTGAGCTCCATTCTATGGTCCCCCCTTGCCAAACTTTCACAAGAAACACCCGTCTAGCAGAAAACACTATCACTAGTTTCCCCCATTCTTTATCTGTGCCTAAACCTCTTTAACACTCTTTAACCCTTATCCTCGAGTGGCCTCTTGGCCTTGATAAGTCATGATGCCTATGTAAAAAAAAGAAAAAAAAAAAATATCACACCCTTCAATGTTGAGGTTCCTAAACTAAGGCTTTCTACTTTAATAGTTTCTTCCCTAGACTTTCTGTGATATAATCGCATGCACAGTGGTTGATTTTTCGTCAGCCAGAAAAACTTGTAATGCAAACTTCATTGTTTTTTATAAAAATATAAACAATACTATTTTTTTTTTTTATTGCCTCGTGTGCATGTGCCAAGCTAGAGAGGGAGAGGGTGGACAAGAGAGTGGGTGGATTGAACAACGAGCTCGTCTAATGTTGCTTTGCCTGTTTGTTTCTCTTTTCTTTTGCCTTTCCTCTGGGCTATATATGTGACCTGCTCTCTGATAGGTCCTCTAACCTCGGCAGCTGTAAGAGTCAAATACTTGACCTTTCACGACCGATGACATCAGTTTTGACAGCTTGACCCCAATTGTTCAGTGTATTTTGGCTACCAGCTGTCATGCGTGTGCATGTGTGCACAGCTTCACTATGCAACATTTGCAATTCTCTTCCTGCTATGTGCTTTCTTGACTACTGATATGCAGAAGTTTAAATGTAATGTAAACCAACATCTTGCTAATCTTTCCTAGGCATGGTCCTAAATAGTAGCCCCTTATGTCCAAGTGGCGATATGACTTGTTAGGGGTGAATGTGAGTAAAAAAAAAAAAAATAAATAAAAAAATATCCTTCATTTAATCCATGGGGGTAGCATGCTCTTGCTCCATCAGCCATGACTGGGTAGAAGTCCTAAGTAATTTGCAGTTATATTTTCAGTCTCACCCGCACTGAGGATTAAACATTCAACCTCCAGAAGAAAGTACGTTACAACTGAATTTTACCAAATGCCACTGGTTCATATGCCAAAATGAAGATCAGAGGTTACATTGGTCGAAACATGAAAATAGCACTCAAGATGAGACCAGTTGTTCGAAGAATCCAAATAATGTATATATTATACTGGTTTTAGCCATTTTTGTGTTACTAAATTGCTTCTGGTGATTGAACACTATTGAAATGCTGGTATTGTTTTTTTTTTTTTTTTTTTTTTTTTTTTTACTTCATGATTTATTAAGGCCAAAAGCTACTCAAGGATCAAGGATAATGGTTAATTAGATGTATTGACAGTTGAATGATGATCAATATTGCATGAGGATTGAAAATAATGAATGTATTGAATATAAACTATTATTGACCTGATTATAATTTAGCTTGCTCATTGAAAGCTAGCTAGAAAGTTTTTTAGGCTGGAACCATTTTTCATTGATGATCTGAACAGAACTGCCTGCTTACGAAATATACAATTTGTTACTTGGGTTGGGACGATTAATTGTAATCGGGAATTGAAAAAATCGGAACTTTTTGAAGTACCGGAATTGGAGAAATTTCTGTCTTTTTTCCCCAGTACCCAAAACGATTCTTTTTATTGTTTTTTTTTTTAATTTCTTTGTTTTTGTTTAAAATTTAATTTTATCAATTCTCGTATTAATGATAAAATGATAACTATTTATTAATTTTAAACTTCTAGTAAAACACAAAAAAAAACTATACGTCACACCCATAAGTGTATTTTTACATTTGCGAAAAGATATGCATATATTTGCAGAAATCAGACCCCCTGCCCCCCAAAAAACCCAACTCTATATTTAAAAATTTAAAAAGGATCAGAATTGGTAATTGTATTGGAATTTGGAATAGAATCGGTAATTGTATCGGAATTGGGAAAAATATTGGAATCGTCACTATTTGTTACAACATGCAAAATTGCAAATGGTTATCAAAATCTTGTCTTCATTTCAACTAATATTTGTCAAAACATAAGAAATTAATCGCTCTTTTATTCTATCGGCACCATCATCATCACCATTATCATCACTGTCATCATCACGATCATCACCACCATCATCACCATTATTTACACATTTTTTTACTTTATTTTTAAAGGTTAAGAATTAGAGTGAAAAAACCTCCGCTGTTTTTAAAAACATTTTTTTACATCTTTTAGTCTTTTGACAGACTAAAGAGTCTGTTCTAAAATGCTAAAATTCAGTATCATTTTAATCAATTTTCACTTAGTAAATTTTATGATTTATTTACTCAATTACAAATTGTTTGGAATCTTCCAATTGTTTGCATAAACTTCCAGAAAATACTGCCGAAAAGTTGGTTTCAGCATGAGTTACAAATTGTACCTCGTTAAATAAGTTTGGCATGTAGTTGTCTTATTTCTGAGGAGGAAATAGAGAGGACTAGTGAATCTATTTGTCCATGTTGGCGAGGTTGAATATACCAAAGCTGGATGAATACCTAACGATCAATCAGCTATGTTGGTTTGACCATATTGAAAGGAACAATTTCTGGATAAGAAAATGTGGAGACTTTGAGGTAGTGAACTGGAGGAAAATGTAACGACACCAGAAAATCTAAATGCAAACCACTGAAAAACATCTTTGTGTAACTATCGTTTGCTGGGGGAGTATCTTTGTATGTCTGTGTGGTGGGGACGTTTCTGAAATAACTGTTACGTACTGGGCATGGCAACTGACTTCCACAGGTGTTAAGCACTATAAAACGATAGGCACACCCTCTTTAGATCAAGGGTTGATATGTTGTTAGCTGCGTCTGCTGGTGGGTTTTCTCTTTCGATTCTTATTGGCATTCCTGGCAAAACCGTTTCGTTGGAATTGAATGCTGTAGTAATTGAATGACTAACACATTTTCTTATGAAAATAGAATGGGTCTCGAGTTAAAACGTTCCTTTAAGTGTTAAATTACAATTGAAGAGTCTTTTTAATGCGAGATCTATTCTCGACAAAATTGAGAATCCAACTTCTTGTGACCCTGGTGCTGACTAATCAGATCCCAACTGAATTATCTCCTCCTCTTGCAACAAGAGAGAGAGAGAGAGAGAGAGAGAGAGAGAGAGAGAGAGAGAGAGAGAGAGAGGAGGTGAGGAGATGGATAGATGTTACATGATAAAGGGCTGCCCCCTTTTTATATAAGTAAAAAAATACTTGACCTTTCACGACCGATGACATCAGTTTTGACAGCTTGACCCCAATTGTTCAGTGTATTTTGGCTACCAGCTGTCATGCATGTGTGTGCATGTGTGCACAGCTTCACTATGCAACATTTGCAATTCTCTTCCTGCTATGTGCTTTCTTGACTACTGATATGCAGAAGTTTAAATGTAATGTAAACCAACATCTTGCTAATCTTTCCTAGGCATGGTCCTAAATAGTAGCCCCTTATGTCCAAGTGGCGATATGACTTGTTAGGGGTGAATGTGAGTAAAAAAAAGAAACAAATAAAAAATATCCTTCATTTAATCCATGGGGGTAGCATGCTTTTGTTCCATCAGCCATGACTGGGTAGAAGTCCTAAGTAATTTGCAGTTATATTTTCAGTCTCACCCGCACTGAGGATTAAACATTCAACCTCCAGCAAGAGAGAGAGAGAGAGAGAGAGAGAGAGAGAGAGAGGAGGTGAGGAGATGGATAGATGTTACATGATAAAGGGCTGCCCCCTTTTTATATAAGTAAAAAAATAGAGAATTAGTTAAATGTAAATATGAAATAGGATAGTCAAGGATTCGAACTTGCGAAGCTAGATTTGGAATTGAAAATTCCAATCATAAGTTAAAATAAATACAGAATGTTATTGAAATAAGGAATGTGGAATTGCAATTGTTTAGCTTACATATCTGTTATTGAAAAAGGAAAAATGAAATTTGTTCTGTTATAAAAATGAAAATTAAAATAAGGAATTTAATCGTCAATTGAAATTGTAAACATATTACTCGAAAAATAGGTTACTGAACTCAGGGTCATGTCAAGTTTGGCAACGTGACGCATGTCATCCAATGTGCTTTATGAGCACATGTTTAATCATGCGATGACGTGACGAGTTCTCAATATAGGTAGAGTTTTAGATGCAGTCTGGGAGAAGAGGAGAAGAGTTGGGGAGAAAGAGCTGAGAGAGAGAGAGAGAGAGAGAGGTCAGAGATGGCTGCTGACGTCAAACCTTGGAAGCGAAAGGTTAAGAGAAGAAAAAGCCATGTAAAGAAACTTTGAATTCCTGGAGCGAAATCATGGACCGGTCATGAAATAAAGGACGTCATTATCTTTGTGTATCTGCGTCTTCGTGTTGTGATTCAACAGAAAAAGTATTGTCCATTTATATTATAAGAACTATAAGAGTGGACAACCCCCCCCCCCCAAAAAGAAAACAAAAAAAACAAAAAAAAAAAACTTTCAGTGTCAAACCGTCCTCTTGTCGATACAACGCACGGAAGTCCATTTTTCCTTTCTTTCCTCAACTTGAAACAAATC
>NC_136506.1:78705301-78740301 GCF_053919585.1 Euprymna scolopes | reverse complement strand
TATATATATATATAAACATTATATATATATATATAAACATTATATATATATATATATATAAACATTATATATATATATATATATAGACATTATATATATATAAACATATATATATAGACATTATATATATATATATATAGACATTATATATATATATATAAACATTATATATATATATATATATAAACATTATATATATATATAAACATTGTATATACATATATATATATAAACATTATATATATATATATAAACATTTTATATACATATATATATAAACATTATATATATATACATTATATATATATATATATATATATATAAACATTATATATATATATATATATATATATAAACATTATATATTATATATATAAATTATATATATTTATATATAAATATATATTTCTGTGTGCTAGGACGTTTTCATCTTAAATTCTATACAATTATACAGAATGTAAAAACTATGCATAAATAGAATTCAGCATTATAGTGAAATGAAATCAATCATTTAATAAGAAACCATAAAAAATTTATGCTCATTTTTCAAAGGAATATGCAAATTAGGTAACCTTCATGTAGTCGCTCACATATCAATGACTAAATATATTAAGAAGTCCATTTTAATAATTTTTAAATAGAAAAAGTAGGCTTTTAATATCAAAGTCAGAGTGAAAAAAGGAAAATCAACGATGAAACATGCTAGCATAGTATGCCCGCTGGTGGTAGATCACTTTTTGCTAATAGGCGGTCGGGCTGTGTTCACATAAATACTCGTAGCAGAAGTTATACTCGTCGACAGCGTTTCTAGTTGTTTTAGCTAATTAGGGAAAAGAATTGTATTTGCTACGGAATTTGAACACAACACGTACGTCTTTTCAGCCAAAAGTTAGAATATCTCAAAGTTGACGTTTTGTAGTACAAAGATAATTAAAGATAGAAACTGTGTTCAAACGCTATTTAATAGCGAAAGTATTAATTTCTTTTGTCCTGAAATTTGGAAAAAAATTGGATCAAAACTTTTTATGCTAGAGTCGTTAGAAATACTGACAAGCACTTATAAACAAACATGAGAAATTTTGTGCGTCATCGCGCACACAAAAAATCTATAAACACGTGTTCGTCAACTAACTTACGAACAAAGTATTCATTTTATTTATGTTATTTAGAAAACAAGTTTTTAATTATAAAAAGAATATTTAAAAAAAAAAATTATTTGCAAAAAGAATGACCGACAATGACCACGTTTTTAAATGAGTTCAAACAAACAAACCACTTATCCAGTTAAGTAAAAGAATAACTTTTATTGGGTTTGTTTTACAATCCAGAGGTATGAAAAAGTGGCCAAAAAACAAATATATAACTAACAAATAAATTTTATCAATATACCTCGATAAATTTTTGGTGTAAATGTTTTTTCTATTCAAAAACAAGTAGTGTCGAAGGTTACATGAGAACAAGAAAAAAATGTCTGCAATGTCTGTTGAAGTTTCGACAATGACATAAAAATAAAAAATTATACAAAACAGTGGTAGAAACTCCTCCGGTAATTGTCACGGTAATTTGAAGCTATTAAAAATTAAATTTTATTATCCTAAATAGTTTAATGAACTTGAAAAGATAATTGTAATCTGTACAAAATTTCCTTTCATTTGATATGTTACAAGCCATATTTTGTTTATAATTTCTCTGAATCGTGTCATGATGGCCATCTTGGATTTCCTGGTTGCCATCTTGGATTTTTCACGGTGTAATGATGACAAATGATAAAGTTCATCAGAATAACATTTTGCAAGATGATAAAGTCTTACCTTCCATTTTTTAAACTGTTTTTTTATGATGCTTCTACTGGAAGTTGTTAAAATGAAACTTAATTATGCTAATTAGTTTAATGTACGTGAGAACATAATTCTATCCTGTATAAAATTTCCTTTAATTTGATATGCTACAAGCCATATTTTGTTAATAATTTCTTTGATTCATGTTATGGTGGCATTTTGGATTTCCTGGTCGTCATCTTGGATTTTTCATGATGTTATAATTGCAAATGATAATGTCCATCAGAATAATGCTTCCTATGAAGACAAAGCCTTACCTACCATTTTTCTTAGTCGTTTTTATGATGTTTCTACTTAAAGCTGTTAAAATGAAACTGAAATATGCTAATTAGTATGCTAATTACTCCGTAAGTTACTAAGTAAAATGGTCATAAATAACGCCAACTGAACCGTCATGGTATTTTGATAATATGTTCAAAATTTCATCATAATATCTTAAAAAGATCTGAAGATACAGCTTTTTAAAAATGGGTTAGTCTGTAAATTGTGCAAATTTCCTACCATTTTCGGTCACAAGCTTATATGCATTTGAATAGGACTGACTTAAGGCAAAATGTCCAGTGAATCATGCATTTTTTATACTTTGAATGGTCATAACTCCAGTTCTAATGGATTGATTTTAAAAAAAACTAAAGATATTATTTGTTTTTTATGCTCTTTTCAATAATGCTTGATTTGAGTTTATTCAATCTAAAGAAAAAAAGATGGTGTGGTATGGCTATATATATATATATATATATATATATATATATATATATATATATATATATATATATACTAGCATGGATACCCAGCGTTGCCATGGTCGACATGAAGTTCGTTTCGCCACACCTGCTACACTAAGAATATTGAGCAGTTTTTCATTATTATATGTCAACTCTAGCATTACCCAACAAAAATTTCAAAAATAAAAGAACAAATGAAAATACGAAAATGTAAGGACGTGACAAACTCTCCACCATAAAGGATACAAAGAGAAGCTATTCTCCGGATATTGAGCACCTTTTTATGACTATATTCGAGTTGAAACAAATTTCTTTTATGCTACCTCAGTCTAGAAAGATTTGTTATTACAGTCTGTTGCAACAAAAACAAACTGTAAATAATTCAGTACCAAAGTAGAATTTGTGTTCACCGAATGTTTATGTTATAAAAATGATGAGTTATGACTTATTGCGTTATTAAAAGAAAAAAAAAAATAGTTAGAATGTCAAAAAAATGTGAAGAAAAAAACTGGTAAAAAAAAAACGTAAATGAAAGTTTTTTTTTTGTTTTTGTTTTAAATAAAGAATCATAGTTGAATTGAATTGTTTGTTTATTTTAAAATAAAAATTCACTGGACCACAACGTTAATTGCGGAATCACGGAAATTATTTTATTTAAACTAATTTAAAAAATAATGCATGAAAGTTTTTACTTTTAATATCCGCCGAAAAAGAAAAGAAAAAGAAAAAGAAAAACGTTCGTGCCTAAGGGAAATAACTCAAACCGATTCATAAAAAAATCGATGTCGGTAAAAATAAATTAAATTAAATATGTTATCAATATAAATCAAATTTAAATAATAAACTTAAATAGAACACTTAAAATAATTTTCTCACTATAAACAATAACTAATACACCACTATTTAATAAAGTCGATTTTCCTTAATGTAATATGCAAATGACGTCACCTCTTTAATCTTATATTTTGCAATAATCATAGTATATATAGGAATAATGGATTTTTGTATATATTAATGAATTTGTGGACAAACAGTCAGGAATGCGAATTTATATATATAGATATAGAGCAAGTGGATTTATAAAGAAATCGGATAAATTTTTATATAGAGACTTATCAGGGTATATGAAGCTCAACACTTGTGGATGGAGCATAATACAAGAATAATTCAAGATAAAACAAATATAAATATAGTTAAATTTATTTGTTAGTTCAATAAGGAAAACATGTAGTTTTTTTTTTTTTTTTTTTTTTTTTTTTTTACCCCAAACAAGGCAAAATGACACAAATCATAAGGGGCTACTATTTGGGACTTATTTGGCAAGGATGCTATGTAGGGAGTTGGGTAGTGAGATGTCTGTTCACAATTCACTTGAACTTCTGCATGTTAGTACATTCAGGCAAACAGGGACCTAGGAGGAAATTCCAAAATCTAGCAGTTTGAGGAAAGAAAGCTTTACGGCATCTAGGGATTTCTACAGTGTAGAGGTGGGATTTTGCTATTTGTCGGGGGTATTTATATAGTGCTTTGAGTATGTCTGAGCACTTACCATTAAAGTACTTGTAAATCAGGCACAGGGGTGCCACAAATAATTTGTTTTCAATTTGTGTTTTTGAGATTTTATTTATTTATTTTTTTTTTTAACTGATTGTAAAACGATTTCCAACCTTTAAAAAATATAAATATTTTGTAAATAATCTTTTTTTTTTCTTTTTTGACTGATTATTTGTAAAACAATTTCCAATCTTTTAAAAATGCAAATATTTTTTGAAGTATTTTTTTTTTTTTAATTGATAGTCCATCATCAAATCCCCTTCAAGAAAAACCAGTTCATTTGAAACTCTTATCACTGATGAACCAAATGTAGAAACTGTCAACAAAATATCCACTGCTGTATTTTATTCAATCACATCCACACAAAAAGGTATTTGCACTTCCTTCTCAAAAAGTTTATTTCACTTTCCTTTTTTTTCTTTCTAAATCCTAGCTTCTTCTTTATTAAAAAGTTAAAGGAAATAAAACTAAGACATATAAATGTATGGTGCAACTACTCTATAATATCAAAAATCAATGTAAAAAAATAAAACGACGGTATCTACTGACTTTTTGTGTCAATTTCAACTAAAAGCAACATCTACTTAACTGGCATGTCAGAAATACTTAAATATTATCGCATTATTTTTTTAAAAAAACATGAGTTTTCAATCTTTATCATAAAAAAGTTGCCATATTTCTTTGTGAACATGAACAGGGAGGTAACTCAGTTATGCGAAAAACAAGGCAAAATGCACAATTTATTTAAAAAAAAGATTGACAATAATTACATGCCATTTACCTCCCTTAGGAACTTTCCGGTGTTTTTTTAGTCAAACATTTTATTTTCGTAAAATTTTGTCAAAAAATGTTTTCTTCAATAATTTTTTTCTACCTTATCTTTTTTCGTAATTTTTGGATATATTCATTACTATAGCATGACATTTAAGTAGTGACCATTATTTTGCCTTGAAATTTAATTATTAATATTAAGAATTAAAAATTTTGCTATTATAGTGTAGTTGTATCATATCTACTTATAAACAACACTTTCTCTGTTTTTCTGTTTGTATTATGAATTTTTTCAATGGAGATAATTATGTGAAAACTTCTGTTATCAAATGGGACTGATATTGTCAACTATAAATACGACACATTGATCTTAACAAAAAGACCAAGAGCCATAAAAATGATTTTTTTGTAAACAGGCATTTTTAAATGAATGAAAAAATATCTATAATTATATATAGTGTGTTAGTCAATAGTTTTTTAAATAAATAATTACCAATATTATTATGGAGTCTATTTTCATGCTTGCCATTTATAAAAATGAAAATATATTTAATTTATTAATATCAATGTTTTAATTTAATCATACCAATAACATTATGAGGTCTGCAATGAACTGTTTAGGCCCGCAAAGTCTAGTCTATATAATAAAGTGTTAGTTTCTGTTGTCTGTTTACAAACTCGTTTTAGGATTTTAGAAATAATCTAATATATAAAATTAAGTCAGTTGGATTCTTAATTTTTGTCATCAGTAACTTTTGTTTTAATCAGTAGCCATTTTATTTTGTTGAACATTGGTCCATGTTGTTGAGAAAAATAAAATGTAATTAATTCCTTCGAGAAAATAATCCATCCGCCCACAAGCAAAACATTACCCATCGTCTGGTGGCTATTAATCTAGCTCTAAATGTTCTTTTTAACTGTATAACTTACTTTGTCCTTAGTATAAATCGATTCCAATTTTAAAAACTAATAGTTTTCTTTTAAATTACCTCCCTTAAAAATTAATGAACATCACATTTGAAAGGTTTTGGTAATTTATCTTTTCTTTTTTTTTAAAATTAAATCTATTTACTTGATTACTGTTGACATAGAAAAAAACTATTGCATATATATATATATATATATATATATATATATATATATATATATATATATATATATATATATATATCTCATTTATTTGTTTATTTTGCTTGCGGTACATTTTTGAGCGGATTGCATTACCTTAATGCTAATTGGGAATAATTTTTTCCCTTACCCATATGGTGATCTGAAATGGAGAGCAACATGAATATATTTTTTAAAATGTATTAGTTATGGACACATGTTTTGTTGTCATGGTCCTCAAGTTCAGCTGCACTGATGAGTTGTATGATGATGAAACATGTGTCCATAGCTAATATGTTTAATATATATATATTTATATATATATATATATATATATATATATATATATATATATATATTAAAAAAAAAAAAAATTTTTTATTAAATTTTCACCCCAAACAAGGCACATTGCCACTTTGATGTAGGGGGCTACTATCAGGGACATAAGCTACAGGGGTACTATGAGGGGAGTTGGGCAGCAAGATGTTAGTTCACATTACACTTGAACTTCTGCATGTCAGTACAGTTGGGGAAGCAGGAACCCGGAAGGAAATTCCAAAGTCTAATGGTTCTGGGGAAGAAACTACTGGATTAGAAGGCTCTCTTACATCTAGGGATCTCTACTGTGAAGGGGTGGGATTTAGCTGCTTGCCGGATTTGTTGAGGGTATTTACGTCGAGGAGGTACAAGTACTTGCAATTCGTCAGAGCATTCACCGTTAAAGTACTTGTAAAACAGGCAGAGGGATGCTACATTTTGTCAATGGGACAGAGACTGAAGCTTAGATGACAGTTCAAGACCTATCAGATTGGCGACTCTCTTTTGAACCTTGTCTAGGAGCAAGAGACTAGTAGCAGATGCACCAGCCCAAATATGACTACAATACTCCATACATGGGCGAATGGTTGCCTTATAGAGGTACAGGATACTTTTGGGTATTAGTAGTTTTCTAACATGGTAGAGAGAACCTACCTTCTTTGCAGCGGTCCTGGCAATGCTCTCAATGTAATTGTTCCAACTCATGTTTTCTGTGAACGTTAGGCCGAGGAGTTTAAAAGATGTACTTTCAGATAAAGAGTCTTTGGCCATTGCTACTGGTGGTAGAGAATGTTTCTTGTAATTATTGAAGGAAACAAGTTTAGTCTTGGCAGCATGTAATGTGATCATCCATTTTTGTCCCCATTCTACTACAGATTGGAGATCATCCTCTAGTGTTTCTGCCATATATATGATGAAAAAAATAAAATGGAAATAGTATTCCGACAAAATAAAGAAATAAAAAGGAACAAACCGTATTATGTGTTCATCAACGTTTATATATATATATATATATATATATATATATATATATATATATATATATATATATATAATATAAAACAATCTTTAAGGAATGCAAATCATTTTTGGTTGCAGACACCAAATATCCATTTTTACAAATTACTTTGTTTTTTGTTTTTTGTTTCTGTTTTTCTTGTTTCATTCTCAGTTTTTTTTCTTCTTTTTCCTTCTTTTTTTTTTCTAGGCCTCCAGGGTGTTGATCTTGGAAATTATTTAATCAAAAGGGTCGTACGTGAATTGCAAGCAGAATTCCCTCAAATGCGTAACTTTACAAGTCTCTCTCCAATTCCTGGCTTCAAAGATTGGTTGCTTAAAGAGATATCAAGAATTATTCAGAAACATCGTAAGATTTTTTTTTTTTTAAATTCTCAAAGTTTCATGTTTTTCTTCATCATTCCATGAATAAATGCAAAAGTTGGGTCTATTTCTCGTATTCGTGCTAAAAGCATAACAACTTATATCAAGTTAATTAAACTTTATATAGTACAATAATACCATTAGATATGAATGCACTAAAATATGATTTTTTTATATATATGATAATAGATTGTACGTAGATTTATGCCCTAAAATACGTCTTCAACAATTGCGCGATGCTAAAAAAATAAAACCAAATGAAAAAAAGAAAAAAATTCCAAAAGGACCCCCCCCCAAATGGAAAGCAAGAAAAAAAAAGTGTATGTGTGTATTGTGAACTAGACTATGCTGTCTCCCCCCCCAGCTCACCTTCATTAGCCACTCATCCTTGTCTCCAGTTGGTTACAATTTTATTCTTTATTTTTTTTTATTCTTCCTTTCACATACATTAAGAGTTAAATATTAAGTATTTACTGTCCATTCAACCTTTTTTATTGCCTCTTTTTTAGTTACCTTACCATGTGTGTGTGTATGAGTGTACGGCATAATCTGTACAGCATAATCATTTTGACACACCGATTCTCATCAGATCACCAAAGTTAAGCAACATTGAGCTTGGCTAGTATCAGATGGGTGACCATTTGGGAATTCTAGGTGCTGTATGTGCTTTCTGCTCATCTCGGCATTGTTTCCAGTCATCCCGTACATCCACTTGCCACTGGTATTTAACAATGTTGACTAAGGAGAGGTGTGGTTGGAGATTGTGCAACTCTTGCCACAAAAATTTCATGCGCAGGCATCCTTACAGTGATAAAACAAACATCACAAAAAAAAATGAGTAAAACAAACATCACAAAAAAAATGACTAAAACAAACATCACAAAAAAAATGACTAAAACAAACATCACAAAAAAAAAATGACTAAAACAAACATCACAAAAAAAAATGACTAAAACAAACATCACAAAAAAAATGACTAAAACAAACATCACAAAAAAATGACTAAAACAAACATCACACAAAAAATGACTAAAACAAACATCACAAAAAAAATGACTAAAACAAACATCACAAAAAAAATGACTAAAACAAACATCACAAAAAAAATGACTAAAACAAACATCACACAAAAAATGACTAAAACAAACATCACAAAAAAATGACTAAAACAAACATCACAAAAAAAAAATGACTAAAACAAACATCACAAAAAATGACTAAAACAAATATCACAAAAAAATGACTAAAACAAACATCACAAAAAAAATGACTAAAACAAACATCACAAAAAAATGACTAAAACAAATATCACAAAAAAAATGACTAAAACAAACATCACACAAAAAATGACTAAAACAAACATCACAAAGAAATGATTAAAACAAACATCACAAAAAAAAGTGACTAAAACAAACATCACAAAAAAAAATGACTAAAACAAACATAAAAAAAAAATGACTAAAACAAACATAAAAAAAAAATGACTAAAACAAACATCACAAAAAAAATGACTAAAACAAACATCACAAAAAAAATGACTAAAACAAACATCACAAAAAAAATGACTAAAACAAACATCACAAAAAAAATGACTAAAACAAACATCACAAAAAAAATGACTAAAACAAACATCACAAAAAAAATGACTAAAACAAACATCACAAAAAAAATGACTAAAACAAACATCACAAAAAAAATGACTAAAACAAACATCACAAAAAATGACTAAAACAAACATCACACAAAAAATGACTAAAACAAACATCACAAAAAATGACTAAAACAAACATCACAAAAAAAATGACTAAAACAAACATCACAAAAAAAGTGACTAAAACAAACATCACAAAAAAAAGTGACTAAAACAAACATCACACAAAAAATGACTAAAACAAACATCACACAAAAAATGACTAAAACAAACATCACAAAAAAAATGACTAAAACAAACATAAAAAAAAAGACTAAAACAAACATCACAAAAAAAAGTGACTAAAACAAACATCACAAAAAAAAATACACCGAATACACCGACTTCCCCCTCTGCAGAGGGTAAAAGTCCTTCTATGGGTCCACTTGTTGGCCATAGATAGCAACTCGTAATGCTCTAGAAGAGGATCCTGGTGGCTGAGCACCTCGCGACCCGGGTCCAAGTGGCCGTGAGTTTGCAACACTCCACTTTGACCTATACTTTGGCTAGAGGGGCAGTCAGAGAAACCCAATCCGATTAATCGGCTAGTCATGACAAGTCCTAATAACAAAAAGAGAAATACAAATACTTCAAGTAAAAACACATATACAAAAAAAAAAAACACATACTTGTATTAAAAAGTGATGGCAAGAGCCAATCAGATAGTGAAATCAGATGCTACTGACAACAAACCCCTTTATTATATCTTGCTGGGGCCAAAGAAATAAGAAAATTGTCACAAGTAACTGCACCCACTGTTTGAGTATAACATCCTTTGTTTTCTTGAGATGCTTGGGTTTCTCTCCAACCATCTCCCAACATAGGGATCTGAGGAAGTTGAGGAGCAAGGATGATGAAAGAAAATATTACTTCATATGGCTTCCAAAAAAAATCAAAAGACCTCATCCAGATTCAAACACAGAAATGAAAACACAATCTTTCCTGTGTATATAATCTTAGAATCGCAAGACTATACACAAATAACCATAATGTCTCCATTTTTCGAAAAAATTATAAACGAAAACCTAAACACAAAGCAAATAAAAAAATTTTAAAAATGGAACCCTACTTGTACAATTATCTACTAAAAATAGTGCAGAAAAAATTTTCCATGATATAAACATCAAAACCTACCATCACAAAAGGAGTCATTAAATGTCCAGAATTAAACAACTGCTTCTGAGAAGAAATAAAACAAACCTAAAAAAACAAGTTATAGACATTAAAAGAATTACAATAAAAAGAAATGGACAAACAATAAACACAAACACATATTAACCTTCGATACTTCTGCCTTGTTTACTGAAGTCAAAATTGGATATATTAACATTAAAGTAGAAACATATATCCCCAGACAACAGAATGCTCAAGACTATTAAACAGGAATCAGAAAAAAACAAACTGAACTTTAAAAGTAATAATGAGGAAGAATGCAACAAATCTTTTACCATTCATGAACTAAAGGATTCGTTAAAAAAAAAAAAAAGCCAATAACACAGCTGAGGGACCAGATGAGATAACATGAATTCCTAAAACAACTATCAGATCAACCATTAAAGTATTTACTTTCCATTCTTAATGACATCTAGATCAATGGTGATTTTCTAGCTATATGGAATCCAAATTCCTTAACATTGAGGAAAAATACCCAAACCATGAGCATATTTGCACAGACGGTTCCAAAAACAGCAACTGAACCGAGTGTGAAGTAGTATCTAATAACATTACAGAAGCGACTACCAAATTATGCTTTAATTTTTAGTGCTTAAGTCACAGCTATAGACCTCACTCACAATAAATTTATAATTTTTACAGCCTCCCTATTAGTACTTGAATCCTTAAAGAACCAAAAGTTAAATTATCCGCTACTCATCAACCTATTACAAAGAATACATACTCTTTGATAAGACAAAAATATCAAATTCTGCTGGATCCCCAGTCATTTTGGAATTCAGGGCAATAAAAAAGCTGACATTGTTGCCAAAAACGCACTAAAGCTCAATATAAGCAATATAAAAATTCCACACTCGAACTACAAACAACTAATTAATAATCTCATAACAAAGAAATGGCAAGAATAATGCAATAACCGACAAAATAACAAATTTTTCAAAATCAAATGCACAATAAAAGAACAATTACCAGATTTAAGAAAATCACGTAGGGAGGAAGTGGTTTTGTCCTGCATTCGCATAGGACACGCACATAATCCATTCCTTCCTGTTAAAAAAAGAAGACTCTTCAAAATGTTTGGCATACCAAGAACCCTTTAAGATAAAACACTTTCTTTTGGATTGTGGCGATCTTGCGCATATCCGGCAAAATTATTACAATGTCAACAATATAAAAGAACTATTTAAAAAAATGAATTCTAACAAAATACTAATATTTCTGAAAAAAGTAAATTAATACAAAAGAATATAATTTTAACTCAATCTATTTTGTCCTGTTAGACACCGCCAAAGAATTTGCTACCCTATCTCTCTACTTTTGCCTTATAACAAAGAAAACATAGAAATATTGTCACATATTACCTCGCATATATTATACTCTGAAATCCAGTATTATAGCCTTAAAACTACCCACCCAGACCCACCCCTTTCGCCTTAAATCATCACCATAATATCCCTCCCAAAAGTATACACTAATTCATAGTGCTGTTGTCGCCGCGGTTGCATCTGTAAAAAAAATGCCCCTCCATAGATAATAGACACCTTACACACCGTTAAAATAGAACTACCACCCATCCACGCTATACCCCAACTTTAACCCTAAAACATACACTACATACATTTAAGACTATGATAAAGACTCTATACACCTTTCTGCATTACATTATATATAATACGCTCATCCTTTATCTAGAATTCGACCCCCCCAACATCATCTATAATTTTATTTGATCTATTTCGTTCCTAACGAATCCAACGCTAGACGCTGCATCCCCACTATGTTACCTAGCATCTTCTCTACTCTTCTGATGAGAAGCATTAGACACCGAAATGCCTTAGCATAAAGAGTCGCTTCTATCCCCCAACTAATTGATTGTATTCCCTTATTGAATAAATGAACTACTCTATATCCACCAATATATAGTTCTGTGATTTCATTTCCCACTCCTATTGTTTTCATATATAAGCTCCAATGATACTTGTTGGGCTTTATAATGTCCAGATAAATCTTCTCTTATAGAATTGAGCTCACTCTTTTCCTCTAACGCACTAAGCTATATATATATATATATATATATATATATATATATATATATGAAGAAAACAAAATTGCATCAGTTACAATATTTATTATTTTTTTATTATATTGATAGGTTCCAATTTTAAAGAGAATACTTATAATCATCTTTAAACTTCTTTTTATACCTGGTACACAATTGTGAATTACTACTTAGGTCTTTTACATGGTCATGGCTGACAGAACGAGAACATGATATCCTTGTGGATTAAATAAAGAGTTCTGTTTGAAATTCCATACAGATTTCTGAGTTCGACAAAAAGATTCCTATGTTCAACAAGATACACCTGACAAAGGTCGGAGGTTACATTGGCCGAAACGTGAAAACAACACTAAAAATAAGAACAGTAGTTTAATGAATCCAAATCAATAAAATTTGAAAACCTGCATCTTTTTTTTCTTTCCAGAATCTGGCGAGGGTCTTGAAATGTCTTTGTTTTTGACGACAGAGGTTGAGCAGATGGAGGATCTGGATTTGACGACTGTATCGGGACTGGAAAAATTTCGGAAACTCCTGCAGTTGAACAGTTGGGCCCAGGATGAAAAGTTAATACGACAATTGGAAAAAACCCTGATGAGATTGTGTGCCAGATATCTTTACATAGAAAAGAGGCGAGGATATGCGCTTAACCCTGTCGGTAAGTTCTCGGAGAATTTTAACCCCGTGTTTGTCTGGTGGGAAACATTGCTAAATTTTGTCCTGTGAGTGTAATTTTATTATGTTTTCCTTAATAAACATTGTTCTTTATATTGTTTTTATAGAGAATTAACGTGGGAGACAGAGACCAATGTTCTTTTATTATTGAATTAGTTTGGAGATGAGTAAATTGTATAATTTTTATTTAATTATTTGGATTATTACCCTCATTTTCTAGCTGTTGTTTCGGTTAATTATTCCTCTGGCCTTCGTCAGGTTAATAATATAACAATTGGTACAGACCCGACAATTGGAAGAACAATTAGATTTATAACACCAAAAAAATCCAACCTTGATTGCCCTTAGGAGCGCGTGGTGCAGTGGATAGAGGTGCGGAATATCTACGATTCCAGGTGAGCATTGTCTAGAGGTAGCGGTTTCGATCCCATCCAAAGCCGGTCAGAGTATTAGTTAACCAAACCGTGGTGAGATGACAACAACTATTGAAGGCAGCAGTTACTGTGGATGTAGTTGGAAGATTCGACATTTCTATCCCGTTGCGGTTAACCTGATGAAGGCCAGAGGAATAATTGGCCGAAACGTGAAAACAACAACTAGAAGATGAGGATAAATGTCCAAATAATTAAATAAAAATTATACAATGTTCTTTTAGTTAATTATTTAGTTAATTTCTTTTAGTTAATTATTTAGTTAATTTCTTTTAGTTAATTATTTAGTTAATTATTTAGTTAATTTCTTTTAGTTAATTATTTAGTTAATTTCTTTTAGTTAATTATTTAATTATTTAGTTAATTTCTTTTAGTTAATTATTTAGTTAATTTCTTTTAGTTAATTATTTAGTTAATTTCTTAACTGGACTGAAATGCTGACATACAGACAGAGATATCAAGGTAACATTTTGCAATTTATCTTTAGTTGACTTTTGACAACTAAGTATTTTCATTTACTGGCCAAATAGAAAAGTTACTAGCCAAACCATGTGATTTTTGGAATATGAGATCTTCGTTCCATGACAAGTACATACATCATAAAGATTTTTATGCTTTTTTTTTTTTAAATAAGTGTAATTCTAAATGTGCACCAAATTTTATGTTGAGATTTGAATTTCTTCAGATGTTTTTTTAAACAACCTTCGTTAAAAAAAAGTGAATATTGTTCTATTAAAACATTTATTGATGAATATTTTTGAGATGAGGATTAATAATTATTTTTTTGAATTGTTTGGACTATGATTCTCATCTTGGTTGTTGTTTTTCACAACGTTTCGGCCGATGTAACCTCCAATCATCTTCAAGTGCATTCACACAGGATGTTATTGGTGAATAGTTAGAAATTTAAAACGGCAAATAGCAACAAGTCTATTTCTTTTTTTATTAATAAATAAATTAATAATTAATTGGTTAGGAAAGCAAAAAATTCAAACATTTATTCACTATTCACCAATAACATTCAGTGTGAATACACCTGAAGATGGCTGGGGGTTACATCAGCCGAAACGTTGTGAAAAAAAACAACCAAGATGAGAATAATACAAATAATATACAAATTATACAAAAAAATAAAACTTTCATTGTTAAAATAATTTGGCTTTGCCCGTTTTATTTAAAAAAAAAAAAGAAGGTTGAAAAGATGTTTTTCACTCAGTAATGAGCTTTAGAAGATTGCCGTTGAAGAAAACAATCGGCAAAAGATAAGCATCTCGTCATTTCTAGTCATCACATAGAAAAATCACATGCAAATGCCACTGTTTCACTTGCAACGTAAAGACTCGTTCGTATGAAATAGCTTGCATATTCTTTTCAAAGATTACTGTGACTTGCAAGACCTGGTTTTCTCAAGCATATTTTACTACGGTCAACACAGACCAAATCACGGATAATTCCAACCATTTTATTTGGCATTTCTAAGTCCCTTTTTCAAATTTTTCTCTTAGAAAGATGGTCATTGATTGATGGAGATCCGTGGTCGAAGTGGCCTCCGTTCAGTCTCGAAAGACAATGGATACTCCCTTAAGGGTAGCTAAATGTGTAATTGTGAAGCAAGGGGTGCTCAATCTCCAACCACATCTCCTCTGAATCGGCACTGCTTGAGTCTAGTGGCAAAGAGAAGTCCAGAACGGCTGGAAACAATATTATTATTAGGGCTATGACGCAAATATTCTTTTCATTGTTTTGACTCTCGAGTATATATCCGGCACAGTTAGACACAGTTAATCAATCGAGAACCACATCACTCTATATGAAAACATAAGGTATTAACTGATATATACTCGAGAGTCAAAATAATGAAAAGAATATTTTCTTGTCATCGCCCAAATCATGATAAATGGAGAGCACCTAGAATTCTCAAATGCTCATCCATTTTATTACAGACCAGGCTTAACGTTGCTTAACTTTGGATATCTAACGGGAACCGGTGTATCAATGTGATTATGTCATACCATATAATCAGTATTGATCAGTATATTAGTATTGAAAGAATAAGAACCATTTTACTGTCAGAATTTTTTGGACGGCAGCCAACATTATCTATTATTGGTTTATTATAAAAAATATATTTATCTTGGTTTGAAGAGTAAAAAAAAATCACAAAAAAAAAATCCAAAAATTTTTGTTTGCTATCAGCTGTTTTTTATTCAAAAAAATTTTTAAATCTTAGTTTGGCCAAATAAAAAAAAAGAAATCACAAAACAGAAAAAAAATCATTAAAATATTCAAAAATTTTTGTTTGCTACCAAAATTCCAAAATAAATATTTATTCATGAAACTTACAATGAGTGTGTTTTTTAATTTTAATTTTCTGAACGTTTCGTAAAACTTGTCTGATAATCATTCATTGAATTTTTTTTTTTTTTGTAACAACACAAAGAATACTCTTTTTTTTAAATTAATTCCTAATAGCAGAAATATGTTTTTCATTGAAAAAATTGTCCAGTGTTTGCTCAAAAAACAAAATAAAAAAATCCTGAAACTTTTGTTTAGCCGCTTCTGGCATTTTACATAAACTGCCTGAAAAATTCTGATGATAGCACAGTCCTTATTCTGCATAAGTACCAAAACTAGTGTTGTCGGGGAAGAGTATACCACATAAGGTTCCAGTAACAAGCACATTATGCCCGAGTTCAGTATTGAATATCTGTGATCAAAACCATCTGAAGTTAAAGATCTATGAGACTGTTGTGAGACTTGTCGCTTTGTATCGCTTTGAGTGCGTACCAACAACGAGAAAGGTGGAGTAAAGATTTGCTGTTATGGAAATCAAAATGTTCCAGTGGATGCCGAGAATTAGACTGCACAACCACGTCTGCAGCGAGGGCAGGATCAGAGAATGGTGACTCAACAACGCTACCATCATGAAACTTGCTTTTGTATAAAACCATGTGGTCCCCCGCTTGATATCGATCACCGACCCCAACGTTGTGTGTCTTGGATGTCTTCTCTTTCATTTTCTCTTCTGGCCGTGTTGTTGTCTCTCATATTGGTTGTTCTTGACTGCATCTTATTTTCTTGTTGATTTATTTAAGTTTAATATTTTCCATTTTGAATCTACAATGTATTTAAAATCAATGTTGTCTATTTTGCCCATACTTTTGTATAATATTGACTTTTTTTTTTTCTCCTCTTCTGATGGGAAGCATTTAGCTTTAAAATGCTATGGTTTAAAAAAGACCCTTTTCCTTACTTTAACCATTTTTAACTTTAATGACATGATAATGTAATAAAGTTTATGAAACTAATCCTTATCTCCTTATCTTTTCATATGCACACACACACCATTTGGGTGGTCGAGTTTTGATCCTGGCCTGAGGTAGTTGTTTGTCTAGCCGCACTGATGAGCTGTGATACAGCGAAACAGTACTGTATGTGGATGAATATAATGCTCCCTATCTTGGGTTGAGCATATTGGGAAGTGATATACAATCTGCCATTAGCATATTGGGTGATGCTTTTTGTGTAAACAAATTGAGCTTAGGCATTTGGACAATGTCAAAGCATTGTTAATTCACTGCCTGCACAGCAGCAGCCAAATAGCACAATGGTTAGAAGCTCCGAATGTTGTTTGAGCGGTCAAGTATCGATCCTGGCTTGAAGTAGTTGTTTGTCTAGCCGCACTGATGAACTATGATACAGTGAAACAGTACTGTATATGGATGACTATATATATATATATATATATATATATATATATATATACTAGCATTTCAGCCTAGTGTTGCCCGGGTGTTTTGAGGTGTACGTTGAGCAAAAAAAAAAAAGGTAAATTTTTTAAATTTTGACCCCTATTATGACCCCTTAACATTTATTGTTTTGGGCTCAAATCAAGTTATTAAGTTAGATCCATGTCCAAGGAACCTATATCTAAAATTTCAAGTGTTTAGACCACAAAATTGTCGGAGGAGTTTGGTAGAGTTCTCAAAGGTAAAATCGTTGAACTTTGACCCCTTAACAGCCAAATTTCTGTCTGAAAACCGATCACATAGATTTTTCCAAATCTCAGTACACTGTATATCAAATTTCGAGTCTGTCGACTTTAAATTGACAGAGCTATTGCGTAGGGAAATGTACACAGACAGACACACAGATACGTTCACTTTTATATATATGCTAGCATTTCAGCCCGGTGTTGCCCAGGTGTTTGGATGTGTATGTTGAGCAAAAAAAAAAAAAAAAAAAGTGGTAGTAGGAAGGCAGGTTCGAACCTGTACCACAAAGGAGGAAAAGAACAGGAATAAAACCTGACGTCTATGCTGTTACAACCACCGCCAAACCAGAATGACATTTTTTTAAATCAAGGCTACACAATCAAAAGGAGAGGATGACTTTCGAAAATATCAGCAAAAAAAGCGATTCCCCCTGTAGAAAAGTGCGCAGTTTAAGGTGAAGATATTAATGTTTTTAGCCAATTTTTTCGATATTTGTCGTCTGAAAGGTCGAACTTCAAAACGATACTGATCTTGAGAAAATGCGTCGCCTCTGTTGAAAGTGTTGGGCAGACATGCAAACATCCATGCATTTATATATTGGTAAATAAAAATTTTCAACCCAAACCGATGAAAAAGCTTGCCCTATCTCTGAATACCCTTTACGTAAAATTTCAAATGTTTAGACCAGAAACTGTCTGAATAATTTGGTAGAGACCGCAGAGGTCAATTTTTAAAAAACTTTGACCCCTATTATGACCCCATAACATTTATTGTTTTGGGCTCAAATCAAGTTATTAAGTTAGATCCATGTCCAAGGAAACTATATCTAAAATTTCAAGATTTTAGATCCAAAATTGTCGGAGGAGTTTGGTAGAGTTCTCAAAGGTCAAATCGTTGAACTTTGACACCATAACACCCAAATTTCTGGCCAAAAACGGATTACAAAGATTTTCCCAAATCTCAGTAGTCTGTATAGCAAATTTCGAGTCTGTAGACTAAAAATTGACAGAGTTATTGCGTTGGAAAATGTACACAGACACACACACAGATACACAGACACGTTCACTTTTATATATATATATATCAAATCTGTTGCCAAGATTGCTTGAAAAATTGTTGGATCACTTTACTGTTCCAATAGGTATCTCACTGCTGATGCAATTTTATATCTGTATAAAAGCCAAATACATCCTAAAATGGAGTACTGTTGTCACATCTGAGCAGAAGCTGTCTGGCACACCCTATCTTGCCTTGATAGAATTCAAAATTAGTTTCAAAACCTAGTAGGTGATGCTCATTTCTCTTCCCTGCAACCTCTTTCCAACAGAAAAGATGTTGCGAGCCTGTCTCTATCATTATTTTCATGGCAAGTGCTTGTCTGAGCTCCAAATTATGATCCTCCCATTGCCAAACTTTCACAAAAAATACTCGACTAGCTACATCCAATATCAATAATTTTCTCCACTCTCTATCTTTTTTTTTTTTTTTGGCCAATTTCAATATGGTAGCCTTCAAGTCCAATGTAAACAAGTTCTTGTTGAGCCATTCTCTTCGATAATCCAAATTCTACCCAACTTACACCATTAACGATTACTAAACTACCACCTTATATTCATTAACCCTTATCCTTGAGTGGCCTCCAGAGCCTTAATAAGTGGTAACTCCCTTGTAAATATATATAAAACATGTATAACATAATACATTTTCTTATATAGCATATATATAACACATCTAGATTATCTTTGTTTACTCTGTGGCCTGCGATGAATGCATAAGTAAAAGAAAGGTTGTTGGAGAAAAGTCAGTTACATGATAAAGATCTAGTGGCAAAAAAATTAAATACAATTATATCTGAGAAGAGCATACCATATTATAAAGTTCCTGCGGTGATCACGCTATTTCCATCTGTTTTTTTTTTTTTTTTATTCCTTCAATCTTTCATGTCTTTTGTATCCTTGAACGTCAATAAATTACATTTTCCTGTCCCCCCCCCCCAAATGTACATATTTATAAAAATTGAATTTTCTTTTTTTTATTTGCAGCTAACTTCCACCTCGGAAATGGAGCTATGTTGTGGCGATTAAATTGGCTTGGAGACATGTCCCCTCGTGGTCTTGGACAATCCTGTGGCATGATGGTCAATTATCGGTATTACTTGGATGCTACGGAACAAAATAGTCTAAACTATCTTGAAAAAAAACATATAGAAACTTCACCAGAAATTATTGCTTTAGCTTCTAGTTGCAAGAAAGAAGTTCAATCATCGATGGAATAATAATTGGAGGATTGTAAAAGAATAAAATGGCTGATGTATGTCGCGCCCCCTTCCCACGATTATATGACCTTTTAGCCCTGATTATGGATGCTTTTTCAGAATTTCGAGCATGAAACATTCTGAAAATTAATTGTATTTAAGTTTAGAATGGTAAAGAAGGAGAAACCATTTTGTGATAAACTTAGAAAGCTTACTGAACACAACTCTAAAAATTTAGCAGTAAATTTTTCAGTCATTTGGTTTATTCAAACTACTGTTCTTATTTGGAGTGTTACTTTTTCAATGTTTTGGCCAGTGTAATCTCTGGCCTTCTTCAGGACGTTGTACACTTTTTAACGGTGTCATTACATTTTAACAGACTCAAATCTGTTGCAAGGAAACAAAAAAAAAAAAAAAAAGACTTGACACACTTTTTCTTTTTTTAAACAAAAGCCTTTATATCCAGTATTTCCAACAACACATTTTTTTCTAAATATTTAAAAAGTTAATTTCTCTTTCTCCGGCTGCGTGTGACTTCTTGCTTCTCCTCTGACACCCATCCACGCGTCTCAAATATATCTTGAATACTATTTTTCCAAACATTTGTGTCTCGAACACATCCTTTTCCACTCTCTCGTGTCTCGAACACGTCCTTTTCCGCTCTCTCGTGTTTCAAACAAATCTTGAATCCTTTTTATCTCAAATACATCTTGACTACGTTTTTCTCTGAACACATGTATCCTTTTTTATCTCTGCCAGCTTGGTCGTTTGCATAGGGCTGCTGCTGCTAACTCAGTGTCAGCAGCTCTGTTACATATCTTTTCAAACTTGGAAATCTTTCTGTCAAACTCAGGAATCTGCACGGAATTTTGAACAGGATCCTTTATTTAATCCATGGAGGTAGCATGCTCTCGTTCCATCAGCTTTGACTGGAAAGAAGTTCTTAATGTCTTGGCATAGTAGATAAAGTTCTTGGTAAAATTCAGTTGTAACACTTCTCTGGAGGTTGAAGGTTCAATCCTCAGTGCGGGCGACACACAATTGCGAATTACTTAGGACTTCTACTCAGTCATGCTTGATGGAACGAGAGCATGCTACCCCCCCCCCATTGTTTTAATAAAAGTTTCTATTTGAAATTCTGCATTGATTCCAGAGTTCATTAAGATACACCTACAGCAGAAGATTGGAGGTTGCATCGACTGAAACGTTGTAACACTCAAGATTTAAACAGTAGTTTGAATAATCCAAAATAATATAAATTATCTCCAAAATTCAGAAACACTAAATTTTTCAAGTTTTTTTTTTCTTGTCTGTATGTGTGTGTGTGTCTGTCTGTCTGTCTACCAAATAACTCAATCAATTTTCGGTCTACAGACTCGAGATTTGACATAAAGTGTATTGAGATTTGGGAAAATCTTTTTGATCGTTTTTTGCCAGAAATTTGGCTGTTAAGGGGGTCAAAGTTCAATGATTTGATCTTTAGGAACTCTACCAAACTCCTCCGCCAATTTTGGGTCTATCATAATTTAAGGACTTGAAAGAAAAAATTAAGTGAATGGCAAAGAGAAATTTTCGGGTAAATATCGAATCATGGGGAATTGTTTTATATTAAAATTACATAGCAAATTGAACACTCGCTTAAAAATTGAACAACTCAATTCAAAACTGTGATCTTATAATTTGATGTTTAATCATTACTAATCGGGAAATTTAATTTTTATTATTTTATTTTATTTTTTTGGTGAAAGTGCACTGAGGGACCACCCAAATATTTATCTTTAAGAAGTTGTTTTTTTAATATCCAACTGTTTACAGCTCCAGTCGGGTCTGCTGCTTAAAAAAAAAGGAACATTTAATAGTGTCGCGGACTAGAATTATGAGTAAAACTGACACATGCATGATTACGAGTATAGTAATGCCTGCCCGCCATTTTTTTTTTCTTTTTTTTTTTTCTTGCCTGTTGTCTGGTGAAGTGGGTGCACAGAAATTGTCAGTGATTGTACCTATTTACTATGCCTCCCCACGGGACAGAGTTAGACACCAGGGTCGTTTTTTAACGTGGAGAAAAGGTACAAAAATAAAAATTGTCTCAGTTGTGAAGGATTTCTCCTCCACTGAAAGAGAACAAGAAATAGAAGTGCAGCATCTGAAGAACAGATACTACACTTTGATCTTGTCCCGATTTTCTTCAGTTTCAGCATTTACTGCAAACAAAAAGTACGTCCAAGGATGGAATACTGTTGCCATATCTGGGCAGGAGCTGCTAAAAACAGCCTATCCTGCCTTGACAGAGTACAAAATAGACTTCGTGGCTTAGTGGGGGATGCCCTTTTCTCTACCCTGCAACCTCTCTCCCACAGAAGAGACGTTGCGAGCCTATCCTTGTTTTATCGTTATTTCCATGGCAGGTGCTCGTCTGAACTCCAATCTCTCGTCCCCCCTCGCCAATCTTTCACGAAAAACACCCGTCTAGCCGAATCCACTGTGAAAAATTTCCCCCACTTTTTATCTGTGCCTAAATCAAAACGTGGATTCCATGAACAAAGCTTCTTTCTTAGAACTGCACGCCTGTGGAACTCTGTTCAGTCTGCCTGCTTCCCTCTGGACTACAACTTGGATGTGTTCAAGTCCAATGTTAACAAATTCCTAATGAACCGCCCCCTTAAGTAAACACTTCATCAAATCTCCACACTAACGTAATGTACTTGCAATAACCCTTATCCCTGAGTGGCTTCCGGGCCTTGATAAGTGGTGATCTCTGTGTAAAAAAAAAAAAAAAAAAAAAAATTCTAAAATAAATTTTCTGACTCTTTTCTGTGCAAAATTTTTAAAATTTTTTTTTCATAAATTTATCTCTTTATACAGTTCTTTATACATTTATTTCTTTCCATTATTTTTTTGTTTATTTATTTATTTCTGTGAAAAGTTATTTTAACATTTTCTTCAAGTGCTAAAAAAAAGATTAATACCAATACTATGGATTCCTGCTACGGTTGTAGCAACAAATATTTCAACACAGTAAAGACACGAGCAGGCAATTTTTGCGAAAACATGGTGTTTTGCTGACAAGCGTTACCTGTCCGCAATGCAAAAACGAGTGTTCGTTTTGAGAAGGTAAACGAATCTGGAGGTACACGCACTACACAAAAGTGGGAAAATCCAAAAAAAAAGAAAATATTGCGGTTTCACTGTCTCCAAAACCACAGGAACATTCATTGCTCGGATATCAGCGTGGAAAGTAATAATGTTCGTCAATCATTTTTTAAGCACTACGTAGAATCATCGGACAGTATGCAAAAATCTGTACATTTCGCACCACTTCTCAGTTGATTGGCGGTCCTTCTATTCCGAGGTCTGTGAGGACTGGCTTAACAACCAGGAACCCATTGGAGGTGATGGGATAGCTGTCAAAATCGACGAAAGCTTTATCGTGTGCCGAAAGTATAGTAGAGGAAGGATGGCTAGTCAGATATGGCTTTTTGGTGGAATTGAAAGAATTTCAAAAAAAAGTTTTGTTGTCGTGTTGACTGGCCCAGATGAAAAACGGGACGCTAAAACTCTGATTCCGTTGATGCACAAGTTTATCCTTCCGGGCTCAATAATTTTCAGTGATTATTGAAAGGCATATACTAACCTCGACCGGCATTTTCCACACTACACCATAAACCACTCAGAAAATTTTGTGGACCCTCTGGATCCCAGCATCCACACACAAAATGTAGAACGAATGTAGCTAGATGTAAAACAGTGGATTAAGCGGCCTGGTATTCGAGCAGAATTCATGGAGCAATACCTAGCGAGGTATTTATTTATAAGGAGTGAGACAGACAAGACGAAACTTCTGCATAATTTTTTTACAGGCTGCTGCATTGTACAGACACAAGTCGGAACTTAGAGATTTCTTGTTAAAAAAAACAAAAAAAAAACTTCCTTTGAAATAAAAACAATAAACCTTCCTCGGAAAAAAAAAAAATAATAAAAAATATTAACCTCAACTTTTTCTTCCTTGTTAAGAACAAAACATTTGCTTTCTGTGTTAAAAAAAAAAAAAACGAAAGAAGAAAAAAAGGGGGTATTAACCGAAACCCTTTCTTGGAAAAATAAATAAATAAAAGTCTGTACAAAAAAAAAAAAAAAAATGTACGCTTGTCTTTTTCTTTTTTTTAGTCGGGGGATGGTGGGTGGTGTGTCATGTGCAGTGTGTTACCGGCTGTCTTGCATGGCAATAAACATGGTGGCCATTAAACTATTACCCGAAAACATTGGGGGTTTTTTTTCCGTGTTATTATTGTACATAATTCTAGTCTGTGACACTATTAAATGTTTTTTTTTTTTTTAAAGCAGCAGACCCGACTGGAGCTGTAAACAGTTAGATATTAAAAAAACGACTTCTTAAAGGTAAATATTCGAGTGGTCCCCCAGTGCACTTTCAACATTTTTTTGAAAAATACGGTGGTATATATACGTCAAAAAATTTTAAATTATTATTTAATGAAAAAAGTAGATCCTGTTACGTTTGAAACTCAACCAGACCCAGGCTAGCCAAATTCGGCAGCATATTTGGCTTCATGGAGGAAAAAAACAAAACAAGACAGTTTTATGTAGAGAAATTGGAACTTATTTGAGAGGAGCAATGTGTATTATCTGTTCTGATACTACACTGTATGTTTTCTGTCTTTGGTAAGTGAAGGAAAAATCCTTTTTAATTGAGACAATTTTAATTTATGTTGCAATTCAGGCTATCCCTTTAGAGGAGGCTGGATTTTCTTCACGTTAAAAGCTGATCTTGTATCTATCACTGCTCGCGTGGAGAGTCAAACAGATACTTCAGAGAAAACGAACTTAAAAAAAAAAAAAATTTTTTTTGTCAAGGGAAATAACTCTTTATCAAATGAAATTGCTTTCAAAAGAGATAATTCCCAAGAAAAAAAAATTAATCAAGGGAGATAACTCCTGCAACAAATGTAAATATTGTTTATAGCTATCAACAACCCGACATGAGAAAACAAAAATGAAATTTATGTCTGTTATACACCAAAATACTTCGGAAAAAAAAACAAACAAAAAAAATAACGTTTTTCTTCAAAAAAAAAAAAAAAAATTATTTTAATAAAAAGGTGGTTATGTGTTTAAAGGTTTTTTTTAATTTTTATTTTGATGTATTGTTATACACATCAGAAAGTATGGCACTAATTTTTGACAGCTATAAAAAGTACAGGTAAAAACTAGTAAAATGAAATTAATTCATCATAATTTTTACTCTATATTGAAGAGGAAAGATCAGAGTTTAAATCGCATATAAACATTTTTTTCACACTGAATAAAACAGACAAAATTTGATTTGAATATCACAAAATAATCCAAATATAAAAAAAATGAGAAATTAACATGGCGCCGTAAATATATAAAACACAAGTCTTATAAAACATTAAAAATATAGGAAAAAAAAAACTTAGTACAAATATACATTATATCTTTTAAAAGTTTTTGTTCAAATGATATATAACAGTAAAAGTCTTACTTTTGGCTTGAAATATAAAAAAAAGATATATAGATAGGATATACAGAAAAAATACTCATATTATAAGCAGACAGCAGCTAAAACAATTAATTCCTGTTTGATATAGAACCCGTTAACTGACAGAATTTCCTTTTATATTAATTTTCAGTATCATAATTTGTAGCCCGAAAAAAGTAATGTTTAAATTATTTTTGTTAAATTTCTCTTTATTCTAGGAGATATCAGTTTTTAATTCCTAAAAGTAAGCTTTTTTAAAATCTTAACTAAATCCTTAAATTACTTTTATCAGGAAATTATTTTCCATGGACTAAAAATCACATTTTTATTCAATATGAACAGATTGTAAAGAAATTTGATTACCTCCTAAATCATAATTGTTTCAGTTATTTGGTTTAGAAATTATATTTTCGTTCTGACAAAAGAAACGAGTAACGCTACAATTTTTATTAGCAAAATACTAACAGATTACTGTGTCATTGGCCTTCTGTAGAAAAAATTATTGATGTTCGATTTCTAAATATATTTTTTAATTATTCACTATTCAAAAATGACATCGATTTAAAACATAAATTTTTCTTAATTATTGACAGTAAGATTGTCTGTTTATTCATAACTAGGGGGGGTACCCGGCGTTGCCAGAGTGTTTGTTTCCGGGACGGGGGGGGGGGGAGTTTTAAAAAATGTTATGGTAGGTAAGTAGGAAGGATCAAACCCGGAGTCATGAGTAAAAGTAGGAAAATAAAGTGTGAAAAAAAAAAAAAAAAAACATCTGCAACCTTAACAGTTCGGCCACCAAGAAAAGTCCATTCCAGTTGTTTAGGAAAAAAAAAAAAAAACGACTAGGGTAGGTCGGCACGAACGTGAAAATATAATGTGAATTGTCCAGCACGCTAACCACTACGCCACAGAGCACTGCAGCTTAGTTTAGTGATTTTAAATAACTTCACATGAAAGAACTACGAAGCCAAACCGGTGTTCTCTTCTCAACTGTTCCTTGTGAACGATCCCCAAACGGTGTTAAGTGGTGGCAGGGGGAGGAGGAATTTATTAGAGAGAAAATATTTTACCACTTCCATTGATCTTAACCGATTTTGGCCGTGACTTCTCAGCAGAAAAAGTATAGAAATCTAAGATTATCGAGGAATTTGAGAAATAATAAGCCTATAACACAGCTCAGATATTGTTCTGCCGTTTGTGCATATTATATTTGCATGAAATATCTTGATTTTTAATCCTATTAAGGTCAAAATCAGACGGGAAAAAATGAGTTCATTTTATTTATATAGAGATAAGTCTTAAAACTGAATCTTCCACATTATTTTTTTCATGAACCTTGAAAAATTCAATCATTAGAAAAATAAATAATTTCGGAAATCGTTTGAAATTACATAAATAAAAACTGTCAAATTTAAATAATAAATCATTTTAAACAATTTTATAAAACTTAAAAATAATTTTAATATATTTTCCAACTTCTTTTTTTTCCAAAAAAAATCAATAAAAATCATATAAATCGACAATGTTTGTGACCCAAAATTAAATGTATTTTATTTCATCATTCCAGTATATTTTAATCTATATATCTATAAAAGTGAAAATGTCTGTATGTGTGTGTGTCTGTCTGTGTGTGTACACTTCCCTGCCAGATAACTCAGTCAATTTTCGGTCTAAAGACTCGAGATTTGACATAAGGGGTATTGAGATTTGGGAAAATCTTTTTGATCGGGTTTTAGCTAGAGATTTGGCTGTTAAGGGGGTCAAAGTTTAACGATTTGATCTTTAGGAACTCTACCAAACTCCTCCACCAATTGTGAGTCTAAACACTTGAAATTTTAGATCTTAGACATGGATCAAACATTTTGATTTAATTTGAGCCCAAAACAAATGTTAAAGGGTCAAAATTAGGGTCAAAGTTAAAAAAAAATTTGATCTCTGCAGTCACTACCAATTTTTCTCTCTGGTAGTTAAGGAAGCCTATTATATAGAAAGGCATTACAATACATATTTACACTTTTTAATATATACATATGCACATAAAGTTATGAGCAATACATAGGGCCCGAGTAAAGCCGGGCGGAACTGCTAGTATGTAAAAAAACTGATGTTAATCCCTTCCAAAAAATATTTTGATAAGATCCGTTTGGGGGAGGGAGGGCAAAATACGAGATTTTTTTTTTTATATTATTTTATTTCAGTTTATATATAATTCAGCCTTTTTTTTTTTTTAATTTTTTTTTTTTACTAAGTCTGTAAAAAAAAAAAAATAAAATTGATCAATTATTTGATTTTTGAGAGAATATAAAAAATAATGTTTTCATTGTTTACATCAAAATATGTAACAATTCAATTTTATTTGCGCCAAAATATGTAATGGTTCAATTTTATTAGCTTTTTGGGAATTTTTTGAAAATTCATTAGTTTTACAAAGAGTAAAATAAAATTTTTTTTTTTAGAATCTTTCTTTTTGAGAATACTGCCAAAATCGATTTTATTTTAAAGTTTTTACTGTTATTATTTGTTATGAGAGTTGAAAATTACGCCTTTATTAGTGTTGTACCTACAAATCAGTCATCATTTAACATACCAAAAGCCACCCGAGGACAAGGGAGTATATTGAGATGGTCCATTTTTTGATGAACAATGCTATACAAAGGGCTTTAGAGGCTGATTTTAATATTAAGGACAAGGCATGAAGCCATTACTTTTTCCGTAGCCATTGATTGGATATTAAAAAAAAGTCACCCAAAGATCAAGGTATAAGATGGGCCAGTGAGCATAAACTTTCCTACTTAGACTTTATAGACGTCTGGTCCACATAGAAGTGAAACTTGGTTAGATGCGTTTGATTCCAAGTGTCTTGGAGAGATGCCAGGCATCAAATGGAGTGATCGAACTACCAACTAAGGAGTCAGAGATTACACTAAACAACAGGTAGTATTGTTAGTAATCGGCAAATGATGCCTAGGCTAGCTCAGATATACCCCAAGATTGGCCCCAGAGAGAATTGTCAACCAAGTGCTCTAATGGACCCCTGTTGGAAAAAAGAAGAGGTGTAACACTGTAAAGCGTCTGAGGTAAATGAACCTGGCTCATAGGTTTTAGAATTACTGATACTAATTGGTAAAATAAACAAGAGAGTTAAAAAGAGAAAAAGTCAAAGTTTTGTAAACAAAATCATCGCTAAAAATAGATCGGAGAAAACAATAGAAAAGTTGAACGGGTTGGCATTTGATAGGTATGAATATGGTCTTGAATGTCGGGCGAGCGACCCGATAATTGACCAGTTGAAACACTTGATACGTATAAATGGAAGATTAATATCTAACTCAATACGTATCAGCCGCCTCAGGTCAAAGGCTATGTTCGACGGGCTGGCCAAAGATGTATAAAACACGGGGTTTTGCGAGCAAGGAAGTCAGGGAGAGTCAGCCAGAGAGAGAGAGAGAGATAGACGTGCCGATTGAGTAGGCCACCCTACAGCTGCCGCGCCGGATCTACCCCCGCATCTACCACCACCACGATCACAAACACAGACCATTACAGTGTTCGTACTCAAAGGACTTTGATGTAACAAGGAATTAGTGTTTTATTTTATTATTTATAACAAGTCGTCTGTTTTGTTTTTTTCCTTTGTTTCCTCTCCCTTGTCCTGTGACGTCATACCTGGGGCCCGTGACCTTAGATAGAGCCTGTGGTGAAAACATCATAGAGGAAACAAATAATTGAGAGATTTGATTGCAATGGGAATAATCTAGGGAGATGCTGTGGATCTGGCTTTCAGATTGAAAATGATAGTATTACTTTGACGGCTTTATATGTTGCAGGACACGGAAGTTCCTAAGTCATGAAGCCATTTGATGTAAGGAAATAAAAAGAACAAAAACTTATTGCAAAGTGATTACCTAACAGGATGGCTCAGCAAGTATTTGAGAACATTGGACTTGTTGTAGTTAACAGAGAAGCAGTCTCATACTATTGGGTTCCACAAGTGAGAAGTTCTTAAAAATAAACTTTTTTTCTAAAAGTTCTGTTTGCTTTTAGATACACAAAGCAAGAAAGGAAAGTTTTTTGCAATGGTGGTAGATAAACGAGTTCTTGCTGTGAATGTTTTACAGAGGTTGGAGTATGATACCATGTGGTCTCACCAACAAGCCGCTGACTCTTTCACACTGGTGACCGTCAGTGAGGGACACAAGTAGAAAGATAAAACAAAATGCACGAAAAATACAGATGCTGATGCTTCACGTATATATCGATGGGTGTGTGTTTCTACATGCTAACATTCACATCTACGCCCTGTTGAGGCTGGGTTCTTCTCTTGCTGTCAGTTCATCTCAATCTTTCAAAGCTTTTCTAATCCAGCCCAAGCCTTGATCTGTCCCAATTGTCATCAAAGTCCAACTGTTCAAGTGTACAACTCAATTCTCAACTCTTATTGTCGTAAAAAGACTCACACTGTCGTCCGTCGATTGTAAGCTGATCTTTGTTGTCTGTAAATTTTTTCTTTTGTTAAAAACTCATCGGTTGTCACATCCCATGCCATTCCCTAGTGTCATAAAACTAAATATATATCTATCTATTGTTCAGTCCTTTTGCTATCATCATTTGTCACACCTGAATTTAAATCTACCCTTACCTCTCTTTGTCTATTGTCAAATTTATTTCCTACTTTATTTGTCTTCCTACTTCTTTCCTTCATGGCTGCAGGTCAACCATAGTATCATGGGTGGAGAACCAGAGGTTGCAGCTCAGTCACTACCATGGATATTACTATGATGTTGTGATGAAAAACTTCCTGTAAGAAAAAAGACCGTAAGGGAAATTAGAGATAATTTCTCACTAGATTGTTAAAGTCAATTCTGTACAAAGTCAAGAAAAAGTGTTGCAAATAGTAGCAGATGTGGCAGCAGTACTCTCTCTTGGATTTTATCAGACTATCAAACAGGATTGTATGAGAAGTCACATGCTTTCTGGAGCAGTAGAATTGTTGCATAAAGCAATCCTTGGCAATGCCTGATAACTAGGGCTGTGACAACAGCATATTCTTTTTATTGTTTTGACTCTCGAGTATATATCAGTTAATATTTTATATGTTTTTATATAGAGTGATGTGGTTCTCGGTTGATTAATGGAGTCTGACTGTGTCGGATATATACTCGAGAGTCAAAACAATGAAAAGAATATGCTGTTGTCACAGCTCTACTGATAACCATGCAAGTTAGGATAGATTAGTTGAGATTAAAAATTGTTGATTAAGATAAATGTTTATATTGGAATAAACTAGAAGAGTGAATATTTACTGTTACATATGCGATAAAATATGTGGTAAGGTAATTTATAACCTAGGGGTAAGAGAAAGAGAGAGATAGAGAAAAAGAGAAAGAGAGAAAAAGAGAGAGGAAAGAGGGAGAGAGAGAGAATGTCTATCGCTAAATACGAAGAAATATCGTTTACCTTTGTAACATGTTGCCAAAGGAGGGGGGTATAAGGGAATTTATGGGAAAGCAAAAACCCAAGTATTTTTCTCTTTATCGCTTATGTGACACAGCAAAAAAAAAAACAAGTGGATAGAAACACAAGGACGAACACAATAAAAATGCGATGAAATAACGAAATGACAAACACTTTCCCAAATGATACAAAAATAGATTTATTTAAGATAAAAAAAAAAAGGAAGAGTTTAACGAAAGAAAAAGAAATGTATTCAAAGTTATGGAATCTGAAGTATATCTACGCGTATTGAAATGAGCGAAAGTCCTTGGGGGGGGTAATCAAAGTCTTTGCACTTACAAGTCTCTTTTGTTTTTCCCTTTTTTTTTTTTGTTTCTTTTGCTGGTGTGTTTCTCAACTCGTCAACGACGCAGTTAATCCAAGATATTTTCTTTCAGTGGGGAAAAAGTTTGGATAGCAAATTCATGTGTTCTCTTTTCTTGCTCGAGCATTATATATCTGTCTCTTTCGTGAGGGATAAGGGGTCACATCATCCATGTCAGTACATCCACATCTCCTTTGCATGATGGGAAAAAAGTACTTTGTCTCGTTTGTGAGAAAGTAAATTAATCGCGTTCTTTCGCATGACTGGAGAAGGTCGCGTCGTCCACGTCTTGTGTATCGGTATTCTTTTTGCATGAGGGGAAGAAGTCGAATCCCCCTCCTCTCACGAGGAGAGAGACCTCTTAACAGGTCGGCGACCCAAACCGAAAAGAACAATTTCCGCCCGTGTCCAGTTAAAAAAAGGGAAAGGGGAAGCGATACCACTTCCGGTTCCCCCCTCTTCTTCTCTGTTTCACAATCCGATCTAAAAATAGACTTGATGAAATCTCTAGCCTGTAAAGTCTCTGCAAGTTTTAAAGGGGGGGATATATTAGTAGACTTTCGCTCAGTTCGAAACACCTACTGTATTAGTTTATTTTGTGGGAATCATGTTTTATTTTACCTCGGAAACAAAATATTAAAAAAAAAAAACGATATATCTCGTTAGTCTAAAATTAAGTATTTAAATTTTGATTTAAATACATAATCCAATTTAAAGATCATGTCACATTATATAACTAATATAAACAATAGGTTTTGGAATAACAACAATTTGAAAACAGCGTAACCTCGAATAATCTGACATAGAAATAACTTTAAGGTGACGTGTATCTTAGGAGGAAACGTGATCAGTGAGAGTTTTAGTTGAGTCTAGTTTTGGGGGCCAACAAGAGAAGATGGGTTTCCCAAAATGAGCGTTGAAGCAAGTTGAGGCAACATACTTAGAGATGTGATTTAGAACGGTGGTTGTAACGCCTGGGAGATGGGACGATTTTGGAATAAAGACCTGTATATATATATATATATATTATAAAAGTCGCGGGTTAGTCTCTCTCAAAGAAGTTGAAAGTCTTTATTTCAGGCCAATAATTGAAACAGCTGAACTAGCCAACATGAAATCCGTTGAAAAAAGGGATGATCATATTTGATGTTTTCACATCCTAACATTTATAATATATGTAGATTTTGAAGATACTCATGAATAGACGATCACACATATTTAAACACTCATCTCTTCCCCACAACAATATAACATTTATATGCCATTTTATGCCATTTATATACACTCGTGATATAGATGATTGTGATACGTATATACAAATGTAATAGTGATAGACTTTGGTCATCTAAGCACTGTATTAATTCCGCAAAGACAGTTGCATTCTTTTCAATGAAGTTGGGGTCGTTTCTATTTTCAGGTTGTGCTTGAAATACTTTGTGTAGATTTTGAATTCATATCCTAAAAATTTCACTTGCCACAATTCGAATTTTGATTCGGATTCATCGAAATAAAGACGCACGCTGGGCCCATAACCTCTAGAGTTTTAAGCCATGTTTAGTTTCAGAACAGTTTCTGATGGTTAGGTGTTCTACACAAGTCCTGGAGGTGATTGGTTCTCAGTAGACAGAACAGTTTCCGATGGTTAGTTGTTCTACACAAGTCCTGGGGGTGACTGGTTCTCAGTAGACAGTTCTCGAGTTGGAATCCACAAAGCAAAAGATTCTTCCCGTGTTGACACGAAGAAAACATACGCGAGCTTGCTACAGAAACGGTTTAATAGTTATGGAACAATTCTGGTTTCTGATTGGTTGGTATGTGAATAAATTTGATTCGTCAGTTCCTAGCAGCATCGTTTATAAATAGAATGTCCCGACGGTGTAAGATCATACTCTATTAGAGTTCAAAAATATTGCCACATATATCAACATATCTAGTGGTCAGTTCACAAGATACTCACTATTATCTATCCAAATCTCTCATCAAAATATGTTATCTTGTTCTCTATATTTTTCACATTAACAAAAAAAAAAATACTTTGGCGAATGCTCCCAATAACAATAAAATATTTAGCTGCATGCGTAAATTCAACATTGTGCTACTCCTCTCTAATTCTGGGGAACAAAGCAAAAAACCCCTTAGCTACAGCATATCTTGCAGTCAGTTCACAAGATACTCACTATTGTCTATCTAAATCTCTCATCTAATATGTTTTTTGCTTTGACTATTTTTCACCTTTTACATCTTACATCCTTTTGACTTTATTCTCCTCTTTTCTCTTCTCCTTCGAGTGATTTGCAATATAATGGCTCCATTTGCCATTACATACTTCTGCCCCTGACACCGTGTTCGGAAAGTATTCAGTTGTTTTCCCTGAAGTTGATAGTGACAACTTGCCTCATTCACGCTAGACAGAACATCTGCCTCCTTATGCTATGCTGTAAATTTTTTTTATTTTCTCCAAAACCGGGAACTGCAAGTCCTAGTGCTCATTTGACAGAACTTGGGAATGATTCGAGTCACAAGTACGTAGCAAAGGAGCCGAAATTCTTGGCTTTAGGAAGGAATTGGTTTGATGAAAATGATTCTACCATCACCAATCTAAGATATAATATAAGAGATAAGTTTGTGTTCTAATGGATCAGATAAAATAACTGCAGAAAAAGATATGTGTTATGGAATCAGACGAGCTTTTACTCTGCAGCCTCCGACGTTGGTAATTGTGAAATCCAAAGATGGTTCTGCCCTTTTCAACAATGTTCAGGGAACATGGAACGATGGAAAGAACATTTTTGAGAGCGTTTTGACGTCAGACGTAAACAATATAGTTATTGATAGTCTCCCTCAAAAGATATGAGATGATGATTGATCCCAATATTGATGAGACCAAAAGCACATTAACAGAGATTGTTATATATATATATATATATATATATATATATATATATATATATATATATATATATATATATACCTGCTCTGTTTAATCATTGAGCACTTTTTGGTAGACACATGTTTCATTGGATGTACTTCTAGGAAACTAAACTCTACTGCCAATATATATATATATATATATATATATATATATATATATATATATAAAATAAAATGAAAATTACAACTGAATTTACCAAAATGATCCAAGATGGTAAAATTAAAGTAAATTATAAATATTAAAGAATTAATATTTATAAAATTATCTCAGCCAGATATAAAAGCTCGATAAAACCAAATAGGAAATAGAGCTTATAATATGAGCAAACAGTTAATAAAATATGTTAAAAACCACTTTGAAATGAGTTAAAAACATATTTAATCTGAAAAGGAAACACTAGATAAATGGATAGTCCTTAATCTGCGGAGTTTCGAAGAAATACTCTCCTTCTCATCAGAGGATAGGAATTAGCAAAATGCGGGATCGGATTTTGCATGCAGAAGTATTTGATGACACAACAAGTAAGTCAAAGATCTTACTTGAAAACAAAAAAAGTTAAGCAGAGGGAATATGGTAAAGAAAAAGGTGATGAATGGATAGTCTGGTGGAAGATAAAAAATACAGTGACGGTAAAATTCAAATGTAAAACTTCAAGAAAGTTAAAAGAATTTCCATTTGTACAAGTAAAATCCAAGGAATATATATATATATATATATATATAGTCATCCACATACAGTACTGTTTCGTTGTATCACAACTTATCA
>NC_136506.1:78692801-78700301 GCF_053919585.1 Euprymna scolopes | reverse complement strand
TCGTGGGTATCCATAGTTTGTCAAAGACTGAAGGAGTCTGTTTTGTTTATTTATATATATATATATATATATATATATATATATATATATATATATATATATATATATATATATATATATGTATATATATATATATATGTATATATATATATTATATATATATATACATATATATATATATATTATATATATATATGTATATATATATTATATATATATATATAAATATATATATATATATATATATATAAATATATATATATATATATGTATAAATATATATATATACATATAGTATATATATATTATATATATATTATATATATATTATATATATTATATATTATATATATTATATATATATATATTTATATATATGTGTTTATATATATTATATATATTTTATATATATACATTTATATATATATATATATTATATATTATATATATATTATATATATATATTATATAAAGAGAGATAGAGAGCGATAGAGTTATATAGTAGACATTTTTATTTATACAAAAATTTTTATTTACGTATGTGCATACATGTTCAGTTACAGTCTTATTTGTAGCCAAGTTTCTTTAGGCCAAGTTAGTTATTAGTTTATATCCTTAAGATGTTGGCATTTAATTTAGGCCATTATTAAACAAACGAAGAAGAGCACCGTTAGCAATATGATGGGCTTTTCATACTGAAATAAAAAGGAACGACAAAGAACGTTTGATTTCATCTGGTTTATTCATCTCTTTCTCTCTAGAAAATGACAACTACCTGTGAAGTGAAGAGTTTCAATCAACAAAGGGGTTCAAATTCAACAACAAATGAGTTGTCGTCGTTACAATATATGACAGATGCAACATTAATGGTTATTATAGAATGCAACAGATAGGTTTACAATTATTTATGCAAATATTCCCAAAAATGAAGCCAAACCTAAGACAAACTGTTGGTTTGTTTTTTGGTTATGGCTGCGCTGATAATAATGCCATAAAAAGTTACATTTTAATCAAGTAAAATCAAACAGCCATTATGTATGCCGTTTCCATACCATTAAAATACACTTAAAGACTTTCTATTGCATTAAATACCAAATGTAGTGATTTTCTATGCCATTAAATTAGTGAAAGTTAAGGCTTTCTATGCCATTAAGACATTGAAAATCAAGACTTTCTATGTCATTAAAATGAAACTAGATTTTCTATGACATTAATATATTGAAAATTATAATTTTCATGCCATTAAAATATAGAAAGATATGACTTTCTAAGGCATAAAAATATTAAATGTTAAGACATTCTAGACTATTAAAAGTTGTGTTTTTCTAAACCATTCAAAATTAAAAATTTTTTTTTTTGGTCATTAAATGAGAGTTAAGAAAAACACAATATTTCTTTTTATTTCAAGGAAAAAACTTTAAAAAAAAATATAGAAAAATTAAAAAAAAAAAAAGGAAGAAAATGTCCAGTTTATTGAAATTTTAAAACCATTTCAATAAAAAAAAAAACCATTTAAACAAACATCAATAATATTTTTACTATCAATATTCTTCTTCTATTCAATCAAATTTGATTAGACAAAATAGGCACCTGATTTTGCCTGTTGAACATTTATTTAATTTCAAATTTCTTCTGATATGTTTCTTAATATCAGAGTAACATTATTGATTCAAAACACAAAATTATACACCGAATACTTACGATTCTATAAAAAATAATCCTAAGGCCATTATTCTTAAATTGTATATTCAATTTGAATTAAAGAATAGGATGGGAAACTTTAATTTTGTAAAATACATTTTAAAGATGTACTAGGACAGAACTGTGGGCTACAATCCCACTGATATGATATGATGTGATTATATTATATTATATTATATTCCTGCTGACATTGTTATATGTCTAACAAGATTAGTCAGGTGAACGGAAGTTGAGGATAAAACATGCGCAAAGGCTAGATTATGTAATGAAAATAAATATAAGAATGATTATTGCAATGCAATTGTTTGAAGATTTGTAAAACAATTTTGGCATTGAGATTTTTATATAAAATCTGTCAATGGACAATGTACAATGGAAATCTTATAAACAAATAGCGATGTTAAGTGGATGAAATTATTTATCAGAATAATAATAAATGAAAATGATATAAAGAAACAAAATATAATAATAATAATAATAATAATAATAATAATAATAATAATAATAATAATAATAATATATATATATATATATATATGCATATGTATTTGTATATATATATGTATATATATGTGTGTATATGTATATATATATATATGTATATGTGTATATGTATGTATATATATATGTGTATATGTGTATATGTGTATATGTATGTATATGTATATGTGTATCTCAGGTCATGTCATATGCTACTGGTACCATGTCACCCAGTACTACCTCCCTCATGGTCGGGTTACTGGCGACTAAACTGGTTCCCCCACTAGACTTATTTGGTGAGGGGGGGCTAGTCTCCCTGAAGGATTAAAAACAAGACCTTCCAAAGGGCGAATGAACCTTTTTTCTGTGTCAATAGCCAACTAGCACCGTGTATATTTGTGTGTGTGTATATGTGTGTTGGGGTGGAGAGGGCTCCCGTAAGCCGTGGTGAAGGCAACCTTTCTAGGAGAAGCAAATCTCTGATTTAAAAAAGTATAAAGCGGGAGACCAGTACCCGCATTAAGCTGGTCTGCAGTTTAACTTGTTGCTGGCTATCTTGCTCTTGCTTGTTGCTGGATCTCAACATTTTGAACCGAGAGAGAGAGAGAGACTTAGCTGTCGTACAAAGCTAAGACTGTAACATCATCTGTGTATAGATACTCCCTCAGGCATTTGTCTATTAAAATGGTTCTGTGGTGATTGAAGTCGTTTTTGGGCTCGTGGACTTTAAGTGTCTGAGGGAGTCGCACTCATCGGACAAGACGTTACAATCATCATATTTGTATATGTATGCATGTATATATATATATGTATATATGTATATGTATGTATATATATACGTATATGTGTATATGTATGTATATGTGTATATGTATGTATATGTATATGTGTATATGTATGTATATATATGTGTATATGTGTATATGTATATATATATGTATATATATGCATATGTGTATATGTATATATGTGTATATATATGTATATATATGTATATGTGTACATGTATGTATATATATGTATATGTGTATATGTATCTCTAGGATATTTACCTATCGAGCTTATTATATATCTAAATTACAACAAGCACTTTTTCTTTCCCTGTATTTTAATTAAACTAGTAATTTTACTATTACATTAAAATACACTCTGCTCTTTAGACTATTGTTCTAATCTCCTTTATATATATGTATATATACATATATATATATAAAGGATTATATATATATATATATATATATATATATATATATATATAAAGGATTATATATATATATATATAAAGGATTATATATATATATAAAGGATTATATATATATATATATATCTAAAGGATTGTATATATATATATATATAAAGGATTATATATATATATATATAAAGGATTATATATATATATATATATATATATATATATATATCTAAAGGATTGTATATATATATATATCTAAAAGATTGTATATATATATATATAAAGGATTGCATATATATATATATATATAAATATAAAGGATTGTGTATATATATATATATAAAGGATTGTATATATATATATACACGTTTTGATAGTAAAAGATATATACTTTTAATGTATATATTTAATAGAGTCATTTTAAAAATTGCCGCATTCATTTTAGTACAATATAGATGAATCTGAATTTCTGAAGCATATATATATATATCGTTAGTATTTTTCTTATGTATTTATATGGGTCTCTGATGAGTTGTCTGGTCAATCTATATCATTCAACGGAACACATGTAAGACGTATCATAAAACCAATAAAATAATGTGAATGTTACAGGTTGGAAGGATAAAAGTGTCGCTCTAAAGAATAACTCGACAGCTTTATTTTAAAACTGTTATTGAAAAAATCAATTCAGGTAACCTAATTATGCAGCAGAGCTGATATCTATTTAATGTAGCCGCCTTTAGCCTCAGTCATCACCTCAATATGGGTCCGGAATTGGAAGCATGCCTTTTCCACAAGCGCTGGTGGGAGCTCGGCGAATATTCGGCGGATGGCGGCGATAATGTTGGTGACATTTTTGACGCATGATCAAACGGAGTAGTCCAGCAGGTTCACGGCGGGAGAGGAGGGGGCATAGTGAGAGAAGGGTACAAAGCCTGGGTCTCTGAACTTGTGGATTGGCGCAGAGTCTTGCTACACTAAGGATCTGCCAGTGGCTACCCGATTGCACCAGGGGATCATCCTACTATTCAGCACATCCAAGTACACTTTGGTGTTGACTTTCAAGTCGATTTCGAAGATGTGAGGTGGCATGATGTGACTCTCACTTGAAACCACACCAAAGAACATAACCGTGGCTGGAAACTACATTGGGCTGTGCACTCAAGCGTTGGACCGTCCGGATTTGCATTTTGTAGGTGCTGGCAATGGTCCTGTTGTTTTAACTTGAATTGGTAGAGAGCATGAGTTGTACAGTGGCGCATCTCTAATCTCGCTCTTTGGACATTGTGTCACTTTCAGACATGATAGAAACCTCCTATCGCTCTTGGGATTCGTACACAACTAGCCAACTAGTAGATGGCCTGTAATATAAAAAAAAGAAAAGGGTTTTTCATCAAAAGTCGTCTTTTATAGGGCGATAAATTTATCGTTCAATCCTGTACTTAAAGTGCACGTAATAACTGAGATGGCACGGGAGTCACATGTAATCGTTTCTTTACCGCCTCCCATCTGCGATTACTACATACCGTACACAAACAAATCGTTCAATACAAATAGGAAGGCAGAAAGAACGAGCGAATATATGCTCTTTTAGAAAAAAGTATTAATGCTATTTTTTTTAAGCAAGAAAAAAAAAAGATAAATATCCAGATACCCTACTACAGAACACCGACCACTCTAATTTGTTTTTGTATAGGTAATTGAGGTCGCTGACAACGAATCTGATAGTCAAACTTGGGGCAAATTTACCGTTTGCATAGTATTTACCCCTGAACCCACAAACTTCTTTCCACCATTTTGCAGCATCCGTTTATGCTACGCGCATGCACGCTGTAGCATAAACGACGGCTTCACCAAGCAAACTATGTTGGGGGGGGGGAGGGGATTTTTTTCCAGGACATAGAATTTTCTAATTTTCAAAAATACATTATAGCGCTTTTTGGGTGGAAAATTTCAAATTAGCTGAAAAAGAAATAAAATAAGAAAAGGAAAGCACACCAAGTTGGAGTAGGAATACATTAATACGGACTTTAGGGGCTTTTTTCGTAATGTTACTGTAAAAATTATTTTTTCTTGTTACACATTACGATGCTTTAAAAAAAAGCAAAAATAAATTCTTGCGTTTTTTATTTACTACTGAAAACCATAACTTTAGTAAAGGTATTTGTTGTTTAAACAAAATAAAACATTTTCACTAAGAATTAAGTAAAAATAATTAGTTCATTATATTCTGCGATCATTATTTGAAAAATACTGCAATTTTCATTAAAATTCGTAATTTCCTGATTTTTGGTGAATTTTTGAGTAAAGGGAGGAGTCAAAATGTGTATACACTTTGAGCGTCGACATTCATTTTGTGACCACGTGTGGTTAATTTAAATATCCAGTTTGGCAGAAAAGTAACTTATCTTGCCTTTGATAACATTTATTTGTTATATATTTGTTTTTTGACAACTTTTTCGAATCTATGTGTACAGTAATACAAACCCAAACTTCAGAGGTTGGAATCCCCCCCCCCCACCTAAAATGTACTTGGAAAAATCGATTTTATAGTGAGATTTAAGGATGGTTAGTCGAAAAAAAAAGGTGAAAAACAAAACAAATAATCAATAAATAATTGTTACCAAAGGCAATAGATGCTACTTTTTTTTACTTACATTGAATATTTTCAAGCGCTTTTCTTTATTTTTTAATAATCTAATGCGGGCATGTGGGTGCCAAGTACATCCAGATTTTTTAGAATTTCCCGCTAGATTGTAAACGAAATCTCCAGACATAGCAGGAAAACCGCTAAATTGTAACACTGGTCACGTGACATGGAGCGGTAATAAATAATTGTCCCTAAATGAAAAAAAATGGCCTCTCGGTACAAAGAAATCAACCTATTTATCATAGAAAAATTAAGTATAATGTTATAATTAAAAAGAAATATATAAAAACACACATGGATATAGTAAACATATTATACCAAAACGTGGAAGCCATCCGTCCAGTGGTTTTTTAGACAGTTAATTCTGAACGAACCAACATTTACATTTTTATATATATAGATATATTTATGTGTATATATATATATATATATATATATATATATATATATATATATATATATATATATATATATATATATATATTTATATATATATATATTGTCTATATATATATATTTATAGCCCGTCATGATGATTATGATGATATTTATATATATATTATGCGTATTATGTATATATATATATATTTATATATATATTTTAATATATATATATTTGTATATATATATTAATATATATATATATTTATATATATATATAAATATATATATATATAAATATATATATATTAATATATATATATATACAAATATATATATACAAATATACAAATTAATATATATATACAAATATACAAATTATATATATATTATATATATATATATACAAATATACAAATTAATATATATATATATACAAATATATATATATATATACAAATATATATATATAAATATATATATATAAAATATACATATATATATAAATACATCTATATATTTATATATATATATTTATATATATCTATATATTTATGTATATATTTATATATATATAAGTATATTTATGTATTTATTCATATTTATATATTTATTTATTTATATGTATATTTATATATGTATTTATATATATTTATATATATATTTATATATTTAAATTTATATATATATATTTATATATATATTTATATATATTTTATATATATATATATTTATAAATATATATTTATATATATTTATATATATTTATATATACATTTATATATATGTATATATATATATATATATACATATTATTATATATATTTATATAATTTTTTTTTTACTATGATAATTAAATACCTACAGACATTAGTGTTTCACCCTTTCGGGAATCTTCAGTGAATAGGTGTGTGTATATATATATATATATATATATATATATATATATATATATATATATATATATATATATATATATATAGTCATCCACATACAGTACTGTTTCGCTGTTTCACAGCTCATTAGTATATATATATATTTATATATATATGTATATATATTTATATATATATACTTATATATATGTATATATATA
>NC_136506.1:78670301-78690301 GCF_053919585.1 Euprymna scolopes | reverse complement strand
GGATATATACTCGAGAGTCAAAACACTTAAAAGAATATGTTGTCATCACAGCCCTAGTTATATATATATATATATATATATATATATATATATATATATATATATATATATATATATATAGTAATTTATAAAATATATATGGCGATTAAGCTACACTGAATATTCTGCGTTTCATCCAACTATAGGATTCGTCAGGCTTATGCGCGCATAAGCCTGACGAATCCTATAGTTGGATGAAACGCAGAATATTCAGTGTAGCTTAATCGCCATATATATTTTATAAATTACTAACTAGCTCTACCTACGTATTGAGCACTTTTGAAGTAAATACTTAAAGTTTACGCATAAATCTATACTTTCGTATATTAAATTTATGTGAATAAATGAAGTAGTTATATATATATATATATATATATATATATATATATATATATATATATATATATATATGTGTGTATATATATATATATAATATAAAGCTGAACGTTTGTGTGCGTGTCTGGTCACGAATAGGCTCCTATATGGTTGACTATTATAGAAAACTGATCCCATATAATGATAGAAGATGTATCGAGACACATGAATGGGTATGTTTGATCTGGCATAATGATGATTCATTAAAACTGTGGGGTCTGCGTACGCGCCTGGTCCAGAAAGTATGGAAAAAAATATATATAAAATATATATATTCAAGCAAATATTATCAAATTCAACGGAGATACTTTGCTTTATAATTTTTTTTTGTTAGATTTTCCGTATAATCTTTTTTATATCAAAATCGAAATTATTAGTGAATGTTCCATAATTGTTACAAATGAAACGAATGCTACAATCCCTTGAAAACCCTACTGATAATATTAGTCAGCACCGCAATGCAAACTCAATAAAGTCGTAAAGGTGGTTTGAGTAGTTCTGAAAAGAGTACTATTACAGAACAGCTAGCAAAAGGTAAAACTACCCTCGAAATATCGAAAATGGTAGGAAGGTACCATCAAACTGTGAAGAACTTTGTCAAAGAGCCTACAAAGGTACGTAAGAGAGATAAAGGTAAATATAGAGTTGTTTCACGCCATTCTCTACTCCAAATTAAACGTGAAGTTGTTAAGAACCCTGAGCAGACACGTTGAGAAGTCTTTGACCAAGCCGGATTGAAGAATGTCTCAAAAAGTACTCGATGTTGCCGTCTGAAAGAAGTGACAAAGTTTCTTAAGCCCGTGACAAAGCCTCCATTAAAGCAACATCAGATACAAAACCGACTGAAACATGAAAAGGGATTTTTCCAAAGTTTTGTTCACAGATGAAGTGCGTGTCATTCTTGATAGCCCAGATGGCTGGAGCAAGGGAGCAGTCCTAGATGGACAACATCGTCATCAGCGTTTAAGGCGCCAACAAGGTAGTGGTGGGATCATGATTTTGGCTGAGATTATCGGAGGTACATTAGTTGGCCCATGGAGAGTTCCAGAAGGCGTAAAAATGATGTCAAATGCTTATATAGCTTTTCTGAAGGAGCACTTTGAACCATGTCTGAAGAAGCAAAGGTTGACGTTCAGAAGTACCATTATTTGTATGAAGGATAATGCTCCCTCACATGCAGCAAACAAAAGCAAAGAGTATTTGCAACAACTTGGGTTCTCTGGGCTACAGAAGATGGAGTAGACTGCGCATTCACCAGATTTGAACCCAATTGAGAATCTTTGGAGTATCATGAAGCGACGCCTCTATGCAAGTGGACGTCAATTTAAGAGCAAATATGAGTTGTGGGATGCTCTCCAAGAGGTATTGCGAGGAATAACTGTTGACGAAATCCCAAATTTAACTAATTCTGTCAACCAACGTCTTTTACAAGTCATTCTTAAAAAAGGATCGCATATCCTCTACTCATTATGTAAACGTAAACATTTGCTATGTAGTTATTGTGTTCTAAGCATTTTTCCTAGTTCATTTAATGTTTGAAAATTATTTCAATAAACAAGTTATGGGTATATTGTGTTTTATTTTCTCAACCTCATTAATAACTTGAAACACTGAAATCAACATATATTCTTATCTTCTGCCATAATTTCGCTAATACTGCTTTAAATACTTTTATTTTCTGACTGGATTAGCTGGATAGTATTGTAAGCACTTTCTCAAAGTTTCATGGATTTTTATTCACTCGTTCCTTAAATATTAAAAAAAAATTATTCTCGTTAATAATTTGATACGCAGTATATATATATATATATATATATATATATATATATATATATATATATATATATATATATTCTATTCCATTTCAATCTATGTTCACGAATAAAGGTTTCATCGTCATTTGAAGCGTGAGTACATGTATACATTTTTGGGGACATTTTTTGTGTATACAGATATGCCATTAATATGCAAAGATATCAAGATATTTCAAATAATGAGATTTTAAAATATTTTATTTTTTATTTTTATTTTTTTTTTAAATAATTCTCTTTATGAATGAATTAAAATTGCAAAGTTTTATGAATGGCAAAAAATTCAGTTTCCTTTTTTTCCTTTTGTTTTGTTTGAAAATACTCGTACAAACTGAACCTACGCAAACCGAGTTTGAAAAAAATAATCAACTGTTAAAAGGCACAGTTTTTAAAACTATTTAAAAAAAAAAAACATAGTATAGATGGCACAGGTTTCTGGAGAGAGAGAGAGAGAGAGAGAGAGAGAGAGAGAGAGAGAGAGAGAGAGAGAGAGAGAGAGGATGTATCTATATATATATTCAAGCAAATATTATCAACGGAGATACTTTGTTTTATGATTCTTTTTTTTTTTTATTTTTTTTTTAGATTTTCCGTATAATCTTTTTTTTATATCAAAATCGAAGTTATTAGTGAAGGTTCCATAATTGTTACTGTCACGAGCGCTTTCGATTCGTCCACGAATCATCTTCAAGTGTTGAAGAAGTAAAAGTGATAAGGAGTGAAAATGGAAAGTAAAAATTAAAAGTAAAATATACATTAAACCGCGTTAGGTTATTGAAAGTTAAAATATATAAAGTAGATTGAAATTTAGGTCGATTAAAAATTAGACTATTAAAATCAACAAATTCGTCGACACTATTGGCAAAGTCCGTCCATTACGCTCTTCGCAAGACATTTTAATATATTGCTGCTTTTTTCGAATGCAATATTATTTATAGTAGGGTGATGAGTTCTAATGTATGGCGCTTCAAGAATTTTTAATTTTTTAAGGATTATTTTCACGTTGTATAATTTTTGTGTTGTCGACGAGGATTTTTCTAAGATTGGAGAGGGGACATTGTGTTCTTTTATTAAATATTGATATATAGCACTAGTATTGTTTAAATGCATGGTGATTCGCCGGGACAACGTTGTCGTTGTATGCCCAATGTATGTATAATTTTCGGAGTTACATTCTCCCAGGGAGCATTTGGATTTATACACTACATTGGTTTGTTCCAACGTTTTTATAGCCAGTGATGAGTTGTTTCTAACCACAAGGTTTTGTGTTCTAAACTTCTTGTAGTAAATAATACATTTAATTTTTCAACAGGCGTCAAGTATCTCCGTACAATATTTTTAATTGCTTTTTCTTCGATTCTGAAGTTAGGTGTCATTTGATTTTGGTAAAATATATTAATGGAGTTTGCATTGCGGTGCTGACTAATATTATCAGTAGGGTTTTCAAGGGATTGTAGCATTCGTTTCATTTGTTCATCAACAATGTAATTGGAAAGTAATTGTTGATGAGTAATTGTTTAATGTTTTTATTTCAATAAGTAGCGCCTTTTTTGTGAATGATATCATTTTAGCGCGATTTAATTATAGCTATTTTGTATCTTTGTGGACTCTTAAAGTTCAGGAGGCAGGAAATTATGTTCGTTGTTTTTTTTTGTATATACAGAGGTGTTAAAAGAATTATTGGACGTATCGATAAGGACGTCAAGAAATGAAATTTTATTATTATTAATATTCAACTCTACTGTGACCTTAAGGATTGAGTTTTTTGAAAAAGGTCCTATATTTGGTATATCCGTTGATTATTTTCAGCTGAAATAAGAATGTCGTCCACGTAGCGTATATATAGAGGGGCTTAATGTTATTTTTAAATATTTTGTTCTCTAAATCTGCCATGTAGAACTATCTTAGGGTTGGTCCGAGGACTATCCTATTGCCGCTCCATCTATTTGGATATATATGTTACCGTTGGAGTCATAGAAGGGTACTTGTGTAGTGCAGATTAATAGTAATTAAATTTTTATTATTATTAATTCTAAGTGGGGGGGGGAGTGACGGATTATTATATATGTTCTTGATAATTATATCAATTGTTTCTACTATAGGTACACTAGTGAATAAACTTTCTACATCAAGAGAAGCAATTGTTTTGTTTTCCGGTTTCATCGATTTAAGTATTTGCATTAGTTCGTGTGTCGACTTAACGCTATATTTGCTTGAAATATACGGGCTAATAAGTTCGTTTGCGGTTTTTGTAAGAAAATAGATGGGAGTAGGAATTTGGGATATGATAGGTCGGAGAGGAGAATTATGGTTTATATATCCTGACTATGCCATATAGGCAATCAGGTTTATGGACTCCATTTATTTTAGGGAGTTGATAATTACTAATTTGTGCGTTATTTGCTGTAATTAGTTTGTTAATCTACGTTTTTAGAAAATGTCGTATGATCATTATGAATGTTTTTAAGTTTTTTTTTTATTACATCGGATTTGTTAAGGATGACAAAGGTGTTTGATTTATTAGCTTTTTTATAACTATATTAGGATGCTTATGTAGTTCTTTAGCAGCATCTTTTTTTAGATCGGTAGTTAGGATTGAGTTGTATTGTTTATTTTTATATATAAAATCGAGTTTTTATGGCCTCCGCTTTTAGAATATCCCGTAACCCAGGACGAATGGTAATTTTGTCTTCTATTTCTAGGTTAGTATATATATATATATATATATATATATATATATATATATATATATATATATATATATATATATATATATGTATGTATATACGTTTTATTTTTTATTACCGTATTTTTCTGCATAGTTACATTATTGTTTCAGCTACACGACCGTTTTTTGGCCGTCAGGTAGCCTCCTCAGACTTTTCCAGAAACCGTTTCTGTAAAAGTCTGAGGAGGCTACCTGACGGCAAAAACAAAAACGGCCGTGTAGCAGAAACAATAATGTAACTAAACAGAAAAATACGGTAATAAAAAATAAAACGCATACTTGCTCTACAACAGCATTGAGCACTTTCTTCAGGTTTTTATTAATTACCATTTCTACTATATATATATATATATATATATATATATATATATATATATATATATATATATATATATAAGAAACAAAGAATTGAAAAACATCTTAAAACACTTTAAAAAGAGTTAAAAAGATATTAAATTTACAAAAAGGAGGCACAAATTAAATGGATTGTCCTTAATCCGCGGAGTCTCGAAAGAAATACTTTCCTTCTCATCAGCGGGTAGGAATTAGCAAAATGCGGAATCGGATTTTGCTTGCAAAGTATTTAATGAAACTACAAGAAAGCCATAGAGTTGACTTGGTAAAAGTTAAAAAATAGTGACGCAGAGGGAACGGGGGAAAGAAAAAATGATTTCACATTTTATATATATATATATATATATATATATATATATATATATATATATATATATATATATATGCATATATAATTATAAAACTCAAATGACTTGTAACGAGTGATGTAACACACTTTCCGGTTTAAGACATCCGGTTGCGCATGCGCGCATAAACATTAACCCATAACAACGTAAACAAATAAACACAAATCGCTTCTTTTGCAGATTTTGACCTGCGCACTGAAATATTAACGTTATTATTTCGAAATTATTATTTAATATGGGAAGAGTGGGGGTGTTTTGCAACTATTCTTTATTACAACTATACTGTCGCTATTTTCTTATAATCAAACAACTTTATTTATGTTAAGAGTTTAGATAAAAAAGTTCTAAGTTTATTAAAAATGGAGAAGAAGAAAAAATGCGTTTAAATAACTTAAACGTAATACAGAAATGAACGATGTAAAAAAAAAGCAGACAGTATTAACAGTTGTTTATTTGGATAATTTAAACGCGACCCCCCCAAAAAAAAACAAAAACAAAAGAACAGTTGGGATGCTGAAAACGTATAAGTATGGCCAACCACTTATAATTCAGTAACTGTAAAATTTTTTTTCAAAAATAATTATAATAAACAGAACGACTCATAGAAATCTATCTATATTCTTTTTTCATTTTAATATACTTTCATATAAATGTTTCTATTATGTAAAAAAACCCCCAACTATTTTCTTTACGTCACAAGTGTCACGCTCATACATGAATTCCATAGCTAATATAATATACTGACCCAACGGGTCACGTGTAGTCTAGTATATATATATAAAACGTGAAATCATTTTTTCTTATATATATATATATATATATATATATATATATATATATATATATATATATATATATATATATATATGATATTTCCCTAAAACTTCTGGCCTTGACGGAGGGGAGACTAAAACTTGCTGCTATGGTGTCACATGATCTGAAATAACAGCAAGTGAAGACTTGATTCCAAATATTTCTCATGTGTTATATCTCACTTCTTTTGGAAATAGGCTACGATTATGAATATCTCCAGTATCAAATAATCCTTATACACTGTGAAATTGACTTTACGTATGAAAATCAAAGAGGGGCGGTATAACGTATGAGAAATATTTGGAATCAAGTCTCCCCTTGCTGTAGTTTCAGATTATTTGAAACCATAGCAACAAGTTTTAGCTTCCCCTCCATCAAGGCCAGAGGTTTTGAGGAAATATCAGATATTATGTAATTCGTATGCAAAACTATGAAAACAAATGAATATGATTGAAACATTTTATCGCTGTAAAAAGTGTTAAAAATAGGCTCTGGATGATGAATGATCCCCTTAATGTGCGACCTTAATGGCAAATGTCACACAACCCACTTATTCAGGCCATTACTTTTCCAACTAGCCTTCATTTATTAAATTCTGATCTATAGTCGCTGACATTTGAAACTTATAAAATTGCCAATATGTATATACACTCATGAGCAAAAAAAAAAAAAAAAAAAAAAAAAATGGGACAAGAGTGAAAGAAGGAAGAAATCGATTTTTCAATATTTTTCTATGGATTTTTGTTAATTTTAACTGAAAATTTCTATTTTGTAGATCATTATCATTATAGCATATAATAGTAAGTAGAAAAATTAACCCTAAATATGGTAGGACCGCATCATGGCGAGGATATAAAAAACCGAAGTGCAGGATTAAGGCAGTCCAAAATGACTTACAAGCAGATTTTTGATATTTTAAGAAAAGAAAATGTGAAAACATCTCTGTCTATAGTGAAGCGCACTGGTCAGAAGTTCGAAGTCGAACGCTTGGTAAAAGGGAAATCTGAATCTGGTCTATCATTGGTAAACCCCAGAACATCATTTTTCAACATGATAATTCCCCTGCACACACTGATAAAGTCACAAAAAATGGTTTTCTGTAATTCAATTAATGTGATATTTTGGCCAGGTCAAAGTCCCGATTTAAACCTAATCGAGAATATTTGATCCATAATATTTCGTGCATTGGCCGAAATAACTTTTGAAAACAATGACAAACTGTGGAAAGCTGTGCAAAGCGAATGGAATAGTATCTCCTCTTCACAGTGTTCCACTTTGGTTGAGAGCATGTCTAAAAGGATTGATCTTTTTAAGAAATCAAAAGGGAATGTGATTTAATCCTAAGCATTTATTAAAGTAAATGTCTTGTTCCGTGTAATTAGTCTCTTTTAAGTTTTCTCGTTCAATTGTTCTTTGTTCAATATAACTTTTAGTGCAATAAAATGTATAAAATTTGTTTGGCCCATTTTTTTTGCTCACGAATGTATATGGTATATATATATATATATATATATATATATATATATATATATATATATATATATATATATTCGTATTCCTGTCTGTTTGTTTGTTTGTTTGTTCACAATTTGATTAATATATACAAAAGTTTCCTTACTTTACTCTTGCATTTATTTCTATATATAGTATCATTCTTGCAAAATATACAATTAAGAGATCATGTCATTTGCATATTACATTAATAAAAATCGATTTCATTAAATAGCGCTATCTTAATGTTTCTAGCGAGAGAATTGTTTTAAGTGTTCTGTTTAAAATTGTTATTTAATAAATTTTAAACAATAATTATATTGATAACATATTTAATTTATTTGGAATTATTATTCTAACATCGATTTTTAAAAAAAATACTTTTTTAGAGTTTTATTTGCCCCTAGAAACTGCCGAACATTTCATTTGTTTGTTTTTATCCGTTAAATGGCTATACAGAAATCGGCAAATTTTTACGATGTGACCCAGCGTCGTTCAACACATAAAAAAATAAAGATCTACTCTCTCCCCTCTAAATTCCACAATTTACATTTTTATTTCTTTTTTTACGTTAATCTCATCGATTACAAACTTAACTTTCTAATTAAAAAAAAAAAAAAGGTAAATTTTTATGACATGATCCAGCGTCGTTTAACCCCTAAAAAAATGAAGACCTACTTTTTTTTTGGGGGGGGGGGGCTAATACGTTTAAACACTCTTTATAAATAATATGAAAGAAGAAATTAAAAAAAAATAACATTTTAGAGTAGGGAATCACTTTTCTATATAAAGTTAACGTAAAATGAACACCCACTTTTTGGCCACAAAGCGTTCAACGAGACATGCCATCTCTAGCATTTTTTCAAGTTTGGCGATCGAGGGATGGAGGCAATATATGACAAATGTAAGTGGATTACATTTGAAACATAAAATAACGATAAATCTAATTAATTTTATGAGACTATTCTGTATTTTTACGTAACAATTTTATAAACAAAACTAACCTCAAAATATGACAAATTCATTTTATTTGGAGGGGCAGGATTACATTAGAAACATAAAATGACGAAAAATTTCATTTAATTGTTTTTGGAATTAATTTTTGGGAGATCGTTTTTTTTAAGGTTCTGCCTACTTGGCTAATTTTATTTTTATTTTATTTATTTTTTTTTGCGATCGAACGGGCATTCGCTGCTATTTTTATTGAAAGAAAAGTTGTAATGATTTATTTTTATTTATTTATTTATTTTTTTGGGAAGGGAGAGTTTTATTTCCGGTGCTCAATATCCGGAGAATAGTTTCTTCTCTTTGTATCCCTTCTGCCGAAATATCTGGTGGAGAGGGTATCAAGCACTTCTTTTTTTTGGGCGATTACATTTACATGTTTTCATCCGTTCTTCTGTTTTTGGAATTGTTGCCAATGATGAAAATGATTAGTATAGCAGGTGTTTTCCAAACGAAAATTCATGTCAACCTAGGCAACGCCTGGTACCCATGCTAGTATATATATATATATATATATATATATATATATATATATATATATATATATATATATATATATATAATTCTGACGAAAGCGTCTAACTCTTAAATATTAATTTTAAAAACAAATGTAAGATTTCGCATGGGTTCAAATACACTACATATCAAGTTTCATGTCTGTAGACGAAAAACTTACAGAAGAGTTTGGTAGGCAATTTCTTTAAAACAAATATGTATACGCATAAATAAATATATAGAGAAAGAGATTAGTGTTTACTATAATCTTTTTACGCAAATATTACGCAAGTATAAATCATGTAGAATATATGTATGAATATTACACGTAATAGTTAACTAAAGAGGATCATCCCATCAGGAACCCGAAAAAACTAATAGGGAATTAATTAAATTGAATGCCCAACAGAATATGCAAATTGGCTAGATCTTTTGCAGATGAATGCAATTCCACGACCCATATATATATATATATATATATATATATATATATAATTGTATTTTCTATTTTATGGAATAGAATAAAGAGTTTTTAATATGAATATCAATACACACACAAAATATTTATAGGAGTATATATATATATATATATATATATATATATATATATATATATATATATATAACTACTTAATTTACTCACATAAAATTAATATACGAAATTATAGATTTATGCGTAAACTTTAAGTATTTACTTCAAAAGTGCTCAATATGTAGGTAGATCTAGTTAGTAATTTATAAAATATATATGGCGATTAATCTACACTGAATATTCTGCGTTTCTTCCACTCTAGGACTCTTCAGGCTTATGCGCCTTATATATATATATATATATATATATATATATATATATAGTAATTTATAAAATATATATGGCGATTAAGCTACACTGAATATTCCGCGTTTCATCCACTCTAGGACTCTTCAGGCTTATGCGCGAATTCTGTGGTTGTTTATCGTTTTTATACGATAAACAACAACGCATAAGCCTGAATAGTCCTAGAATGGATGAAACGCGGAATATTCAAATGATGGTGTAAAAAAAATACCCCATGTTTGAATGAATGAAGATTCAAAGATAGTTGTAAAATCAAAGCAATGAATACTGGTATATACCAGAATTATTGCAGGGTTTTTAAAAAAGCATATTCCAGGCGGGAATATATATATATATATATATATATATATATATATATATATATATATATATATATATATATATATATATATATATTGTACTAGCATAGTTACACGGCGTTACCTGGGGGCGTATACCCGGCGTTGCCAAGTCGGAACAAAGTATGTCATATATGATGTCATCTGATGACGTCATAGATGACGCAATCTGCTATGACCGCATATATGACGTATATTGTGAACAAACCGGAATACGATTTTAATTATTCCCAACTCGCATTTAGGTAAAAATGCACTTTCGTAAATAACTGAATTCATTCAAAACGTATCGCAAAAACAAAAACACACATATATATATATATATATATATATATATATATATATATATATATATATATATATATATATATATATATATATATATAATAAATAACGATCCGGCGGGTCACGACTGGTTTAGTGTAATATTAAAATTGTGACAGCACAATCTGTCATTTCTTTACAATGACCTCATCATAAAAAAAATCGCATTTTTGAAAAACAAAAAAACAAATAAAAAAACCTCAATTTTTAAATGTGGGTGCATCACTAGTCATAACATTTTAAATCATTGCGCGTTATGGTGAAAAACAAAGTAGTTATTTTAAATGTTATGGAAAAGAAAATTGTCTATGTGCGTGTGTTCAGCTAAAAGTAAAAAAACTACACAAGACACATCCTCAAGGCTGATATATTCTTTTTCAGCATTGCATCGGATTGAATATGGACACATTTCTGTAATATTTATTCTTTAAGCGGTCAACAGGGATAAACTTAATCAGGGGAGTGGTGACATTTAGAGTGATTTTTTCCCATCGACCTTCGATTTTTGGTGTAAAGTATTACTTGTGATAGAGAGAATGAGGGTTGACAGAGAGAGAGAGAGAGAGAGAGAGAGAGAGAAAGAAAGAAAGAAAAAGAGATAGATAAAAGAAAGAGTGAGAGGGAAGAAAGAGAGAAATGACAGAGAGAGAGAGAGAGAGAGAGAGTGTGTGAGAGAGAGAGAGAGAGAGAGAGAGAGAGAGAGAGAGAGGATGATAGGATGAATGAGGGTACTACAGAGAAAGGGTGACAGACAGAGGGGATAAGAGAAGGGAGAGAAAGAGGAAAACGAAGCGAAGAGAGGATGAATGAGGGGGAAAAGGGGAAAGGGAGCGGTGATAGGTTATAATAACATTTTTTTTACTCTTTTATTTTCTTAGCCATCCTACTAGGCAACATCGAGTAGCCCTGCTAGTTTATCTATAAAATGTTACTGCATGATAACATTACATGTGTCAACGGTTTGTTTGTATCCGTATCTAATCCTTGCCAGGATTAAACTCTTACTGCAAGAAGAACGTACCTGAGATATACTAGTTGACATAGAAAGGAAATTTCCACTTCGAAATTTGATTACACAGAGGAAAACTTCGCTTTAAAATTAAGTTTAGAAATTGAGCGAACGTGATCAAGAAAGTGACGTAGCAGAACGAGTAATGATGTAAGAGAGGAAGTACGTAGCAGAAGCAAGATAAAGACAACTTCTTGGGTCTTGTTTACAAAACTGATTAGACGTTTTTCAGAGATCTTATTCGCCTCAGAAAGTGTTGCATTGAGCTTCGGTGAGTTCGTGCGGATCTTGATTTAGCTTTTTGTGAACAAAATCAGATTGCTTCAAGTGTTGGCGAATTGCTGATTTGTCAACCGCAAGCTCATCAGTTAATTCTAGAGTGCTCGATGAAGGCGCAATGTCCAATTCAGTTTGCAAGTCTCCATCGTCCAACTTTAACGGCCGTTCCGAACGAGGCTTATTTTCACGACTCATGTCGCCAGAATCAAAACGTTTGCACCACTTTGAGATCACCGCATATGCAATTGTTCCTTTACCTTTGGCAGCAAAAATCTTTTCTGTGGCTTTCCTGTTTGAAAGAGCCCACTTTCAGTGGTAATGATTCGAAACACGCAACTCAATTTTATCAATTGATATCTGGAATAGAAAGATGAAGATAACTATAACAATATAAATGCAAAAAAAAAAGAGAAGAAAATTAAAAATTGCATAAACATTCAATTTTTCGCACGTGCTTACGAACTTTTGGGACAACCTAATATAATGTATAGAAACCTTTACTAATATAAAACAATTAATAAATGGGAACAGTGTGCTGGTATTTCTAATTACTGTTAGAGAGAACAACCATTACAACCTCTGCTACTAAAAGACCAAGTATTACAATCCTTTCTATATATTAAATCCTCAAATAATATGTTAGACTTAATCAGATTTCACTTTGGAAGTTTATCTGATCATGGATCTATCATGGCGCTGAAGTCAGGCAATAGAGGGTTTGGTGGAAGGTCAACATTCACCGTCATATAATAAAACGCGACTGACACACTTGCTATACGACTTTATATATTGTAATAATAAGTAATTTTTATTTTATTTAAAAGTTACTTACTACATATATTAACATGCATCGACATATATATTATTTAATTGGAATTATAAATATATATATATATATATATATATATATATATATATATATATATATATATATATATATATATGAATAAAAAAGAATACGAAAAGTATAAAAGCTTATAACTTTTCTTTATTCGTTTTCAATTGGTGACGTGCAGGAATACAAAATAATATTGTGAAAAAAAATTAAAAAACTTTTTTTATAAGTACATTTTTTCGACCGATCCTTCAGTCTTCATCGGTGTAGTGCTGAAACCGCTAACTTCAGACACTTCTCATCTGGAACCGTAAAGATTCAACGTCTCTATCCACTGAGCCACGAGTTCTTATACTATCGCGGTTACCACGGTTAATTAATTAATTAAATAATATATATATATATATATATATATATATATATATATATATATATATATATATTATTTAATTGGAATTAATTATTGAGACGAGTATTATTTTATTAATTTATTTATTGCGGACTATTATCCTCATCTTTTTTGTTGTTTCACAACGTTTCGGCCAACTATTCCTCTGGCCTTCGTCAGGTGGTAACCGCGATAGTATAAGAACTCGTGGCTCAATGGATAGAGACGTTGAATCTTTACGGTTCCAGATGAGTGTCTGAAGTTAACGGTTTCAGTCCTTCCCAAAGCCAGTCAGTGGATTACTTGACCAAAACGTGGTGAGACGACAACAACTATGGATGGCAGTAATTGCTGAAGATGTAGTTAGAAGATTCGCAGTTCCTATCCTATCGCGATTACCACCTGACGAAGGCCAGTCGAAACGTCGTGAAACAACAACTAAGAAAGATGAGGATAATAGTCCGCAATAAATAAATTGATGTATCGACATATTTAAACTATGGCAGCGCAAAACGCGAAATATTCTATCATCTTTTGTTCCTAACATCATGGCTTTATGCTTTGCCTGGAGCGATTTTGATACCCCTTGAATTATAATTGGCAACAGACCAGTGTCCTGTTACCGGAATAGTCCAGCTAATTAAGTTCAGTTAATACTACAATACCAGAAATAAACACAAGACGTATGAATCTTAGAAGAGAGACATACAACTACCAATCAAATAAAATATGGCTATAGTCACCTTGGTGAATAGGTTCCCATAAAATCACCAAAGTTAAGAAACGTTGAGTTTGGCCAATATTAAATTGGTGATCATTTTGGAAGGCCTAGTGCTGTATGTTTATCTACATCTTCTCCCGGAGGTTTGACACAAGGTCATGTGAGGTTTTGAAAACCAACTCAATAAATGAAATGAACTCTCGCCTAAAGAATACCTTAACAGCACTGTCAGCATTGCCTGTTAGAGGTGTATCAGGCGATAAGCAATAACCTAACCATTTTTTTTTCAAAGGGATAAAGTAAAGCCTGGGAGAATGGATCTCCTATGACTGAACAAAACTATAGATCAATTCAGCATCAACAAAGCCACTTTATGACTGATTGTCAAGGACGTATCTTCGACTGGTAGGGGTAAATTTACAGGCAACCCATCCAAGCAAGTAAGGTACCGAAATGAAGCTTTTGCCCCAGCGGATGTTTTAGTGATATTTATATCTATGTTTGGTGTGTGGAAATGCAAAAAAAAAAAAAAAAAAAAAAAAAAATGAATAAATAAATAAATAACGATTTACTAAACAACGTTTTATTTACTGGATATTTTTCCGGTATTCACCGGAAGTTATTATCTCCCTTAGTAAGTTCGATTTACTCTATGTGTGTGTGTGTGTGTGACGCGGTTTATCTCAGCCTACAGGAAACCCACCCAGGCAAGTAAGGTACCGAAATGAAGCTTATGACCCAGCGGATGTTTTAGTGATATTTATATCCATGTTTGGTGTATGGAAATGCAAAAAAAAAATAATTTACTAAACAACGTTTTATTTATTGGATATTTTTCCGGTACAAGAACTCAAGTTTGCCCAGGCAAACTTCGGTTCTTGTATATAAAAAAAACCAAACAAGATCATTGCATCAAGCAAGGAAATCGCTACTAGCAAGCCAACAAGATGGCATGCCTCCACATCGAAGCAAATCATCTATTTCCCATCAATGAATTTACTCAGTAAGTTGAGCAAATAACAGCTTCATATGTTTTTGAACCGTATTAACAAGCAACAATAATAAAATAAAATACGCGGTTGCATTTTGAAATGTTGGAACTGTGCGTAGGCAACGCGAGAATAACGTCAAGGGTGTGAGTTCCATTTAGAAACGTTGATTTAATTTGAATAAAATAAAATACGCATTATCCTTTATCCTCGAGTGTTCTCTGTGCCTTGATAAGTCGTGATACCCATGTAAAAAACAACTATATTTGATTAGCATAGAGATTAGGATGAAAGGATGAATCGCTCAAAAATGTGATAGAATATTTAGCGATTTGTGCTGCCATAGTTTTAAAAACATTTCGATACATGTTAATATATGTAGTAAACAACTTTTAAACAAAATAAACATTACTTATTATTACAATACATAAAGTCATATAGCAAGTGTGTCAGTCGCGGTTTATTATATGGCGGTGAATGTTGGACCTCCACCAAACCCTCTCTTGTCTTACCTCAGTGCAATGATCGATCCATGATCAGATAAACTTGTAATGTGAAATCTGAATATGTCTAACATTAAGATAGAGGATTTGCTGAAAGCATTACATTTGCTATGCATAGAAGTTATCTTAAGGACGAATCGGTAATGCTGCTATGGTCATGTGGAGCGTTCACGGTCCTGGATAACTCATGGTAGAAGTGTTGATGTCCTATCGCAAAAAGGTTGACGGACCAATGAGAACTTGGAAACAAGTGGTTAGACAAGGCAGTATAGAGCACAATCTGGGGACAGTTGATCAGTTGAACCGTGGAAAATGGAGAACGAGCTTGCGTAATACCAGATAATGTTTGACCTTTGAACAAAGGGAAAGTGATGATGAATGAATAGAAAAAGAAGAAGAAGAAGAAAAACGAAGAAAAATGAGAAGGAAAAAAGACGAAGAAGAAAAAGAAGAAGAAGAAGAAGAAAAAGAAGAAGAAGAAGAAAAAGAAGAAGAAGCAGAAGAAGAAAAACGAAGAAAAATGAGAAGACGAAGAAGAATGAAAGAAGAAGAAAAAGATAAAAAAATGAGAAGAAGAAAAAAGAAGAAAGGAAGATGAAAACAAAAATAAGAAGAAGAAAAAAGAAGAAAATTGAGAAGAAAAGAAGAAAAAAGAAAAATGAAATATAAGAAGAAAAAGAAGAAAATTGAGAAGAAGAAGAAGAAAAAGAAGAAGAAGAAAAAGAAGAAGAAGAAGCAGAAGAAGAAGAAAAACGAAGAAAAATGAGAAGACGAAGAAGAATGAAAGAAGAAGAAAAAGATAAAAAAAATGAGAAGAAGAAAAAAGAAGAAAGGAAGATGAAAACAAAAATAAGAAGAAAAAGAAGAAAAAAGAAGAAAATTGAGAAGAAAAGAAGAAGAAAGAAAAATGAAACATAAGAAGAAAAAGAAGAAAATTGAGAAGAAGAAGAAGAAGAAAAAGAAGAAGAAGAAGAAGAAGAAAGTACTTACGTCAAAATTATATATTTTCTAAAATAATACAAACTGTTTTTTCATGGCAAGGTTATTGTGAATATTCACCCAAACTACAAACGGAATTTTACTATTTGTCCATACTAAGTTTCCTAAATGGTAATAAAACAGATCTGATGAAAGTTGTACCAAATATTACCAAATTATTGTAATTTATTGTAAATAAATTCTTGAAGTTAGTCAAAATTTTATTAATAAATTCTGAAATAAATTTTTGAAAGAAAAAAATAGAAAAAAAAACATAAAATTATTCAAAATTGTAAAAATAATCTCGTCAAATTGTGGCAAACTTTAAGAATTATATGAAATTATCTCCCCTTGTGCCCCCATGTTCATAACTGAAATTGCCAAGATGGCTGTGCCGCAATGGTTCTCACTAAAACGTAATTTTCCTCTGTTAAAAAGAAACTACTTGATCAAATAAGGCGATTTTTTATGAGAACTTCTTCCCATTACGGACACGCACGCCATAGAGATGTTTCTTTATCTTCGTTTTTTAATTAACAACCGATACTAATTTGTATTATTTGAATTATTCGGACTACTGGGTCCTTTAGCAAAGAGATTAAAAAGCGAAGATAAAGAAAAGATATTAGTGATGTACGTGCCCGTTATTTGAAATGGAAATTTCAGCTACGAAGATGAGGGGAGTAGGGGAGATAACCCCACCTAACGTTTGAAGTTTGCCAAAATTTAACATTATTTTTACAATTTTGAATAATTTTATGTATTCCTTTAGCCTTTCTGTTTTTTTTTCTTTTAAAAAATCCTTACAAAATTAAGTAATAAAATTATTAGAACTTCATGTGCATGTTGACAAACTTCAAGAATTAGATGGAGTTATCTCCCCTGTGCGCTTCTCTTCGTAGCTGAAATTTCCAAGATGGCTGTTGTCGCGATCGTCCTCAGTAAAATTTGATTTTCCTCTGTAAAAACAAACTACTTGATCAAATTAACTGATTTTTTTAATGAGAATTTCATTTCATAACGGGCACGTACGTTGTAGAGATTTTTCTTTATCTTCGTTTTTTTTTTTTTTTTTTTAATGTTTTTGCTAAATTGCATAGCACCAAACTATTCTACTGATATAACATTCTTAGTATGTTGGGTTATGAAATTTCTCTTTCTATAAGTCTGAAAATATTCCATCGTACCGCATGAAATAGAAAGAGCCTTCAAAGTAAAATTCCTGTTCATATTTCTTAATTCAAAAGCCAGTTTTTTTTTTTTTTGCGCGTGGAAGGATATTTGGATGATAATAAAATGAAATATTTACGATTGAAAAAGTAACGCGCTTTCATAATAAAGTTTATTAAAAAATGTTTATATGTTGTTATTGTTAAAAGCGACTATGCGGAATATCTCCACTCCAAAAGGGTGGCGACTTGTTCCCCCTCCCCGTTGATTGGTTCGGTGGTAGGTAGCACCGGTTCTGAGTAATTTACATAAAGATCTCAATAACAAAAAACAAAAATAAAAACAAACAAACAAACAAGCAAAAAAGACATAATTTATATTTATAATTTATATGAATACACGAAACACTGAAAACGTGGAATATACTCTCTCTCTTTCTCTGTCTGTCTGTCTGTCTGTCTGTCTGTCTCTCTTTCTCTCTCTTTCTCTCTCTTTCTCACACACACACAACTTAACAACAGTTTTGGCATTAATTTAAGACGAGTTATTTCCTTTTGTTAGAGCGTCCCGACTGAACTTCCGGTTGTGTGTGGTCACGATTAAATATTTACAAAATACTTAAAAATTGATTGAAACTATTTTATTTAGATATTCAGCTGTTTTAAACTGAACTTTTAAAAATACACTTTTATTTGATACCAAAAGATAAAGTTTGGAAGATAACAAAAGAAGTAATTTTTTCTAAGATGGCAGTTATAAAAATAGATCACACAAGCCAATTTTCGTATCTACATCGACATGAAAGAATTAAATAGATACCCTACGATATATATATATATATATATATATATATATATATATATATATATATATATATATATATATATATATATATATATATATTTAAAAGAGTGTAGCCATCAACAGTTGTAGGTTTTTCAGACTTTTATCATTGTTTACTATTTTAAAATATTAAAAACTCATAAAAAGTTTGAAAAACCTACAATTGTTGATGGCTACACTCTTTTAAATATACATTTTTTCTGTTGTTGGAACTACACAACTTGCTTACTTACGACGTGCATGACGTAATTAATTTTTCAATGAACAGACATGCCTTACGAAGGTCCTGGCATAACATATGTCGTAAAATCCTTTCTACCGATAAGAGTGGACGTGAATTTTCACCTCTATTTTTTATTCGTGTAAAAGATTTCCATTGAAATTCACTTTGCAGTGAATACATTTTAAGATTTCTTTTTTACATGGTGGTCACCACTTATAAAGGCCCGGAAGCCACTCAGGGATAAGGGTTACTGCAAGTACAGTACGTTAGTATAGAGATTTGATGAAGTGTTTACTTAAGGGGGCGGTTCATAAGGAATTTGTTAATGTTGGACTTGAATGGAATCCACGTTTTGATTTAGGCACAGATAAAGAGTGGGGGAAATTTTTCTCAGTGGATTCAGCTAGACGGGTGTTTTTCGTGAAAGATTGGAGAGGGGGGACCAGAGATTGGAGTTCAGAAGAGCACCTGCCATGGAAATAACGATAAAACAAAGATAGGCTCGCAACGTCTCTTCTGTGGGAGAGAGGTTGCAGGGTAGAGAAAAGGACATCCCCCACCAAGCCACGAAGTCTATTTTGTACTTTGTCAAGGCAGGATAGGCTGTTTTAGCAGCTCCTGCCCAGATATGGCAGCAGTATTCCATCCTTGGATGTACTTGGCTTTTATATAGATAGAGAATTGCATCAGTAGTGAGATATCTTCTGGAGCGGTAGAAGGATCCCACCATCTTTCCAACGACCTTGGCAACAGACTTGATGTACGTGTTCCATTTCAGATCAGGAGTAAAGGACAAACCCAGCAGCTTGTCAAAACACGGGCTTCTCCTAGACGAGAGCCATCCATTTCAATTGATGCCAGATAGGGATCAGAGCGTTGATGATGTAAAGATAGGAGTTTGGTTTTAGATGCATTAAAGGTGACCAGCCACGTCTTCCCCCACTGAACCACGCGCTCGAGATAAGAGGAGAGAGAATCAGAGAGAACTTTGTCATTTACAGCCTTTGATGTGTTGCCGTAGATGGTCGTGTCATCAGCATAGATGTCAACGAATGATTTAAGTATGTGTTTAGGGAGGTCATTGATGTAGATCAGGAAGAGAGT
>NC_136506.1:78662801-78665301 GCF_053919585.1 Euprymna scolopes | reverse complement strand
TTGGAATATACAATATTCATTCCGTGACGAGTAGGTACAATATAAAAATTTTTCTTAATTTTTTTTTATCGTTATAAGTTCATCGTTTTCCGTTATGAGCAATATAAGAAAGTTTTTCTTCATGTTTGTTTATCGTTATAAGAACAATATAAAAATTGGTAATTCATCAGAGAAGCCAACAAACAACTACACGAAAAAATATATATGCAAGAAATAAATGTACAGAAGTGCAATCGACGTATTCCACAGCCCCAGCCGACAGGGCACGAATATTCAATAATTCTTCAGGCTATCATAATACTTAATCTATTCTCTATATTTGAATTGACAGAAAAATTTTTTTAGTACTATTTACTATTTTCAGTGAAATAACATAGAAATTAGACGATATATTTTGTTTAATGATTTTTCATAAGAAAATATTGTTTAAAATAAAGTTGGATAAAATGTCTGCGAAGAAATTGGTAATAACATAAAAAATACAATATAAACACAATATAAAAAAGTTTTTCTTCATGTTTTTTTTATCGTTATAAGTACAATATAAAAATTGGTAATTCATCAGAAAAGCTAACAAATAACTACAGGAAAAATATATATGCAAGAAATAAATGTTATCGTCATTGTATACCTACCTCGCTCATTTATTTTAGTTTTCAAGTAGTTTTTATTACTTTTTATTTAATCTAAAACATTCAGTTTTTCCAAGCGGATATGAAAAAAGGCCGGATCTTCTTTGGATGAAGCAAGCCTCGTTTTGAATTTTTTTTGGTATTTTTACGAGAGTACCCAGCGTACTATAAACACCCCAACCTGCAACAATGTTGGAGATGTTTATTCTTAAAGCCGTTCTTTACATAGGGAAATTGAGGATGTTTATTCCGAAAACCGTTCTTAACATGGGGGAGGTTGGGGTGTTTATGCTACTCTGGAAATTCTCGTTAAAAATGCCCCCAAGTTCAAAGCACCTGTAAACCTTGAAATTCAAAACGAGGCTTCATTCTTTTATTGGCTACGGTTACATTTATTTCCTGTGCATATATATATATATATATATATATATATATATATATATATATATATATATATATATATATATATATATATATATATTGTTTTTTTTTCGTATAGCTGTTTACTCGCTTCTCTGATAAATTCCCTCAAATTTTTTCTTCCTTTTTATTTATCGTTATGAGTTTATCGTTTTAAGTGCCAAATCTGAATAAGCACCAAATTTTGGCTATTGTACATTTCAGTGTTTGAGAATGATTTTTTATTTTCATTTCTGAAGACTTCCACAAGGGGAGACAATTCAAGAAGTTCGTAAGTTCCATGTAACTTATTGGTAAAAGAAGAAACTTTATACAACCACAAACAAAATAAAACATCAATTAACTGAATTTATTAAACAATTTATTGAATTAAAAATAATTTTTTTTAGGTTTTATAAAATAATTAGAATTTCGAAATAAATTACAAGTCATTTTTGTATTCTTTCTGAAACGAATGAAATTTATCTTTTAATTAATACGATAGCATGTGCGTTATTTTGTGTGTCACGCTTACATCTTTTTCTTCCAAGGAACTGTCGTTTAATTGTTATGACCTTCTATTTCTTGTAATAAATAAGTTTACCAAGAATTCTTCACAAGTTTTGATTTTGAATATAGCTGATATATATATATATATATATATATATATATATATATATATATATATATATATATATATGATTAATTTTTTTTTGCAAAAAGAATTCCAGCAGAGTGCTCAATTAAAAGGAAAATCCAAATTGTAAGAGCGTATTTATATTTTGTATTTTGTGTACAGAAAGTTGTTAGTTGAGACAGATCATTGGTACCGTCGGTTTCAAGCCCGATAATAAGGCCTGTTTAAGATATATATAGCTGAAGAGATCTTGATAAGGATACCTTAAACGGGCCTTATTATCGGGCTTCAAACCGACGGTACCAATGATCTGTCTCAACTAACAACTTTCTGTACACAATATATATATATGATTTTTTTTCTTCATGAGTTTTGGTTTCAATTTCGATTCAAGCTGATGCATCCAAGTCATATGGATATATATATATATTTTATTTTTGAGAATTTTTTGAGATTATGATAGATACAGAATGCCAACATCAATATATTACATATGGATGAGTCCCTGTGGAATTTCCACAGGTCTCGCTAGTTATTATATGAAGATGAATGAATTTCTTTCAAATGGACTTTTTAATAAACACTCACGCTAAGACAAGAAAATCCTAAAATGATCAGAAGTTGTTATTATATGAAAATATATGACTTAAAAATAAAACGAAAATGAAGTTTTTATTTATTACAAAATTAAACTTTAGTAATAAATAAAAATAATCATTAAAATTTATAGTTTATTTTAGATAGGAGTCACCACTTATCGAGGCCTAGAATGTCTACTTAAAAAGTATTAAAAAAAAAACTAAAATACACATTTGCCCCAAATTAGAATAAA
>NC_136506.1:78582801-78652801 GCF_053919585.1 Euprymna scolopes | reverse complement strand
CAGCTCGAAAAACATGCAATGTTTACCGATGTATTGGAAAATTCAAAATGGCAGCCGACTGTCTCTCGGAGAGGGTACGTTTGGGAAAAGGTATTATAAATAATAAACTAGACAAAATACTGTTAGAAATTCGCTCAATATATGTTACCGTGACATAAGTTGACATGTATTCGGTTGTTTTCTAACAGTATTTTGTCTAGTTTATTATTTATAATACCTTTTCCCAAACGTACCCTCTCCGAGAGACAGTCGGCTGCCATTTTGAATTTTCCAATACATCGGTAAACATTGCATGCTTTTCGAGCTGAATAAACATGTTACATTGAATAAAAACACAAAAAATATATCCAGTTAGGTAGAAAAGTAACTTATCTTGCCTTTGATAACATTTATTTGTTCTATATTTGTTTTTTGACAACTTTTTCGAATCTATGTGTACAGTAATACAAACCCGAATATTTTTTTTATGTGCTAAATTAATTACGACTTGTCCGACTCGTGGAAATATTCTGGAAAAGAAATATATTTAACTAACAAATATATTTTGATAAAGCTGATATTTTTCTTTATAGCAAAGTCAAAATAGATTTTTCGGCAAAGAAATCAATAAAACATAGCAAATATGAGTTTATAAATATTCTATTAAAATAATGTTTATTATTCAAACACGGTAGGGTTTGACTATATGGTTAAGTGGCAGTTTTAGTCATTTAGAACTGCTTTAAAGCTTCAGCATTAGAAATTGTTTTTTTTAAATCCAGTCTATAACATTATATAATCAATTCTTAATGCTGCAATGTTTTAAGTTATTAATTTATTATATTTTTTTTTTACTAGAATATCGTGTCCTTTTCTTTTCCAGTTTTAACAACTAGTCCTTTACTTTTCCATGTTTAAGCTTAACCATATTACTTTTCATGATCGCATTTTTCTGTTGTAATTATATATAGAACTAAGCAAAACGAGAAATTAGTAAATACTTATAAATACTCTGAAAATAATGCTATGCTACGAATAAAATCACATTATCAGAGACAACCTTAAATTTAATAAAATTGATAAAATCCTTTTTTTTTAAACTTTCGGTGTAAAACACCTTTTTCAAGACTTTTTTTTCTCGTCATTTTTCTGGTGATATTCACGTCGAGTTGTCGGCCATTGATGAGGAGAGAAAAGTCTATTTCCAGTATTATTAACGGTTGTTGTAAGTCTAAAATCGATGTGCTTGCGTGGTTGGCGCATCTTCTTTGAAAAAGGTGTTTTCACCGGAAGTCTCAAATAGATACATAAATAAATAAATAAATAAATAAATAAAATATAACAAATAAAATAAAAATGATGTTATTCAACCAAAAAAAATTGTATAACATTATTTGGTTTTCTAAAAAAGAATTCAAATTCAAATTATTTTTTTAAGTCAGTTTTTATCAGCCATTTTCTTTTCTGGTAGATTTCCTCGACTTAACGAAGCATATCAGATTATGTCTGCATGCGTGTATTGTACGAACAAGCCGCTACTGTAAACAACTACGTTGAAATTGAATAAATAACTTTGTAAAAAGGTCAGATTAAAAAGGATAAGTCAAGGTTTCAATTGTAAAATCGGCACAAAAACATTGGATAATGAGCCAAACTATTCTTGGATAATTTTAATCCATTAATTTCTTTTAAAGCTAGAAATATTAAGAGGAGAGATACGGCGAACAGCTAAATGGAGATTTCGTATCTTATTTTCTCGGCCCATAACTTCAGCAATGTAATCTGCCTTTTTTTTTAACTTCAGGTTGCTAAATTGGCATATATTACTTTTTTTTTTTTAATTGTTTCGTGATTATACAAGTAATACATAACAAAACAAAAAACGTAAAGAAATATAAAAAATAAAAGTTTATTATGCTTTTATTGTTGTTTTGGGTATATTGAAAACGAACACCACATTCAAATTTGAAGCAGACAAGTAGCTTTCTGGATATTAAGACATTTTTTCAAATGTATTGCTTAATGTATTGCTTAATGAATTGCAGTGGCCGTCACTGCTCTTAACATAGAAAGGGGTGTTTGTAACACGCATGCGCATTAGTACTTGTTCGGTTGAGGAAAAACATGCCGCCAGTGAAAAAATAAATGATTACATTGGATAGTAAAGGTATTAATAGCCAGAAAATTACTTGCTTGCATCAAATTTATATGTGATATTCGTTTTCAGCATACTTGAAAACTTTTAAAAGTCGTCAATTTAACGGTGGATGTTGAGTTGTAGTTAAAGTAATAAAAGAAAAACACCAACAAAAACAAAAAACAAAAAAAAAAAACAAAAGCAGAAAACAAACAAACTTGTTTTGAATTACCAGAAAAGTTTGGTTTGAAAAAAAAAAAATCATAAAATTTGGATTGTCATTCTTTTCTTTGTTATAACTCTTCGTAAATAAGAACAAAAATACTTCCAGTTAGTTAAAATGAACTAGTGCCTTATTTTTGAGTATCGTCTCTTAAATTTGCCAAATATGTCTCATTAATACGAACCCTTCCTGGTACGGGTATTGCAATTAGTAACTCATACACCGATAACCCTCCTCAAAATGGTAAACGATAAACTATGTTGAAATTTGAATGAATTAACAACATTGTGAATTGGACAGATTTAATAAAAGAGATTATATAAAATTCCAATATATTACGTATTTCCGTTAAAAGCAGGTTCGGCGATGGTGCAGTATAGTTAACATAAAAAAGGTGGCCTCGAAATATTCAACAAATAACTGTGACAAAACGAAATAAAAGTTATTTTTCTACATAACTGTGGATTTATTTTTTGTGTGCTTTAAATATTTGAAACCGTTTTTATGTTTATTTATTTTTTGCTAAATGCGATCATAGTTGAAAGATACTTTTTTTTTTAAATCACCAAATATTGATGTTTTTTTTTTTTCCGTCTTTTTGGATAAACAAGAAACAAAAATACTACGAATAACCGCCCAAAACACAATAAACTGTACGATTCCGCTTAATTAAAAAAAAAAAAAAAAAAAAAAGTTTTCATTCGGTAATTTCAGGGAACTGGAGTCAGCCATGTTGGATTTTGGCTGTAACTACATCGTATTTTAACGAAAAATTGAAATAAAAACGGGTTTAAAAACTTAAAAACACAGAAAAAAAACACGTAGTTAGGTAGAAAAGTAACTTTTACTGCGATTGGTAACACTCTTTTATTAAATATTTGTTGTTTTTACACTTTTTGTCCTGGTAACTATACTGCACAGGCGCCACAATTTAATATTTAATAGAAAATGGTAAACGATAAAATTTATTGAAATTTGATTTAATTAACGACATTATAAATTGGACAGAATGAATAAAAGAGATTATATAAAATTTCAATTAAAAAAAATGAACAACCATTGGATTATAAGCGAAACTTTAATGGGATAATCATAAGCCATTAAAATCTTTTTTTTTCCTTTAAGTTTCCGTCTTTCAAATATTCAGAGGAGAGAAATGAGAAATGGTAAAAAATATTGATTTCGTATATATATATATATATATATATATATATATATATATATATATATATATATATATATATATATATATATATATAATTTATTCATCAATTTGGAGGAAGGAAAAATAAATACTGTTCTGCTCAACGCAGAACATTACAATGTAAAAAAATACTTCCTCGTTTCATTTTTTTAAAAATTTTAAATAAATTTGATGATTGAACATTCATATTTTGTTATAATAAAAAACCTGTTAAAATTAAAACGGTTTCTAAAAATTTACGAGCACAAACAGAACAATAACATAAAAACAAAAACAAATAAAATCAAACCAAACAAAACATAAGAGTATATATATGTTTGTATATTAATGCCATTTATAGAAATGTGGGACAGGTTTTAAACTCTGATTAAAAGGATGGGGTTGGTTTTAACCTCATGTTAAAAGAGACGGACAGGAGTTAACTGCTCGTTAAACAATGAGCTAGGGTTTAACTCCCAGTTAAAAGGGCAGTTCAATGTTTCAAACCTGGTTAAAAATGTTAGGCAGGGTTTAAAATCTGGTTAAAATCGTGAAACAAGGTTTAACACCAAGATAAAAAGGGCCAAACAGAGTTTAACACCTGGTTAAAAGGATGGAACAAGGTTTAACGCCAAAATAATAGGGGTCAGGCAGGGTTTAACGCCAGATTAATAGTGTGGAAAAATTTGACCCCAGGTAAAAGGGTGGAGCAAAGTTTAAACCCTGGTTAAAATGATGGAACAGGGTTTAACGCCAGGTTTAGAAGGGCGGACAAGAGTTAACTACTGGTTAAAAGTGAAATCTGTTCATGTAATGGGTCAATGTTTAAAACTTGGTTAAAATGATGGAACAGGGTTTAACGCCAGGTTTAAAAGGGTGGACAAGTGTTAACTACTGGTTAAAAGTGAAATCTGTTCATTGAATGGGTCAATGTTTAAAACATGGTTAAAATGATGGAACAGGGTTTAACACCAGGTTTAAAAGGGCGGACAAGTGTTAACTACTGGTTAAAAGTGAAATCTGTTCATTGAATGGGCTAATGTTTAAAACCTGGTTAAAATGATGGAACAGGGTTTAACGCCAGGTTTAAAAGGGCGGACAAGAGTTAACTACTGGTTAAAAGTGAAATCGGTTCATTGAATAGGTTAATGTTTAAAACTTGGTTAAAATGATGGAACAGGGTTTAACCATAAGGTAAAAGGGACAGACAGGGCCACTGTTTAAAGGATGAGAAATTGTTTAACCCTAGGATAAAAGGGAAAGGAAGGTTAAAGAGGTGGGACAGAGTTGAACCGCTAGTTTGCATCAGAAACCAACTTGATAAATTTGTTATTTTTGCAAATTATAAAATGATGCAATTGTAAAGCTGACTAAGACTCTTTTATTTTGAAAGACTTGAAAATCACAGATATTTTTTAAAACTGAGTTGACTGCTATCAGTCTACTGTCAGAGATTAAATAATGATAAAACAAATGGAAGATAAAGAAAAGCATGATAAAAATTGAAGAAGATATTGACATTTTTAAAAAGTGATAATTAAATGAAAAATCAGAAAACAATAAAAAAAAAATTAAATCAACGGAAAAATGAAAGAGGAAGGAAAAAAAGAAAAAAAGAAATTCATTATTTCTTTTTTGTTCCTTGTTCATTTTTTATTCATTTTAAATTTTTCATAAAAAAGAAATTAAAAAGTAAATGAAAAAATTTGAAAATGAAATTACAAACGAGAAAAATATGAAAAAGATAAGAATAAAAATGAAAACTTAAAAAAATGAATAAAAAAAAAACAGCAGCAAACTAAAATAAATAAAATAAAAAATCAAACAAAAATGAAAAAAAAAATGAAATCAGAAATAATGAAAATAACAATTATTCTTAATTTTTATTTTCATTTGCAGTTTGCTGCTGTTTTTGATACAAGAAATGAATAAACGTAAGAATGAATAAGAAATGAAAAAATAAAAACAAACAATAAAATAAAGTTATAATTACGAAAAAAAAAAGAAATGTAAACAAGTAAAAAATAAGAAATAAATTTAGAAATAGGAAAGAACTAATAAACATTAAAAAAGGTATAAAAATGCTTCCTTGTTTAAATAAAACAAACAAACCAATATTCAAAACAGTATCAAAACTAAAAACAAAAATAAAACCACAAAGTAAAAACGGAAACAATAATAAAAACTCACTCAAAAGAAAAAAAAGTAGAAAACAGAAATTTTTAAAAATTTCAATAGAAAAACAAATAAATAAGAAAGAATTAATTTCAAACGAGCAGGGGACATTTTTATTGTGAGATATTGCCTAACGATATTTGAAAGGCAATTGGATTTCGATAAATGTTTTCATCTTTCAAATCGAGAATTGGTAACAAAGCACAAATAAAAAGTAAAAAAAGAAAATAAAAACTATAAAAATAAAGATTAAATATTAAATTAAATATTAAAGTAAATATTAAATTTTGGAAAAAAAAAGATGAAAAAGAAGAAAATAAAAATGTAAAAAAAATTTACGAAAAAATAAAGGTTAAAAAAAATTTACAAAATAATATTTTTTGTGTTTGTCCAGAATTCCCCCCTAAAAAAATCTATACAAGGTACGTACCCATAATGGAAAGAAAATATCGTATTCCAAAAATCTCATATATTGATCAAGTAATGTTATTTTTATAAATTTTTAAACGATAAATACGAAGTTTGAATTATGTTGATCTATTTCCCTTGTTTCTGGAAACCCTTTTAAAAATGGCGTTGTGAGGCATATCGTATTCCAAAAATCAGGTAAATGGATCAAGTAGTGTTATTTTTATAAATAAATACATTTTATGCGATTATTGAGATTGCATAGGCATTACAGTAAAAATGTTTGAATTATGTTGATTTATCTCCCTTGTTTCTGGAGACTGTTTTCAAAATGCCGCTGCGCGACAATCGCTCCTCTGTTAGTCATAGAATTTGATTTTCTTAATTAAAAATAAAAATTGATCAATTTACGTGATTTTTGGAATGTAATATTTTTGTTTCGTCACGGGTACGTGTATATACATATACATATTTATTTATTCATTTTTTTTACATTTTTTTAACATAGGGAGAATTCTGAACAAGTACTTTTTTTAATTAAAAAAATAAATGAAACGTTTAAAAATGGATAAAAGATTAAAAATGAAATGCAACCGTAACTTAGTGAAAACATCTTGGAACAAATGAAGTCTGTGGAAGAATGGGGCTAAAAACTGGTGGTCACATCCATTGTTACCAATACAATTCAAAGCTCTTTTCCTTTATTAATTATGAGAAACCTTGACAACCACCGAGTGTCATGCCTAATAATCTTTCCCGAGAGACCAACGTTATCTTCGCCCCCTCCCCCAATCAACAGAGATTAGATAATTTCTGTAATGGTCACTGTTGATTGCAGTGGGATGTTAGTTGTGTGCTGTTCTAAGAGGTCAACTCTCCCAGGCTTTGCCTTTGAGAATTCTCTTTGAGAATGCGGTTAGTTTATTGTTAATCGCCTGATGCGCTCTTACCAGGGAATGCCGACATTGCCGACTGGGCACTTTTTGTAGGTTAGGGTGCCTTTCCTCGGAGGGGGGGGAGGGAGAGCGCTGACTTTTCAATCACACTTTCCGACTCTGGTGTCAGTTCTTGTAGTGGGAGAGAATTAAAAATCTTCACAGTCAACGTGAATTGGAATAAATACACAGAAGATACTGCCAAGTCTGTTGCAAATAAGATGCGACACCTCTATCGTGCTAGAAAACTTCCCACACCTGGCAGGATCCTATATCCCTGTGAAGTCATCATTCTCTCACGCATGGAGTAGTGTTGCCAAATCTGGGCTAGTGCACCAACCACTAGTGCCCCCCCTCTTTGATTGGGTACAAAAAAAGAATCTCTAACTTAAAAATATCCCATACTGTCTACCAAGCTACATCCCCTGTCCCAGCGCTGCAATATCGCATTCCTGCGCTTGTTTTACAACTATTCCCATGGAATGTGTTCCGATGAACTTCCTGCACTTGTACTTCTTCAATGTAAATATGAACCTGAGTGGCAACAAAATTCCACCAGTTTACAGTAGAAGTTCACAGATGTTAAGAGATTCTTTCTATGAAGCGATTGCCTTTGGAATTCCATACATGCTCCGCGTTTCCCCGACTGTATTAGCATGCATAAATGTAAATATAATGTGAAAATATGCACCATAATAACGTTGATACACCGGTTTCCGTAAGATCACCAAAGTTAAGCGATGTTGAGGCTGGCTGGTACTAAATGGGTGACCATTTGGGAATACCAGGTGCTGTATGTACTCTCGGCTTATCTCGGCATTGTTTCCAGTCGCTACTGGACTCAAGCAGTGCCGACTCAGGATAGGTGTTGATGGTGATTGTGCAACCTTTGCTTCACAATTTCACGTGCAGCTACCCTTGCAGGAGGTATACATTGGCTACACAACTCCCCACTTAGGCTGCCCCTATGAATCTGCCCTATCTCCAATCACAGTAGCAATTACTCTAGGTAAAAAAATGGTGACATGTAATGGAAGCATTACGAGCACGATAAAAAAAAAATGTTAGCATACCATACACACGATCTGTCTATTAATGAATTTCAAAAAATCGTAAAATTGTAAATTCATAACTATAATGGCTCTAATTACTCTTTATGTAAGGGACGGGCAGTGACGTAACAGAGTGCTGATGCGCGTCTCAAAATGCACACGAAATGTAAAATGACGTCATTGTAAGAAAGAAAGAAAGAAAGAGAGAGAGAGAGAAAGAGAGAGAGAGAGCATGTTAGAGAAGGCGATCACGTGGATGACGTTACAGCCGAAATAAATGTCGTTTTTATAACGGGGAAAAGCGAGTTCTTTCCGATTCTTTGTCTACTTTGCGACTGAGGACTGTATTTCCATTTCTTGTTCTCTTTCGGTGGAAGAGCAGTCCTTCACGACTGAGACAATTTTTTTAATATTTGTACATTTTCTCCACGTTAAAAAAAACGACCCTGGTGTCTAACTCTGTTCTGTGGGGAGGCATTGTAAATAGGTACAATGTGTTGGATGACGTCACAGTGAGAGTTGAAGTTATTTACAGTTTTACATAAGAAATATATATATATATATATATATATATATATATATATATATATATATATATATATATATATATATAGTCTTTGAAGTTTTTTTAACATTTGAAACTACACAAAAAATTACTTTTTATCATTCGTTAAAAAAAAAACAAAAAAAAAACACTTAGTCAGTAAGTCATTTAATCACCTGCAATCACTGCATCAACTCTCTCGAATTTACTATAATACCAATTTTTTTTATTTTTTATTTTTTAAGGGATCATCAGTTGTTTACCATGAAACACTGTTTCGGGGATATATATATATGTATATGTGTGTGTGTGTGTGTGTGTGTGTGTGTGTGTGTGTATATATAACCTTGATTGTAAAATAAATCCACTAGAAATCAAAGAATTCTTCAATATTTTCACAATTTATTAATTAATAAACGAAATATAGAGCCACCCCTTATCAAGGTCCGGAGGTCATTCAAGGTTAAAGGTTAATGAGTGTCAGGTGAGACAACCTCGTGGTGATCGGTGATGGTGAAAATGGGGCTGGAGTTAATTTATTTTAAAAGACAGTCCACCAAGAACTTGTTTACGTTGGACTTGAAATGACCATGTTATAGTCAACTGGGAAGCAGCTCTGCGGTGTTGTGTTCCACGGACGAGCAGTTCTGTAAAAGCAAAGCTCTTCTCATGGGATCTTCGTTTAGTTTTAGGCACTGATAAAAAGTGAGGGAAACTGCCGATAGTGGTTGTAGGTAGACGAGTGTTTACTATGAATAGTTTACAGAGGGAGGCGACGTTCAGTTGAGCACCTGTCATGAAAATAATGATAGAGCAAAAAAAGGCTCGCAATATATCTTCTGTTAGAAAGAGATACCAGGAAGAAGATTTCGAAGTCAGGTTTGAACCTTGTCCAAGCAGGAAAGGGCGTTTTGAGCAGATTTTTACCCAGATTTCAAACATCAGACTTTTAACCTGGTTGACCTGACTTTGATTACACCTGTGTAAACTTTTGCTGGAAATGACCTTTCAAACATCATACTTTTAACTTTTCTTCTTTTTGACAATTGATCATGTTTGTTGTTTCTTCCCACGCGTGTGTCAAGTTTATAAACACTAAAAACATTTTAGGATAGTTTTAGTGCTCATACAGGTAAAGGATTGCATCTGGAGTGAGATACCTTGTATAGCGGTAAAATGATACAAGCGTTTTTCCGGCAGCCTTGGCAATGGATTTACTGTATGTCTTCTATTTCAGTTAATATTTCATATATGCTCATATGAAAGTGTTATCGTTTTGCAAAGGTGATCACTGAGTTTTGATTATGAATATAATAAAACGCATTGAAATGAAAGGGGAAGTCATGTAAGTGATATATAAAAAAAAATTGTAATAAAATAACTACTTAATATAAATAAATATTCATTCATTAATTAATGAATACAGAAACTTTTGTAAAAATCAACTGACTTTGAGTAGATTTTTTATCCAATCAGAAGTATTCATTTTCCTGTCAGAATGCTATTTAGATCTATTCTAAAACACCATATTAATAGATAAAAATAAAGAAAAAAATATATATAAATTGGTGTCTAACTCTGTTCTGTGGGGAGGCATTGTAAATAGGTACAATGTGTGGGATGACGTCACAGTGAGAGTTGAAGTTATTTACAGTTGTCACAAGAAATATATATATATATATATATATATATATATATATATATATATATATATATATATATATATAACCTTGATTGTAAAATAAATCCATTAGAAATCAAAGAATCCTTCAATATTTTCAGAATTTATTAATTAATAAACGAAATATAGAGCCACCTCTTATCAATCAGAAGTATTCATTTTCCTGTCAGAACGCCATTTAGATCTATTCTAAAACACCATATTAATGGATAAAAATAAAGAAAAATATGTATATAAATCGGTGTAATTCGTTTCACAGTTAAATTCTAAATACAATACTTATTCCAGCCCGGAAGATTGGTAAGATGAACACATTTCCCGAATGTGTTCTATATAGAGAAAATCAGTTGGCGGCATTCCTAAAAATCATCATTGTTCTATTTTAGCATTCAGAGCTAAATAATTACAAATATTTAGAATAAATATCATCGTGTTTATATCTAAGAATTAGTTATATACAATATTAATATTAATAGGTGAAAATCTTTCTTTTGCTCATATTGAAATAAAAGAACATTTGCTGGAAACGCATACGAATTCACATAAGATAAATATTTGTCGAAATTGGTTGCTAAATGTTGGAACGATTAATCGAAATCTGAATTCACGCTCTCATATTTTTACTATCATCGAAATCGGTGAAATCGAGAATTTTTCTAACGCGTCCCTGTCATATCAAAGAACCTGCTGTTGATGGTGTATGACTGGTCTCATTGCTTGTGCGGTGATAATGATTGAATTTAAGTTTATAATGCAAAAGTCAAGTATCATGGTGCAATTGTATTCTAAACAGAAACATCATTTCAAACGCACCTCTCTCATACCTACTGTTGATTTTATGTGTCGGGCTTTTTTTTGTGCGGTAATAAAACTTCTCAAATGCACTTGTGATGTTAGGCTGTATAAAGTGTTAACTTTGATCAAAATCGCCTGTTTCTTCTTTCATCGGATTATTTCTATTATCGATTATCGATACTTATGGAAGATATTCCAATACAAAACATATCTAAGAACACTGCCAGGCACATAAAAATCTGTGTGAAATTTCATAAAAATCGGTACTGCCGTTTTCGCGTCAATAGGGAACGAAATCACACACACACACACACACACACACACACACACACACACACACACACACACAATTTCTTTTATGTAATAGTAGAGATAGTTTGAATTTATTATTTGTAAATGAGTGATATGAAGATAGATAGATAGATAGAGATAGAGAGAGAGTGAGATATATATATATATATATAGAAAGATAGATAGATAGATAGATAGATGGAGAGACAGTGAGAGATATATAGAAAGATAGATAGATAGATAGATAGATAGAGAGAGAGAGAGAAAGAGATAGATAGATATAGATAGATGGATAGATAGATCGATAGATAGACTAAGATAGATAGATAGAGATAGATAGATAGATACAGAGTGAGAGAGATATAGATAGATGGATAGATAAAGATAGATATAGATAGATAGAGATAGATAGATAGATAGATAGAGAGAGAGCGAGTGAGAGAGATATAGAAAGATAGACAGATAGAGATATAGATAGATAGATAGATAGATAGATATAAATACATAGATAGATAGATATATAGAGATAGATAGATAGACAGGCAGATAGATAAAAATAGATACAGATAGATATAGACAGACAGATAGATAGATAGATAGATAGAGAGAGAGACAGAGAGAGTGAGTGTGAGAGAGAGAAAGAGAGATGAGTTCTTGTTGCAAATGGTGCGTCTTCATTATTAGAGTTAAATTCCAAAATCAAAATATTCAATTTCAAGTAAAACCAATCGTACCTACTTAATTATCATGCCAAAGTAATAGTAGACACATCCAAAATTTACGAAAAACGATAAAATAGAAAATTAATTATCAATGAAAACAGTTTTCGAAGATAATTAGCGAAAACAGATTTCTGCTAAGATTTTCAGTTTTCAGAAAAGATATCCATCTCTTGTAATAATTACAGTTAAGCAAAACTCAATTTTCACTAAGTGTCTTCGAAAACTATTTTCATTAAAAATTAATTTTCTACCTGATCGTTTTCCGTAATTTTTGGATATGTTCAATACTGCGACATGCCAATTAAGTAGGTAGCATTGGTTTTACTTGAAATTCAATATTTCGATTCCCGAATTTTACTTTAATAACGAAAAAAGCACTTGAATATTTTACTGGAAACAGGGATAGGAGCTCAGTCGAGTACATACCGTGAACATAACGATACAGTAGAGAGAGGCTAGTAACATTTCTTCTGTGTGAAAGAGGCTGTAGGGACGGGAAGAAACCACCATGCCCCACTAGATTAGGAAGTCGATTTTGTACTCTGTCAAAATAACAAAGAGTGCTTCCGGTCGCAACTCCTTAGATATGACAGTAGTGCTCTATCTTAGGACGAACCTGGATCTTATGCAGATAGAGAGAATAGAGTCAGGTACTTTACAAAATATATGTGCGGTTTCGGCACCAAACAACCAAACGACAATTGATATGGCGCAACATCCCAGCAACCAACCAACAAACTAAAAATATTGACAAAATGTACGTATCAGTAATTTGGAAGTGGATGATGTTTGATTCAGGTTGGCTGTTGAATGTAGTGTGGTTCTCTTGTAACAGAGTATGGCGGCTGTATAACAGAGTATGGCAGGAAAATGAGGTGAAAAGGTAATGCACTAGCTGTCACGGCCACAGCGACTTATGACGTCAAGACGGATCGAAATAACGATTTTTAAACGTACATTCAGATTGCTAGGCGTATGACTTGCAAAAATTTCGACGCAAAAAGTGAAAGTGACCTCTCCTTGCAAGAAACGGTCTAGTTCACCCAGACAGAATTAATCTTGGCCAATTATCTATATTTTTCGTCCGAAGGATTGATCTTTTTAACGATACAAGTTTTCTCACGGTCTGATGCGTCTGTGAAAAGATTTTGGCGGACAAACACACGCAGAAACACACACGTATACAAACTAACACATATTTTACCTTTTATACAATAGACTAGCGGGGGTGCCCGGTGTTGTACGGGTGTTAAAAAGAAGCTTTGGGAGTGAAGTAGGCTCAAACCCAAAGCCTTGAGGCGAATAGACTGATGACTTACCACGACGCTAGGGTGAAATTAAACGTTTAAAAAAGCAGGTGGTTGAACGACAACGTGTGGTTTTGTAGATCAAACATCACGCTATAGTAGTAGAAAAAATGAAATCACAGCGTGAATTTTGTATCCTAATAAAAGATTAAGACGACCTCGTTTCGTAAATCGGACATATTATAATCTAGATAGTATATTAAAAGTTGTAAGATTTAGTGACACCTTCCGAGCGCCCCCCCCCAAAGCCTTTGGCGGACATAGGAAAAAATGCGCGCGCGCACACACACACACACACACACACACACACACACACACACACACACACACACACACACACACACGCGCACACATTTTCGCTTTTATATTATAGAAGATTATTATTGTAAACTGAATTACTTTTTTATGAGATACATAGATATTCGAATGTTCCACTTAAGTTCTTTATTTCTCAAACACTGAGTTAATAAAGAAGTTGAGAACATAATTTTCCTCTCCCCAATTAACCATTTTCATATATTGTATTATATCTTTTATTTTGGTCTCTTGGTTTTACTGAATTCCAGGACAAGAATTTATCTAGTCTGGTGGAGTATCCACTTTCGTGCTGTTACTTGAGGTAACATCACTTGGAGAAGGTGCACTATTCCTCGTAAAAGCTAATATGGGTTAGCCATTGCGGGATCTTATTTGGGCAGCAAATACTATGTGATTTTGAACATTTGGTCAGGGTTTACTTCTATTGAAAAAGTATCCTCATGCCAGATTGTTCTGACAAACCCCTGTGCAGAGAGACCTTAGACGTTCGAGGACAAGATTGCAATTACATTTTATTTCTGAAATTTTTCACATGAGGATTGACAATTCATATTATTTGAACTAGTGTTATCCTCTTTAATGTTACTCACAGCATCACAGCAAGCTACCATACTTGTACGGCCTTCCTGAGATTCACAAAACATTATTCCACTGAGGCCCATTGTCAGCATCTAAAATTCAGCATACCATCAATTGATCCGATTCTTGGTAAACATAATCACCATAACCATAGGCAAATCTCCATCATATGCCAAGAATTCACATTGAAGGTTTAATTATCGGCGCGACCGGCACGAATAATAATATAATTGCAAATTACTTAGGACTTCTACCCGAACATGATTGATGGGACGAAAGCATACTAACCCCGTGGATTGAATAAAGGATTCTGTTCGAAAATGTAGATTTCCGAATTCGCCAGAAAAAATTCATCTGAAGGATACATCTGAAGGTCGGAGGTTACATCTGCCGAAACGTTCTGCGAATAACACCCAAGATATCAATAATATTCCAAATAATGCAAATAATTTATATAGATAAAACAGTAGATGTATGTATGTATGTATGTATGTATGTAAATATTTAACCGATAAACTCTTAAACGACTGATCGCATAATACTGAAATTAACAGGGAATAGTAATCACATAGCAATGAGGTTTATAATGAGCAAAATCTTTGGTAGGATCGATGAATAAAAAATGCCCGAGATCGAGAAATTTACAATAATGTAAGTTTTTTTTTTTTTTTTTTTTTTTTTTTTTTTTTTTATTAATTAAATATCGAAATTTTCAAACAAGATGTTTTTATGCAACAATCGAGGAGCAAATATGGGAAAAAATTTAAACTCGTTTTGAGAACAACTATCTGCAGTAATTGCTTATAGATATATATTTTTTTTCAATATTTCTTCTTCACCCCCCCTTTCAAATAATGGCGTCCACGCATATTAACCTACCCGAACCTTAACTTAGTATATATGTCATTATACCATAGGAAATAGACGGTGTAAGCCAATTTAGTAACCCCATCCAAATTATGTTCCACAATTTATCTTCTGTTTTGTTTAGTAAGCCAATTCAACGCAGATTTTTCAAAAAGAAACAAACATTTGTTTGTGTATAAATCAAAGTACTTTTTGACGTAATATTATTTATTTCTTGTGGTATGATGCCACCAAGAAAAACAAGATCCGTTTTGTGTTATCTACGGTGATTTTTAAATGTTCAGGTCATGCCATGAGTTTTTTTGTTTTTTTTACACAGAAACCACCACTTATCAAGGCCTGGAGGCCACTCGAAGATAAGGGTTAATGGATATACATTAGTCTAGGGGTTCTCAACCGGGGTCCACATGGACCCTAGGGGTCCACAGGCAAAACATAAAACTTATCATTATTATCATAATTATTATAGTTGTTGTCGAATACTTTATTTGCATTAAATTAGTTTTCATTTAAAAATAAAGCTTAATTATGTAATATTTCTTTGATTATTAAAACCTCAAAATTTATATGAGTGAAAAATAGAAGATTGTCTTATGACCAATAGTTATGAAGGGGTCCACCAAGATAAAAAGAAGGGAAAAGGGGTCCATGAGTAAAAAAAGGTTGAGAATCACTGCATTAGTCAATTTGATTATAGCGTAGTAAACATAAGTAGTGGGAATTTTGTAAATTGGATTACCTAAGGGGACGGTTCATCAAGAACTTGTTTATGTTGGACTTGAAGACAATTAGATTGTAGTCAGCTGGAAAGCAGGCAATCGGTAGAGAGTTCCACAGACGCGCGGTTCTAAGAAAGAAGTTTTGTTCGTGGAATCTACATTTAGGTTTAGGCACAGATAAAGAGTGTGGGAAATTATTGATAGTGGTTTTGGCTAGACAAGTGTTTTTGGTGAAAGTTTGGCGATGGAGGGGGACCATAGATTGAAGCTCAGATGAGAATTTTCCATGAAAATAGCGATAAAGCAGAGACCGTCTCGCAACGTCTCTTCTGTAGGAAAAAGGTTGCAGAGAAAAGAAAAAGGCATCCCCCATTAAGCTACGAAATTTATTTTTAACACTGTCAAGGCAGGATAAGCTGCTTCTAGCAGCTCCTGTCCAGATGTGGCAACAGTATTCCATCGTTGGCCGTACCTGGCTTTTATAGGTTAATGCTGATGAAGACGTTATTACGTCGAAAAGAACTGTGATTTATAAACAAATGTTTGTTTATTTTTTTAAAAAAACTGCGTTGAATTAGCTTACTAAACCTACATTTTGAATCTACATTAAAAGAAGGCTTTTATCATGGAGAAAACAAATCTTCATATGTTTATTTCTGATTTTTTTTTATTTTATGATTTTTTTCAAATATTTAATCCAATTATTTAATCCAAATATTTAATCCAATTATTTAATTCAATTATTTAATCCAATTATTGTATCCGAATATTTAATCCAATTATTTAATCCAAATATTTAATCCAATTATTTAATCCAATTATTTGATCCAATTATTTAATCCAATTATTTAATCCAAATATTTAATCCAATTATTTAATCCAATTATTTAATCCAATTATTTAATCCAATTATTTAATCCAAATATTTAATCCAAATATTTAATCCAATTATTTGATCCAATTATTTAATCCAAATATTTAATCCAATTATTTAATCCAAATATTTAATCCAAATATTTAATTCAATTACACTCCACAATTTCTTGTTTTGTTTCATTTTAAATCTATATATTAATAAGATAGTGTGTGTTATTTATTTTGTGTGTCACGCTTACATCCGAGTAACTGTCGTTTAATTGTTATGAACTTCTATTTCTTGTAATAAATAATTTTACCAAGAATTCTTCATAAGTTTTGGTTTCAGTTTCGATTCAAGCTGATGCAACCAAATCATATGGATATATATATATTTTTTTTATTTTTGAGATCGCAACTTTATAATATATAAAAATTGATAGAACATTAACTCTATAATAAAATATACAAAACCTGAAAGAATTAAGATATCATATTTAAGCGTACTTTACGCCCGGGCTACTCCGGGCGTCCCTGCTAGCTTAGATAAACACTTTTGCAGTTTTAACAAAAGAACTACAATAATATCAGAGCGTCTCCATTTATGCTGAACATCTGCAGAATGCCAACATCAATATATTACATATGAATGAGTCCACTGTGGAATTTCCACAGGTTCCGCTAATATAATATAATATATATATATATATATATATATATATATATATATATATATATATATATATTCATAAACTGATATTTTTCAAATACCTGTGTTGACTTTATCCAATTACGATCCATGATTATTTGTTCATTCCACATTATTTTCGTACAATTTTTAAAATAAAAATATTAAGGTTAAATATAATGAATAAGAATATTCGTAAACTGCTTCTTTTCTCTCCTGATGACCCAACATTATATGCAGACCGAAATGGATTACCCAACGAGTGAAAAAAACAAAAAACAAAAAAAAAAAACAAAAAAAAAAAAAACAAACAAAAAAAAATTTATTATATGCAAGTCTTCAGGGAGATGTACGCTCCGAAACAGCTCGTATTCTTTCCTGATTATCCGACATTATTTGGAGACCGGAATGAAATACCCCACAAATTAAAACAGCTAATAAACATGATTATATACATGCCTGCAAAATTTCAGCCATATCCAATTAAATTTGATCCCGCGCATATGCATCCAAACATAATGTATGAAATGCAAACATTGAAAAAAAAAAAAAAAACAGTTCCCTTTTTTGCTGTCGTCATTTTTTTTTTAACCGTTTTTTCATTTTTAGCCTGGAGCATAAAATCATTGAACGCGTACACGAAAAAGAAGTTAACATTATTGGAATGCTTATTCTATTCTCTTTTCATCAATGTAATTCTTTTAAAAATTGACTAACAAATAAAAAAGATATGACTTGTTGAAGCACATTAGGTATGTAATATTGCCGATGTCCACGAAAATACAGCATACGCTTGTAATGCTACTTTATTATATAAAAGTCTAGAAGTAGAGGTAGGCTCCGAAATGATACATATTCTCTCCTGATTACCTGACATTATCTGGAGACCGGAATCAAATACCCTACAAGTTAAAACATCTGATAAACATGATTATATACATATCTGCAAGGTAAGCTATTTCTTCCAAACAACACCTTCCGTTGGTCGCTTGTCTCATTGTGAGTTTCTGCTACTGTTCCGGTATGAAATATAATTCTAGTCTTTATTTACGTTTGGTGTTTCAATTTTTTTTAATACGCTCACTTACGTTCCTTTAATCAGTCCGACAACGTACGCAATCTGTGAAGGTTATTATTATTTTTAATTCCTAAAAATAAATAAACACATACTACTTTGTTTTGTTTAAAAAAAAAAACAAAAAAAAAAACAAACTAGCAGATGTACCCGACGTTGTTAAAAAAAGTCATATTGAAATGAAGCAAACAAGAAATCGTGGAACGTAATTTAGGTAGGGTTAACAAATTGGCTGACATCATCTATTTCAATTGGGATGACATGTTATAAACAACAAGCAGTGGTTATGGTAGGTTAATATGTATGATCTCCCAAATAATATTCTAAAACGTTATCGATTCTGGTAAATCGGTAAAAGTAATCGATAATAAAAAAAGTCGTCGTGTCTGTGGTTCAAATGCATAGGGACACAAACTAGTTGTTCAAATTTATAGGGACACATGTATGAAGGGGTTAAAACGGGTTTATAAAATCAAACAGTCAATCATATAAATAGTTAAAACCATGGCGAATGAAAATATAATTTATGTTTGAAATATAAAATAAAAATAAAATATAAAATATTAAATTTAAAAAGAAATCTGGGGATGAACAAAATGACTTAATGAAAAAATCCCGAACAGGTAAAAAAAAAATTTAAATAAACACAAGAAAAACTTTAAATAAATTTGTAAAAAAGGCAGCTATGTAAAAAAAAAACAAACAAACATAAGAAAAACTTTAAATAAATTTGTAAAAAAGGCAGCTATGTAAAAAAAAAAAACAAACACAAGAAAAACTTTAAATAAATTTGTAAAAAAGGCAGCTATGTAAAAAAAACAAACAAACACAAGAAAAACTTTAAATACATTTGTAAAAATGGCAGATATGTAAAAAAAAAACTCCAAAAAACGATGCCAATTTATCATGCCACTTAAATCCAATTCATGAGAAATTTTCAAATAAAAATGCAATTTAAAAAAATAATTCCAATTTTAAAATGCAAATATGGTTTAAAAATACAACATAGAAAAAATAAATTATCCAAAAATGAAATTTCAAAAAAAGAACGAATGCAATTTTGAACAAAAAATTAAAAAAAAAAACAATTTTTTGAAGTAAAATAATCCAAATTTTAAAGAAATATTTCATTTTAAAAAAGAACGAATGTAATTTTGAAAAATAAATTTTTGAAGTAAAAGACTTCAAATTTTAAAGAAAAATTCCATAAAAAACAATACAATTTTGAACAAATAATAACATTTTGAAGTAAAATAGCTTAAATTTTAAAGGAAAATTCCATAAAAATTTTGAACAAAAAAAAAAAAATGATATTTTGAAGTAAATAATTTAAATTTTAAAGAAAAATTCCATTTAAAAAAGAACGAATACAATTTTGAACAAATAACATTTTGAAGTAAAAAATTTCCAATTTTAAAGTAAAAATTCAATTTGTAAATATAACATGTAAATAAATACAAAAAAATATAATAAACAAACAAGGAAAGAAAAAAAAAAGGGAAATGACCCCCAAAATCTCACACTGTTGTTATATTGCAAAAAGTCCCCGTAGAATTATTTTGCATGGGCAATGATTAAAACGATAAAAACATTTTCTGAGACAATTGCCCAATTGTCGCTGGAAAAGTAATTCTCTTAAGTTGAGAGTCTTATATAGCAGACGAGCTTCTATTCGCTTCTAACAAGACCAAATGTGTTGCTGTTCCAAAATTCCCTCTTCAATTGGGATGAAGTGCTGAAAATAACAGAGCAAAAAGAAAACAAATCAGAATAACAATTTAAAAATATTAAAAATTATTAGAAACAAAATATTACAATTACATTTTACATTATGGGACCAGATGTTTGTCATCCTAAACAAAACAACAGTGCAGCTTATTCTAAAACTTATATATATATATATATATATATATATATATATATATATATATATATATATATATATATATATAAATCAATCTAGATAATTTGATTATTTAGTAGAGCTGACTTCTATTCAATGTAGCCGCCTTCAAGCGTAATCATCGCTTCGATACGGGCCCGGAACTAGGAGCATGCATTAGTCGACAGGAGCTCGGCGAATACTCAACCTATGGCAGCAATCAGGCTGGATTTGGTGTTGCAAGAGGTCATGTTGGTGATGTTCTCGACGTATGACGAAACAATGTAATCCAGCGAATTTTAGATCAGGAGAGGATGGGTGCCAGTGAGAGAAGGATACAAAGTCGTAGCACTCCTTCTGAAGCCAAGCCTGGATCTCTTTGGACTTATGGGCTGGCACTGAGTCCTGCTGCCACTCCCAGGGTCTGCCAGCGACCACCTGATTGCACCAGGGGATCACCACACTCTTCAGCACATCCAGGTACACTTTCGTGTTGATGTTCAAGCCGACTTCAAAGATGTGAGGTGGCATGATGTGGCTCTCACTTGAAACCACACCAAAGACCAGAACCGTAGCCGGAAACTGTGTTTTCATCACCCTGGGCACGCTCTCAAGCATTGAACCGTCCGGGTTAAAATCTACCGACCGGCAGGAATTGTTATCTTACACTGATGATTTCGTAAGCACAGAAACTAGTGTCTGTAGGTACAAATGAATAATTATGATTTAATTATATATACAGGGTGTCCCAAAAAGATGTATACACACTCCAAAACTGTCCTTGCATTTCAACAGCGTTTTCATGCTTCCAGTAGAATTTTAGAAACGATTAAATTTATATACAGGATGGAATGATAAAAGTGTCGTCCTAACGAAAACAACACTACATCTTTATTTTAAAACTTTTATTAAAAAAAATCAATTCAGTTAACTTGATTATGTAGTAGAACTGACATTTATCCAATGTAGCTCCCTTCGGCCTCAATCACCACCTCCATATAGGTCCAGAACTGGAAGCATAGCTTTTCCACCAGTGATGGCAGGACATTGGCAAATACTTGGCAAATACTTGGCGGATGGCAGTGATCAGACTAGCTTTGGTGTTGTGGGAGGTCATGTTGGTGATATTCTCAACATATGAGCCAACAAAATTGTCCAGTGGGTTCAGGTTGGGGGAGAAGGAGGGGCAATGAGAGAAGGGTACAAAGTCGTAGCACTCCTTCTGAAGCCAAGCCTGGGTCTCTTTTAAATTGTCGGCCGGCGTAGAGTTCTGTCGAGGGCAACCTGGATTCTTCTTTTAATTAAAAAGGATTTAATTATATTAAGTATGCGTCCAATGATAGCGTATGGTCTGATTTTCCTGAGAAGACTATCGTGCCATTCCCTGTCAAAAGCCTTAGATATATCTAGGGCTACTGCCGTACCATCCCCTGTTTTGTCCAGTGCATGGTACATACGTTCAGAGATTACAGTTAGGATATCTGTAGTAGAACAGGCTTGCCTAAATCCATATTGTGATTAATTATGGACTCATATATTTTGGTGAAAATAGGGAGGAAGCTAATTGGGCTAGAATTTAATGGGTCAGAATTCTTGTAAATTGGTACCACAGAAGCAGTTTTACAATAGTCAGGAAAGCAAGATTCGTTAAGGCATTTGTTGAAGTGTTTGGAGAGGACTAAAGCAACCTCAGCGGAGCATTTTTTTTAATGGTACCAAGATATTCTAGTCGAAAATATAATAAATTCATAACTTAAAACATTGCAGCATTAAGAATTGATTATATCATGTTATAAATTTAATTTAAAAAATTCTTAATGCTGCAATATTTTAAGTTATATATTTATTATATTTTTTACTAGGATATCTTGTCCCTTTTCTTTTCCAGTTTTAGCAACTCGTCCTTTACTTTTCCATGTTTAAGCTTAACCATATTACTTTTCATACTCGCATTTTTCTATTGTAATCCATGATTTTTCCAGGCTTATAATAAATTCTCTTGTTCTTTGTTTAATTTCAGTCTTATTTTTTTTGCCCTCATAAACACATATGTAATAACAATCTATGGACTCGTCTGCTTTCAATAAAATCCTCCAATTATCTCCCTTTCATGTTGTCATTCTCTCTGTTTCACTTGTTACTTCTCTTTCCATGACAGCAATGAATTAGTAGCAACAGTAGTCGCTGAAGCGACGTGGTTGCTATGGAAACTAGTCATAAAAAGCGTCGCTCACCTCCTTACATATTTTTACGATTTTGAACACCAGAAAATGCATTCTAACTTTTGTTTTACTGAACGAAAATTGATTTTTTTTTTCACAGAACGTGATCTATAAACTAATAACTGTTTGAAATATGGTCAAAAATTGAGTGAGCTATGAAGTTTTAAAGCAGTTCTAAATGACTAAAACTGGCACTTAACCATATATTCAAACACAGTAGTGTTTTAATGATATATTTCAAGTTAAGGGTATTCAGGAGGGAAAACTCGTGAATTAAACAGGGTTATTAAGAGTGCTCAATAAAAAAGCAGAATTTAATCGCATTTAATTGAACCAGATTTCTTCAGTGGAACACAAACTTAACTTAAGTCACCTGATGAAGACTTGTGGTCTAGACCGACCGCTTGTCTGAAACATTGGCATGTTCAGTGTAGCGCCTATGTAATATTTGTTTATATATATATATATATATGTGTGTGTGTGTGTATGTGTGTGTGTGTGTGTGTGTGTGTGTGTGTGTGTGTGTGTGTGTGTGTGATATTCAATAGAGAATTGTCCCTATATAATAATAAATACGAAATCTGCACGAATTAAAATGTATTAACGCATATTTTACGACCCGGTTCCCTTCCCCCTAGTACACATTAAAATTACAGTTTAACGAAATTGACATCCATAGATTTAAGGATGATGACTAAAAGGGCGAAAAGGAAACAGAATTATAATTATTCCAAAAAATTATTAAAAACCATTGAGAACTGCATTACTTAAAAGTTTTACAAACAATTACATTTAACGAGACTGGCATTAACGAATTTTGAAATGTTTTTTTTTTGTAATAAGACGGTATTTTGTCGTATTTTTTTTTCAATAATTTTATTGCAATATTTTCTATCGCAGACATGACCAATCCAAGCTACTTTTCGCCTATACCTGGAGTATTTTTGTTACATCTGGACTGAAGCACTAATCCAAATTCCCTCCGTCTTAGAAAGGGTCCCCTAAAAGAGTGTCTAATCTCATAGGTCCGGCACTATTTACCAAATTCCAGACCCTGTCCCATCGTCGCAATGTTGAATCTCTGTGCTCATTTTACAAATACTTAAAGCCAATATACTCTGAAAAACTTCCGGTACTGGTGCTCCCCACCATCGACATAAATATTCTTGATAAACCTGACAAGTTGCGAAAATCACCCCATTCACATTAGAAGTCCGCAGATAACGAAAGTCTTTCAACTCTAATCGCTTTTTTCTCGACCTGCAACCTGTGGAATTTCCCTCTCGGCACCCCGTTTCTCTGATTCTTCAGGACAAGATCAAAGTTTAGTATCTGTTCTTCAGATGCTGCACTTCCATTTCTTGTTCTCTGTCAGCGGAGGAGAAATTTTGTTCCTTTTCTCCACGCTAAAAAAACGACCCTGGTGTCTAACTCTGTCACGTGGGGAGGCATTGTAAATAGGAACATCAAGAGATATAAAATGTAATGTTAGCAAATATCTTCCAGCAGAACTCTTCACGAAGGCATAACTACTAATTCACAGTAGCCCCTAATATCCTGTTTGGAGTAAATTAAAGTAAAACTAAATAAATTAAAGTTATAAAAAAAGATTCATAAAAGTCAATATAGATGAAACCCGGGAAGATAGTAAATGTAAACTCTATCAACAAACAGACGAAACATTGAACCACATCATAAGTGAATGCATCAAAGTAGCCAAAAAGAAAATTGATATTAAAAGTTATAAATAATAATAGAAAAAAAAAGAAAGAAATGAAATTATGTTTCTTACGTACCTTATCATCGCCACAAGTTAAGAGTTTAGCAACCGGGTTTTGTAAATCTCTTGTGGCTGGAAGGTGGAACGGATTAAGTGTGTTGAAACACTCGTCGTCAAGTTTGTCCTCACTGAACTGTTCCATGGACGATAAAATTGCTGAATGGAATGGATCGCTTAGAGAGGAGTCTGATTGGACAACAAATAATGGAAGACTATGATTGCTTTCTGAACATTTTTTAAAACGAAGTGATTGGTCAAGTGAATGGTCGTTTTGACCGTTGCACTCACTCACAACGCTCGTCGGCTGAAACGTGTGCGAACGCGCCGTGTTTGGGGAAATGGTTTTTGAAGTATGAGGCACGGGATAGGGAATAGTGTCTTTATTATTTAGAATTTTCAAACTTGAAGACGGATTAACATTGTTCAAATAAAAGAATGGTCGCGGAATGATGGAAAGATGCAAAGAATTTGGCATGAGGAAAGTCTTGGATTCTTCCGGACAGAATAGAAATCTACGAACACGATAAGTATTATCCAAATCCACGTTTATGTTATAAATGTGATTTGCCGTAGATTCAAGAAACCTTTCTTTATTAACAAGATATTTATCGGCATACAATGCAGCCTCGTTAATCTGACAATTTGTGCGTCGTTTTTGAAACTGGTCCCCGTTGCTTGAGAGAGATATTTGACAAAATGCAGATGAAATATTATCACCGTGTTCTGATAGGGGACCAAATAGTTTAATTTTGCATATTTTCTGCTTCATTTCTTTCCTTTGCGGTGCCCCAACATGTTTATGACCGCGCGGATAGCACAGCGAGGAATATTCTTGTCCGTTCTTTGAACGTTCTTCAATAGAGTCCAATGTTTTAAACCCATGGCTAGGATTCTGCTGAGAGAGCATTCCCGACGACGATGAAGATGCTGAACAATGCGTCTCATTGCTAGCAATCTGGAGTTGTTGTAGAATTTCATATTGCTGAAACAGCCATGCCAGAAACACGGACTCTGGAACTTTGTTGAAAACGAACTGCTTCTCGGAGCCAGACTCTAAGTAGTGCCGTTGAATCGTTCTCTGAATTTCCTCCGAGAACATTCTCGATATCCAAGAATTTATTTATAGGCGTTAAAAAACTTCATTAAATCTTTGTTGTTGTTTTTTCATAAAACGTGTGTCATGAATCATGTATCAGGAAACTGAAATAAACAAATGCAATAAAAAGTCATTATAAAACTATGAAATAAGAAATTTAAAGTAATGTATAATTAAAAAAAAATGTTTTATATTTATTTTATTAGCTTGTTTTGTTGTTTATGAAAGATGCAAAAATACAGATCTAAAACTAGGAAAACCACTTTAGTTTTTAGTTATCAGTTAACAGACTAATGGTAAACAATAGGTGAAGGAAGATTAGTAATCAAGTTTATAAATTGAATTACTACTGACAAAGAGATAAGCTGCCGGATCTAAAGTGCATGTGCCTACCTTGGTAAGCTAGAAAAGCGGCTCTGGAAAAGGACCTGTATCCGGTTAGGCACAAAGTGCAGAGTCTACAAAGCCTTCGTCCTGCCAGCCTTGCTGTACTCAGCAGAGATCTACACTGTATAGAGAACGCATAAGGAGATTGGAAGCTGTCCAGCAGAGACACCTGAGAAGGACTGAAGATCAAATGGAGTGAGTACGTATCAAACGTGGAAGTTCTCAGACGAACAAACCTAGACGGCGTGGAAGCTACCCTTGCTACTATGCAACTACGATGGACCAGACACATTGCCAGAATAGAAGACAACCGAATCCCAAAGATGATCTACGAGGAACTGGAAAATGGAATCCACAAGGTAAGAGGTCAGAAGCTTCGCTAAAAATTTATAATAAAGCGGAATCCATAGGCGATGATTATCAATGTTGAGAGTTGGGAGGAACAAGACAAAGAAAGGAGTAACTGGCGGAACAGTAAAAGAAAGGAGTAGTTGGCGGAACAGTAAAAGAAAGGAGTAGTTGGCGGAACAGTGAAAGAAAGGAGTAGTTGGCGGAACAGTAAAAGAAAGGAGTAGTTGGCGGAACAGTGAAAGAAAGGAGTAGCTGGCGGAACAGTGAAAGAAAGGAGTAGTTGGCGGAGCAGTAAAAGAAAGGAGTAACTGGCGGAACAGTAAAAGAAAGGAGTAGTTAGCGGAACAGTAAAAGAAAGGAGTAACTGGCGGAACAGTGAAAGAAAGGAGTAGCTGCCAGAACAGTGAAAGAAAGGAGTAGCTGCCAGAACAGTGAAAGAAAGGAGCAGTTGGCAGAAGAGTAAAAGAAAGGAGTAACTGGCGGAACAGTGAAAGAAAGGAGTAGCTGGCGGAACAGTGAAAGAAAGAAACAAAGAGAAAGATTGGAGAAACCTTAGAGCACAGCCTCGGCACCCACATATGCGGTGCCTGTGACCGGACGATTCACACAGAAAGAGGACTACGCCAACACATAGGTCCCGACTAGTCATCGTCAAGACTGACGGACTACATGATAATGATGATGATGATAATGATGATGATGATAATGATGATGATGATGATGATGACATATGAATATTGCCTCTTATGATCATTTTGTTTCTGGACGATCCTAATATGTTATATATTTTTTTAAATTTTAATTTTTCGTTTCTGTTCTGTGTTTCATAAACTATTTCTACCAACTTTTATGCAAATATGATCAGTACTGTTTCACTGTATCATAACTCATTAGTGGTCCTGGATATGACCTTAAACTATATCCACTTGCGGGCTTTGGGGAGTGTGGAGCCACCCCTTAATTGCCATTGCTCACAGGTCCACTCTAACGCGGAGTGATAGTACCTGTTAGGGTCCCAACTATGGGTTAAATAGAAACCGAATTGACCCCCCCCAAAAAAAAACAAAAACAAATCTATTTTAGTAAACGCTTTTTCTTCAGAATCACTGAGTTCGGCATTAAATAACCTGAAAAGGGTTGATATGCAGTAAATCAACCAACTCCTCAGTGCGGGTAGGCTAACAACTACCTCAAGCCAGGTTTGAAACTCGACCACCTAGACTACAGTCTGCGCTCCTAACCGTTACGCTATTCAGTTGCTGCTAAACTGGGTATGTGAATTAACAATCTTCAAACATTTTCAAAACGCCTAAGCTCCATTTGTTTACACAAAGAGCATCGCTTAATACGCTAGTGGCAGTTTGTTTATCACTTCCCAATATGCTCAACCCAAGTTATGGATAATTGAACTTATATATATATATATATATATATATATATATATATATATATATATATATATATATATATATATATATATATATATATATAATTACATCATTAATATACGTAGCACTAAAATCATAGCATAATGTTTTTTCATGTATTCATTTGTTATTTGTGTCAGCTTAAATTTCTAACTTGTTTTTTTTTTTTTTTTTTTTTTTAACTAAAACCCCCTTTGTAATCAAATAAACATTCCTAAGTCATTGTAAATAGGTATTTTATCCTAAAATACCAATTTTAGCTGACATTTCATTTATACCACGAAACAATCATAATAATAATTGACCAGCACACGTTACCCTGGACCCAACAATACATCATATAAATTTTATACATATATTCTCCCTTTCAGCTCTGTTAAGGTCAGCATCGTTAGGGACACCTACTTCAATAAGTGTTGCTGCTTTCTTCATCTTGTTCCATAGCACTATACCAGGCTTAACAGCTCCGTTTTCTAAGTAAGTAGCTGTAGGAATTTCGTAGTCATAATGGATGGGGTATGACTTATTTCCAACTGTTCTTTCCGGTAAACATGTTTCCAGAACTTGCAGCTGCATTCGATATTCAACGTTATGCAGATCGCCCAGTGGAGATATTTGCACACTCCCTTGTGTCGCATTGTATATTAACCGTCCCCCAATAAAACGTTACAACTGGATTACAGGTGGCTCACACTTTCTAGTTCTGTGTGACAGAACCTATACTTGTTATTACTGAGACCAACCATCTTTTTAAAAGCGTTGGTCATCGAGCTTTGATTTTGGGTAGCCATTATCATTCTAGTCGGAGAATGTATGTCATTTGAATCCACAAGCAAAACATTTTTTTTGTTTGTAGTCTTAACAGAAATGTATAACTCTCACAGCCGTAACACTGATATTCATTTCAAAATATTTTTTTTTCTGTTACCTTGTATCTAGTTCTTTATCGCGTGAATATTTGCTATATCACATCCCTCGATTTTTGCGTTGTCTACTCGCAAGTTTAGAATTCTTTTGCATTCTTCTGTTAAATTTTGAAGATTAATCCTTTGATCCCGCTTCATCTTTTTTAAGAACCGGGCCCTCATTTTTTTCTGATGCGCAGGTTAAGCCTTGTATGGATATCAGGCATTTAAACATGTCGGATATTATTTCGTTTAACAGGAAATTTTCACAATATCTATTCACTGAGCTGGAAGGCGAATCTTTTCTCGTTAGGTTTAGACATGGCTATCGAATATTAAATAGTGAGATTAGTTTCTCGAATATCTTCGTTAATATTTGTATTGTTGCTTGGAACGTTATTTCACCGGAGTGCCTTGCCAGGATAAAGTTTGCATATTTTTCATGCTCTACCGGGCCGAATTTTACTAATAAAAATTTTATTTTATTTTATTTTCGTCGGCTCAGTTTTATAGTCTTTTTTTTTTTTTTTTTTTTTTTAAATTTCTTGGTACCTGCGAAAATCTGCTTCTAATGTGACTTCTGGTTTGTAAATAAAATTGCTAACTGAATTTATTATTGATTCTTGCGAAACAACTGTTCTAGCAATTCCTCGAATTTTTTTTTCCGTCGTTCGATGTTTTCCTAAAATCTTTTCCCCATTGTTTGATATTTTCTTGAAGATTTCTCAAATCTTGCAGACGTTGTTTCTCTAAACTTTCTGCTTCGTCCTCGCATAATTTATCTTGTTTTTAGAGATTCCGTCCGAACAGATTCTGAAGTTCTTCGTTGTTTTTTTTTTCTCGTTTAAATTATTGAAGGACGCTTCAGATTTGTTGTTAGTGCGTAATAAATTCAGATCCTTTCGTCGCCAATCTGTTGGTAGTTCGTTATTAATTCGATTCCTCTTCGCAAACCAAAAAAAAAAAAAAAAAAAGAAAAAGAAAAAGAAAAGAAAAGAACGACAAGGCAGAGGAAATGTAGATAACTACTTTATTAAGTAGAAGAATAAAAACAGGACGTAAATACAAATAGTCAGTCTTAGGAACAAGTTCATGTTAATGAAATGCGCACTCTCCTGCGTGCTACCCGCACCTTGTTTTATTTCTCCGGCTGACCGGAAGTCGTCTGTTACCAGCCACTTGACAACTAGTATCCAGAGCACATCAATTCTTTTCTTTATCATTATAGTCAAAATAATATTATTTTAATTAGTACGATGATGTTATTATTTGAGTTATTCTTATAAAATTAGGTTATTGTCTCAATAAGTATTAGCACATTATTTTATTATTTTCATTAATTTTATGACAATTTTTTTTATTGTATTTGTTCGATGATATGCTATTAATTTTATTAGTTTTATGATGTATGTATTAAATAGGACAGAGCGTGTGTTAGTGGGGTAGGTTATCTCAATATTCCGTGAGAATCTTTCACAAGCACCAAGTGAAAGATTGTTTCAGCAATCTGCCCCAACATGTTATTTACTTTGTGTGTCACGCTTACATCCGAGTGACTGTCGTTTAATTGTTATGGACTTTTTTTTTTACACAGGCATCACCACATTATCAAGGCCAAGAGGCCACTCAAGGATAAGGGTTAAAGAGGGTACAGTAGAAATTCGACAATATAGTTATAAATTCGGTAAATTTGTTAACTTATATAGAACGGCTCATCAAGAACTTGTTTACGTTAGACTTGAAGACAACCATATTGTAGTCAGCTGGAAAGCAGGAAAACGGAAGACAATTCCACAGGCGTGCAGTTCTAAGAAAGAAGCTTTGCTCATGGAATCTAATGTTTATGTTTAGGCACAGATAAAGAGTGGGGGAAATTATTGATAGTGTTTACAGCTAGACGAGTGTTTCTTGTGAAAGTTTGGCGAGGGGGGACCATAGATTGAAGCTCAGTCGAACACTTTCCATGAAAATAACGATACATCAGAGACAAACTCGCAACATCTCTTCTGTGAGATAAAGGTTTAAGGGAAGAGAAAAGGACATCTACGAGGCTACGAAGTCTATTTTGAACGCTATCAAGGCAGGGCAAGTCCTTTCTAGCAGCTCCTGTCCAGATGTGGCAACAGTATTCCATCCTTGGACGTACCTGGCTCTTATATAGATAGAGAATTGCATCAGCAGTGAGATATCTACTGAATCGATAGAAAGATCCCACCTTCACTTCCATTTCTTGTAATAAATAATTCTACCAAGAATTCTTCATAAGTTTCAATTATAGCTGACTAGCTTGGATGCCTTGGTGCCGGGCTTTGCCCAGGTGTTTGGAGGTGTGTGTTGAGCAAAAAAAAAAAAAAAAAAAAAGTAGGCAAGTAAGCTCGAACCCGTACTGCGAAGGAGGAAAAAAACGTGAAAAACAAAGCAAAACAAAACAAAAACGTGACGTCTTTGCTGTTGCACCCATCGCCAAATCGGAAGTGACGAATGTTTAAGTTAAGGCTAGTCAATCGAAAAGAGGAGATGGCTTTCGAAAATATCGGTGAAAAAAGCGACCCCTCCCTGTAGAAACGTGCCCAGTAAAGGGTGAAGGAATTAATGTTTTAACCAATTTTTTGATATTTGTCGTCCGAAGGGTGGAGGTTCAAAATGATACCGATCTCGTTAAAATTCAAATACATACATACATACATACATACATTTAAACAGACAGGTGAGATTTATATTATAGAAGATGGCCCTTAAGTCATCTATTTTTTTTTTTTTATAAATAATTTTATCAAGAATTCTTCATAAGTTTTGTATTTCGGTTTCGATTATAGCTGAAGGAATTCAAGTTATATATGGGCGACAACTTGGAAAGGCTAGGAGCTCTTTGTACCGCACTGAGTCGTAGAAATTTCCAGGTTGATATATGGGAGCGTGTTTAACTTACATCCACGAATCAAGACGGAAAGCAACAGGAAACTACCGTCTTTCCAGAGATTATAATGGCTTTATAATTTGGAGAGTCGTGGTTGCCGACGCTATAACAAAAAATAGCGGAGTCGCTGCTGCTGCTGCTGTTGAGGCTTTAAAGACCCGAGAAATAAACAACTGTAACAGCGACAAATTCCGGTCTACACCGGGTTCTTCCGGTTGACCGGCACACGCTGTAAACAAATGAATAAGTAACAAGAGTTGCTTTGTTTTAGGCTACAGTTCTATTCCCAATAGAGGGACATATTTACTTTCAGAAAAAAAAGGTGGTATTAAATATTTATTTATTTTTGTGGTACGTTTTTCTTTTATTTACAAAACTTTTAACAAATTAGGGTAATATGATAAATAATTAGCTGTAAGACATAGAATTCGTTTAATTCATTGAATGGCATATTGTTATTGTTATTGTTATTATTATTATTATTATTATTGTTATTATTATTATTATTATTATTATTATTGACTCACAAGGATCTTTTACATACTCAGGTTGTTATATATGACACCAAAAAGGGTTTTGTTATACTATAGGGCCCTAAAAAGGGGTCTGTTGTGTAATGTGTATATGAATATGTTCTATAATGACGTACATGTTGAATAGTTGGTTTTATATTTTATCTGTATATTCATGTACGTGTAAATGCGTGTATGTATATACGTCGTATCATTTAGTTGATTGTCTAGTGTGTATATTTTAACATTTATGCAACAGTTCTAACTGGAAACGATTGACGTGGACGTATTGAAACAGTTGTAGACAAACAGTTCTTTTTAACAAATGTAAACAACACAACACATACCTGAATTATTTACAAACATTTATTTTCATGATTTCAGCCGACATCTTTAAAGATTACAACATCTTTACATCTTGGCTGCCCGAGATGACGCCGCTCATGGAGAGAACCACTCTTCTCTTGAGTCGTCCGTTCTTTCCGCTGTCCAGCTAACGACTGACTAGAATCTCCCCAAATCTACATCTCATCACGTGTCTCATTACATGTCTCATTACGTGCCTCAGACCAACAGCTGATGTAACCTCAATCTAGTTATTTGTTTATGCAAATCAAAAATCATGTTTACATCTATTTTCTATTTTCACATTCTTTTTGCGATATTATTATTTATATGTCAATCATTTTTCCCAATTTAATTGTTTATTTTTCTCATCATAATAATTGATCCAGCGACCCGCCGTCGCTCGAATCAATTACTACTACTACTACTACTACTACTACTACTACTACTACTACTACTACTACTACTACTGTTTTGACCCTTGGCCCTACTTACAACAGTTAACACAGATACTACGCTATGATCACAGCACGAAGGGTCACAACATTACAAGGTCATCAATGATCTCATTTGCAAATAAATTTGCATTATCGCAACAACTGCATGTCATTGATTTCTCGTTGGCAGCGGCCATTGGTCTTCACTGGAATTTGAGTGGCAATAAGCCTATAATTATTTTATGAGATATTATTTTAACTTGTGTTATGAGATTTTATGGAATAAATAATTGAAGATTCTCGAATTGAAAACAATACACACTGAAGAAGGCCAGAGGGTACATCGACCGAAATGTTATGAAAGTAACCAAAATATGAATTGACGGAATGGCTTTCTCAGGCCCACTTCCATGATGACTATCGATCTTAATTTCAGGTTAGTTCATATAATAATTTATGACACCCATGCAATGCATCCATCTGTAAACCTATAAACGTCCATTTTGGGTTTTCAATGTTGTAACATTATTGGGTTGTTGTGTTTTTAGCGATAGGGGAAATTGTTATCTACAGTTAACCTTTTTGGATAACATAACGTTTGCGGATGGTTTTTCAATTAGTCAACAATTATTTTATTTCCGACAATCGCCCGTATTTTGCTTCGTTCTGCCATCAACCGTATTTAGTTGTCTTTCCAAGCAAGTGCATGTTTGTGTCGAATGCTTTTATTCTTGCCGTGTGATATTTCCGGTACAATCGGACTGAATATACAATAATTGTGACAGCAATTACATTAATTTTCAACCTCACTCTGATACTTTCAAGGTCGTACATAATGGACTGACTGATAAGCTGGGTGTGCCAAGTTCGAATCCTACTCGTTCCACAAAAATAGTTTCACTTAGCGATGTTTGCAAGATCCACGTGGTTATTCCCCTAAGTAACCGATATATTTCTAAAAATAATTCTAATTAGAAAGACACCAGGGAAACGAATGTCAACAGTAATCATCTTATTTATACGAAATAAATTATGATCAACAACATCAAATACAATACGATACAAACACGAGATAAAAGAAACAAGGGGGAGCGTCCAAATGGGCATATTTTGCTATAAAAAACAACAAAAAACACCCCTCCCACCACCACCACCACCACCACCACCACCAACAACAACAACAACAAAAACTTTCACTTAAATTATAAACAAAAACAATGTATACTTACAAAAAGTGTCACCTTTAAAGAGCCATGATTTTATTTATACGCACATTTTTAATAAAAAGAAACATTTTTGTTTTGCAAAATTTGTAGATTTATAAAAATACTTCTGTCATTATTATTATTATTATTATTATTATTATTATTATTATTATTATTATTATTATTATTATTATTATTGGCTCACATGGAGCTTTCACACAAGTCAACAAACGATCTGATTGGAAACCTGTGGTATTCTCTGGAAGCTGAGTGACAACAAGTCTCCCCAGACGTCCAGCTCTCTCCACCTCCTTCGATAGCATTTGCAAATGAATTTGCATCACATCATCGCAACAGCCGCTTACCATTGATTTCTCGCTGGTAGTGGCCATTGGTTTATACTGGAATTTGAGTGGCACTCAGCCTCCCCAAGGTCCCAGTTCTCTTTGCGCTTGTCCAGCCGAGGTCTGGTTGGCGCTCGCTCCTCGGTCTTTCAGTCCTTATTGACTCTTCTCGGCCCTTTGGTATCATTTTTGTTTGTTGGGGGGGGGGGGTAATCGTTGATAAAACAATGGGGGGATGCATGATCGGGGTGTAGAACTTGTAAATATGCAGTTTCGGCGTTCTTCATTCCCTGTAACGCTTATTCGTTATATTGTCTTGTATTATTCTCCGCATTCAAGGGGTTTCCTTAATATTTCAGTCGTTTTCATTATCGTTAGTCGTTGTACTTTTGCAGTTATTTCTCTGATTCCAATTTCTGAAATTCTTTTTTTCGAAGTTTTTCGAAATTGTTCCTAGTGCTCCTACTATTATCGGTACTATTTGGACTTTTCCATAGTAGTGTGAAACTTTGGATGTTTTTAGATTTTTTTTTTTTGAACATCAGGTCAATTCCTTTGATATTCAAGCCGTATAAACATTATCGCCGTTCCTAGCAGGCAAGCCTTTTGCAAAATTGGAAAAGAAATTGTCTTACCAATCTGATTAATCCACTTAACATTCATTGAATTTTGTGTGGCAATAAGCCTCCCCCAACTCTCCAGTCCGCTTCACACTTATACAGTGAAATTCCGGTTAGTGCTTTCTCTCGTTGGTCTTTCCATCCTCCTTGACCCTTCACTGCTATTCTGCGTGGTGCTAGTTTATACCGGCACTACAATTTTTTGAGGGGGGGGGCATGAGTAGCTTACAATTATCCGCTTTCCATTTTCTTGGATACATTATTATTATTTATTCACTAGGAGTAGCCACACAGTCCGTCAGCAAAGATTTCTCTTTGAGAACATATTGTGGTGTTATCTGGAGCTTGAGTGAAAAACAAGTCTCAACAGATTTCCAGTACTCTCAACCTCTTTCGATAACATTTGCAGATAAATTTGTCTTATCGCTACAGCCGCTTTCCATTGATTTCTCGTTGGCATCGACCATTGGTCTTCGCTGGAATTTGGATGTCAATATGCATCCCTAAGTTCCCAGTCCTCTTTGCACTTATCCAGCGGAGGTCTGGCCGGTGCTTTTTCTCATCAGTCTTTCCATCCTCCTTGGCCCTCCTAACTTGTTTGGTGTGGTTGCACACACACACACACACACACACACACACACACACACACACACACACACGTTTCAGTTTTCATGATTCCATGTGATGTTCCTGAGTGTTTTGCATCTGTAGCCCTTTTTGTATATCCAGTTTGTGTCTGTAATTCGTGTGTATAAGTCTCCACATTCAAGGGCTTTCCTTAATATTTCTGCAGTTTTCATTATTGTTATCCGTTGTATCTTCTTAGCCATCCCTCTGATTCCAATGTCTTCCATTTTTTTTTTCAAAGTTTTTCGGTATTGTTTCTAGCACATTTGTAGTGTTATCTGTACTTTCTTCATCTTCCAGATCACTTTGAGCTCTCTGGCCAACCCGTGTATTTACTCCACTTCTCCGTCTCCTTGATCTTCACTTCGTGGTCTGTATATTAAGTTTCATGCCTGTAGACCAAAAACTGACAGAGGAGTTTGGTAGGCAATTTTTTAAAAACAAATACGCATACAGAAATATACATATAGAAAAAGGTTTGTGTTTACTATAACCTTTTTACGCAAATATTATGCAATTATAAATCATGTAGGATATCTGTATGAATATGATTACACGTAATATAAAAACCAAAAAAACAAAAAAAAAAACAAAAAAACAAAACAAAAAACTAATAGGGAGTAAATTAAAATGAATGTTTAAATTAAGATGCAAATTAGTTAGATTTTTTGCAGATGAATGCAAATCCACGACGCATATATAAGAAAGTTGTATTTTCTTTTTAAATAAATGGAAAAAAGGGCTTTTAATATGAATATTAATACCCCCCAATATATAGGAGTATAGATTACTATATATTGAGTCCAATATAATATAATAATAAATACGAAATTCGCATAAATCGAAATATAATATTTAAGCGTATTTTACGACCTGCTAGTGTATATATATATATATATATATATATATATATATATATATATAAATATATATATATATATATATATATATATATATATATATAGGTCATATCATATGCTACTGGTACCAAGTAACCCAGTACTACCCGCCCCATGGTCGGGTCACCGGCGACTAAACTGGTCCCCCCACCAAACTTGTTTGGTGAGGAGGGCGGCTAGTCTCCCTGAAGGATTAAAAACAAGACCTTTCAAAGGGCGAATGAACCCTTTTTCGGAGTCAACGGCCAACTAGCACCGTGTATTTTTGTGTGTATGCATATATGTATTGGGGTGGAGAGGGCTCCCGCAAGCCGTGGTGAAGGCAACCTTTCATGGAGAAGCAAATCTCTGATTTAAAAAACCATAAAGCGGGAGACCAGTACCCGCATTAAGCTGGTCTGCAGTTTAATTTGTTGTTGGCTATCTTGCTTTTGCTTGTTGCTGGATCTCAACATTTTGAACCGAGAGAGAGACTTAGCTGTCGTACAAAGCTAAGACCCTGTAGCATAATCTTTGTATAGATACTTCCTCAGGCATTTGGGCTCATGGACTTTAAGTGTCCGAGGCGTCTGGCAAGATGTTGCAACCATCATATATATATATATATATATATATATATATATATATATATATATATATATATATATATATATATATATATTGTCCGGTCGTAAAATACGCTTGAATATTATATTTAAATTTATGCAGATTTCGTATTTATCAATATACGTCCAGTTCTCTATTGGTCGGGTTAGGGTTAGGGTTAGGGTTAGGGTTATATACGTCCAGTTCTCTATTGGTCATTATTAGATCTGTAACAACAGAATATTCTTTTCATTCTTTTGACTCTCGGGTATATATCCAACACAGTAAGACACAGTAAGAACCACATCAGTCTGTATAAAACATATAAGATATTAACGGATATATACTCAAGAGTCAAAACAATGAAAAGAAGATGCTGTTGTCACAGCCCTAATTATTACGCTGTACTCAATTTATAGTAGTGATTTTCAAAGTTTAAAAAAAAAATGACTTGACTACCATCAGCTAGAATTGAAACCGAAACATTTTACTTTTCGGTCATATTTACTACCATATGGCCTAAGGACAAATTGGTATAAAAACTTTTCAAAATCATGCAGTTTAACGTATAAATGTATATTTGCGCATACGTAAAGGAGCACTTTAATTCGACTTACGCCTGGCAAGTTACATTTTTTAAATTCTGACTGCTTAGCAGCTATTTTTACCAACTAAACAACAAATGGAATTTGTTATACAGATCTGAATTCCCTAAATATGAAGTTTCAAGTCTGTAGAGCAAATATTGAGAGAGGACTTTTATAGAGACCAGACAAACAGACAATGTCATTTATATATATATTTTTTTCATTCGAAATACCACGTTAATAAAGATAGATACAACAGGATCTACTCATTATCAGAAAGCTTTTCTTTTATTGGTCACAACATTGGGTACAATTGTTTCAATCCCAAGTATTGGCATATAAAGATATAACTGTTCATAAAATTATAATTTGCACAAACTTGGACTTCATCAGCGCGATAGAAAAAATGATAAAAAAAAACAAAACAAAACAAAACAAAAAGCAAGCAAATAAAAAAAAAAATGAATGCCGACTGTATTAACTGGAAAAATTCCATTCGTGGGCCGAAAAACTTTTGAAATATTTATTTAGGAATTTTAAGGGACATAATATGGTCACAACTATCCATTTGAAATTCAAATATTTCAGATTTGCATTAAATTTTATCATTATTCATTCGACAAAAATTAAGCAGGATTTCCTAAATTAAAAAAAAAAATTTTTTTTAAAACTTTCAAGCTCAAGTTTTAAGTTAAAGATATTTTTCTACCGGCAAAAGATAATGGATTTTGATCATATTTGAAATAAGAATTCTAGAAATATAACTGTGATATGGAAATATTGTATAAGAGTGGTGCAAAATTGTTGATATATATATATGTATATATATATATCTTAGAGTCTAAACAAATGATTTTTCCGTACATCATTTTATGATTTGCTTTTTTTAATATAATTTTATTTACCGTATGTGGACAATAATATTTGTATGAATAAACAAGCTTTGTTCACTAACCGAGTACTCTTTGATAAATACTGGAGTTTCAGTGGATTTACATCTAGAAATTTATACATATATAAGCATTATATATATGTGTGGGTGTGTGTGTATCTCTCTCTCTCTCTCCTCTCTCTCTCTCTCTCTCTCTCTCTATATATATATATATATATATATATATATATATATATGCATAGATAAATAGATAGATCTATCAACAGAATAATATTGACTGCTACTAAACAGTGCTCCATCTGTTTATTTACGAGAAACTTTGTATTATGCTAAAAGTAGCAGGCAATAGTGCTCAATCCGAGAATAGGACGAGCTCATATAGTAATTCACAGACAGACTGACACACTGTATCAAAGCCTTTTTAGTGCAGTTAGTCTAGCACTCATTCGCAGCCGGGGATCTAACCTACAAACATCTAGTTGATAGTGGGCATTCTAATCACTAGACAACTGGACAAGCGCCGTACATATATATATTTATATATGTACACAATAGATATTACGTATATCGGTACATGTACAGACTATATGTCAATCTAAAAACTACGCAGACAAAATATATAACACAAGCTTATATATATATATATATATATATATATATATATATATATATATATATATATATGTATATATATATAAATATGACTTAGTTTTATTGTATATATATTCATATATATTATATATATCATTATATTTATAATATATATATATATGTATATATATATATATATATATATATATATATATATATATATAGATTATTTAATAATTATTATAATAAATAATTATGTCAGCCCCTTTAAGAAACTCGTTTCTTATCGTTGCGCACTTTAAGTTGAATTAAATGTCGGCCAATTTAGCTCTAATGCGCAGATCATCATACAATGATTAGAACACTCTGACAGACGTTAAAAAGCATTTACAAAATGTTTAAATTCTAGAGCATTTCTCGCAGCTAACGGTAGCCGAAGGGATTAAGTTCTTGCTTCTGTCTCCGGATTCGAATCTATCGACTGATGTTAACCGTGACACCTTGCACTGATGATTCCCGAAAGGATGAAACACTAGTGTCTGAAGGTATTTAATAATTATTATAGTAAATAATTATATATATATATATATATATATATATATATATATATATATATATATATATATATATATATATAGATCACCTAAATTTGAACCAAACCATATTATCAAAGATTATAGCTTTAGCAAAGAAAAATGTAAACTCGTTAGGCCAATGCATTTCGAAGCTAGATGCTTCTCATCAATATATATATATATATATATATATATATATACATATACACGCAAATATATATATATATATATATATATATATATATATATATATATATATATATAGAGAGAGAGAGAGAGAGAGAGAGAAAGAGATAGATAGATAGAAAGATACCAAAATATGCGCACAAACAGATACACATACGCCCCTTCACACATATTTTACAAAATACGCAGAAATATATGTTATAGATACACAAAATAGAAGGACATATACATAAACATATTATGCGCTCCTCATATATATATATATATATATATATATATATATATATATATATATATATATATATATATATATATATATTACAATAGAAATATGCGAGCATGAAAAGTAATATGGTTAAGTTTAAGCATGGAAAAGTGAAGGACTAGTTGTTTATACTGGAAAAGAAAAGGACAAGATATTTTAGTAAAAAATATAATAAATTCATCACTTAAAATATTGTAGCATTAAGAATTGGTTATACAATGTTATAAATTGAATTAAAAAAAATTCTTTATTTTAAGTTATAAATTTTATGCTGGTCCATGTGTAAAATCTGTGATAATCCTTATAACATGTAAAGAATATAAATCAAATGTGACGAAAAAACATTATCCAGTATTTAATCATAGTAAAGAAAATTTGTCATGTAGGTCCCAAAATTTAGTCTACCTGTTGTCCTGTAAAAACTGTAATTTACAATACGTAGGAGAAACTGTAATGCCTCTAAATAAACGTATGAATTTGCATAGAACTAGTACTAGGGGGTGTATTTATGTTGTTAAACATTTTAAAGAAACCTGTAGTCAGTCGTTTCTGTACAAATTATTGAAAAATTTTAAAGTAATAATGCAGATAGTGATATCCTAAAGCTGCGTCAGGATAAGGAAGACGAAATAATTAAAAAAAAAAATGCGAGTAATTTACTCATATGGTTTGAATATTAAAGTTTAAAAAAACCTACAAGATTTTGGAAATGTAGGTCGCTTATATCCAGCTTTGCCTCGCTACGGTATTAGAGTTAGAACTTATGCTAATAGAAATAATAGAGAATCTGCTATTTCATGCGAAGACTTCTTTAGTAAAACTAAAGATATTCTAATTACCAAAATTTCTGAGTCTTTCAATCATATTAGAAAACTACTTCATCAAACAAACAAACAAAAAAAAAAGTTTGGAAGGAAATAACATCGAAAATATTACAACCGGTTACGATATATAGGAAAGACTATTTCATTCAATGGTACGAATATATTCTGGATATAATCGACACTGAATTATATAAGCCACCCGTGGAAGGTATAAAAAATAAACCTAGAAATGTCTGTGTAGTTTTGTATAAAAATAAATGTTTTAATGATATAAATTTACCTAAAATATTAAATAATCACAAAATTATACAATTACTACCAAATGAGCTACAGACAAAAGATCAAAATCCAATTGTGACGTAGAAACTAAGGCCAACGATACGTAATAAGGTTTTCAATTATAAAAAAACGGTAGAACATATAAATATAAATGATAATATTATAAATATTCCAGAATGTGAATGTAATTCCTCTCCTTTCTGCAATAATGAGATAAAACATGTAATTACAGGTAATCTAAACATAATAAATAATTCTAAATTAAGAAAACTCCTTAGATTATAGAGAGCCCAAATACATAAAATTACACTAAATGCGTTAAAGAAGTAACTAAAGCACTTGAAGATTTTATTATGTCTATGGTAAATAAATATAAATTAGTACACTCTATGTTTTATGCATGGAAAAATAATATTCTTGAATGCTTAGATGAAAAGGTTGAACGTATAAAACAATTAAAGCACCCTAAAAAATAATTCTCTTCTTAAAACTATTAGAAATACTTAAAGAACTTAAAATACTTCAAGATAAGTTTGTAATAGTTCCTATTGATAAAGCGGCAAACAATATAGCTTTTATATGTAAAAAATATTGTATACAACGTTTATTGTTAGAAGTAGGAATTATAGGTAATGTTTCAGATACCTATAAAGTAAGTAATATTAATTTAGATAATATTATCCTGAATAATAGTATTATTAGTGGAAAAGTAGGATTAAAGTTAGAAGAAAAAAACAAAACATTTCCATGTATGTATTGGATACCTAAAATGCACAAAAATCCAGTTAGCGCTAGTTTTATTGTAGCTTCAAAAATGTGCATTACAAAGCTTTAATATATATATATATATATATATATATATATATATATATATATATATATATAGATATATATATACAATATATATATATATATATATATATATATATATATATATATATATATATATAGTAAGTTATAAAATGTCTAAAGTATAAAATGTTTTATAACTTACAAACTAGCTCTACCTACGTATTGAGCACTTTTGAAATAAACACTTAAAGTTTACGCATAAATCTATACTTTCGTATATTAATTTTATGTGAGTAAATTAAGTAGTTATATATATATATATATATATATATATATATATATATATATATGAACGTGCATTACTAAACCTTTAAGTAAATCTATATCTCAAGTATTTAAATTAATTATAAATCAAATAAATAATTTCCACCAGAAAAGAAAATTCTATAATAATATCAATCTATTTTCGTTGGTAAATAATTCACAAACCGTAAAACACTGGATAACATAAATTCCAAAATAAAAGCAAAATCTATAGCGACTTATGATTTTAGTACGCTATATACTAAAATCCCACACGAAAAACTATACTATAATATTATAAATAATAATAATAATAATAATAATAATAATAATAATAATAATAATAATAATAATAATAAAGAATTAAACAATACTGTAGATCTAGCTTTTGAAGGTGGTAAAGGTTAATATATAGACTTTTCAAACTCTAAAGCTTTGTGGTGCAAAAATAAAAACAGCAAAACTAGTGTTTCTAAAGGTATTTTAAAAATACTTATAAGTCATCTTATTAAAGAATATCATTTTCAAATAAGAAATAAAATATTACTCCAAACTATAGGTATCCCAATAGGATAAGATCCTGCACCATTTTGGGCAAATCTCTATTTACAAAGACTAGAGTATATATGTAGGTCATCACTCACAAATAAAAAATTATATATCTAAAACGCATTATTTTCATGGTTGTAAGAGATTTATAGATGGCCTTATATGTATAAACGATAATGATGAATTTGAAAAAATACACATGTTATATAGCCGATGGAGTTAGAATTTAACTGTGAACATAGAGGAAAACAGGCTGGATTTCTGGATTTAGATATAAAAATTGAGGATGGGATTTTCTTTATAAAATATTTGATAAAAAGAAACTCTTTCCCCTTTCAAATAGTTCGTATGTCGCATAAAGATAGGGCCTGTTTTTATGTTTTATGGAACCATTATGTCAGTGTTTTTGAGAATAGCTCGCGTTACCTTAAAATTAAAAGATTTTATATTTCTGGTTTCTAGCTTAGTAATAAGGATGATAAAACAAGGTGGGGATAAAACTAAAATATTTAAAAAAATTAAATAAAGCATTTGTTTGTTATCCGGATGCTTTTGAATCGTATAAAATTTACCAGAATATATTGATAAACGAAATCCTAAACTACATTAGTAATGTATAAAATAATAATAACAAAAATTTGTGTGTGTGTATATATATATATATATATATATATATATATATATATATATATATATATATATATATATATATATATATATAGAGAGAGAGAGAGAGAGAGAGAGAGAGAGAGAGGAATTAGACCGGAAGTGTAGAAGCGCAAAGTTTAATTTAACGTATTAATACTTTAAAGCAACATCGTTCATATTACTGTAGATATATAATAAGCTCAATAGGTATATTTATTCTAGAGCTATATTAAAATTGAGGATAAAGATTAATTATTATAAATTTTGAATTGGTTTCAAAAGGAGATTTTGTTTTGTTTCTCCTTTTGAAACTGATTCATAATTTACAATTATTAATCTTTACCCCTCCTCTCTCTCTCTCTCTCTCTTTCTCTCTCTCTCTACATATATATATGTATGTATGTATGTATGTATCTATCTATCTATCTATCTCTCTCTCTCTCTATATATATATATATATGTATAGAATTAGTAATGTATACAATATATTATATCAAAAAAGTTATATATATATATATATATATATATATATATATATATATATACCTTTTAAATATTTTTAATTTTAAGTAAATAAGAATGTAAATATATAAAGTACTAATCATATTGGTGGGTGATAAGTAGTCAAATGGATTAATCCTAATCGTGTAAATACAACACTCGTAAATTAAAAAATATATCCATTTTGAATTTGGAAACAATAACAAATCTCACAGGTAAGGAAGATATTTTTTATAACATGAATAGGCTAGCCAAATTAATCTGGAGCAGGAAACTAGATCAAATATTCTGAACATTTCTTTTTTCTTGTGATTAAGGAATGTGGTGTTTGATCAAAACTGCTGGGGAGCCATGATTTAATATAGTTTTGTTTTTAAATCCCCGAAACAGTGTTTCATGGTAAACAACTGATGATCCCTTAAATTAACGTTAGAACTATTGTGAATTCGAGAAAGCAAGCCGATGCATTGTTTGGAGGTGATTAAATGACCTAATGACTAAATAGTTGTCCAATGAACGATAAAAATTATAAAAATTAAATAAGTTTTTTTTATATAGTTTTAAAGTTTAGAAAACTTCTAAGACTATATATATACATATATATATATACACATATATATATATATATATATATATATATATATTAATGTTATGTAGTAATATATAATGTAATGTAGTAATGTTATCGTAGTAATGTTATTTTATTTTGTAAATTATCTATTCCGATATATATATATATATATATATATATATATATATATATATATATATATATAAAATTATTTACTATAATAATTATTCAATACCTACAGACACTAGTGTTTCAACTTTTTGGAAATCATCAGGGCAGGGTGTCACAATTAACGCCAGTCGAGAGACTCGAACCCCAGCAACAGAAATCATGTCTGGCTTCATTAACAAGGACCCAAACCATTCGACTACCGTCAACCGCGACTAATAAAGTTATAATTAAACATTTATTCTTATTAAATGCTTTTAATGTCAGTCAGAGTGATCTAATCGGTATATGACGATCTACGCATATGAGCTAAGTTGACCGACTTTATTACAACGGAAAGTGCTGAAAGATAAGAAACAAGGTGTCTTAAAGGCACTGACATTATTATTTATTATAATAATTGTTAAATATCTACAGACACTACTGTTCATTCATATATATATATATATATATATATAATAGTAATTGATATATATAATAGTAATTAGAAAACCAAATAAAGATGTACCCTGACTAACACCTCCACGGACTGCTATCCACGAAAGATTTTATATTGGGATAGATAATTTACAAAATGAAAATTAATTTTTCAAAATAAAATCACTAAATAACATTACATATTCCTCTCTATCTCTCTCTCTCTCTCTCTCTCTCTCTCTGGACACACGGTTAGGGTTATTACATATTATTATGAAAATCTCCAGTATTAAATAATTATGATACACTGTGAAACTTACTTTATGTATAAAAACCAAAGAGGAAAGATATAACATATAAGAAATATTTGGAATCAAGTCTCCCCCTTGCTGTTATTTCAGATCATTTGAAACAACAGCAGCAAGTTTTAGTCTCCTCTCCATCAAGGCCAGAGGTTTTGGGGAAATATCAGATATTTTGTAATTCATATGCAAAACTAGAAAAACAAATGACTGTGATTGAAACATTTTATGGATGCAAAAAAGTGCCAAACATAGGTTATAGATGAGAGATGGTCCCCTTAATATGCGATCTAAAGGGCATATGTGACATAACCCACTACACAATTCAGGTCATTAACTTACCGACGAGCCTTCATTTGTTAAATTCTGATCAGTAGTCGCTGAGATTTGGAACTTATAATATCGGCAAAAAATGTTGTTTATATACAATTAAAATTAAACAACACATATAAGTACATATACAAAATAATCATACATACATACATACATACATACATACAGATAACTACTATAATATATATATATATATATATATATATATATATATATATATTCCAATCTATTTTTACTCATATACGTATAAAAAGCATGCACATATATATGTAAACATGTTAAAAATATACACAAATATATCAAAATATATTTTACACACACATACAAACATACACACACACACACATATATATATGCATATATATGTATATATATAAAAAGGCTTCCTTCAGTCTTGACAGACTATGGATACCCACTGTAAGGGTGCCAGCGCGTGAAATTTATGTGGCAAGAGTTGCGCAATCTCCAACCACGCATCTTCTGAGTCAACATTGAGGCAAGTTGAGGTACAAGATAACTGGAAACAATGCCGAGATAAGCGGAGAGCACATACAACGCCTAGAATTCCCAAATGGTCACCCATCTGGTATTAGCAAGGCTCAACGTTGCTTAACTTCGGTGATCTGACGAGAACCGGTGTGTCAACGTGATTATGCCGTGTGTGTGTGTGTGTGTGTGTGTGTGTGTGTGTGTGTGTATATATATATATATATATATATATATATATATATATATATATATATATATATATATATATACATATATATATATATATGTACACGTGTAAAACCTCCTCATATATAATAGAAAAACATATATAATGAGAATACACACGGATAGGTTACACACATACACATACTGACATAGAAAAATGTATATTTCGCATGCACGCATATACAACCTATATACAGATAAATGTGAAACGCATCCATATAGAAAATACGCATTCATAAACGTTACACACGAACATATAGAAAATGAATCAACATTTACACAGGTACATACGCTAAATACATACACATATAGAATACTACTATACTAAGTTACGACAACACACATCAATATATATGTATGTATATATATATATATATATATATATATATATTCTGTGCATATATATGAATTATATATATGTTATAAATACACACATTAAAACGCATACATATTAAACATACGCCTATATATGCACTTATCCAAAATACGTACATACATAAAATATATACGCAAATACAAAATAGGATTATATATATATATATATACAGGGTGACCCCCCAAAAACGGGCCCCAACTCTAATTAGGCCCCATTTCTTAGTGTTTTGTCCGAATGAAATGAAACGTTGGTCATAACTAGTTTATTATATTCAAAACATCACATCAAAACATTAGGGTCTTTGCCCTTTTTTTCTACGTTCTACAACATATGTTCTAGATGGCCTCCATTTAGCTTTTGTATTTTTTGGGTCACCCTGTATACAAGTTAGAAAAGCATTTCATCCAAGGCATGAAAATTGTTAAACAAAATGTTTTTACTATAGGCTTAAAGGTACAAGATTTCATTTGAAATTTATTTATCTTCAAACTGCACTTTTATAAATTTTACAAAGTAAGGTATTAAAATTTAATTTAAATTGAATCAAAAAATTACCTAGGATTTATTTTATGTAATGTACATTCTGTTGCACTTTCAAAAAAAAAAACATGGAAAGTTTTGTATCTATCTCATTAATTGCTAGATGAAAAATAATGTTTTTAAAGTGCACCAAAATGTAAGTTACATAAAATAAATCCAAGGTAATTTTTTGATTCAATTTAAATTAAATTTTTATACCTTATTTTGTAAAATTTATAAAAGTGCACTTTGAAGATAAATAAATTTCAAATTGAATCTTGTACCATTTATTTTTAAAGCCTATACTAAAAACATTTTGTTTAACAATTTTCATGCCTTGGATGAAATGCTTTGCTAACTTGTATCTTATCTTTTTAAGATTACATTTTTAAACTCTCCTTCTCTCTATTTAAGTTTGTATTTCTCCTCCCACCACAACTCATTTTTGCAACCCCCTCTTTGTATTATTACAAGTCTGAATATTCTTTCTGTTTCAGTTTGTAGTTCATCTCACACCACAACACATTTTTTGAAACCTTCTCTTTATAATACAGGTCCTAATAATGAAAAAATCTGAAATTTTTTAATAAAAACTTTAAAAAAACTTTTTTAGATTAAATTTTTTAAAACTTCTTTCAGAATAGAAAATCTTTAAAATTTAATAAGGAAAATATTTCATATAGGTTTCATTAACAAATATTCAGTACATAACGAGAAAAATAGAGATGAAAATTTTAAAAGGATTGAATAACTGGTTATGGTCAATAGTAGTCCTCGCCAGCAAAAGTCTTTGATATTTGTTATTCTACTATTATTATTATTTAAAACATTTTGTGCCCTGCTCTTTCACGCGAGGACTAATATATATATATATATATATATATATATATATATATATATATATATATATATATATATATATATATGTATATATATGCATATGTATATATATGTGTGTGTGGGGGAGGATATGCATATGTGTGGATTTGTATCTGCAACATATAGATGTGCGTACTTTATATACAGAAATGCATAATATATATATATATAATTATATATATATATATATAAGTATATATTATATATATTTTTTATATATAATTATATATATACTTCCGTGATGTTTATATGTATAATTGTATGTATATGTATGTAAGTACATGTTTATATATATAATACGCAGATATTACGCAATCATACATTTATATTAATCATATATATATATATATATATATATATATATATATATATATATATATATATATATATCCAAAATACAAACACATATAGACATACACATTTGCATAAAACTCCGCATACATAAAAATATATAAAAATATGAACACAGTACACAAAACATACATATATATAATTACTAAAATATATTAAATACCCACTAATACATATGACACAGGAAGTTATATATATATATACATATATATATATTTTTATATATATATATATATATATATATATATATATTTATATATAATATAAAGCTGAATGTGTGTGTGTGTGTGTGTGTGTGTCTGGTCACGAATAGGCTCATGTATGGTTGACTATTTTAAAAAACTGATTACATATAATGATAGAAGCTGTATTGAGAGACAGGAATGGGTATGTTTGATCTAGCAGAACGGTGGTTCATTAAAATTGTGGGGTCTGCGTTCACGCCTGGTCCACAATGAATGGGAATAAAAAATTTAAAAATTAAAAAAAAAGTTTACAAGTTTTTTTTTTTTATAGAGATGTACATAAGTATACTTTGATAAGTATTTTTTTTTAACTTAAATAGGGATAGTATAATAAAATTGTGGTGTCTGCGTTCGCGCCTGGCCTCCATAGAATGGAAATAGGCACACACTTTAATAAAGACTTTTCATATCTATCTGCGTAAGTATACTTTGATAATTATGTTTCAGTTTGAAGAAATATGGTATAATAAAATTATGGGGTGTTCGTTCGCACCTGACCTCCATAGAATGGAAATATGTCACAAAGTTTAACAAGGTTTTTTAATATAGATCCACAGAATATTGTGATAAGTGTTTCAGTGTTAACAAGTATGGTAAAATAAATGATGGGCTTTATCTATTTTATTTTTCTTTCATCATATTTTGCTTTGATTTTGATACCCCCAAATTCAACCCAAATTTACAACCCTTCCTTCTTAAAACCTATCATACTTTCATAAATCAGAGTACATTTTCAGTAGGCTGTTTTTGAAACCAGTCAACGACAGGTACTTTTGCTAGTGTATATATATATATATATATATATATATATATATATATATGTCAAATATATATATATATATATATGTATATATATTTGACATATATATATATATATATATATATATGTCAAATCTGCTCATACAGACACACACACACACATATATGTATATATTACATGCATATATATAGAATATGGTCTGCTTATTATACAAACATCATTGGTTACATATGTGTATGCATGTTTAAGAGGAATCCTTATTCAAGGAGACCACTTCATTCGACCAAAACATTTGAATTAGGATTTCACTGAAACATGTATGCACATATGTAACCAATAATGTTTGTATAATAAACAGATTATATACTAGGTCTGTCCTTCATTGAGCATACTTTAATAATCACATGGGTTTCATTGGATTTACCTCTAAGAAACCAATCTATACAACCATTATACACACATACATACATACATATATATGCACACAAAATATGGACACAACACACACACACACACATATATATATATGCATATATTACACACGTTTACGTGCAAAGTCGCACACAAATATGTTACAGATATACATATAGAAAATAAGCACAATATATTTTACATTCATATATAAAATACGCGTACATATAGGCTACACATATCTCTATGCGTTAAATTAAACACCTACCGTGCATATTCTAGTTACGCAAATACATATTACACACGTACGTATACAAAATATGTGCACATTTCATAAAATAAACGTATATAAAAGATAGACAGGCATATATATTAGAGACATGAATATGAAATATGCGCAGATATTTCTTAAACGCGCAGATAAAAGTTCGCGGACATGGGCGCATACAAATGTAACATATACGCACATATGCATGTAAGAGATATATATATAAAATATGCAAATATATATGTTACACGCATACATGTGAAAAATATGCACACATAATATACAACATACACACACATATAAGTTGCATATACACAACTATGCTCACATTTATGATAGTTCCGTTAGCACTGGTATATTTTACACACATTCAAACAAAAACCCCCACACACATATATAATTTACTGTAGTAAGTAATAAATACATACAGACACTAGTGTTTCATCCTTTCGGGAATCATCAGTGCAGGGTGTCACAATTGCTTTTGGCAATTTAGTTTGTGTTTCTCAGCTAGAAATGATGGATGTCTTCACGTTAGAAAATAAAATGTAGCATTATGGGAAGTAAGCAAAACCTAAAATAAAATATAGCTTATATTATGATCTTTATTTTAATATTTTAGAAGGTAAAATACCGCATACTGAAGAAATAAAAAATAGAACACATTTGGTTTTATTTTAATTACTGAATTCAGATTTTTCTAAAGAAAATACATTCACACTTTACATTATATATATATATATATATATATATATATATATATATATATATATATATATATATATATATATATATATAACAGATAATTGTTGAGCTTTGAATTATCCAGAAAAGTCTCCTCTTTTGGAACTGAACTCTCTCTTTTCCTCTAACGCAGTATATATATATATATATATATATATATATATATATATATATATATATATATATATATATATATATATATATATATATGTATATAGCTTAATGCGTTAGATATATATTTCCTCTAACGTTCTCTATAGTTAGTTATATATTTCCTCTTACGCATTAATATATATATATATATATATATATATATATATATATATATATATAGCTTAATGCGTTAGAGGATATATATATATATATATATCAACACTTTATATATACATATATATATATATATATATATCAACACTTTATATATACATGCGCACATATATTTATGTTTTAACACTTTATATATATATAAATATATATACATCTATAATATATATAAATAAATCTATATATATATAAAAAAAAAAATGTATATATGTAAAAATAAAATATTTTTAACCTTTATATATCTAATTTTAAATAAATAAGAATGTAAATATACAAACTACTAACTATAGTGGGGGTGATAAGTAGTTAAATGGATTAATCCAAATCTTATAAATACAAGAATGATAAATTAAAAAATTAAAAAATGTATCCATTTTAAATGTGGAAATTGATGAATCGCACAGGTAAGAAATTCATTTTTATACTATGAAAAGGTTAGTAATTACAATTAAGAATAGGAAATTGGGAAAAAAAAAAAAATTTTTGTAACTTGTCTTCTTCCTAAGATTAAGGGTGGTGGTGTTTGATCAACACTGCTGGGGAGCCATGATGTAATACACTGTTTTGTTTTTAAATCCCCGAAACAGTGTTTCATGGTAAACAACTGATGATCCCTTAAAAAATATAAAAATTGGTATTATAGTAAATTTGAGAGTTGATGCAGTGATTGCAGGTGATTAAACTGACTAGATGTTTTTTTTAATGAATGATAAAAAATAATTTTTTGTGTGGTTTCAAATGTTAAAAACTTCAAAGACTATATATATATATATATATATATATATATATTTATATATATATATATATATATATATATATTGACAATTTCTTTCGGGAATATACAAGCATAAATACACAAAATTATAAACACACACACGCGTAAAAACTCGCCCCATATTAATATATATATATATATATATATATATATATATATATATATTAATGCATTTATATATTCATATGCATATATGTATATTAATTCATTTGTATTCATATGTTATTATTATTATTATTATTATTATTATTATTATTATTATTATTATTATTTATACAGACATGTACGTTGGCATGCCATGTGATCTGATTCTAAACGAATATATTAAAAAGTGTTACACTAGGTTATACCTTTAGATTTTTATAAAATATGTAATATATATATATATATATATATATATATATATATATATATATATATATATATATATGCGTGTGTGTGTGTGTGTGTGTGTGTGTGTTGACAATTTCATTCAGGAATAGCATACATATATTTCTGGGTAGATCACTAACCATAAACATTAAGACTAATTATTTATTTTGTTATCCTACCGAAATCAAAACTTATGAACTTGATAAAATTATTTATAAAAAAAAGTGGATTACTGGAGTGCCATCAGTTATAATTGAAACCGAAACCAAAACTTATCACGCATTCTTGATGAAATTACTTATATATATATATATATATATATATATATATATATATATATATATATATAAATATAAAAAAAATATAACACGGAAATTACATAATTGTCGATGCAATAATTTATTTCAACCTTATGGTATTTTCAAGCATCTAAACATCGACAATTATGTAAATACCATAAGGTTGAAATAAATTATTGCATCGACAATTATGTAATTTCCGTGTTATATTTTTATGTTATTGCTCTGTTTACCACATTGAGCTCTCATACCCGGATTTTCTCTGGAATTATTCCGTTATAACACTATATATATATATATATATATATATATATATATATATATATATATATATATATATAAATATAAAAAAAATATAACACGGAAATTACATAATTGTCGATGCAATAATTTATTTCAACCTCATGGTATTTTCAAGCATCTAAACTAGACAATTACATTTTTGATACTCTAGTATAGTATAGTATAGTATAGTATAGTATAGTACTCTAGTAGAGTATCAAAAATGTAATTGTCTAGTTTAGATGCTTGAAAATACCATAAGGTTGAAATAAATTATTGCATCGACAATTATGTAATTTCCGTGTTATATTTTTATGTTATTGCTCTGTTTACCACATTGAGCTCTCATACCCGGATTTCCTCTGGAATTATTCCATTATAACACTATATATAAATATATATATATATATATATATATATATATATATATATATATATATATATATATGACTTAAGTGATATCAGCTATCATCGAAATCGAAAACAAACTTATGAAGAATTCTTGGTAACATTATTTTTGACAAGAAATGGAAGTGCATAACATTTAAACGACCCGGATGTAAGCGTGACAGAAATTAACACACACGTTATCGTATAAATATATGGATAACATATGATATGACACATGAAGTCATTAAACCAATCAAAACAATAATATCTTAATATGAATTCTAATAACATATTATCATAAATAAATGAAAATAATACCATACTATGATATTAATATTAAAAATAATAACATGTCAAAGAAATAATGAAATAATATATATATATATATATATATATATATATATATATATATATATATATATATATATATATATATATATATATATGAGGACCATATAAAAACGAGAAACCACCACAGAATTCACGCATAAGCCTGACGAATCCTAGAGTGGATGAAACGCCGAATATTCAGTGTAGCTTAATCGCCATATATATTTTATAAATTACTAACTAGCTCTACCTACGTATTGAGCACTTTTGAAGTAAATACTTAAAGTTACGCATAAATCTATATTTTCGTATATTAATTTTATGTGAGTAAATGAAGTAGTTATAGTTTATATATATATATATATATATATATATATATATATATATAAAACAATAAAATGCTGGACTAATACTAATTTAAATAATAAAACAATCTAAAATATACATGCTTCTCATCTTGAGTTGAGCATATTCAGAAGTGATACACGAATTACCATTATAAGCAATGCTCTTTGTGTAAACAAATCGAGCTTAGGAATTTCGGACGATGTCAAAACATCGTTAAACTCATGACTAGCACAGCAGCCGCCGATAGCGTAGTGGTTAGGAGCCTTGACGGTCGGGTTTCAGTCCTGGCTTGAGGTAGTTTCCTGTCTAGCCGCACTGATGAGCAGCGAAACATGTGGATGACTATATATATATATATATATATATATATATATATATATATATATATATATATATATATATATATATGTGTGTGTGTGTGTGTATGTATGTATGTATGTGTGTGTGTAATTGGATGATACCAATATTTTTCCCGATTCCGATGTAATTATCGATTGCGTACTAAATTCCCGTTTCCGATACAATTACCGATTCCGATTCTTTATAAATCGCTAAATATTTTACTATAGAGTTATTATTTCCCCCGATTTCCTACTGTTTTGAATAGCGTCAGCGATCACAGCTCTCCAAATTCTAGAACCATGGTAATCTCGCGAAGACAATTAAGGGCAGTAACTTTCTGTCTTGATTCGGGGGACGGGGACCTGCCTCAGTGAGTTAAACGCGCCCTCATATATTCAACCTGGAAATTTTTACGACTTGGCGCGCTACATACAGCGCATCGCCTTCCCATTTGGTACTGGCTAGGTTCTTCGTTGCTTAACTTCGGTGATCTGGCAAGAACCTGTGTATCAACGTGATTGTGCCGTATCTAAAATAATTGGATAATAAAATGTAATGAACTAATTTTAATATTATAATCTAAAAAATAATAAATAATAATTTCATAAACTATATGTATATATGCAAATAACACACCGTTAGACCAATTCAAATAAGAAAAAAACTAATTAAATAAATATGAAAATAAAAAATGACATAAAACTAATGAAAAATACAAAATAATGCTTTAATACAAATTAAAATAATGAAATAGGACTAATTATATTAATAAATAAAGGCAATGAAACGAAGTATGATATATCATATAATTAAGGAAAATGATATGTCATAAACTAATTAAAATATGAACATGTAATGAATTTAACTAAAACGTAGCACAGCATCAGAATAATAAATACAAACTAGTCATGTGATCAAACTAATATGTCTTAATTCTAATTAAAATAATAACAGCAAACACAAAACTAATTAAAAATAATAACATAAGAACAAAACTAATTAAAAATAACATAAAAACAAAACTAATTAAAAATAATAACATAAAACGAAAACTAATTAAAAATAATAACATAAAAACAAAACTAATTAAAGAATAACATAAAAACACAAAACTAATGAAAAATAATAACATAAAACGAAAACTAATTAAAAATAATAACATAAAAACAAAACTAATTAAAAATAACATAAAAACACAAAACTAATTAAAAATAATAACATAAAACGAAAACTAATTAAAAATAATAACATAAAAACAAAACTAATTAAAAATAATAACATAAAACGAAAACTAATTAAAAATAATAACATAAAACAAAAACGAATGAAAAATAATAACATAAAAACAAAACTAATTAAAAATAACATAAAAACAAAAACGAATGAAAAATAATAACATAAAACGAAAACTAATTAAAAATAATAACATAAAACGATCACTAATTAAAAATAATAACATAAAGCCAAAACTAATGAAAAATAATAACATAAAACGAAAACTAATGAAACATAATAACATAAAACAAAAACGAATGAAAAATAATAACATAAAACGAAAACTAATTAAAAATAATAACATAAAACGATCACTAATTAAAAATAATAACATAAAGCCAAAACTAATGAAAAATAATAACATAAAACGAAAACTAATGAAACATAATAACATAAAACAAAAACGAATGAAAAATAATAACATAAAACGAAAACTAATTAAAAATAATAACATAAAACGATCACTAATTAAAAATAATAACATAAAGCCAAAACTAATGAAAAATAATAACATAAAACGAAAACTAATGAAACATAATAACATAAAACAAAAACGAATGAAAAATAATAACATAAAACGAAAACTAATTAAAAATAATAACATAAAACGAAAACTAATTAAAAATAATAACATAAAGCCAAAACTAATGAAAAATAATAACATAAAACGAAAACTAATGAAACATAATAACATAAAACAAAAACGAATGAAAAATAATAACATAAAACGAAAACTGATTAAAAATAATAACATAAAACGAAAACTAAATAAAAATTATAACATAAAGTCCAAAATATTTAAAAATAATAACATAAAACGAAAACTAATTAAAAATAATAACATAAAACGAAAAATAATTAAAAATAATAACATAAAAACAAAACTAATGAAAAATAATAACATTAAAACAAAACTAATTAAAAATAACATAAAAACACAAAACTAATTAAAAATAATAACATAAAACGAAAACTAATTAAAATAATAAAAACAAAACTAATTAAAAAAAAACATAAAAACTCAAAAATAATTAAAAATAATAACATAAAAAAAAGAATTAAAAATAGTAACATAAAAACAAAACTAATTAAAAATAATAACATAAAAACAAAACTAATTTAAATAACATAAACCAAAAATAATTAAAAATAATAACATAAAAACAAAACTAATTACAAACAATAACATAAAAAACAAGACTAATTACAAACAATAACATAAAAAACAAGACTAATAAAGATAACATAAAAACAATCTAATTAAAAATAATAACATAAAAACAAAACTAATTAAAAATAATAACATAAAAACAAAACTAATTTAAATAATGTAAAACACAAAACTAATTAAAAATAATAATAAAAACAAAACTAATTAAAAATAATAACATAAAAACAAAACTAATTACAAACAATAACATTAAAAACAAGACTAATAAAGATAACATAAAAACAAACTAATTAAAAAATAATAACATAAAAACTAAACTAATTAAAAATAATAACATAAAAACAAAACTAATTTAAATAACATAAAACACAACACTAATTAAAAATAATAACAAAAAGAAAACTAATTAAAAATAATAACATAAAAACAAAACTAATTAAAAATAATAACATAAAAACACAAAACTAACTAAAAATAATAACACGCAACTTATAAAAAATAAGAATTGATTCATTTAATCAAAATAATAATTTAAAATTCTAATTAAGTCGAATTAAAAAAACCAATATGATGTCGTAAAACTAATTAAAATAATAACATAAGTTTATAAAATAGTTTCAATAATATATTTTTTTTATAAAAATGGTATAAAATAATAGCATGTATGAAAGTAATCCATTAAACATAATGTCATAAAACTAATTAAAAGTATTACAGGTCACAAAGGTAATTAAAAGTATTACATACCATAAAACTATTAAAAGATATTACATGCCACAAAACTAATTAAAAGTATTACATGTCATGAAACTAAATAAAATACTATCATATCATAAAACTAAGTAAAATAATAAGATGTCATAAAAATAACAAAAACTATTAAATGTCACAACACTAATTAAAAGTATTACATGTCACAAAGGTAATTAATAATATTACATACCATAAACTAATAAAAAGTATTAAATGTTACAAAACTAATTAAAAGTATTACATGTCATAAAACTAATTAAAATATTACCATATCATACAAGTAATTAAAAAAACAACATAATCGTAAAAGTAATTAAAAGTATTTAATGAAACTAAGTATAATAACATAATTTCAAAAAATTAACTAATATGTTTTCATAAAACTAATTACGATAGTAACGTGTACATGACAAATCGATAAAACATAATGTCCTAAAATATTTAATAGTATTAAATGTCATAAAACTAATTAAAATACCACCATGTCATATAATTAAGTAAAATAATATCATAATATCATAAAATAAATTAAAACGATGTCATAATGTCGTAATCCAATTTCAAATAACGTAGTGATATATATATATATATATATATATATATATATATATATATATATATATATATATATATTATATTTATACACACACACACACACACATATATATATATCTATAATATAAAGCTGAACGTCTGTGTGTGTGTCTGGTCACGAATAGGCTGATATATGGTTGACTATTATAGAAAACTGATCACATATAATGATAGAAGATGTATTGAGACACAGGAATGAGTATGTTTGATATGGCATAATGATGATTAGATCTGCGCATGGAAATAAAAAATTAAAAATATTAAAAAAGAAAACGTTTACAAGTGTTTTTGATATAGATGCACATAATAATACTTTTATAAGTATGTTTTAACTTAAATAGGGATGGTATAATAAAATTGTAGGTTCTGCGTTCGCGCCTGGCCTCCATAGAATGGAAATAGGCACAAACTTTAATAAAGATTTTTCATATCTATCTGCGTAAGTATACTTTGATAATTATGTTTCAGTTTGAAGAAATATGGTATATTAAAATTACGGGGTGTTCGTTCACGCCTGACCTTCATAGAATGGAAATATGTCACAAAGTTTAACAAGGGTTTTTAATATAGATCCACAGAATATTGTGATAAGTGTTTCAGTGTGAACAGGTATGGTATAATAAATTATGGGGTTTATCTATTTTATTTTTACTTTCCTCATATTTTGCTTTGGTTTTGATAATCCCAAATTCGAAGCTATCTCTTTACAACCCTTCCTTTTCATAACCTATCATACTTTCATAAATCCGAGTCCATTTTCAGTAGGCTGTTTTTGAACCCAGTCAACGACGGGCAATTTTTCTAATATATATATATATATATATATATATATATATATATATATATATATATATATATATATATATATATATATATATATATATATAAAGCTGTCGGTGTTTTTTTTTAATTTTTCTACTTTGAAATAAAATCACTTTGCATATAATTACGGTAAAACCTGTAAGAAGAAATTCAATTTGAAAGTAAACATCCGTAGACGTGAATTTTTTAATTCTTAAAAATTACAAAAATAACTGATGCCCATTTTATATAATAAATGAAAATACAACAATTACAATATCCAGGACTCTGACCAATGTTTGCTATCAATAATAAAAATGAAGATAATGTTGATCTAAATCCAAGTCGCATAGATAATAGTATTTCAGAATATACATAATGGTTATATTAACCTATTTCTATTTTTAATTTGCAAATACAATCAAATAAAGTTATGTGACCGAAACGTAAACATAGCCATATTATTAGATTTTTAAAAATAAATTAATTGAAACTAATTATTTAATTTAATTAGTTGCCTCACCCCCGCATTGCATTGTACAAAATACTGTTAGAAACCCACCGATTATATATGTCAGTCTATGTCATGGTAACATATTGAGCGAGTTTCTAACAGTATTTTTTATAGTTTTCTTTATTTTCAACTCATTTTCCCAAAGTTACCGTGTTCAACAGAGAGTCGGGCGCCATTTTAAATTTCCCAATACATTGGTAAATACTGTATGTTTTTCGATCTGAATAAATATGTTACATTAAATAAAAACATTCCAAAAGTATCCAGTTAGGTAGAAAAGTAACTTATCTTGCCTTTGATAAAATTTATTTGTTATATATTTGTTTTTTTGACAACTTTTTCGAATCTATGTGTATAGTAATACAAACTTGCATAAATTAATTACCGTAAAAACATATACGAGTAAATAAAAACAATCAACATTAAGAAGAAGAAGAAGAAGAAGAAGAAGAAGAAGAAGAAGAAAAAGATAATGCTGTGTACACTTTGATCAAAATGAAATATACTTCTCCAAGTTGCTCTTTTCTCCTCCCTACAACAGAAGAGACGTCGCGAGCCCGTCTCTGCTTTACCGTTATTTTCCCGGCAAATGCTCGTCTGAGCTTCATGCAATAGCCCCCTCCCCCTCAAAACTTTCACATAAATCACTTGTCAAGTTACAACCACTGGCAACAAGTTCCTCTACTCTACTCTCCAAATCTAAACGTAAAACAAGTTCCTCTACAAAAAAAAAAAAAAAGCCTCTTTCCCAGAACTGTCCGCCTGTGGCACTCTGTTTCACTGGTCTGCTTCCTAGTTGATTACAACAGTATCGTCTTCAAGCCTAATGTGGACACGTTCTTGCTATCCCGTCCCGTTAAATAGCCAAATCACTCATTAACCCTTATCCTCGAGTGGTTCCCGGGCCTTGATAAACGGTGAATTCTCTGTAATAAGAAAAAGTCGCATATATAATGGACTTCCAGAACATGCCATGTCTATTTTGAAGTTATAAATGCAATGAAAAAAAGTTATGCGGTCGAAGCGTAAGCATAGCATTATTATTGGTCGCTCTTTGATTAGCGTGAAATATACTTATCCAAACATTCTTAGTAAAGTTGATTCAGAATAAATATGTTTATTAATGCAATCTCCCAAACCGTAGAAGTACATAAGCAAAGACAGACAGATAGACAGACAGACGGAAACAATAAATTTATTATTTAAATCTTTTTTTTTTTCATGTAAAATATTTAAGACTAATTATTTAATCGTTTTAATACCAATTTGGCACATTTGTCGTTTTATAACTTAATTAATATTTTTTTTTTTTTTAGATTTTTCAAAACTTTCCTACTTTTTAATAAAATCAACGTTTAAATACAAACTCAACACAAACGTCTTTGATATAGAATTAATTATTTCTGGCTAATCCTTCAGAAAAAACAAAACAAAACAAAAAAACAACAAAAAGAAAAACACACACACACAAAAAAAAACAAAAAAAAAAAACAAACGCAAAGACCACAAATGACTATTGCTGATAATAAACTTTTAAAAATGCAACAATTAGAAAACTCAGAATTCTGAAACAAAGTTTGTTATCAATGCAAAACACGTCAGGGATAGGTCTTCGATAATCTGTCCAACAGTGGCTTTGCTGCTGTCGAGATGAGGTGCGATGCTGTTCGGTTCCAGGTGGTCCACCGTCCCAGCTTTTACCTTCTCTTTGAAAACGAGATAGCTTATAGTTAATCGCCTTATGCGCCCCTACCGGGAAATACTGACAGGATGGTTTGTACATTTTTTTTGTAGGCGCTAATTCTAGTGCACTGCTTTTAGTTTTTCAACTTAATACCTGACCTTGTGTCTAACTTTCTGGCGAGGTAAGTAAAATAAGTAAAAGAAAAAGAAGATAATGCTGATATCCCCCTTTTGATCCAAATGAAATATAGTTATCGAATCATCTGAAGTAAAATAGACTCATAAAATGTTCGTGAAAATACAAAAAAAAAAAAACGAAACAAAACGAAAAAAAAAAAAACAACAAAAACAAAACAACAAAAAAAACCAACAAAAACAAAAAAAAGAAACAAAACGAAAAAAACAATACGAAAAAAAACAAAACAACAAAAACAAAACAACAAAAACAAAAAACGAAACAAAACAAAAAGCAAAACAAAACGAAAAATACAAAACAACAAAAACAAAACAAAAAGAGAAGAAAACAAAACAGAACAATAAAAAAAAACATAACAAACCACAAAAAAATCAAACAATTGGCAACCATAACTAAATTACATAAATATTTTTTCTTAATGTTTTTCAATTTTCTTTAGTTATCTATATAAAACTAGTGCTGACAGTTTTAATAGAATTTTCATAATTTTGTCATTTTATAGTTTGGTAAAAGCCGTTTTGCATTTCTTTGAAGTTTTCTACTTCCCAATTAAAGTCAGCATCTAAACACACGTTATCTATGGCTAGTTGCTAAAAATGATTAATTTGGACAACCAATCAAACACAACGATTATCACACTTAAAAGTCTGAAACTAACTTTGTTATAAATAAATAAATAAATAAATAAATAAATAAATAATAATAATAATAATAATAATAATAATAATAATAATAACAACAACAACAACAACAAGAAAACTAAGCCAAAAGAGAAACTAAGTTTGTTATTAATAAAAATATTAATAATAAAAACAAAACTAAACAAACAGAGAAAAAAGTTCAAGTCAATTTAACATAGACTAATACATACTAATACTTACTAAGAAACTCTTGCAGTGATGATGTAAGTGCGAATCCTGGGCCGTTCAGAAGACTTACTGAGAGGAAAAAATTTTTTTTCAGTATCTTTATTGTTAAATTATGAGAAAGAAAAAAAAATACTAAACACAAAAAAGCCGTATACATAAAAAGAAACAAACTCTATGTTAATAAATTATCCAAATGTTTCTTATAGTGTAAAGAAAGATGATGTAATCAGATATTTATAATATTAAATAAGAGATAGGGAAGAGCCAATAAAGTTTGGACCAATGGGAGGCCGGGCACGTGCACGCACTTCTTCGGCGGCGAGCGATCTCATTGGTCGATTTCTGAAAAAGTTCTTCCCGCTCGTCCGATGACAGAATGTCTATAAATAGACTTGTTACACGGTCCTGTAAAAGCGCTTTACTAAACGAAACGAAAAAAGAAAAAAAAAAAAAGAAAAAAAAAGAAAGAAAGACAGGTAAAATTACAATTCCGTATCGTTTCTTTTTTCTTCTACCTTTTTCTTTTGGTATGGGTGGGAGGACATAGTTTGAACTGTAAATAAAGCAATTTGAACCCGCAACTGATATCTCCACAATTAACAGGTTGCATATTTCCCCCCTCTTTTTCTTTCTTTTCTTTTTATTATTTATCTGTCGAGAATGACTAATTTTAAAGAGACTTCACGTTTAGACAAGTTGTATCTGCGGAAATTCCACAAAGCCAATTACATCAAAACCGGTGACGTAACAAGGTAATAACTCTACCATAGATCATAGATACCTAGAGGCCTCATCTCTAAATATACACCGTTTTTTTTTGTCGTATAAACACGGTGTTAAAAATCTTTGAATTTATCGACCGGAAGTAACCCAGTCCTACCGGAAGTAGCCCAAATTATTCTCTGAAGCGCGCTAGAGGGCTCGTTAATTTTTATTTAGGTCCCAATAATTAAAACGCTGTCAGAAAAAAAATATATATATAGTCGTTGGCGTTTATCAAGTTTTATTCTAGTATTAAAAAAAGATTATACAAAGACAATAAACAAAATGGTAAATAATGTTAGTTTTTAAAAAGACGGTACCCCCAAAATCACGCAAATATATCATATTTTTTTTATAAAACAAGAAAAAAAGCATATTTTGACAGCAAGATACCTCGTCCGCCATTTTCTGTTTACATTAATCTAAACGGCTAAGGTACGTAGTTTAGAGTTTACAAATCACACAGTCATAGTAAATAACACCGGCTACGAATCGTTTACCGATAAAATCGAATTTTATTTTATAAAAACAAATGTAACATAGTCGTTATATCGAAGAAATAAGAGAAAGGAAAGAAAAAAACCTCCTCGTTTTTTCAGTTTTAAACAAAAGCCTTTATATCTGATATTTCCAACAGCGCATTTTTTTCTAAATATTTAAATAGTTAATAACCAAACAATTAAACAGGTAAATAGTTAATTCCTCCTTTTCCGGCCGCTTGTGACTTTGCTCTTAGTCTCTGACGCCACTAACGCGTCTCGAATCCTACTGTCTCGAACATGTCCGTTTCCGTTTTCTCATGTTTCGAACATGTCCTATTCTACCTTCTCATATCCCGAACATATCCTTTTCCACTACATCATGTCGCAAACATATCTCGAATCCTCTACGTCTCGGTGGCCCTGTCGGTGGGGCATTAGAATACACCGACTGCCCCCCCCCTGCAGAGGGTAAAAGTCCCTCAATGGGGGTCCTGGATATGACCTTAAACTATATCCAGTGGTGAGGCCCCAGCTTGTGGGCTTTGGGGAGTGTGGAGCCACCCTTTAATTACCATTGCTCCCAGGTTCACTCTGACCCGGAGTGGTAGTACCTGTTAGGGTCCCAACTATGAGTTAAATAGAAACCGACGTGAAAACAACAAATATATTCTATAAAAAAATTTTTTCTTCCAAATCTTTGGATTCGGCATTAAATAACCCAAAAAGGGTTGTGATATGCCGTAAAACAAAAACAACCAACCAACAATCTACGTCTCGAATACCTTTTTCTCTGAACACGCGTGTCCTTTTTATCTCTGCTGTGACGTCACATCGCACTGTCGGCTTGATCATTTGCATATGGCTGCTGCTGCTGCTTATCTATCGTCTATGTCACAAAGCGTAAATTGTTGGTGTACAGCCTTATTTTTTGTAAAACCAAACAGGTACGTAAATAATAACGGTTTTGTTCAATTATATATTCTGTTTAATATTGAAATAATACTGGACAAGTACCGTTATGTTTAGGCATTAACAACATATTAAAAATAAACAACTGCAAATAAAGCAACAACGCAGTTTCTCGAACATTAACATGTTGCTTCGCCATTCTTTTCCTCCGTTTCTCTTTTATCAGATATCTACAGTTGAACCCCTGGATACGGTGTTCCTTGGACACGTTTGTTTTCAGGTTACGATGTGGAATACGATGTTTTTCCGGTCACTGGTTATGGTATTTGCCCCGCCTTACGGAATTATTTATAATGTTATTTTATTATATAAATGTGCATAAAATACTGTACTGTATTTTGTTACTGATTTTTAATGCCATATCCCGGGGTTCTACTGCATTTAGAATGACTAATTTTTAAGAAGCAACAAATTTATACCAGTTGAACACGCGGAAATTCCACAAAACTAATTATGTCATAATTGGTGACGTCATCTCTCTCTCTCTCTCTCTCTCTCTCTCTCTCTCTCTCTCTCTCTCTCTGTTATAAAATGTATATGGCGATTAAGCTACACTGAATATTCCGCGTTTCATCCATTCTAGGATTCTTCAGGCTTATGATGAAGAAGCCTAGAGTGGATGAAACGAGGAATATTCAGTGTAGCTTAATCGCCATATACATTTTATAACTTAATAATTAGCTCTACCTACGTATTGACCACTTTTGAAGTAAATACTTAAAGTTTACGCATAAATCTATACTTTCGTATATTAATTTTATGTGAGTAAGTTAAGTAGTATATATATATATATATATATAAACATATATATATATATATATATATATATATATATATATATATATATATATATATATATACTGCATAATCACGTTAATACACCGGTTCTCGTCAGATCATCGCAGTTAAGCAACGCTGAGCCTGGTCAGTACTAAACTGGGTGACCATTTGGGACTTCCAGGTGCTGTATGTGCTCTCCGCTTATCTCGGCATTGTTTCCAGTCGTCTAGCACTTCTCATTGCCGACCCAGGAAGGATGTTGTTGGATATTGCGCAATCCTTGCCTCACATTACACGTGCAGTTGCCCGTACAGGGGCATCCTTCGTCTTTCGAGACTGAACGGAGGTATCGATGACGTAAGTAGATAGTACCAGCATCGTTGATACGTGTAGTTCCTTGGCCTTAGGGCGAAGATCAAAGTGTAGTATCTGTTCCGGCAGATACTGCAAGCTATGACTAGCAAAGACCAGATGTGGGGGCAACCCCACATGCCTGACCTTTAACCAGCTCCCATTTCCCACCTCTCGGGAGCTGGTCCCCTTTTTCCCTTCCCCCTCCCTTCACTCCTCACATTAAAAATCGGCCTTGTGCCTAATTTGCTCGGTGGGGGAGCAAATAAATACCATCTGTTCCGGCAGATACTGCACTTAAGATAATTTGTACCAGTCAATGGAGGGGAAACCCTCTATACTGGGAAAATTATTATTTTTGGTAACCAGAGTGCCCCCTTTTTGCCTACTTTTAGGGGAGCTGGTTTTTACCTCACATTAAAAACGGCCTTGTGCCTAATTTGCTCAGTGGGGGAGCAAATAAATACCATCTGTTCCGGCAGATGCTGCACTTAAGATAATTTGTACCAGTCAATGGAGGGGAAACCCTCTATACTGGGACAATTATTATTTTTGGTAACCAGAGTGCCCCCTTTTTGCCTACTTTTAGGGGAGCTGGTTTTTACCTCACATTAAAAACGGCCTTGTGCCTAATTTGCTCAGTGGGGGAGCAAATAAACACCATCTGTTCCGGCAGATGCTGCAAGCTATGACTAGCTAGGACTAGCTATGACTAGCAAAGACCAGATGTGGGGGCAACCCCACATGCCTGACCTTTAACCAGCTCCCATTTCCCACCTCTCGGGAGCTGGTCCCCTTTTTCCCTTCCCCTTCCCTTCACTCCTCACAATAAAAATCGGCCTTGTGCCTAATTTGCTCGGTGGGGGAGCAAATAAATACCATCTGTTCCGGCAGATACTGCACTTAAGATGGTTTGTACCAGTCAATGGAGGGGAAACCCTCTATACTGGGACAATTATTATTTTTGGTAACCAGAGTGCCCCCTTTTTGCCTACTTTAAGGGGAGCTGGTTTTTACCTCATATTAAAAACGGCCTTGTGCCTAATTTGCTCAGTGAGGGAGCAAATAAATACCATCTGTTCCGGCAGATACTGCAAGCAAAGACCAGATGTGGGGGCAACCCCACATACCTGACCTTTAACCAGCTCCCATTTCCCACCTCTCGGGAGCTGGTCCCCTTTTTCCCTTCCCCCTCCCTTCACTCCTCACATTAAAAATTGGCCTTGTGCCTAATTTGCTCGGTGGGGGAGCAAATAAATACCATCTGTTCCGGCAGATACTGCAAGCAAAGACCATATGTGGGGGCGACCCCACATATAAGACCTTGGTCAATGTAGGGGCAACCCTTCATACCAATTGTCACTATCCAGCTCCCCTACTCCCCGGGCAATTGGTCCCCATTTCCCCTTCATTCCTCACATTAAAAATCGGCCTTGTGCCTAATTTGCTCAGTGGGGGAGCAAATAAATACCATCTGTTCCGGCAGATACTGCAAGCAAAGACCAGGTATGTGGGGGCAACCCCACATACCTGACCTTTAACCAGCTCCCATTTCCCACCTCTCGGGAGCTGGTCCCCTTTTTCCCTTCCCCCTCCCTTCACTCCTCACATTAAAAATTGGCCTTGTGCCTAATTTGCTCGGTGGGGGAGCAAATAAATACCATCTGTTCCGGCAGATACTGCAAGCTATGACTAGCTATGACTAGCAAAGACCAGATGTGGGGGCAACCCCACATGCCTGACCTTTAACCAGCTCCCATTTCCCACCTCTCGGGAGCTGGTCCCCTTTTTCCCTTCACCCTCCCTTCACTCCTCACATTAAAAATCGGCCTTGTGCCTAATTTGCTCGGTGGGGGAGCAAATAAATACCACCTGTTCTTCAGATGCTGCACTTCATTTTCTTGTTCTCTTTCGGTGGAGGAGAAATCTTTCACGACTGAGACAATTTTTATTTTTGTACCTTTTCTCCACGTTAAAAAACGACCCTGGTGTCTAACTCTGTCCCGTGGGGAGGCATAGTAAATAGGTACATCACTAAAACTGATTTCCTACGCACAAGGACTGTAACTCTTTGGCGTGGGCACACACAGGACACAGTAGAACTCTTCACACTAACACAAAGAACATCTCACACCAAAGAACCCCAGAGTAGTCAGCATGCAAAGCAACAAGAACGGTCCGTCGAACACACTGACCGGAAGTGATTCGATTATTCTCAGAGATTCAAGATGTTTGCTTAGCGCAACGCAAGCCAGGAAATAAGGCCATGTTAATTTCGCCTTTGTCTTATCACTAGGACTATAACAAGAGAATATTCTTTTCATTATTTTGACTCTCGAGTATATACCAGTTAATATCTTATATGTTTTTAGATAGAGTGATGTGGTTCTTGATTGATTAACAGTGTCTAATTGGGTCGGATATATACTCGAGAGTCAAAACAATGATAAGAACATTCTCTTGTCATAGCCCTACTTATTACTTCAAAAGTTACCAGAAAAAAATATAGAGTCGCTTTTAACAGTAACAACTAATTAAAAAAATAAACGACGGTTGATAAAGCAATTTTAACCGGCATGCGATAATCTCGACCATTAAAAAGTTTCATTACTAGTATTTATAAGTCTCTCACGTCATGAAGATGTGACACAAGGTCGTAGTGTGGGATTTGAAATTCCAATGCTTTAGAGGGAGAGCATCCTAACCCACAAAAAATGCGGGACAACCCCATTTGTTGGTTGGTTGGTTGTTTTTGTTTTACGGCATATTAGCCCATAGTTGGGACCTAACAGGCACTACCAGTCCGGGTCAGAGTGAATCTGGGAGCAACAGCAATTAAAGGGTGGCTCTACACTCCCCAAAGCCCGCAAGCTGGGGTCTCACCATTGGATAGAGTTTAAAGTCATATCCAGGACCAATCCCATTTGTATTCTCTTGTAGAAGCGCCTCAGGTGATTAACAATAAACTACCTCCTCCTCAAAAGGAGAAGGTAAAGCCTGAGAGTTGAGAGTGGAGGAATTAATGTTTTGGCCAATTTTTCGATATTTGTCGTGCGAAATATCGGGCTTCAAAACGATACCGATCTCGTGAGGGCCCTTCGCGTGTGACGAAAGTTTTTGCCAGATATACAAACACACACACATTTTGCCTTTTATATCATAGATGTCTAAATGAATTCATTGATAAATATAGCCCTGTTATATATCATTTTGAAGCGTGTTTTCCACTCTATCAAACCGTATTATTCGCTACCGTTCTTAATCTCTTCATTTATTTTTTGCAAGTTTTTCGACAGCATGGACAAAATTCAAATCCGCACGATTTTCTTGTCCCAGTTCAAATTAGACCGAAAAGTTTCCGAGACAGCTCGTGATATCAATGATGCATTTGGCCCAGGAACCACTAACGAACTTGTGGCATAACGGTGGTTCAAGAAATTTCGCAATGGTGACGAAAGCTTCGAAGATGAAGACGATCAGGGCCGGCTGACTGCGGTTGATAACGAACACCGTATTTATTTCAACAGTATTCAACACAGAAACAAAAACTACATCTGTGCCCAACAACACAAACATTTTCTCATATAAGTGAAGTGCAAAATTTCGTCAGCCGGAAACGAGAGAGAGAGAGAGAGAGAGAGAGAGAGAGAGAGAGAGAGAGAGAGAGAGAGAGAGAGAGACACAAAAAAAACAAACTATATATTCATATGGATATTTTGGTCGACCAATAAATTGCAAAACTTAATTCGTGGTGAAATCAACAATGGAGTACATCCATACAAAAATATTTCATAAAGATATCAAGACTAAACGTATTTAGACCTGAATATATTGAGAAATGAGCATATCGAGCCGCATCTTTTAATAGAAAAACTAATACACAAAAGCATTATCACTACCAGAGGTGGTAGTGGCTAAGTTGTTAACGTCCCGAACCTAAAACCTGGGGGTTCGAATCCAGTTTGTTCCACAGAAAATAACACACTTTTATCAAACCTTATATTAAACGTGAAGAGAAGGAAAATAGAATTACTACCAGTATAGCACAATGAGATTCATAGACGTATAATTTAATATAAATTAACGACGTTAAATCTTAAAAAGTAAAAAGAGTTGAAACTTTGTTTAGGATTTTTTTTTAATAATAAAAAAAGTATTATGATTTTGTTTATGACATTCATTGTTAGATGTTTGGAAACAGAATATAATTCACC
>NC_136506.1:78520301-78577801 GCF_053919585.1 Euprymna scolopes | reverse complement strand
GTTACAGTGAATGTTACAACGATTTTACACCTATTTTAAAATAATGTTACATTGATTTAAGAAAAATCCGGGGAAACCGCCAGACACACAAATGACGACATGTTGAAAATGAGATTCGGAATGAAATCCTCCGAGATAAAGCCGAGACGATGGTCGAAACCCAAAATGGTTGGGTGCTCTACAAAAAGATCTGAAGACAAACTTCATTCTTATATAAATCTTGTTTAGTTACAACCAAAGTAAAATAATCCCCACTCTGTCTTTTTACTAAACGGAATTTCCATGGGTAATTTTTCATTTCTTAGAACACAATACTGTCGGACTGCTTTCCATCTTACTACAATATGGTCGTTTCAGGTTCAGTGTTAATAAATTCGTCTAAAGCCGTTCTTTTAAATAATCAAATTCTGCCCAATTTACAACTATTGACCGTCCATCTGATAAACCCAGTAACCCTTATACTCGAGTGGCCTTAGGCCTAAGTAAGCTATGACTCGTTAATACAAAACCAAAACAAAAAACAACCGTTGACCGTGTATGATGTAGAGAGAAACTGAATGCTAACCTCGTTTTGCGAGATAAACATAAACACAAATAACACTACAACAAATTTCAGATAAAAAAAAAATGAGTATCGTAAACGACAAGACCAAAACGGCGACTAGTGAAAACCATTGGGAAAATACATTAGTTACTAAAAGTCTTAATATCATAAAAACTACTTGTCCTCAACAATTGTAAATGTGATATCCGTTTAAACCAGGCCCGAATAACCTTAAAAATTAACTTTTTAAAGGTAAGTCATTAGTTAGTACTCTAGTGCATGTTTACTCTAATTATTTTTGTCCGATAACACTGTTTGTTGTAAGAAAAATATCCTGATATTGAATTTGACTTTTTATTTCTCTAGATTAGGCACCATTTTTCATGTAGTATAAATCATAAGTTATTATTATTGGTTATGAATGAAAGCCACAGAATTGTCAATTCAAACAACATCTAACAGTCTCCCCAAATTTCTAGTACTCTCCACTTCTGGTGTTATGTAGTAGGTCGAATACAAGAAAGTGTCGATCTATCTATTTATCTATCTATCTAACTGGAGAGATGAATGGGAGATGAATGTGAAGAATATTGAAAGACTGTCAAAATATGGTAAATCATATTGTAGACAAGTTTACCGGAAGAGCTGGCCAGCTGATCGGATCTACGTGTATGTTACGTAGATCAGGTTAGCTGGAGATCATTGAGAGTTGGAATTTGGACGTTGAGCAGAGCGGACGGTTTAATAGGTCGCCTCCCTTTCACTGGGGAAGGAGCTAACGTGTGTGAAAGTAGAGACCTTCAAGAACCACGCAAGCAAAGATATTCACTTTCCATTCTTCTGCGATCGACACCTGGAAGGTGAACAAAAACTATATAAAACCAATTCATCGTCTTAGAGTGAATGAATATTCGTCCAAAACAGGTTTCTAGTCTCCCCTTCAAGAACAAGATGAATTCCAGGTGGACAAGATCAACGACGCATGAAGAAGGTATGTCCAAAATACATGTATCACCCCCCCCCCCGCATATGAACAATTAGATATGAATATGTCATAAATAGACAGCAACAACATAAGCTAGGGTTCAAACAGTGAAGAAGCACCAACAATAGACATTTAGTGACACGTATGCACATCAGGATGAACCCTTCGTCTCAAGTACGCATATCAACATTTAGACGATTATACAACATACAATGTTTTGGTGTCTTTTTAGTACACCAATAATATAACGCTGGGTGATGTTGGTATCATTTGTCCGTCACTTGGATTTCAAATTTTGGAGTTTCACCATTTGAAGGTCGGAGGTTACATCGACGGAAACATTGTGAAAATCACACTCAAGATGAGAGCAGTAGTCCGATGAATCCAAATAATACAAAAAAGGTTTGCTAGAGGAAGCCCTTTTTACGCGAATATTACGCATATACTTCAATATCGAATATCTGCATGAATATAATTACACGTAATAGTAAATTAAAGATAATCATCCCATAAGAAAAGACGAAAAAATTATAGGGAATTAATTAAAATGAATGTTTAAAAGAATATGCAAATTAGATCTTTTGCAGATGAATGCAATTCCACAGCCCATATACAAGAAAGTTGTATCTTCTTTTTAAATAAACAGAGGTTCGCCTATTTACTTCTTGGCTTTCGGGCCAAGATCTTTTTTCTGTTATCAAAGTGTTGTGTCTGTTCTGGCAGATACTGCAATCGAAGACCATATGTGAGGGCGACCTCACATATCAGACCATTGCTCTTAAGCAATCAGTTTTGGTCAATGTAGGGAAAACCCTTTATACCAATTGTCACTATCCAGTTACCCCTCGGGGGAACGAGTCCCCCTCCCCTCACTCTCCATCTTAAAAAACGGCCTTGTGCCTAATTTGCTCAGTGGGAAATCAAATAACTAACTAAATAAATAGAAAAAAAGGCTTGGTCTTCGCACCAGGATCAAAGTGTAGTATCTGTTCCGACAGATACTGCACTTAAGATAATTTGTACCAGTCAATGGAGGGGAAACCCTCTATACTGGGACAATTATTATTTTTGGTAACCAGAGTGACCCCTTTTAGGGGAGCTGGTTTTTACCTCACATTAAAAACGGCCTTGTGCCTAATTTGCTCAGTGGGGGAGCAAATAAATACCATCTGTTCCGACAGATACTGCAAGATATGACTAGCTATGACTAGCAAAGACCAGATGTGGGGGCAACCCCACATGCCTGACCTTTAACCAGCTCCCATTTCCCACCTCTCGGGAGCTGGTCCCCTTTTCCCTTCCCCCTCCCTTCACTCCTCACATTAAAAATTGGCCTTGTGCCTAATTTGCTCGGTGGGGGAGCAAATAAATACCATCTGTTCCGGCAGATACTGCAAGCAAGGACCAGATGTGGGGGCAATCCCACATGCCTGATCTTTAACCAGCTCCCATTTGCCACCTCTCGGGAGCTGGTCCCCTTTTTCCCTCCCCCCTCCCTTCACTCCTCACATTAAAAATCGGCCTTGTGCCTAATTTGCTCGGTGGGGGAGCAAATAAATACCATCTGTTCCGGCAGATACTGCAAGCAAAGACCATATGTGGGGGCGACTCCACATATAAGACCTTGTGCAATGTAGGGGCAACCCTTCATACCAATTGTCACTATCCAGCTCCCCTACTCCCCGGGGAGCTGGTCCCCATTTCCCCTTCACTCCTCACATTAAAAATCGGCCTTGTGCCTAATTTGCTCGGTGGGGGAGCAAATAAATACCATCTGTTCCGGCAGATGCTGCAAGCTATGACTAGCTATGACTAGATATGACTAGCAAAGACCAGATGTGGGGGCAACCCCACATGCCTGACCATTAACCAGCTCCCATTTCCCACCTCTCGGGAGCTGGTCCCCTTTTTCCCTTCCCCCTCCCTTCACTCCTCACATTAAAAATCGGCCTTGTGCCTAATTTGCTCGGTGGGGGAGCAAATAAACACCATCTGTTCCGGCAGATACTGCAAGCTATGACTAGCAAAGACCAGATGTGGGGGCAACCCCACATGCCTGACCTTTAACCATCTCCCATTTCCCACCTCTCGGGAGCTGGTCCCCTTTTTCCCTTCCCCCTCCCTTGACTCCTCACAATAAAAATTGGCCTTGTGCCTAATTTGCTCGGTGGGGGAGCAAATAAATATCCACATGCCTGACCTTTAACCAGCTCCCATTTCCCACCTCTCGGGAGCTGGTCCCCTTTTTCTCTTCCCCCTCCCTTCACTCCTCACATTAAAAATTTGCCTTGTGCCTAATTTGCTCGGTGGGGGAGCAAATAAATACCATCTGTTCCGGCAGATACTGCAAGCTATGACTAGCTATGACTAGCAAAGACCAGATGTGGGGGCAACCCCATATTTCTGACCTTTAACCAGCTCCCATTTCCCACCTCTCGGGAGCTGGTCCCCTTTTCCCCTTCCCCCTCCCTTCACTCCTCACATTAAAAATCGGCCTTGTGCCTAATTTTCTCGGTGGGGGAGCAAATAAATACCATCTGTTCCGGCAGATACTGCAACAAAGACCATATGTGGGGGCGACCCCACATATAAGACCTTGGTCAATGTAGGGGTAACCCTTCATACCAATTGTCACTATCCTACTCCCCGGGGAGTTGGTCCCCATTTCCCCTTCACTCCTCACATTAAAAATCGGCCTTGTGCCTAATTTGCTCGGTGGGGGAGCAAATAAATACCATCTGTTCCGGCAGATACTGCAAGCAAAGACCATATGGGGGGGGTAACCCCACATATCAGACCTTGGTCAATGTAGGGGAAACCCTTCATACCAATTGCCACTATCCAGCTCCCATTTCCCACCCATCGGGAGCTGGCCCCCTTTTCCCTCCCCCTCCCTCTCTCTCCACATTAAAAAACGGCCTTGTGCCTAATTTGCTCAGTGGGGAAGCAAATAAATACAATCTGTTCCGACAGATACTGCAAGCAAAGACCATATGTGGGGTTACCCCCACATATAAGACCTTGGTCAATGTAGGGGAAACCCTTCATACCAATTGTCACTATCCAGCTCCCCTACTCCCCGGGGAGTTGGTCGCCATTTCCCCTTCACTCCTCATTTAAAAAATCGGCCTTGTGCCTAATTTGCTCAGTGGGGGAGCAAATAAATACCTCAAAGTGTAGTATCTGTTCCGGTGCTTCACTTATATTAAGTTAATTGGTCCTTGGTTAATGTGGGGGAAACCCTTCGTGCTGAGGCAATTACTACTTTTTTGATACTGCCAGAGTTCCCCCTTTTTTCCCTTGTTTTAGTGGAGCTGCCCCCCCCCACTTTAAATACGGCCTTGTGTCAAATTTGCTTTCGTGGGGAAGCAAATAAATACCTAAATAAATAGAAAAAAATGTTTTTTAATATGAATATCAATACCCCCCCCCAAAAAAAAATTATAGGAGTATAGATTTATTTCAAAAGTGCTCAATGCGCAAGTAGAGATAAACAGTAATGTTTTCAATGTTTAAAATTCAATTCTCACCCGCAAAAAGGCACAGTGCCACTTCTGCATATCAGTACAGTTGGGAAAGCAGAATCCCGGAAGCGAGCTCCAAAATCTAGCAGTTCTAGGGAAGAAAATATTGGAGTAGAAGGCTTTCTTACACCTACTGATCTCTACTGTGAAGGGGTAGGATTTAGCTGCTTGTCGGGTTTGTCGGGGGTGTTCACTTCGAGGGGGTACAAGTGCTTGTAGTTCGTCAGAGCATTCACCATTAAAGTAGTTGTAGAACAGGCAGAGGGATGCAACATTTCGTTGATGGGACAGAGGCTGAAGCCTAGATGACAGTTCAGGACCTATTAGGTTGGCGACTCTCTTTTGAACCCTGTCAAGAAGTTAGAGACAAGTAGCAGATGCACCAGCCCAAATGCGACAACAGTACTCCATATATGGGCGAATGGTGGCCTTATAAAGGTACAGGATACTTTCAGGCGTAAGTAGTTTTCTAGCACGGTAGAGAGAGCCCACCTTTTTCGCAGCAGCCTTGGCAATGCTCTCAATGTATCTATTTCAGTTCATGTTCCCTGTAAACGTTAGGCTGAGGAGTTTAAAAGAAATACTTTCGGGTAATGTGTTTTTGGCCATTGCTATTGGTGGTAGAGAAGGTTTCTTGACATCATTGAAGGAAACAAGCTTTATCTTAGCAGCATTAAATGTGACCCTCCATTTTTGTCCCCATTCCAGTACAGATTGGAGGTCATCCTCTAGTGTTTCTGTCATTTCCTTAGATATGTGTTCATTTGTTTTCCCCTCGTGCCTGCTATAGAGTGTCGTGTCATTAGCAAATATACTCATCTCAGAAACAATTTTATCAAGGAGGTCATTTTTGAATATTAAGAATGATAAAGGTTCAAGGATAGACCCCTTAGGCATTCCCGCATTTATATCATATTGCTTAGATGTACAACCGTCGAGAACAACTTGGATTATTCTGTTACTTAAGAAGGATTTAATTACGTTATGTATTCTTCCAGTGATACCATATGATCTAATTTTCCTAGTAATCTAGTGTGGCGTCTGTCCACAAAGGAAAGTCAGGGAGAGAACGATGTGCCAAACTCAATGTGGAGTTAGAGGCAACCGACTGGCAAGCAGGTTAGCCTTCTCGGTTGCCGTGCAAACAACCGCATGATTGTTTGATAGTGGGTGAATCGTTGACTACCCATTATTTACTACACTGTTGTAGATTTTCCAAAAATCACGGGTTCCTAATTTCTGTGCTTCGATGCGTTTTCTGGTGCTTTCAGTGTATTCTGTCTTAAGTGTCGCAATTTCTTACAATTACTCCTAGATTCTATATACTTCTGTCTGTTTGAAGTGGACTCATGTCGGTTGAATCTGCGGTATGCATGCTGCCTTTGAGCAATGGCAGCTGCACAAGTAGAAGTAAACCATTGAAGAGAGTGGGGCTTGCTAGAGAATTTCTGCGTGGGAACATGTGCTTTAACTGCAGTTTTGAACCATTCAATTGTCTCATTTGCGCACTGTTCAGCTGGAAGAGAAAAGATATTTCCCCATGGGGCATCTCTGATGAGATCCCTGATGGCTTCCCAATTAGCCTTTCTGTAATACCTCGTTGTTTTGAGCAGCGGGTCTTCAGTTTTGGGTCGATGATTTAAGGCGATTTCTACTATTATCACAGCATGATCAGCATTACTGAGTGGACTGCGGCCATTTGTTGTACAATCATCGGGAACTGTGGTCAGAAATAGATCTAGAAGTGAGCCATGTTGATCTTGTTGGTCTGGGAAACGTGTCGGAAATGTAACCGTCTGTGATAGGGAATGAGATATAGAGAAGCTATGTGTTGTGCTACCAGCGGCGTCTGTATAAGTAGAGAACCCAAGCTAGTGGAAAAAACGAGTTGCATCACAAATATCAGAATGAAGACGATCAAACTGATGTCTGTTATTCCGTCTTCATTTATCGAAAGACTTCTTCACGATTGGGTCAAGTTTCGATTTATAAATACAAGAATGCATCCTGAATTAACACGAGAAGCTGTAACAATCACAAAATTGATCCTTTTAATGAGTTATATATTGTTATTATTATATACATTTTTATCATATACTAGACCACCCGTGACTCATTGATATATGTTCTAGCTCGCTATGGAATAGTGAGTATACAGAATTAATGTATAAAAGTGCAAGTTAGTATACAGAATTAATGTATAAACGCGCAAAATTGAATGCACGCGCGTGTAAAAACAAACGTGGCGACTAATGAAAGCAATGCGCAATTTTGCGCGCGCGAAAAAATTGAATGCCCGCAAACATGGCGACCAGCAAAAACAATACGGAAACTGTTAATTGATGAAATTGTGTAATGGAAGATGCCGAAGTGCTTATCCAATGAGAAGGCGAGAAAAACAGAGGACAAATAAAACTGTAAATTGATTAAATTGTGAAATGGAAGATGCCGAAAAGCTTACCCGATGAGAAGGCGAGAAAAACAGACAAGTTAAACTTTTAATTGATTAAATTGTGAATTAGAATATACCGAAATGCTTATTCGATGAGAAGAGGAGAAAAAGAGACGATAAGTTAAACAGTTAATTGATTAAATTATGAATTGGAAGATGACGAAGTGCTTATCCAATGAGAAGGCGAAAAGAACAGACGACAAGTTAAATTGTAATTCGATTAAATTATAAATTGGCGGTTGTCAAGAATTTCTGATAGAGAAAAAAATGGTGTAAAAATAGAACCCTAACATATAACAACATATAACTATTACCAAAGGGAATAAAAGTAAATTTAAGGGCTAGGTTCTGATTAGTTTAGGGTAAGGTTAGATTTAGATTAGGATTTTATTTTCTCGTTTAAAGCGTAAATCAGTACTGAAAAAAAAAATCCATTTAACTTTCTTGCGTAAAAAAAATGCTTCATTATTTTTTTTCGTCAGAAAATAAATACCTTTTCATAAAAATGCACATACATGCTTTAAAAGTTTGTTTGATTATTTATTTCTGTTTGCACGCCGACTAGTTTTATTTTTGACGTCGGTTCGTTTTCATTCGGCCTTTTCCGGCTATTTACGTAATTCTGTGTCGGCAAAAATTAGTTTTGTTTGGTTCGGAAAGTTGTACAAGCATCCATAGAAAGAAACAAAAAACAAAAAAACAAAAAAAAAAAAAACAAACAAACAAACAAAAACAAACATACAAACAAACAAACAAACAAACAAACAAACAAACAAACAAACAAAAAAACAATGAAATGATTATTTTAAGTGAGATATCCATTTCAGTCGTGCCTGGACACACACACAAAGTATTATGCATGGCATGGAAAGAAACTAGAATCTTAAGAATAACTCTATAATTCCGGTTATTATAGAAACAACTGGACACACGAAAAGAATTACAAAAACTACCTGACAAATATACCCGGTGAACCAAGTGCAAGAGGGATCCAAACAATTGAACTCAATTGGAACTGGAATAAGAGTTATCCAATTTAGTATTCAAATACCGATAAAAATAACACAAATTCTTTAAGCTAGCTCAATAGTGCAATAATAGAGCTATAAATACGTTTTATGATGAATTACTTCACGAGGAACAAAAGCACATTTTTTGTCCATTTCAAAAAGGTTACAGTTTTATTACCAATATATACCAGTTCGATACATTAGTGAATTAGTGGTCAAAGATATCCTCTTCTCGTTAAGGTTATTTGTCGTTACTTCAGTCAGATCATTCGGAAGGGTTCGCCTGATACAGATTTTGCTTGCTTGGGAGCAGGGTGTGGATTTCAGGCAGCATTTAAGGTGATGACCTTTAAAATGGAGATATTGCTAGTCGTCTGTAGGTTTGTGTTAGATGTCTGTGATATTGTGATTGGTTTTAATTATTACTAGTCCAGGGTGGGGCAGAGTAACTTGCTTATTTAAATTTAATTGGTATTCCAAATATCCAATATATTCTGGCCAACCCTGTATAAGGAAAGGTAATTCTGTAGAACTTTTTTCTAGGGTAAATTTAATTTTAGGATGCAGGTTCTATATAGTATACTGTGTAAGTCTTTGATGTCCCTCGTGTTGATTTTGAAAGGATAAAGAAGCCATCCAGGTATCATCTCCAAGATTCTATATAGAGCGTTTTGGTATTTTGTCTCCGTATTTTTGTATTTGCTTAATTTTAATATATAATTTTGGATTTTCCTTTTAATTGAGCACTCTGCTGGAATTCTTTTTCCAAAAAAACTAATCATATATATATATATATATATATATATATATATATATATATTTATATATATATATATATATATATATATATATATATATATATATATATATATATATATAAATAAATATAAAGATTAAGCAAATACAAAAATACGGAATATATATATATATGTGCATACATATATACGAAGATGTATTCAATGAAGTGTCACTTGGTCCGATAGCCAATTCTTTCCTCTTCGAAACTCGATCGCCCAAACGAAAGTCGGAGCTTCTAACCGTTGCGCTATTCGGCTGCTGTTATGCGGGCAGTGAATTGACATTGTTTTTGATATTGTCCAAATACCTAAGCTCAATTTGTTTGCACAAAGAACATCGCTTAATACGTTAATGGTAATTTGTATATCACTTCCCAATATGCTCAACCCAAGATTGGGAGTATTTTGAAATGGTAAGGTAGAAAGTGTGTATTCTCTCCTCCTGATTACTTAGCAGTATCTGGAAACCTATTTATAATAGCCCACAATTAAAAGCATCGTACAACTAATTTGCGAATGAAAATGACTGCAATTAGAAGGTGACTAAATGCTTCATATTGTTATCCTGAATATCCGACACTAATTTGAAGCTGAGGGGATATACTTCACATTTGAAAACAGGCGTTTGAATAAAAACACTCACTGAATAGACGAATCATCGAGCATTTTTTTCCTTTCCATTTTAAATTCATTTCGTCAGATTTTTTTATCCTTTTATCACACACACACACACACACACACACACACACACACACACACACACACACACACACACACACACACACACATCATAATAACATTGACACACCGGTTTCCATCAGATCACCGAAGTAAGCAACGTTGAGCCTGGTCATTACTAAAATGGTTTTAAGAATTTGGGAATTCCGGGCGCTGTACGTAGGAGGAGGTCGACACCTCCCTGCAAGAGTTGCAAAAAACCTAACGTCGTCATCCCCCTAACGGGGGATATACATGCGATCGGGGACCGCTTGTGTATTTCATACTCTCATGGAACTTCCTCCTTCGGACGAAGCCGGTTAAACCCAAATACGGTTAGTGTCGTTTCACACGCACACACACACACACACACACACACACACACACACACACACACACACACACACACACACACACACACACACATATGTAGAGAGTGAAAGAGGGAGGGAGAGAGAGTGAGAGAGAGTGAGAGAGAAAGAGTTAGGAAATCTATATATCTATAAAAGTGAACGTGTCTGTGTATCTGTCTGTCTGTGTGTCTGTGTGTGTACATTTCCCTACACAATAACTCTGTCAATTTAAAGTCTACAGACTCGAAATTTGATATACAGGGTACTGAGATTTGGGAAAATCGATGTGATCGGTTTTCGGCCGAAATTTAGCGATATAGGGGTCAAAGTCCAACGATTTGACCTTTGAGAACTATACCATACTCCTCCGACAATTTTGGGTCTAAACACTTGAAATTTTAGATATAGGTTCGTTGAACATGGATCTAACTTAATAACTTGAGTTGAGCCCAAAACAATTAATTTTAAGAAGTCATAATAGGGGTCAAAGTTAAAAATATTGACCACTTTTTTTTCTTTTTTTTTTTTGCTCAACATACACCTCCAAATATCCGGGCAACGCCGGGCACCCATGCTAATATATAATATATCTAAATTAGGTTTATGGGAAGATGATTTTTTTTCAAAAGATAATGGATATTTCCGCTGTTAAGTATTTCCTTTATAAGAGTTTCAAGCGACGTGAGATCTTCCAGCCAACATATTTTTGACCATTTTTTTAAAACTGACTTTTTGTAATTCACAAGTTATTGTTTTGTTGAGATGTAAATTACTTTCAAATAAATGGCTTTAACTTGTCCAATAAACATATAGAATTAACAATGCTATGTTCAATCTTGAATATAGATTTTGTGTTTTTTATTAGGTTGGTGCAAAAATAATATTTCTTGACGTTCAACTTCAAAAGATCATAACTCCTTTCATAACAAACTTTATTAATCGAAATAAGAACCATTAGAATCGACACCTTTTTGCCAACGAGAAACAAGTTTATTTATTCCATTAGCATAGAAATCCAGAGTTCTGGAAGCGATGAATTCATTGAAGACCGATTTGGCATCATCTCGGCTTTTGAAGCATTTTTCGCGCACGAAGTTGTCGAGATGTTTGAAAAAGTGATAATCGATGGGCGAGAGGTCCGGTAAATATGGATGCAGAGTCTCGTAGCTAAATTCGTTCAGCTTCTGCAGGGTCGGTTGAGCAAGATGCGGAAGCGTTGTCATGGAGGAGAATTGGTCGCGTCATATTGACCAATCTGGGGCACATACGTTGGAGCTTCTGGTGCATTTCGTCAGTTTGTCGGCAGTACTTCTTCGCCGTAATGGTTTCGCTTTTTTATTTATTTATTTTTTTATTTTTCTTCGTTTGAAGATTGTAATGCTGGGTATGGGGCAGCCAAATTAGCTGCCAACATTGCCCCGATTTTTATTAAAACCAACTGAAAGCTCTTTTTAGTATCCTCGCTGTTTCAAGAAGCTGTGATGGATATGACCGGCCGCAAATCTACACACTAACGTAATGCACTTGCAATAACCCTTATCCCTGAGTGGCTTCCGGACCTTGATAAGTAGTGATCACTGTGTAAAAGAAAAAACCAAACAAACAACAAAAAAAAAACACCAAACAGTCATCAAAACCTTTGTTTGATGCAATTTCGGCTTCGGAAAGTGTTGTGGAGCTTTTCCGGCATCCAACCACCGTGTCGAACATCGCTGGGTGTCGTAGAGGGTCCACTTCGCATCATACGCCACAATCCGCTCGAAAAATGGATTGTTTTGTTGCGCAGAAGGAGCGTAGAAGGCACCACAAAATGACGTTTTTTTTTCTTATTATCGTTCAATTTATGTGGCACCCATATTTTTCTTTTTGATTTCCCTATTTGAATAACGAACAACTGTTGAGTGGTCGATCTCGAGTTCAACAGCAACTTCTTGTGTGGTTTTGCGAGTATCGGCTTAAATTAAGGCTTTCAAATGTTCGTTATCAACCACAGTCGACCGGTCGCGACCATCTTCATCTTCGAGGCTCTCGTCATTATTGTGAAATTTCTTGAACCTCCGTTGTGTCACACGTTCGTTAGTAATTCCTAAGCCAAACGCATTGATATCACGAACTGCCTCGACAGTTTTTCGGCCTAGTTTGAACTGGAACAAGAAAATCGTGCGAATTTGAATTTTTTCTATGCTGTCGAAAAGCTTGCAAAGAAATGAATGAAGAGATTGAGAGCGGTAACGAATAGCACGATTCGATAGGGAGAAAAACGCGTTTCAAAATGATATATAACATGGCTTTATATATCAACGAATTAAATCATATAACATATACATGTAACATATATAAGAAAACGATATTGTTTTTGCACCAACTTAATATATATCATTTATATATTTTCTAACTATACTTATGTGATATTTTATCATCGTCTATGATTTTCTTCAATACCTTGTATACTATCTCTCGTTGAGATAACAATTATGAGTATAACTGGATATTTTATACCGTTAAAAACGGGGGAAAATCATAGCCTGCCAACTTTGCATTAAGTACTAATCCCTATTAATTTCTGTTAATCCTTAACAGTGCATCGAACGAATACCACAATACTTAGCTCGCTGCACCTTATCATTACCAAGATCCACACATTATTTCAGCCAGATTGACCATGTAGTTCACAAGAAAAAAAAATCAAACGGACGGACAGACAGTCAGTCAGGCAGACAGACTAAGAGAAATCTAATAAAGACTATGATAATAGAGTCTGTTGATTATTATATTGTACCTAATATAAAGTAAAGATTTCAAATATTAAATATGACTTATGTGACATTAGCTAGAATTGAAACAAAAATACTCAATATTTAATGAAAAATGGATATCAAAACTTAAAACATAACGTAATTTAACGTATAAATGTATATTTGCACATGCGTAGAGGAGTACTTTAAGTCGACTTTCGCCTATCAAGTTCTAATTTTTCAATGTTCACCCCTTAGCTGTTATTTTTATCAGTTAAGAACCAGGTCAATTTTGTTCCACAGGTTCGAATCCCTCATATATCAAGTTTTAAGTCTGTAGACTAAAAATTGACAGAGCAATTTGGTAGAAACCGTTTCGAACACACAAACGAACGCACACGCAAGGTCACTTATATGTGTAGACTAATAGGTCGCCCAGTATTGCCCGGTTGTAAAATACGCTTAAATATGATATTTTAATTAATGCAGATTTCGTGATTATTATTATATTATATTGGACCCAATATATAGTAATGATTTAAAAAGTTAAAAAAAAAAAAAAATGACTCGTGCACCACCACCGAGAATCGAAACCCAAACCTTTAGCTCACAATTTAGTTTTTCCTTTTACGTTAATGCCTGATCTAGAAAGACATGTTTGCTGCAATGTTGTCGTTCGACCATAACCTGGCAAATTCCATTTTTTTTTATTTTCACACTTTTTCGCCGATTTTCCCTGGCTAAACCCCAAATATAAAGTTTCGCATACCCGATATATTAAGTTTCATGTCTGTAGACCAAAAGCTGACAGAGGTGTTTGGTAGACAAATTTTTTAAAGCAAATATATATACTCTAATATAAATACATATAGAAAGAGGTTTGTGTTTACTATAACCTTTTTACGCAAATATTACGTAAGTATAAATCATGTAGAATATTTGTATGAATATAATGACACGTAATAGTAAACTAAAGATGCCCATTCCATAAGAAAACCGAAAACCTCCAAACTTATAGGGAATTAATTAAAATGAATGTTTAAAAGAATATGCAAATTAGCTAGATCTTTTGCAGATGAATGCAATCCCGTGAGTCATATATAACAATGTTGTATTTCCTTTTTAAATAAATAGAAAAAAGGGGTTTTAATATGGATATCAATACACAACACCTTATGCCGAGATAAGCGGAGAGCATATACAACGCCTAGAATTCCAAAATGGTCACAATCTGGTATTAGCAAGGCACACACACACACACACACACACACATATATATATATATATATATATATATATATATATATATAGTCTTATTTATAGCATTCCGAATTTTACTGGGTTGTATAATTGAAAATTCAGTAATAATAAGTTTTAAGCCAAAAAGAGATGACTTAAACTGTAAGCTACAAAATTATCATATTTTATAATTGAGCATTCATATACTGTTTTAATAAAAACCAAGACTTCAAGGAATGGATTGATAGCAAAAAATAGTGTATTTCATCTTTAGTTACAATTGTTTCAAGACTATTTGGACAAATTCAAACATTATGTCGTTTGAACATTTTCACGAAAGCAGCCTTTCGTATGGTTTCCATAATGTTTTATTGCTAAAGTGTTTTTTGTTCAATGTCTGACGAAAAGCTGTTCTTGTGAAAATTCATACCCTGTAAGGCAAGAAGGATGGACCTCTGTGCAACAACCATTTTACTACATGCAATAAACTTCTTAGGACCATCTACGGAGGATTGAATCAGGAGCCAGGTACTTGCTAGAGCAAGATGCGGTTTCATGTTAAACCCAGGACAGATGGCGCTGAGTAACGGAGACTCTCAGAACCCCCAAAGAACGACCTTTCATTACATAGAGTTTAAGATGGATATTTTTGGCTGCCATACATTCAATCTTAATATTTACAGATGGAAATATTGTTTCACATTTAAATACTTTGAAGTAATGTCAATATGTTGAAATTTCTGAAAGTGATATTTTGTGTAGACTTCACCAAATTGATGCAGGTAATCTACAGAGAAGAAATGTTCCGCTACAATTTACACAAAATAAATTTAATTAATATATTTACTCTTAAATATAAAACCGAAAAAGTAATTACAATCTGTGTAATTTAATTTAAAAAAAAAAAAAAAGTAAAAGGATGTCAACTGAAACTTCGTTCTTTCTTTTCAATTAAAACTGAATTTGTTTGTAATTGTAAACACTACTGTTACGAGAGACGTTTCAAAAGTAATGATTCCTATTTTTATTCCGCTTGAATGGATCAGAGAGGATTGCAAATCTTATGCATTCATAACCTGAAAGTTTCATCTCTCTGTTGTAGATATTGATGGTGTGAGACTCTAAAAAGGCAACCCCTCTAATGGACGTGCGTCAGAAGCAGGAATGCGTCATTGGATTCTTAGCAAAAATGCATTGAGAATGATGGTGACTATGTAGAAAAATCAATTCTGGATCACAAAAGGTCGCTCGTTTTAATGGTAGCACACCTATCTTTGTATCTCTTCAACTGTTTGGGTTAAAAAAATAGGAGGCTCTACTTTTGAAACGATCGTCGTATTTTATAAATTTTTCCTTATTTTATTTATATAATCATAAAACTCTATGGACTTTGCTTGCTTGCATCTTGTTTTTGACGATCGGGCGATTCCATCTTTTAAGAAAGGGATGACAGGTAAATTTATATATATATATATGTATACATATATATATATTACACAATATATATATATATATATATATATATATATATATATAATTTTCTAAGTTCAAAATATCAAGTTTTCTCAGTTGGTCATTTTCAAAAGGTAGCCATAACAATATTGTTTCGTATTGCGACTAATAAGTCTGCGAAATTATGTCATTGCTGCATATTTAGTCACGCATTCATCAGGTGTTTACCTTTAAAAACTTATAAAAATACGATCTTGAATAACTTATATGGTTCATGTAACCGACACACTCGGCCGTTCCTTCTCGTTTCAAAGAACTTCTTCATAATTTTCAAAATTTATGCAATTTTTTTTCCATTATAAAAAACTTTATAAGAAATATTTTTTAATCAATTACGATGTGTGTATACAAACAGAGTACGTTTCAAGTAAATGATTAACCTCTGTATATATATATATATATATATATATATATATGTGTGTGTGTGTGTGTGTGTGTGTGTGTGTGTGTGTGTCTCTGTGTATTTTGTTTTTATCTCACTATTATATATTCGGTTTAATATAATACTCAATAGAGACTTCATTTATTTATTGCGGACTATTATCCCCATCTTCTAATTATTATTTCACGACGTTTCCGCCAACTCTTCCTTTGGCCTTTGTCAGGGGGGTTAACCGCGACGGGATAGGAACTCCAAATCTTCTAACCGTATCCTCAGCAATTACTGTCTTCAATAGTTGTTGTCTCACTACTTTTTGGCCAACTAAGGCCCTGGCTGGCTTTGGATAGGATTGAAATCGCTATCTTCAGACAATTCTCACCTGAAACGGTAGAGATTCAACGTCTCTTTCGACTGCGCCACGGGCCCCGAAGAGCGATCAAAGTTGGATTATTGGTTTTATAAATCCACGTTTATTTGTTATCTGATCTTCCATTGGCCGAAACGTCGTAAAACAACAAGAAGAAGATGAGGATAATAGTCCGAAATAAATAAATGGATAAATAATACAAATTACTCATCTCAATAAGAATTCCAATTAATTAGATAAAAATAAAACTATAGGTCGTGAAACAAGAAGAAGAAGAAGATGAGGATAATAGTTCGCGATAAATAAATGGATAAATAATACAAATTACTAATCTTAATAACAATTCCAATTAATTAAATAAATAAAATAAAAATCAGATACATCCTAAGATATGATGCTGTTGCATATTTGGAGATGTTCCGATCCGAGCACCCTTTCTTATCCTGGCATAATTCAAAATTGTTAATCTATTTAAGGCTGATCTCTTTCATTCTCTATATCCCACTTTCTTACACAAGAGACATTCCCGGGATAGAGCCGTCGAATCTCCTAATACTCAGCAATTACTTCGATAGTTATTGTTGTCTCACTATATTTTGACGAACTAAGCCTCTTGAAACCGCTATCTTCAGACAATGCTCACCTGAAACCGTAGACATTCAACGTCTCTATCCACTGCTCCACGGGCCCTGGATCAAGGTTGGATCTTTTAGTCTTATAAATCTACGTTTATTTGTTAACTGATCTTCTATTGTTGGGTCCGTACTGAAACTACTGTCAATAACTTTCCCCACTCTTTATCTGTGCCTAAATCCAAACGTAGATTCCATGAGCAGAGCTTCTTTCTCAGAAGTGCACGATTGTGGAACTCTCTTCCGTTTGACTGTTTCCCACCTGACTACAACTTGGATGTCTTCAAATCCAACATAAACAAATTCCTGACAAACCGCCCCCTCAAGTAAGACACTCTATCAAATCCCCAATACTAATGATTACTACAATACTATCTCATTGATTACTATACACGAAATAACCCTTATACCTGAGTGGCCCCCGGGCCTTGATAAGTGGTGACCTCCATGTAAAAAAAAAAGTTGTTAATTAAACAATAGAGAATTGTCTTTATAATAATAAATACGTAATCTGCATGAATTAAAATATATTTAAACGTATCTTACGACCGGGCAACGCCAGGTGACCTGCTAGTATATTTCAAAGGTAAGCTTTTCTTTAATCTTCCATCTTCCGAATGCTGGGAAGATGATGCGTTTATTTCTATTTTCTGCATCGGCGTCAGATCGCTTCGTTCTAAAAGGCGCGATGCGATAACTCAACGTTGTCAAGGAAACATAAAATAATAATTAGTAACAGCTATAATAAATATTTCAATTAATTTTTTAGAAACTAAATTCTTTTCATTAAAAATAAACTTAAAAATGTATTAAATAAAAAACTGTCGTTTAATTGTTATGGACTTCCATTTCTTGTAATAAATAATTTTACCAAAAATTCTTAATAAGCTGAAGGAACTCAAGTTATGCATGTATGTATGTATGTATGTATATATATATATATATATATATATATATATATATATATATATATATATATATATATATATATATAACTACTTAATTTACTCACATAAAATTAATATAAGAAAGTATAATTTTATGCGTAAACTTTAAGTATTTACTTCAAAAGTGCTCACTACGTAGGTAGAGCTAGTTAGTAAGTTATAAAATATATATGGCGATTAAGCTGAATATGCCGCGTTTCATCCACTCTAGGAATCTTCAGGCTTATGCGCGAATTTTGTGGTCGTTTGTCGTTTTTATATACGCATCTTCTATTGAGATTTTAGTTAGCCAATCAGCTTTCTAGTATCCACCGCGCCCTTCCAATCAGCCAATGAGCATGCACATCGGACAAAGGCCTATTTGACCTCTGGTTGACCTGTTCCTTTGTGTGTGCTCTATTTAGCCTGGATATCTAGTTTCTTTATCTGTTTTAAATCTAGGTTAGTGTTTTTTTATGTTAGTTTATATATAAATATATATATATATATATATGTACATACATATATGCACATATATATACATATATATATACATACATATATGTGTGATCGTTTATGTATATTCATGTTTATTTAATTTATTTATTTGTTTATTTTCTATAGTTTTTGTTAGTTTTAAAACTATTTTGTATCACTATCCTAGAGTAAATTTTATCTTGTGAACACAGTTGTTTGCTATTTCTCTTCTACAGTTTAATAGATGTTGTGATTATTTAAAGTACAGGATAGCATATATATATATATATATATATATATATATATATATATATATATATATATATAATTTGAGTTCCTTCAGCTATATTCGAAACAGAAACCATAACTTATGAAGAATTTTTCGTAAAATTATTTATAAAACAAAAAAGATGACTTGAGTGCCATCAGCTTTAATCGACCAAAACTTATTCTTAATAAAATTCCTTATTACAAGAAATGGAAGGTCATGACAATCAAACGACAGTCATTCGGAAGAAAAAAGATGTAGGTGTGATACCCAAAATACCAAACACGCTATTCTATTAAAACAATACCCACTAAAAATAAAATGATAGATATAATAATAAAAATAATAATAAATAATAATAAAAAAGGTGCCTGCTGTTGATTTTTTTAAAAAAAAACCAACACATACTTTCATGTCATGCCGAAATTAGTAAGTTATGTATGTATGTATGTATGTGTATATATATAGCACACACACACACACACACACACACACACACACACACACACACACACACACACACACACACACACACATATATATATATATATATATATATATATATATATATACTAGGAAAAAGTACCCGTCGTTGACTGGGCTCAAAAACAGCCCACAGAAAATGGACTCTGATTTATGAAAGTATGAGATAGCTTCGAATTTGGGGGTATCAAAACCAAAGCAAAATATGATGACAGTAAAAATAAAATAGATAAACCCCATAATTTATTATACCATACCTATTCACAATGAAACACTTATCACAATATTCTGTGGATCTATATTAAAAAAAACCTTGTGACATATTTCCATTCTATGGAGGTCAGGTGCGAACGAACACCCCATAATTTTATTATATCATATTTCTTCAAACTGAAACATAATTATCAAAGTATACTTACGCAGATAGACATAAAAAGTCTTTATTAAAGTTTGTGTCTATTTCCATTCTATGGAAGCCAGGCGCGAACGAAGATCCCACAATTTTATTGTACCATCCCTATTTAAGTTAAAACATACAAATCAAAGTATTATTATGTACATCTTTATCAAAAACACTTGTAAACGTTTTTTTTAATTTTTAAATTTTTTATTTCCATACTTTGTGGACCAGGCGCGAGCGCAGACCCCACAAGTTTAATGAACCACCGTTCTGCCAGATCAAACATACCCATTCCTGTGTCTCGATATATCTTCTATCATTATATGTAATCAGTTTTTTAAAAAAGTCAACCATATAGGAGCCTATCTGTGACCACACACACACACACACACACACACACACACACACACATTCAGCTTTATATTATAGATCTATCTATTTATATATCTATGAAAGTGAACGTGTCTGTTTGTCTGTATGTCTGTGTGCGTGTCTGTGTACATCTACTTACGCAATAACTCTGTCAGTTTTCAGTCTACAGGCTCGAAATTTGATATATAGGGAACTGAGATTTGGGAAAATCGATGTGATCGGTTTTCGGTCAGAAATTTGACTGTTAAGGGGTCAAAGTTCAACGATTTGACCTTTGAGAACTCTACCAAACTCCTCCGACAATTTTGGGTCAAAACATTTGAAATTTTAGATATAGGTTACTTGGACATGGATTGAACTTAATAGCTTTATTTGAGCCATAAAGAATAAATGTTAAGGGGTCATAGTATGGGCCAAAGTTAAAAAAATTAACCGTTTTTTTTTTTTTTGCTCAGCATATACCTCCAAATACCCAGGCAACGCCGGGCACTAATGCTAGTATATCTATAAAAGTGAACGCGTGTGTGTGTTTGTGTGTGTGCGTGTGTGTGTCTGCGTGTGTGTGTCTGCGTTTGTGTGTGTGTGTGTCTGTGTACATTTCCTTACGCAATAACCCTGTCAATTTTTAGTCTACAGACTCGAAATTTGATATACAGGGTACTAAGATTTGGGGAAATCGATGTGATCGGTATTTGGCGATTAAGGGGTCAAAGTTCAACGATTTTACCTTTGAGAACTCTACAAAAATCCTCCGACAATTTTGGGTCTACACACTTGAAATTTTAGATATAAATTTTAAGGGGTCATAATAGAGGTCAAAATTAAAAAAAATTGACCGCTTTTTCTTTTTTTGCTCAACATACACCTCCAAATACCCGGGCAACGCCGGGCTGAAATGCTAGTATATATATATATATATATATATATATATATATATATATATATATATATATATATGTGTGTGTGTGTGTGTGTATGCGTGCGTGCGTGCGTGTGTGTGTGTGTGTGTACATTTCCGTACACAATAACTCTGTCAATTTTCAGTATATAGACTCGAAATTTCATATGCAGGGTATGGAGATTTAGGAAAATCGTTGTAATCCGCTTTCGGCCAGAAAGTTGCCTGTTAAGATGTCAAAGTTCAACGATTTGACCTTTGAGAACTATACCATACTCCTCCGACAATTTTGGGTATAAATAATTGAAATTTTAGATATTGGTTCCTTGGACATGGATCTAACTTAATAACTTGATTTAAGCCCAAAACAATAAATTTTATGGGGTCATAATAGAGGCCATAGTTAAAAAAGATTTGACCTCTGCGGTCTCTACCAAATTATTCAGACAATTTCTGGTCTAAACATTTGAAATTTTACGTAAAGGGTATTCAGAGATAGAGCAAACTTTTATTCGGTGTGGGTCGAAAATTTAAATATAAATCTATGTATGTATGTTTGCATGTCTGCCTAAAACCTTTGACAGAGGGGACGGATTTTCACAAGATCAGTATCGTTTTGAAGCGCGACCGTTCAGACGACAAATACCGAAAAATTGGTTAAAAACATTAATTTCTTCACCCTCAACTGGGCACTTTTCTACAAGGAGGGATCTCTTTTTTCACCGATATTTTCGAAAGTCATCCCATCTTTTCGATTGTCTTGCCTTAATTTAAACCTACGTCACTTCCGGTTTGGCGGCGGTCGTAACAGTAAAGACGTCAGGTTTTTTCTCCCGTTCTTTTCCTCCTTCGTAGTACGGGTTCGAGCCTGCTTTCCTATTACCACTTTTTTTTTTTTTGCTCAACACACACCTCCGAACACCCGGGCAACGCCGGGCACCCATGCTACACACACACACACACACACACACACACACACACACACACACACACACACACACATATATATCTCTGTGTGTGTGTGTATGTGTAGAAATATATTTTCTTATTATATATCAATCCTTATTTAAGAAGCTCAATGTAATTAATTATATAACTTTTTTGTAATGTATTCTCTCTCTCCCTCCCTCTAAGTATATATATAAGTATATATATATATATATATATATATATATATATGATGGTTATTCATGTAAGAAAATAGTAATGCAAAACAACTTACAATGAATACATAAATACCATTACAATAATCTAAAAAAGAATTTAATTTAATTTAATAATGATTTTTTTTAGTAAAAAAACATACTAAGAAATAAATTTAAAAGAACTTTATTTTGTTAAATCTTTAAGTTTTCTTTTGAAAATTGCTTGTGAAAATTAGAAAAATTCATTTATAAATAAAAAAAAGACTTATTTTTTAAGAACATAATTTAATTTGTCTCCTATTCCTAGAATTTGAATGAAACAATTTTCTTTTAAAATGTTCACAATGAAATGTTAACAAGGATAATATAATCGCTATGAAAACAATTATTGTTTTTTTTTTTCTGAAATAAAAGACACACAAAGTTTAACAATAGTTTAAAATAATTTCTTAAACAACAACAAAAAAAAAATACAAAAAAAAAAACCCACGATTCAACATAAAACTGCGTATTCATTTCTCTCTCGCCGGGAGGAACGTGACACAGAGTTGGAAAGTTGAATTGTAAAGTAAGCGCCCCCGAAGGGGAGCACTCTCACCTGCATAAAGTGTCTGGACATCCTCGTTGGCATTTCAAGGTAGGGGCGTTCTAGGCGATTAGCAATAAACTAGCACCTTCTCAAAGAAAGAAGGCAAATCCTGCGAGGATCGACTACACAGAACTAAATTATTATTAAACAGGAAATGGTCATCACAGAAAGCGTCTAAATTTAAACAGTTCTAATCAAATATCTTATCTGTCAAATATAAAGTCAACATTAATTTTTTGAATCAAAATTAATAAATAATTATTTATTAAAATTTAGAGTTAATATTACATTTTAAGGTAAATTTTAAATAAATAATTATTTATTAAAACATAGACTTAATATTGCATTTTAAGGTAAATTTTAAATAAATAATTATTTATTAAAAAATAGAGTTAATATTACGTATGAAGGTCAATTGTAAATAAATAATTATCTATCAAAAAATTGAGTTACCATAAAATGTTAGGGTCAATTTTGGATAAATAATTATTTATTAAAAATAGAGTTAATATTAAATTTTTAGGCTAGTCCATAATAAATAATTATCTATCAAAAATAGAATTAGGATTAAAGTTTTGGGCCAACCTCTAATAAAAAAATTATCTATATAAAAAAAGATTTACCATTAAATTTTAGGGTCAATTTTTAATAAATAATTATCTATCAAAAATAGAGTTAACATTAAATTTAGGGCCAATGTTTAATACATAATTATCTATAAAAAGACATTAAATTGTTGGGACAATTCGTACTAAACATTTATAAACAACATGTCTAACAAAACCTATAATAAATAAATACAAAATAATTTTCTTAAGGAAAAATTAATAATTAATTAATAATAATTAATTAGTAACAATTAGTTATCATATATATAAAAATCATCGGTAAAAATTAATTCGTAGTAATTTAAAATAATAAAACTATTTTAATTAAATGTCTCTTTTATATTAAAATAATGTTACTAAAAATAAATTAAGGGGAAAAAGGCAAATCGTTTTTAATTAAATTTTATGTGACGTTTTTCATAGAAATAATAGTTACGGTGATGATTTGAATTCAATTTTTAGAAATGGTCACTAAATGAGTGAAATGCGTTTGAAATGAAAAAAAAAAAAAACAAAAACAAAAAACAAAACAAACAAACAAAAAAAAACGTAAAGTAAAATTAGCAAAGTTAATACAAATCACATGACGTGTATAAAACTTTAGTCCAATCGTCGTTCAAAGATTTCAAATGATGTCATCCTTGTTTCATATTTTTTTCACATGCTTTAATAAACATAATAAATGCACATAATTTGCTGACATCAGCAAAAACGTTCAACAAATCCGGAGCAAAAGTTAACACCGACCCTTGTTTATTTAAATAAATGTTTAACAGTTTAAAGTAAAGTAAATCAAAGGCAGACAATGTAGATTTGAGGTAAGTTCATTTTAAAATGGATTTATACGCATTTGTGGTAAGAGCTGTCATACTTATTTTATGAGTTAAACTTTATTAAATTTATGAAAATGCATAAAACTTTATTAAATTTATGAAAATGTATAAAACTTTATTAAATTTATGAAAATGTATAAAAATATATAAAACTTTATTAAATTTATGAAAATGTATAAAAATGTATAAAACCTTATTAAATTTATGAAAATGTATAAAAATATATAAAACTTTATAAAATGTATGAAAATGTATAAAACTTTATTAAATTTATGAAAATGTATAAAAATATATAAAACTTTATTAAATTTATGAAAATGTATAAAAATCAGATTTAGTCATGTGAACTCATAATATATGCACGAACAATTCATAACAATATTTATTTGAATTTAATAAAATATTCAAACAAGTAAATCAAATAAATACTTATATTTAATCATATATACGTATATAATTTAGATTTTATAGAAATATTACTTTAAATATATAAATTACTTTACATACATTACCACTTTTTTTATAAGTGTATATATAAAACATTTAATAATATATTAACACAAGTAAATTAAACAAATACTACATATATATAAAAATCTTTTACATATAAAAATACTTTATATACATATATAATAAAGTATACATAGATATGTAGCACATTTAATAAATGAATAAAAACGAATTATTTTAACTTTATATATATATATATATATATATATATATATATATATATATATATATATATATATATATATATGTTTGTAAGAAGTCTTCGTCATGAGAATTGGTCCTATAACAATACGGTTTTTATACGACAGTACTCCAAAACAAATAGAGCTATACTTTAGTATAGTTAACTAATTTAGTCAAAAAGCCTCCCAGATAGAAACTTGTCGAAGTAAATCACACACACACACACACACACACACACACACACACACACACACACACACACACACACACACACACACACACACACACACACACACACACACACATATATAACAGCTCTACTGATAACTATTTAACTATTTCTATATTGAGCACTATGAGATCGGGTATATATATATATATATATATATATATATATATATATATATATATATATATATATAACTTTACCTCGTCGTACTATATCTAAATTTAACCCTCTCACACTCTGACTCGATCGTACTTAACAGATTTATTTCCGTTAGGGAACTAAACGGGTTTTATAATATGCATATGTAACAAACATTATTAGTTACATATGCGCATACATGTTTGTGACGACGTAGGATCTCCGATTAAGATCGCCGCAGAAACATGTATGCACATATGTAGTTAATTATGTTTGTATAAATAATAAACACAGTATATATGCACACATATATATATATTATATATATATATATATATATATATATATGTACATTTATACACACGCACATATATAAATATATACAGCTCTACTAATAACTACTTAACTATTTCTATATCGAGCACTATGCGATCGGGTATGTATATATATATATATATACACACATATATATATATATATATATATATATATATATATATATATATATATATCTTCAGGCTTCATGCGCTAGAGTCCTAGAGTTGATGAAACGCGGAATATTCAGTGTAACTTAATCGCCATATATATTTTATAACTTACTAACTAGCTCTACCTACGTATTGAGCACTTTTGAAGTAAATACTTAAAGTTTACGCATAAATTTATATTTTCGTATATTAATTTTATGTGAGTAAATGAAGTAGTTATATATATATATATATATATATATATATATATATATATATATATCACTTTACCCAGTACTATAGCTAAATCCCCCCCCTCCTTTCTCACACACACGTGCACACACGTGTAGAGTATAGTACTTATTAGGTTTACTTCTGTTAGGGAACTGAACGTGGTTAGTAAGCAATATAAGTAAGTACTTTGCACTTTGAAATTTTTATTTATTCAAACCTGTCATTCTCACATGTACATATATGCATAGATATTAATTTTTTTTTAAATTAAAAAACACGAAAATAGTTGTTTCATAAAAACGAGTAAACATTTTTTTTTTATTGATAATAATTTAATTCTTTTAAAAGGTTAGCAGCATAGTTTTTCCATTTTATTTTGGTTCCAATTTCTAAACAAAAACGTACTTAATGAGTAAAGCTAAATTTATGACGATAGCATCTGCGAAACGGCAGATGATCACGACATGCATGTTTTTTGTGTTTTTAAAGTTAAAAACAAGTATTTTTGTTTAATTATTAAAATATCTGGATTTTGATTATTGAAAAGTAATTTTTCGAGTTTCCATGACAGCACATGTATCTAACGTTTTCGTATCAAACATACACGTTGTTTGCTAAGCACGACAGGAGTTCTTATCAATTCTTCAATATTGCTTTATTGTTCGAAATGGTTTCAAAATTCTTTGGAAAATGACAGGAATTTAGACCTAATTTATTATGTTGTCAAGTTCTTTGTCTTGGATAAAGAAATAAAGGAAACAATTGTAAACAAGACGAATGTCATTACAAAGCCGAACACGACATGTCAACAAAAAACATTAAGTTAGACTTATTATTTTTACACTCGCGAACACAGATTGTTTTTTTTAATTTTATTATATCAATTTTAAAACAAATATATTGATCAGTAAACACGAAATTAAAATCAATAATTTCAATTCAGCCAACAAATCGACTTTTTTCTTAAGTTTACAAAGTTTACAAATATATCGATGGATAATCGATATAGGGTCTTGTTTTCAGGTAAAAAGATCTCTTAAATTTTAAATGTAAATAGGGCAGTTTTGGAAGATCAAGCGGTTTAAAAATAAAGATAAGGCAAAGTTACACGTACTGTTCAATGTTCTACAGAGAAAAGTTTTAAGCGACAATGTCAAAACTTCAAGACTTATAATTTCTCAAAATTTTTTACTTGAAAATTAAATAAAGTACAATTATCTGAATAAAAAAACAAAAATCGAACAAGAACTGTTTATATTGCTTTAACCGTAACCATGTATTTTGCAGATTTGTAAAGCAAATGTATATATATATATATATATATATATATATATATATATATATATATATATATATATATATATATATATATATATATATATATATATATGTATATATATACATATATATATATATATATATATATATATATCGATAGATAGATAGAACGTGTGTATCCTTACACACACATACGTGTACATGTATGTGTGTTTGTATGTGTGTGTGTGTGTGTGTGTGTGTGTGTGTGAACAGGTGATCAATGCAAGATCCAAACTCCTTTTTTACGTAAAAAGAAAGCATGACAGTAAAAATTGATTAGCGTAATTGATTTTACAGGTAAAGAGAATGCGATGTGACGTAAACAAGCACCTGTCATGTGTTGTAGACAATAGACAAGACAACAGCACATACAAGCACGTCGACACACACACACACACACACACACACACACACACAGACAGACAGACAGACAGACAGACAGACACAGACACACACACACACACATATGTATATACAGACGACAATAACAATAATGACAAAAAACATAAACAAAGAAAAGCAGTCGAAAGCGATTCAATCGAAACACACTTATAAAAAAGAAACAAATAAAACCGCAACTCACATGAGAGGCTGAATGATTTGTAGTGTGATCCCGAGGGGGCATCATACCTTTGTCTCGTTATTGGGACCGTGTCTTTAGGAAATGTACCATTCCTCAAACTACCACTCTTCAGCTGACAGGTAATAAGGCTAAGAAGAATAAGAATATCGAAGAAATCAACAACAATAATAATAATAACAACAGTAATGAAAATAATAATAATAATAATAAAAAAAATAACGTTACAACTCGTATCGTTGACTTTGTTACAGCTTGTTTGCTGAATGAAAAGGGGGGAGGTGATGGAGAGTATGAGGATGAGGAAGAGCGAAGTGAGAGGAATCAGAAGGAGAAGGGCGAAGGAGGAGGAGGAGAAGGTAAATATAGGTAATGAACAGATGTGGATGAACAAAGAGAAGGAGGAGAAAGAACAATACAATAGAATGAGAGGAGACAAAATGAAGGAGGAGGAGGAGGAGAGAAAGAAGGAGGAGAAAAGGAAGAAGAAAAATGAGAGAAAAAGAAGAGGAAGAAGAAGAAGAAGCGGAAGAAAAGAAGAAGAGAAAAGGAGAGAAAGGAGGAAAAAGGAGAGGAAGGAGGAGGAAGAAGAAGAAGATGAAGAGAAAGAAAGACGGAAGAAGAAGAAGAAGAAGAAGAAGAAGAAGAAAAAGAAATGAGAGGAAGAGGAGGTACAAGAAAAAGAAAATGGAGAGGAAGGATAAGAAGAAAAAGGGAGAAAAAACGCTAAGAGGAAGGGAATAGAAAAGAGGAAGAGAAAGGAGGAAAAGGGAAGAGACATAGGAGAAAGAGAGAAAGATTAAGAAGAAAGAGAAATAGACAAAGAGAGAGACAAAGAAGAGGGAAAACAAAAACAGGGAGAAGAAGAAGAAGAAGAAGAAGAAGAAGAAGAAGTTTCCGCTACTTGCCTTACCGTTGTTGTTGGTGGCGGTGTTGGCGGCTTCGGTAGTTTTGGATGAGTCATCTTGGATGAATCATCGCTGTTTTTGCTGCCAGAGCGCCTGGTTCTACTGCCACCGCCACCAAAGAGTCCGGTAAAGAATCCAAGAGCTGATGACATTGCTGCTGCTGCTGCTGCTCTTGCTGCTGATTAGACTGTTGATGACACTTCTGTTTCATGTGATAAATACAACAGATCTCCTAATTATTGGAGACGGATGAAGCTATAACAATAATAAAGTACGCCTAGAGGGAGCCCGGCGTGAAAAGAACGGAGAAATATAGAGCGACGAAAACGAGAATTTGTCTTTGTCTTGTTTTTTTCTTATGCGAGAATCAGTTGCGTTAATAAAAGTCGAAAGAAAGAAAGAAAGAAGAAATACACATGACTAATGATAACATGTAGTCGTTTGTTTTCTCACTAAAAGTAAGAAATGCGATCGGAGAAACTTTGCGAAAAAGTTTTTAGTTTGTCTTATATATATATATATATATATATATATATATATATATATATATATATATATATATATATTGTTTTTGTTTTTGCGATACGTTTTGAATGAATTCAGTTATTTACGAAAGTGCATTTTTACCTAAATGAATGCGAGTTGGGAATAATTTTCCCTTTAGCCAATTTGGTACACCATATGGGGAGCGGCATATATATTGTTTTTAAAATATAATTATCCACTGATACGTGTTTCGTTGTCTACAACTCATCAGAATGGCCCAATCTAGCGAGATTCGAAATCAGGACCCCCATGGTAAGAATATTTATTTTAAAAACAATATATATATATATATATATATATATATATATAATAAATAACACAGCCGAACAACGTCGCAGCCCACAAGAGCCATGACAGTCAAAAAACCGGAAGTCCAAGACTCGAGTTTCGCCCTCATTTGGGCTCGTCAGTTAGACACATCCGAACTCAGGATTCGAAACCCGAGCCTCTTGCATGCAAGGCAAGCACTCTACCAACTGAGCAAACGCCCTGCACACAATAATTCCAAATATATTTATTATATACATTCTCTCACATTCTGAATATATATATATATATATATATATATATATATATATATATATATATATATATATATATATATATATATATATATATATATATATATATATATAGCCATCCATATAAGTACTGTTCCGCTGTTTCACAGTTCATCAGTGCGGCTAAACAACAAGCAACTACCTCAAGCCAGGGTCAAAACTCGATCGCCCAAACGACAGTCGGGCTTCTAACCGTTGCGCTATACGGCTGCTGCTATGCGGACAGTGAATTATCAATGTTTTGACATTGTCCAAAGTACCTAAGCTACATTTGTTTACACAAAGAGCATTGCTTCATACGCTAATGGTAATTTGTATATCACTTCCCAAATGCTCAACCTGATCGCAAAAACGGAAACATAAAAAAAAAACGCTTTGGAAAATTACGAAAGGTTCATTTAATATTGTTTGCCAATTTTACGGCAGATCAGTAATATTTTTTAAGGGGGGGAGGGTATGGAGGTAATTAATTCTGGAAAACACACACACACACACACACACACACACACACACACACACACACACACACACACACACACACACACAAACCCAAAACAGTTGTTGATGATTTTGTGTGTACAATTAAACGGAAAATCCATTCTATTTTCTAATCGAACTATAAAAACATGATACCTCATATATATATGATGGACTCTCCGTCGATTTTCGACGTATGAGACTCCGACAATTGACCTGAAGGTCTAGAACTCAGCGTGTCGACATTCACTTAGACGTATGTGGCACTTTAGTCCTGCTAGAGACCTGCAATGGCGACCGCAGTGGTGACAGACATATAACTGCGAGAATTTAGCTCCACACTGCTCAGTATTATTTTTTGACTTGAGTCTCGCTTCTTGTAGTTTTTTGATGCAAAACGCCGAGAACTCCTTGATTTTTCTGTCACGCATTTCTATCCACTTCCTTCTTTCTTTTGCAGTTAGCTTAATGTTGTTATATTCAATATTTAGAACCTGCAAATTAGACTTTATTTTGTCTTTGTAACTCAACCATGGTCGTCCCACGTTTCGACGGCCTCTGTCTAATTGGCCATACAGGAGTTGCTTCGGTATCCTATCATCATCCATTCGCATCACATGACCCGCCCATCGAAGTTCACTGTCAAGGTGAATGTGCACGAGCAATGTTTAGGGCTCCTTTTACCGCCCGTTCCCCATATATAAAACAAATGAATGACAAAAGTTTATATTCCAAGTTTCATGATGTTGACCATCTTACAATTTAATCGTCCAAGTACGTTGACATTCACAATACTTGACAACACCTTTCACCGCAATTTTCACCTCAAACAAGGCACTGCGCCACTTTGATGTAAGGGGCTAATATCAGGGACATAAGTTGCAGTGATATTAGGAAGGGAGTTGAGCAGCAAGATGTCTGTTTACATTACACTTGAACTTCTGCATGCAAGTACAGTTGGGGAAGCAGGAAACTGGAAGGGAGTTCCGAAGTCTAGCAGTTATGGGAAAAATATATTAGAGTAGAAGGCTCTCTTACATCTAGGTATCTCGACTGTGTAGGGGTGGGATTTTACTGTTTGTTTGGTTTGTTGGGGGTATTTACGTCGAGGGGGTACAAGTTCTCGTAGTTCATCAGAGCATTCACCATTAAAATACTTGTAAAACAGGCAGAAGGATGCAAGATTCCCTCGATGGGACAGAGGCTGAAGCTTAGATGACAGTTCAGGACCTATCAGGTTGGCGACTCTCTCTTGAACCCGGTCTAGGAGTGAGAGACTAGTAGCAGATGCCCCAGCCCAAACATGACAACAATACTTCATACATGGGCGAATGTTGGCCTTATAGAGATACAAGATACTTTCAGTCGTCAGTAGCTTTCTAGCACAGTAGAGAGAGCCTACATTCCTCGCAGCGGCCCTGGCAATGCTCTGAATCTATCTGTTCCAACCCAAGTTCCCTGTGAACGTTAGGCCGAGGAGTTTAAAAGAAGTACTTTCAGGTAATGTATTTTTAGCCATTGCTATTGGTGGTTTAGAAGGTTTCTTACAATCATTGAAGGAAACAAGCTTAGTCTTGGCAGCATTGAATGTGACCATCCATTTATGTCCCCATTCCATTACAGATTGGAGGTCTTCCTTTAGTGTCTCTGCCATTTCCTTAGATATATGTTCATTTGTTTTCCCTTCCTACATGTTATAGAGCATAGTATCATCAGCAAATATACCCATCTCAGAGACAATTTTATCAGGGAATTATTTATGAATATTTGGAATAATAAAAGTCCAAGGATAGACCGCTGAGGTACTTTCGCATAAATATCATATCATTTAGATGTACGACCGTCGAGGACAACCTGGATTCTTCTCTTGCTTAAAAAGGGTTTAATTGTGTTAAGTATTCGTTCAATGACAACAATACTCCATACATGATGATCTGATATTCCTGAGAAGACCATCGTGTCCCACCATGTCAAAAGTCTTAGATATATCGAGGGCTACCAGTCTACCCTCCCTGTTTTGTCCAGTGTATGGTATATACGTTGAAAGATTACAGTTAGGATATCTGCTGTAGAACGGACTTGCCTAAATCCATATTGTTGATCGGTAAAAAAGTTTAGCAGCTGGTGATGGGCAAAAGCTTGGTTAATTAAGGACTCAAATATTTTGGCGAAAAGTGGGAGGCGGCTAATGGGGTGATAATTTAATGGGTCAGTTCTTTCGCTAGACTTCTTAAAAACAGGTACCACAGAAGCAGTTTTCCAGCAGCCAGGAAAGCAAGATTCGTAAAGGCATTTGTTGTAAAGTTTGGAGAGAACTGGAGCAACCTCGGCGGAGCGTTTTTAAATAGTACAGTCGGGATGAGGTCGAGTCCACATGCTTTTGAGGTGTCAAGGTTTTTTATATTATGTACCTGAGCAGGGGTGATATTCAGATCATCTGGTGTGGCGTCTGTCCGCAAAGGAAAGTTAGGGAGCGAGTGGTTTGCAGGGTCCAATATGGAGTTTGAAGCAAACCGACTGGAAAGCATGTTAGCCTTTTTATGTTTCCGTGCAAATAACCTCATGATTGTTGGATAGTGGAGGAATTGTTGATTACCCATTATTTATCCCACTGTTGTAGATTTTCCAAAATTCTCGGGTTCTTCGATGCTTTTTCTGGTAGTTTCGGTATATTCTCTCTTAGCTGTCGCTATTTCTTTCTTACAATTACTTCTAGCTCTATAAACTTCTGTCTGTTTGAACTGGATTTATGTCGATTAAATCTGTGGTACGTATGCTGCCTTTGAACAATGGCAAGTGCACAAGTAGGAATAACTCATTGTTGAGATTGGGGCTTTCTATAAAATTTCCGAGTGGGGCTTTCTATAAAATTTCCGCGTGGGAACATGTGCTTCAATCGCCGTTTTAAACCATTCAGTCTCATTTACGGACTGTCCAGCGGGAAGAGAAAAGATGTCACGGCCATCTCTGATGAGATCCCTGATGGCTTCCCAGTCAGGTTTTTTGTAATACCTTGTTGTTTTGAGCAATGGCTTTTCAATTTCGGATCGAGAATTTAGGGAGATTTCTACTATTATCATAGCGTGATCAGTATTCCCGAGTGGGCTGTGTGCATTCCTTACACAGTTATCGGGAACTGTGGTCAGAAATAGATCTGTGCGGCATGTTGATCTTGCTGGTCTGGGAAACGTGTCGGAAATGTAACCGTCTGTAATAGAGAATGAGATATAGAGAAGCGTAGAACATAGAGCTGCATCTGTGCAAGTAGAGAATCCTAGCCAAGTATTGTGGTGGACATTGAACACACGATATATATGTACAAGTATCGAGGGAGAGTGCTCTATCTATGCTGTCAGAGACTTTGTTGGTTGGTGTACAGTCCTGGGTCGAAGGAGAGCGGTAGAGAAAATATAAGTAGCTAATGTTATGTTGCATGTTAAATCTAAAGCACATAAAGGCCTGGTCGTCTGATTCTAGTTTTGTTTCTCTGGTCAAGGGGAGGGTGTTTCGAATATAGACTCCAAGTCCGTGCATATGTATGTCTGAGTCCTTACAGCAAAGTGAGCGATAAGAAGGCACGTTAAAGTGGTTAGAGGGGATGGAGAAAGGTTAGGGTTAGTGTTAGTGTTAGTGTTAGTTTCCCTTATTGCTAAGATATCTGAGGTATTTGCTAGGTGAAATGATTCAACATCATCTAAATTAGTCCTAAGACCGCGGATATTCGTAAATGGAAGCCACAAGGGAGATACGTTGGTTTTGTTTGATTGAAATAATAATTAAATGAATAATTTTGTACTACGAAACAGATGCTGTAAAGAATTGTGAATATCAGCGTACTTGAAGGAATAAATTGTAAGATGGCCAACATCATTAAACTATGAATATAGACTTTTTCATTTATTTGTTATATGCTCTGTAATTACATTGAGTTTCATAAATGAAGGGTTGGTATTAATAAAAAGTGAAATATAATTGAAAAAAAAAACATATTTTCACACACACACACACACACACACACACACACACACACACACACACACACACACACGCGCGCGCGTGTGTTTCACTTCTCTCCCTCTTTTTCAAATAAATAATCACAACTGTTGAAAGTTTCTCACTTTTAAGTCAGCTACGAACCTTACTAGCTCGCCTCATCTGAGGATGTTCGTACAAGCTTGAAATAAATTCATGATAAGATTGAATTAATTTTTTGCGGGATACTTTTCTTTTAGACCTTATAAATGCTGTATTTCGTACTAAGCTCTCACACTTAAGATTTCCTGCAGCGATTACCTGATTCTTTTGAAATAACGCACGCACGCACATACGCGCGCTCGCACAGACACATACACACACTCTACTTCTCTCTCTTTCTCCTCCCCAGCCCTCTCTCTCTATATATATATATTTATACATGCATATATATATATATATATATATATATACAGAGAGAGAGAGAGAGAGAGAGAAAGAGAGAGAGAGAGAGAGAGAGAGAGGGAGGGAGGGAGGGAGAGGGAGAGAGAGAATGTTTATCAATGAATATTAATTATTTTTCCCAGAGACACTAATGCATCATGCTTATGCAATCATCAGTGTAAAAGGTGACAATTACTGCTAGTCGAGAGATTCATAGTTACCCCTGCCTCCATAGACCGGTATTCTACATTTGGAATTAAGGGAAAGTAAGTACCGTGTATATATATATATATATATATATATATATATATATATATATATATATATATATATATGTATATATATATATAGGCAGCATTTTTTCTCTTAAGCATATTACATTAAATAAAATAGACGTTTTTTGTTTATATATATATATATACATATATATATATATGGGGGTTTATCCCATTTTTATTTGTTTTTATTTATTCCTTTATTTAATCTCTCTCTCTCTCTGTATATATATATATATATATATATATATATATATATATATATATATATATATATATATATATATATATATATATATATATATATATATTAGAATGAGTCAATCTGAGTGATAAGATGGACAGCGTGACTTTTCTTTACATTCTATTTAAATTTTAAATTTCTGAATGTTGATACTGTCGAGGAAACAGAGAACCGGAAACGATTTCTATTCGCAAATTGTCGAAAAGTTCAATTTATTGAAACAGAGAAATCCCGGCACGCAAGGATCTCTACAGTAAAGGGGTGTGATTTTGATGCCAGTCAAGCAGGTTAGGGTATTGCACTGATGGTGCCCAAGTGCTGTAAGCTTTAAAATAGGCACAGTGATCCTATACGGCGACAGGTCTGGGACCTGGTAGACAGTGCGCGACCTATTAAGTTTTACGTTGCTTTTTTGTTGCCTGACTAAGGGGAAAAGACTTGGTTTACGAGGCCGGATGTGGTAACCATAGTCTATGCATTGGTGAATAGTGCCTTTGTAGATTGCATAATGGCAGATGTAAGCAGTTTTCTAGCCGGATAGATGGAGCCTACCTGGACTTGGCAGTATCTTCTATGTGCTTACTCCTCTTCGTATTGCTTAGGAATATCAAGCCGAAAAATTTGAACATTGGAATCTCGAAAAGGGTGCTGTCATCCCCAGCGATCGATGGCTGGAAAAGTTTCTTATAGTTGATAAAGGAAAGGAGGTTATTTTGGTAGCACATTTCAAATTTTACTAAATACTGGATATTTTCCAGGTGTGGTCATTTGATTTGACATTCTGCCAGGAATAGAACGTGGTATAATTAGCAAATACAACCATCTAATTTGTCAATATGCAATTACCGATTCTGTCCTAAATTCCAGAGTCCGATACAATTACCGATTCTGTTTTCAATTCCCGATTCTGTTCTAAATGCTCGATTGTGATAAAATTACTGATTCCGATACCGATTCCAAAATCGCGTTCAATAGTAGTGTTGAATATTGGCAGGTTTCCTCACGAAGAGAAAGATTCTATGGGTTGCACACACGCAAATGGATTCCATGTGTGGAATGCCTAATTTGACCCATAAATATGTTAGAGGATATCGGTCAAAGGATTGAAACAATAGACAATAGTAAATATTAAATATTCAAATGGGACAAGAATTTTTATATAATTTGTTACAAAGAGAATGCGGGGCAGTCGATCAAAGAGAAGTAAGCCTGACACATTTCTTCACCACCAACATTCCATCCAACCACGCACCAAATTCACACGCCTTCAGGAATGTCAAAATACCAGTAATAACTTTAAATCCAAAGCTGATTGTCGGTGTGAAATAAAAACAATATATTTTCTTATAGATCAGCTGTGTTGTGTTTTACTCGCTGTCCAACGACAAAAATAGATTCAACGAATATATAGACTGGAAAGCGCATTTTGAACGACCGACCGCAGCCAATACATAGCACACAAGAATTTCAATTTTATTTGGGGTATGTGGGGTTGTATGGTATTTATTTAAATTCAGATATATTTTTTGTAATTTGACAAACCTCGTAATCACTTTTATGTAGCGCATCCAAGATCTTAATAAACTCGTTGTGAGATTTTAACTATATTTTTCACTTGTGCCAGCAAAAAAAAAAAAAAAAAAAAAAAAAAAATGAAGTCTTGAACAAAAACATAAAAAAATTAAAGAAGTTAAAGAACTGTTTTTGGAATCTGAAATCGGGCACAGATTTTTCCGATTCCGATACCGACTCCGATACCTCAAAAAGTTCCGATTTTTATGATTCCCGATTCCGATTAATCGTCCCAAAACTAGTACACACGTTCAGTGATGACCGTTAGGATACCTGCAATAGGACGAGATGGCTTAAATCCATACTGTTGGCCATTTCATTTCCAAAGTGGCGAATTATGCTAGATTTTAAGAAAGTGGCGAATTATGCATAGATTTTAACGAGGAGCGAGAAGAGGACTCATGGGGTGATAATTTTGCGGGTAAATTCTTTCGCTAAAATTCTGGAAAATTGAAACCATAAACGCAATTTTCCAGCTACCAGGTAAGCAAGATTCTTAAAAGCATCTATTATAGAGTTCGGTGCAAGCACAACGGAACAATCTTTTATTAGTATAGCAAAAATAATATCTGATTCTCACTTTGAGGCTATCAAGGATTTTTATGATAGCCAGGGCATACAGTATATCGATACTCTATGGCGGACTAGGATAGCTTTCGTACATTTATATCAGATCCACCTGCGCTTCATGTTTAAAAAGAACTGTCCTCTATAGTATCAGACCTGACGGAATGGTCCATTGCAGGTATAGACTGCTTCATATCCTCCAAAAATTCCAGCAAAAACCTAACAGCCTGCCGCGGTTCTCTCCAGAATGTGCTGCTGCCATTGCGCACAGAAATCACCATTTTCATTGCTTCCAACGTAATAGATGCACTGGGACTAAAGTCGCCTTCAGAACTGCCAGCAACCGCTGTAAAAGAGTACTCAAGAACGCAAGAGAGTTGTATGCTCAATCCGTCAAGCCAAAAATATCTAAGCAGCGGCTTGGTTCCGACTAGTTCTGGCAATTAATAAACAGGATCCTGAACAGAAGCGTGTGCTCTATCCCAACAATCAATGGACCTGAGGTAATCTCGTCAGCATCTGACAATACAAAACTCTTTGGCAATAACTTTGCAGCTAATTCTATCCTATGCGATTAAGCCCCTCCCCGTATTTTCTCCTGTCATGAAAACACGTTACGCGACATACTAATATATATGCGTGATCTTGCCAAGCTAATCAAAAACCTCGATTCCAGTAAGCAACTGGCCCTGACTGCATTCCTATTATAGTGCTGAAAAAGCTTCAACCAGAACTAGCTCCCATACTTACAAAGCTGTTTAAGCGCTGTCTAAATGAGAATTGCTTCTCAACACCCTGGAAAACCTCATCGGTATGTCCCGTATTTAGAAATTCAGCTGATCGGTCATCTCCCTCTCAATACAGGCCAATCAGTCTCCTGTTCGCCATGAGTAAGTTGCTGGAATCTGTGTTAAATAGAGAAGTACGCAACCACCTCGTTAGTGACATGCAATATGGTTTCCGTTCTGCTAGATCTACAGCAGATGTTCTAGCAGTTATATTTCATAGGATTAGCGAATTTCTCAACGGAGGCTTTCTTTAGGGCAATTGCTCTTGATATATCAAAGGCCTTTGATAGGGTATGTCATAAAGGTCTACTCCACAAAATCTCCAGCTACGGTATATCTGGAAATGTTTGTTCAATTATTAAATTATTTCTCGCTGATAGGTTCATAAGAGTAGTGGTTGATGGGCAGAAATAATCAGAAGATCACAGTATTAATGCTGGAGTCCCAAACTCTCTTCCTGATCTACATCAATGATCTCCCAAATCACACCCAAGATCATTTATAGACATTTATACTTACAACACTACCATCTATGACAAAACTTCAAAGGCCGTAATCGACCAAGTTCTCTCTGATTCTCTTTCCTCTGTTCTTGATCACGTGGTACAATGGAGGAAAGAGATGGCTGTTTAATTTTATTGTATCTAAAAACCAAGCGTCTATCTTAACATTATCAACGCTCTGATGCATATCTGGCATCAATTAAAATGAATGGTTATCGTCTTGGGAAGGCCTCATATTTTGACAAGCTTCTGGATCTGACCTTTACTTCTGATCTGAGATGTACATCAAATCCGTTGCCAAAGCTGCTGGAAAAATAGTGGTATCGTTCTAGCGCTCTAGTAGATATCTCACTGCTGATGCAATTCCTTACCTGTATAAGAGCCAACTACGTCTAAGCATGGAGTACTGTTGCCACATCTGGGCAGGAGCTGCTAGAATCAGCTTATCCTGCCTTGACAGAGTTCAAAATAGACTTTGTAGCCTAGTGGGGGATGCTCTTTTTTTTCCTGCAACCTCTTTCCTACAGAAGTTACGTTGCAAGCCTGTCTCTGCTTTATCGTTATCTCCATAGCAAGTGCTCGTCTGAGCTCCAATCTATTCCCACTGGTCTTACTTTCACGGAAAACACTCGTCTATCTGAAACCACTATTAATGATTTCTCTCACATTTTACCTGTGTCTAAACCTAAACGTAGATTCCAAGAACAAATCTTTTTTTCTTAGAACTGCACGCCTGTTTCCTACTTTCTAACTGACTACAATATGGTTGTCTTCAAGTCCAACGTAAACAAATTCTTGATGAGCCTTCCACTTGAATAATCCAATTACCCAAATTTCCACTACTAACGACTACTACGATATTTTCCCATTGACTACCGTATACTCATTAACCCTTATAACGATACAACCTGCTTAAAATATTATGCGAACATCACGTAATCCCATTTTATCTCCTGTCCAACACATTAAGACACCTTACGACCCTTATTTAAAGAAAGTTGTGAGGAAACTAGATTCTAGAATACGAGTAAAGGCAAATTACAAAATTCTGTATGAGCTATTTTCAAAAAAGCAAGTGAAGCATGCATGGTCCCCCGTGAGTTCACAGTGAACGAGGCATAAAGAATGGCTAAGTTCAGCATCCCCCCTACCATTTAGTCCCCAAAGTCCCCAGGGGCGTCAAATCCTGGTAAAAATGAACAAACGATGCAGTTTAAGGCCTTACATATGTAAATTTGAGTTGTTTTTTTTTTTATTGCTAATCGCCCAAGGCTCCCCAACCGAGGAATACAGATAGGGCTGCCCAGGCACTTTTAGGTCGACCAGATTACTCTTCCTCTAGGGTGCTGGCATCTCGAATACCATTACCCCGACACTGAGTCACACCCTTTTGCTGTGGGAAGGAAATAAATATTCCAACACAGCAAAACACTTTTTTTTTTTCACCTATGTATCTACAATGAAACCGAACTTCAGTGAACAGAGTTTCTTTCCAAGAACTTCCCATCCGTGGAAAATGTTTCTGCGCGAATGCTTACCTACAAACTACAACCAAATCGTTTCCAAGTCCGATGTCGACAAATATTTGTTATGTCGTTTTGTGACGTAATCATAGTTCTCAATCCTTTCGCAATACTGTCCGCCCTCCAACCGAAATCCTAGCTAACCGTTATCCTCGAATGGCTTTTGACCTAGATGCTGTAGCAGAATACGTCGTAAGGAACATAGAACAAGTAATAACTCGACTTTTTTTTTATTGTAACAACAATATTTAATTCCGGGTACTTTCCCAAATAAAACGTAATCGTGCTCCTTCTTCCTGATCTCTGTTCTCTTGAATATTCATTTCAAATGTGCTCTCAAAGTGCTCTTCTGTCTTCATATGTTCTTTTTCATAGTCTTTTTTCTTTTTCATTATCGTGATATCATTTCACACACGAATGGCAGTTATATTTGCACATAGCCGCCATACGCGTGTCCGCGCTCATGTTAAACTTATAAGAGTTAGTAAGCTCAACAAATTTCTCGTCCATTTCGTGCGGCCTTTACAGTAACAATACGTATGAAATTTTTTCTACCCGAAACGTTTTGTCATTGTTAAATTTTCACTTACCGATAGGTGTATAAACCGTTATACACCGTATCGTCATCATTGTGAATCCAGGTTCTATTTGTCGACTGATAAACTCACTCAGACGCCGATGTTTATAAAAAAAGTTTATTACAAAGAGAACAGTCTTAAAATGTTTATGTGTAGCAGACTTATTTTCTTATGCGGAGAAATGTCCCTGCTGAGTGATTTGTTTACACACTGACCGATCAGTTTACAAAGGGTGCATTAATTTCATTTGTTCCGTGTAGAACTACTTCAACGAATTATTGTCGGTCAGCATGTAACATAGCAAATACTGAGCCGTGAGCGAGATGACGTCACGGTAATAGAAAAATTAGACTATAAGGAAGGAGAAAGCACGTTCAAGGATAACAATGACGATCGAGAGCACGTTTAAGAAGACGATCACATGAGAGACGTCACAACCGTAACGAGAAGTAACGCGTAGCGGGAGAATGAGAAAATAAATGTCATAAAAAAAACGAGCTTAAGTTCTTTTCTATTCTTTGCTTACTTTGCGACTGAGGCTACAGCGTGTTGGGTAACGTTACAAGCAGAAAGAGCCCTGAAAGCAACAAGAAAAGACGCCTCCCCTCTCTCTCTCTCTCCCCCCTCACTCTCTCTCTCTGTTTCTTGTCCTGGTCCACTGGATACTCAAGCATCGGTTATCTTATAGATGTCGTTGTAAAAAACAAAACAAAAACGAGCTGAAGTTCAGTTCTATTCTTTGTTTATTTGCGACTGAGGCTACAACCTGTTGGGTAACATTACAAGCAGAGAGAGTCCTAAAAACAACAAGAGACGCCCCCCTCTCTCTCTCTCTCTCTCTCTCTCTCTCTCTCTATCTATCTATCTATCTTTATCTCCCTCTATCTGTTTCTTGTCCTAGTCCACTGGGCACTCAAGCATCTGTTATCTTTGCACAAAGGTAACTGCTGACAGACTTTCTGGGGACCAAAGAACTTTGGAACTTTTTATTTTGTTCACTTAAACAATGTCCAACTTACTTCCACCATATATGGAACAGTATAGGCAACTGTATACATCCTTTTCGCTTTTGTTCTTATATAAAAAAGTGGTTTGTTTCGTGCGACAGTTTCCGTTATATACTATGAATACGCAGACGCTCGTCTCATTTCCATATATGTACTGCACGCTCTTATTTTGTACGTTGTCTATTTTACTATTTTCACATACAGATTCATGTATAAAAATTCAACGACAACACGAGCGGGTTCAATCCTCAGTGCGAGCGACACTCAAAATACAATTGCTTATTACTTAGTATTTCTCCCCAGTCGCAGCTGACAGAACGAGAGCATGCTACCCCCCCCCCGTGGATTAAATAAAGAGTCTCATAGTTCGATAGAAACATTTCCGAGCTCAACAGAAATATTCTCGAGTTCGACTTGATACACAGGAAGAAGATCGGAGGTTACATCGATCGAAACATTGTGGAAATGGCACTCAAGATGAGAATAGTAGTCCGAAGAATCCAAATGATACGAATAATCAATCCTCATCTAAAAAAAAAAAAAAATCCGAAACGTAAAAATCAATCAGTTTATTTTAGATAGAAGAGTTCATTTTTTCAGCAGGTCGGTTTTAGCATTATAGATACGACAATATCGTAATTTAAAATTGTGGGGGTGGGATTCCTTTTCAAACCTTTGGACAGAAAATAAAATCCCTTTCAACCTTTGTGACAAAAAAAAAAAAAAAATGTATACTCAGCCATTCAGATTAAAAAGCAATAATTCTTATTCAATAAAAATGATCATTTTCCCCTATCGATTGAAAATATTCTATGGCAGTTCAATAAAAAACGATAATGCTGACAGTTTTCAATAGATAAAAAAAATCATTGTTAGTCTGGTCACTTGTTCGTTGTTCCTATTTACTATGGCTCCCTATGAGGGCAGAGTTAGACACCAAGGTCGTTCTTTTAATGTGGAGTTGTTACTCAGAAAAGAACACCCTATACCTGTAATAGAGCCGCTATCATTAGATTAGCAGCAGCAACAACAGCAGCCATATCCAAATGATTGAACCAGTGTGCGATGTGACGTCACAGCAAAGTTAAAAGAGACCTAAATGTCCGGTGTTCAGAGGAGCACGTATTCGGGACGTAGAGGATTCGAGGCGTGTTCGAGTCACGGGAGAGCGGGAAAGGACCTGTTCAGGACACGCATGTTTGGAGAAGTGGAGTTCGAGACGTGTTCGAGACACGTGGGTGGCGTCAGAGTAGATACGAAGGGTCACATGTGGCCGAAGAAGAAGAAGAAATTAACTTTTTAAATATTTAGAAAAAAAAAATGGGTTGTTGGAAATACCAGCTATTAAGGCTTTTATTAAAAAAATAAGTCGAGATTTTTCCTTTTGTTTTGTTCTTTGCGACGGAGCTTACAACGTGTTGGGTCCGTTAAAATGGTGTACAACGTTACATATCCTTACAGAGCCACAATTCGCCTTGTTCGTTTGTCTGTTAAGCTTAAGTATGAAAACGTATTTCCATCGCTTAAACACATGTACACATATCAAGGCAATGGCGGAAAACTTAGTAAATGACCTTTTGTCTATAGTGGAATTGGACCCTAAATGAATGGTAACACTTAATGCGACTAAGAAAGACTAAGCTTTTTTTTTCATCTAACGCTTACAAAAAACCCTTCTCAACCACCGATTGCCATGACAAATAAAACCCTACCTGAGAGCTCACCATTCAAACTCTTCGGCTTAACATTCACAGGCAATATGAAGTGGAACAAATACATAGAGGACACTGCCAAGGATGCTGCAAAGAAACTGGGCTCCCTCTATCGTTCTAGAAAATTGCTCTCACCTGAGAATATCTTATACTTTTACAAAGCCGCAATTTTCCCATACATGGAGTATTGTGGCTGCATATAGGCTGGAGCATTTATCACTAGTCTCTTTCTCTCTCTCTCTTAGACAAAGTTCAAAGGAGTCTCAAATCTAATTGGTCCCACACTGTGGGCCAAACTCCAACCTCTGTCCCATCGTCGCAATATCGCATCCTTGTGCCTGGTTTACAAATATTTTAATAGAATGTGCTTTGTTGACCTCCCCTCCCCTCGACGTACATATTTCCGACCAACCCGACCAGCAGGAAAATCCCACGCCTTTACCGTTGAGAACCCTAGATGCCGGAAAAGTTTATACTTTAACACTTTATTTCCTTGTACTCGTAGATTTTGGAATTCCCTTCCTGTTTTCTGTTTCTCAGACTGCACTAAACTGCAGAAGTTTAAATGTAATGTGAACAAACTTCTTGGTGCTCAACTCCCCATAGTCTCCTGTTAGACATGATCTCAAGTTGTTGTATGATTTCTCTGGGATGAAAGTGAGTAAAAACTATTCCCATACAAATAAAAGAACAAATAAAAAAAACAAATAAAAAACAAATAAAAAAAAAAACAAATAAAAAAAAACAAATAAAAAAAACAAGTAAAAGAACAAATAAAAAAACAAATAAAAAACAAATAAAAAACAAATAAAAAACAAATAAAAAACAAATAAAAAAAACAAGTAAAAAAACAAATAAAAAAAACAAATAAAAAAACAAATAAAAAAACAAATAAAAAACAAGTAAAAGAACAAATAAAAAACAAATAAAAAAACAAAAAAATCAAATAAAAAAACAAGTAAAGAACAAATAAAAAACAAATAAAAAACAAATAAAAAAAACAAATAAAAAAACAAGTAAAAGAACAAATAAAAACAAATAAAAAAACAAATAAAAAAACAAGTAAAAGAACAAATAAAAAAACAAATAAAAAACAAATAAAAAACAAATAAAAAACAAGTAAAAGAACAAATAAAAAAACAAATAAAAAAACAAGTAAAAGAACAAATAAAAAAACAACTAAAAAACAAATAAAAAAACAAATAAAAAAACAAGTAAAAGAACAAGTAAAAGAACAAATAAAACACAAATAAAAAAAAACAATAAAAAAACAAATAAAAACAAATAAAAAACAAGTAAAAGAACAAATAAAAAAACAAATAAAAAACAAATAAAAAGCAAATAAAAAAAACAAATAAAAAAAACAAATAAAAAAAAAATAAAAAAAAAAAATAAAAAACAAATAAAAAAAAACAAATAAAAAACAAATAAAAAAACAAATAAAAAACAAATAAAAAACAAATAAAAAAACAAAAAAAACAAATAAAAGCAAATAAAAAACAAATAAAAAAACAAATAAAAAAGAACAAATAAAAAAACAAATAAAAAACAAATAAAAAAACAAATAAAAAAACAAATAAAAAACAAATAAAAAAAACAAATAAAAAACAAATAAAAAAACAAATAAAAAAACAAATAAAAAAACAAGTAAAAGAACAAATAAAAAAAACAAATAAAAAACAAATAAAAAACAAATAAAAAAACAAGTAAAAGAACAAATAAAAAAAACAAATAAAAAAACAAATAAAAAAAACAAATAAAAAAAACAAATAAAAAACAAATAAAAAACAAGTAAAAGAACAAAGAAAAAAACAAAGAAAAAAAACAAATAAAAGAAAACAAATAAAAACAAATAACAAAAAAACAAATAAAAAAAACAAAAAAAAACAAATAAAAGAACAAATAAAAAAAACAAATAAAAAACAAGTAAAAAAACAAATAAAAAAACAAATAAAAGAAGCATTCTTAACGATTGGAATAGGAAAAAGATTAGTCAAAGCCTGATTGAAAAATTCGCATTCTTGAACTTCTCAATAGAAAAAAACAATACGTCTTAGTTTTTTTCCGATAGAAAAACTGATTATTTGCATAATCGATCACCATTATCGTATGAATCCGAACATTCCGTTGTTGGCATTGGTTTCTCTGATATTTTTCTAGTCAGAATTCTTTCTAGAAATACATCAGATACTTACGAGAGGGACTACATGAAGGTTGCCAACATCCTAAGTGAAAGTGATTTTTGTGGTACGAACTGGATACGAACTTGGGGACACCAATATCGCCAGTTTGTGTTGCTAACCATTGGACCATCGTCACCAGCATAATCGATATAAAACGATCACTCGAAAAATATATGATTCTTAGCTTTATATTGAAAAAGGATAATTTCAATACAAAAAAACAAAAAACAAAAAAACAAAAACAAAAAAACGATCATTTGTAGACATCTCGCTTAATAATGAAAAAAAAAAAAAGATCAGTTTTGACATTTTTATTTTAGAATAAAAACATTATTGAGTAGACATCTCGATAGAAAAGACAAATCTTAAGTTTTTGATATTAAAAAGTGTAGTATTAGCCTTTTCTTTGCTAGTGTTGGGACAATTAATCGGAATCGGGAATCGGAAAAATCGTGACTTTTGTGGGGGTATTAGAATCGAAACAATTTGAACCTAATTTCCGACTAAAAATGATAATTCTTGACCTTTTAAAGAGAAAACGGTCTTTATTAGATTTTTGGGGAGAAATCTGAGAATTTTTTTCCTTTTCATAATAAAGAACAATAATTCTTCGCTTTCTTTTTTTAAATAAAAAAACAATCATTTAAAGCTTTTAGATAGAAAAACAATCCCTAGTATCCTTTCCAATAGTTAGCGATAATTCTTAACTTTCGATATAAAAAAAAACAAAACAATAATTCTTATCTTTTTCAATAAGAAACGATAATCCTCGGCCTTTTTAATAGAAAGAGATTATTACGAGTTATTTTTTATTTTAAATTTTTTTTTAGAAAAAACAAAAACAAAAACAAACAAAAAAAAAACGATTTTCTTAGTCTCTTCAATAGAAAAATAATGTCTAGCTAAAACTACTGTCAGTAATTTCCCCCACTCTTTATCTGTGCCTAAATCAAAACGTAGATTCCATGAACAAAGCTTCTTTCTGAGAAGTGCACGCCTGTGGAATTCTCTTCCGTCTGCCTGTTTCCCACCTGACTACAACTTGGCTGTCTTCGAGTCGAACATAAACAAATTCCCGATTAATCGCCCCCTTAAGTAAGACACGTTATCAAATCTCCAATACTAACTATTACTACGATATTATCCCATTGATTATTGTACACAAAATAACCCTTATTCCCGAGTGGCTTCCGCGACTTGATAAGAGGTGATCCCCCATGTAAAAAAAGGATCATTCTTATTTTACTATTAAAATATGGCTATTCTTAGATTTTATCGACAGAAATAATAATACAGGGTGACCCCCCCCCCCAAAAAAAAAAACATAGAAAGTATATCTAGAACATATGAACGGAGAAAAAAAGGGCAAAGACCCTAGTGTTTTGATGTGATGTTTTGAATATAATAAACTAGTTATGACCTAAGTTTCATTTCATTTGAACAAAACACTAAGAAACGGGGCCTAATTAGATTTCGGGCCCGTTTTTTGGGGCCACCTTGTAATTTTTTTTACAAGGGATTCTCCAAAGGCCACTCGAGGATAAGGGTTAATGGATGTAGGGTGGTCATCAGAATAACATCATATTGAATATAATTTGATTATTTAAGGGGAAGGCTCAACAAGAACTTGTTTACATTGGACTTGAAGACGACGATATTATAGTTTGTTGGAAAGCAAGCCAGCGAGAAAAGAATTCCGCAGGCGTGCAGTTCTAAGAAAGAAACTTTGTTCATAGAATCCACGTTTAGGTTTAGGCACAGATAAAGAGCCGGGGAAGTTATTGATAACGGTTTCAGCTAGATTAGTGTTTTTCGTGAAAGTCTGACAGGGGGGGGGGCATAGATTGGAGCTCAGACGAGCACTTGCCATAAAAATAACGATAAAGCAGAGACAGGTTCGCAACGTCTCTTCTGTGGGAAAAGGAAAGGAAGAGAAAAGGGTATTCCCCACTAGGCTACGAAGTCTATTTTGAACTAGTTTAGAAAGGATAAGGCGCTTCCAGCAGCTCCTGCCCAGATATGGCAACAGTACTCCATCCTTGGACGTACTTGTCTCTTATATAGGTAGAGAACTGCATCAGCGGTGAGATATCTCAATTTTTTTTTTTTTTTGCAAAGTCAAAAATCGTTAGTGGTGAAAATTGGATACAATTTAATTATTTAAGGGGACGGCTTGACAAAAAATTGAAGACGACCATATTGTAGTTAGCTGGAAAGCAGGCCAGCGGAACAGAGTTCCACAGGCGGGCAGTTCTAAGAAAGAAATTGTTCATGAAATTTGCGTTTAGATTTAGGCAAAGATATAGAGTAGTGGGAATTGTTGATATGGTTGTAGGTAGACGAGTGTTTTGGTAAGAGGCACCATAGATTGAAGCTCAGTCGAGTACTTGCCATGGTGAAAATAACAATAAAGCAGAAACAGGCTCGCAACGTCGCTTCTGTAGAGAAGGAGGTTGCAAGGAAGCTAAAAGGGCATCACTTACTAGATTTCGAAGCCGGTTTTGATCTCTGTCAATGCAGGATAGACTCTCCGAGCGCATGCGTCAACTAATCATAGCTAAAAGTGGTTTAATTTTATAACGTTCTTTTCTGCCTGTCGAGTTAGCTGAAACGGTAGTGAACGTGGCTGGTGAGCTAAATGTTTTGGTTTCGATTCTAATTGATGCCATCCAAGTCATTTTTTTTTGTTAACTTTTGAAATCAGTACTATGTATTAGGTACTATGTAATATACAATAGAGAATTGACTCAGCAAAAATTAAAATATATTTAAGCGTATTTTACAACCCGACAAGGCCGAACGCCGCTGCTAATAATCAATAAAATGTTCTTTTTCGAAACCGATATGCAAATATCAGGAAGTTTCATAGGATGTTCTGCGACTTGGTTGGTCAAGAGCAGGCTCTAAGCGTTTCCATAATTAGTGGCAACAGAGAGGCGCCCATAAAACCAAGTCAATTCACGACAAACCCCGGTATCGCTCGTTATTAACAAACCAAGGCTGCTGAAGACATCGCGCGTGGTTCATCGCTCCACTCCTCTCCACAAACCTGACGAGAAGGCTGGCATGTATTGATTGACGTTGTCGCATGTCAATAGTTTATTGCCGATTTTGTCACTGGGGGAGGGGGCGCATTGAATTAGAAAACAAATAAAGTATAGTTAATTAATGAGATGTCCTTTTGCAGGGCAACATACAAATTAGTTAATATCACGATTTCAATAGTATAAACATGATTAGCATTTTAGAAGATAATCACCCTTCTGTTCAGGTGACAGTACTTAAGTGGTTAACGACACGGACTGGCGACCGGGGTGTCTCAAGATCGAATTCAGTTCGTTCCACAAGATCATTTTCACTTAGGATGTTGGCAACCTTCACGTGGTCCCAACTGTAAAGAATTTCGGCTAGAAAAATATCGGGGAAACCAATGTCAACAACATCAATCAGTCATCTGATTCATACGATGATGATGCTGATGGGGAACATGAATTTAACGCGTCCATCTGTTAATACGATAAATGGCTCAACTTTATAAATAGATTTAATTAGTTATGTTATTTCAAAAAAAAAAATATAACATTCTTTTAATTGTTGAATTATTATTTACATTTTAGCAGTGCACACTATCTATAAATCGATCATGAAAAAGTACGCTTACATCAGTGTTCGTACTGATATTAATATAAAATAACGTCTCAATCAGTGAAGTTTAAAAGAAAATAAAAAACGTCTTAATCTGGAAAGTTTAGAAAAAGTATCAGTAAATATATAAAAGATAAAGAAAATAAAAAGGAAATCTATTCATACGGCGTGGATTGTCTGACTTGTTATTTGTCCAAGACATTGAAATGGTTTCGATGTGGCCGAAGTCAGCGAAATTCGAAACATAAACCACAAATAAATAAATAAATAAAAAATCGGCACGAATTTTCGCGACAAATAGATATTTTTATGGATTACATTTTTTTTTTTTAACTTAGTTTACTTCAATATCTTTACAAATATTCAATTTTTAGAGGTGGGCTTCAATTTCTATTCAAATTTGATATAAACAGAAATTATTCCCCACTTCAACATATTTTATTTTTATTTTTATTTTATTTATTTTTTACTAACGTTGGGAGCAGGGCCCGATTTAATACGCTTAAATATATTTTAATTCTTGCACGTTTCGTATCTATTATTACAGAGTCAATTCTCTATTGAATATTATATTGTACCTAATATATAGTAGTGATGTCAAAAGTAAAAAAAAAATGACTTGTGTGCCATCAGCTAGAATCGAAACCAAAAACATTTAGTACTCCAGCCGCGTCTCTTATCGATGTAGCTATCGAGAGATAGATAAGTATAATATTAAACGATTTGAAGAAATGAATTGAATTTGGGCATGCGCAGAAAGAAGTAAAAGTATGTTGGCAAGTTGAAATGAAAAGTTTGTGTTTCAACTTGTCGATATATTTTTGTACGCGTTACTTTTTTTATTTTTTATATTTTTACACGGTGGTCACCACTTATCAAGGCCCGGAAGCCACTCAGGGATAAGGGTTATTGCAAGTTCAGTACGTTAGTGTGGAGATTTACTGAAGTGTTTGCTTAAGAGGGCGGTTCATTAGGAATTTGTTAACGTTGGACTTGAAGACATCCAAGTTGTAGTCAGGTGGGAAGCAGGCAGACGGAACAGAGTTCCACAGGCGTGTAGTTCTAAGAAAGAAGCTTTGTTCATGGAATCCACGTTTTTATTTAGGCATAGATAAAGAGTGGGGAAATTTTTCACAGTGGATTCAGCTAGACGGGTGTTTTTCGTGAAGGATTAGCGAGGGGGGATCAGAGATTGGAGTTCAGACGAGCACCTGCCATGGAAATAACGATAAAACAAGGATAGGCTCGCAACGTCTCTTCTGTGCGAGAGAGGTTGCAGGGTAGAGAAGAGGGCATCCCCCACTAAGCTACGTTATCCTTCCAAACAAAGATTTTACTCGTTATAAACCATCCTTAGTGCATGCTTACGAATTCCTGTTAATTTCAGTGTTATGTGACTAGTAGTTTAAGTGTTTATCGGTTAAATAACTGACAAACACGCATCCATCAACTGTTTTATTTATATAGAAGATTAGTTGGACCTCCGTCGTTTCCCGGTCGTAAAATACTCTTTAACATGATATTTTAATTAATGCAGATTGCGTACGTATTATTATAGAATAAATCCTCTATTGAATATTATATATTACGATGTATTATTTGCCCGGTGGACTTAATTGCATAAATAAATAAATAAATAATCATGATAATGTCGTTCATCAAATTCGGTCTGTGTTTGTTTACAATATCACGTCAGCTGATATTTGGACTTGACGATCTTTAAAAAATAGTCTTTCTTCTTTAAAAAAGAAGAATTTTTACAGGGGAATATTTTACGTTACACCGGTGTAACCGTGGCTGGTGTGACGTAAAATATTCCCTTGTAAAAATTTATTTATTTTTTTTTTTATATCTATAAGTGAAGAAAGAGTATTTTTAAGATCGGATTTTTTCGAGTTTCGATACGTACCGGATGAATTTCTATACAAAGCATATCTATGAAATCTGCCAGAAATTTAAATTACCTTTGTGTGAAAATTTACAAAAGATAGGCTTAGCCGTTTCAGAATCCATGAAGAACTCCCCCCCTCTCTCTCTCTCTCTCTCTTTCTCTCTTTCTCTTTCTTTCTCTCTCTATCTCTCTATCTCTCTCTGGCGCGCACACACACGCACATACACACACATACACACAACGTGACTTTTATATAATAAAAGCGACAGAACAAATGGGTCACGGCTTATAAAATCTTACCTGGGTGTTTTTCAAAAGTGAAGTTAAAAGATCCCGCACTAAGTTTTGTCAAACGTTTTTATTGTATACTGCGCATATCTTTAATGTTGCTTGCGATGGAGTTTTTTCCTTAATAGAAAATAAAAAACAAAAGAACATAAAGTGCCTAAGATGAGGCTTTAAATATTCCATTTTCAAAGAACTCTAAAATTAACACAAAGATCAATTTTTAGCCCTTTTAATATTTTACTAGTGGGGTAGGGGGGGGAGCGACTTTGCCGGGCGTAAAATACGCTTTCGTATATATTATTATAGAGTCGTGATTTGGGAAAAAAAAAAAAAAAAAAAAGATAAAATATTTAGATGCCATCAGCTAGAATCGAAATCGAAACCAAAGCATTCAAAGTTGGGCTCGTTATCACGCTACCAACGTGACACACATATAAACTGATTAAAAATTAAAAATAAAATATAAACTAAGATGAATGCACAAAATGCTTAATGACTCTTTAAATTTTGACCCATTTTTGACCCCTTAAAAACAACTTTAACCGGCTAAAGACCCGTAAAAGAACGACCCGTAAAAAATCCAATCTCTTGTGGCCCCTTGCGCCGTTCTACGACTTTTAGTTTCGGGAGAGATAGAGTTTGAAAATATGGAAACAGACAAACAGACAGACTGGCCAACCGACCGACAGACAGATATATAGGCGTTCATATATTAGATTTAAAGAAAAAAAAATGATTTCAAATTTGTTTTAAAAAAATTAAAAGATGGCGAAAAAATGTTCTGACGTGACTGATGAACAATTAAAAAAAAAATGAGTTCGTGTCTAATGCACGCAGAAAAATCGCGAGCAAAATGTAGAGAAATAAAGTTTTTTTGTCAAAAATCGAAGATCATGTGAAATATTACGTCATCATCGTTTTTAACACAAGATCAAATTCCACCCCCCACCTTTTTTTTTCTATTTGGAAACGAATCACTCGTTTACAATATCTTTCTTTATCAAGTGTAACGCTATATTGATCTCATTAAACACTGTACACATATCGACCTCATTGCAAAGCATAGCGACTGAAATTGAATAAATAATAAAGCATACGAAATCTTACAGAAGACGACACTTCCGCACACACATACACACACATACGCACGCACACACACACGCGTATACACACACACGCACACACACATACGAACACACACACACACACACACACACACACACACACACACACACACACACAGAGAGAGAGAGAGAGGCACGCATGAGAGAATCCAAGAGGTATTGATTGAAGGATTCTTTAAATTGAGTCTTATCGGATAAGAAAAACCTCAACATGTGAGGTGGAGCCTAGATACAAAAGAATAAATACCGACAATACATAAAATATACACTGGTGTATATAGATTTAATTATCGATTCAATAAGGAATGGGGTTTATAAAAGCATTTTTTATATACGTATACTCTTTTTTAATCCCTACTCTATCGACGTATCCTCCATCCTACAATTGATAAATAAATCTGTATATTTTTTTATTGTCGATATTTGTCCTCTTTTATATATATATATATATATATATATATATATATATATATATATATATATATATATATATATATATATATATTTACACACAAACACGCACACGCATATATATAGTAAGTTATGAAAATATACATGGCAATTAAACTATACAGAATATTCCGCGTTTCATTCTCGTGAGAATTCTTCGTTATACATCAGTCTGGCGAATTCTCACGAAAATGAAACACGAAATATTCTGTGTAGTTTTATTGCCATATTCATAACTTATTACCTAGCTCTACCTATGTATTGAGCACTTTTAAAGTAAATACTGAAAAAATTACGCATAAAATTATATCTTCGTATATTAATTTCTGTGATTAAATGACCATATATATATATATATATATATATATATATATATATATATATATATATATATATATATATATACATATTTTGTGTACAGAAAGTTGTTAGTTGAGACAGGTCATTGGTACCGTCGGTTTCAAGCCCGATAATAAGGCCCGTTTAAGGTATCCTTATCAAGCTCTCTTCAGCCAATAGTGTCATATGACTATATAGTCATCTGGCTATATATGATATATATATATATATATATATATATATATATATATATATATATATATATATATATATATATAGTCATCCTCGTAGAGTACTGTTTCGGTGTATCACAACTCATCAGTACAGTTAGACTTGCACTTTTCTCTAGCCGGGGATTGAACCTACAACCATCGCATTATTCTTATATATAACTGAAAGAAACTCAATGCCAATTAGACACTATCCTGGAGTGGCTAGTGTCTCTTTGTATAGGGATTTGGAAGGACAACCTGATATGAGAATACTTTTTCGCTACATGTAAATCTTGACTAAATATTCAAACTCACATCGTATTCACGACCCAAAATACGGTACTGGCTAACTGTTGTGGTCTTGGAAAACACGGGCACGGGGATGAGTTAGAAACGGTAAAATACCTTGAAGCAAAACTACAGTAAGGAAGAGTTCATCTTTAGCACATGGGAGAGTCCCCAAGTCTGTAACCCACACTACGAGGAATGGTGCATCTTCTTCAAATGATGTTGTTTATAGTAACATCACTAAGCTCGATATTCCACCAGACTAGATGTATTCTTGTCCTTGAAGCCAGTAAAATCAAGAGACCATACGAGAAGTATTCATTGCATCTGACGGAGTTCAAACGATCTTTTCTGTTCTTTACAGAAATCATTGGCTTGCGTTTTGCAACACAGCCTCCCAAATTAATTTCCTTCAATCTGTTCTTAACTGTAGAAAGGGAACACTTTTTAACAAGATTACACTGTTGTTGGATTTGGGGAGTCGTTTTAAATCTGTTTCTGAGGCTACGGATCTTGATAGCATTGATAAGATTTCTCTGTAATTCGTCCATAGGTTTCCTTGATGCATTGTTAGCAAAAACACCGTCTAGTTACCTTACATCAATATACCGCAAATCTACATTTACGGGAATGTATAGACTCTGAAATTCATTTTGCCCCCCAAAACGTAATTTGGACCCTAATATACCATGTCCTTATGATTTGTTCAAAGTCAAAGTTGGATGAGGAATTTAAAATAATTAGTGATACCCTATCCAAGAATGGGTACCCTCTTGATGTGATTAGGTCAGTTATGCAAAGAAAAATAACTGAGTTTTCTGAAACTAAAACTCAAACAGTGACTAAATGTCCAATATATCTCCGTTTACCGTGGTTGGGACAGTAAGTGAGAAATTCGCCAAACAAATCAGCTGGTGCTTCAAATGTGCGCGTTGTGTTCTCTACGAGAACCTCAATACCGTTCTACCCCCCGCATCATAATAATAATGTAATTTACAATCTTGAGTGTAGTTGCACTGCCAACTATGTGGGTCGAACAACATTGTGATTGGTTGGGAGAGTCCAACAGCACGTACTGGGCAAAATCAGAAATGGGACATACCGAGCAACGGACGTACTTGCCAACACATACGGGTCTTCAATAACTGATCATATCATTAAAAACCTGTCATGTGCAGCAACCTTCAGTACAGGCCTATTTTCAATTCTGCTCAAGATTCTATCTAAAGATCTTGGCGACTGTTCACGTTCGTTTGAGGAGATTATCCTCTAGCGTCTTCGAAAACTATCATAACGTTGATTTATTTTAATCGCTTCTCTTTTTTTTTCATTCATGAACAAAACGCAACGTAACATTATTTTAACAATACACATATTTTCGATGTTTTCTTTTTAAATATCTTGATATAGCTTTGGGAAAGCGAGGACGAAACCGGTCAGCTGACTCTCCCTTTATTTTTCTTTCCTCTTCTTCCCCACTTTTTATTTTTATTTTTTTACGCAGTTTACTTTTAATCATAACTTATTAAATTCTTCTATGCAGGATTGCAATAATTTAATTCTGTATCCCCAAAGAATATATTTAGAAATTTAAAAAGTATCGGAATCTATATTTGTATCAGACTCTGGAATTTTGCACATAATTGGTTATTCTATCGGAATCGGGAAAATATTGAAATCGCCTCATCACTATATATATATATATATATATATATATATATATATTGAGTAAGATGATTGATAATTTATAATTAAAATTAAAAATTAAAAATCGGTTTCATAAGGAGGAACAAACAAATCAATAAATTGTACGATCGTTTCGGAAACGATGTTTTTATTGAGATAGACAATAAGTCTTGGACAATAATTTTATCATATAGTTTTTTGAAACAAAGTCTCCTCACCAGAAAAAATATTGGGTGGGTTATATATATATATATATATATATATATATATATATATATATATATATATATATATATACATATATATATTTTTTTTTTTTCCTCAAAACCTCTAGCCTTGGTAGAGGCGGGATTAAAACTTGCTGTTATGGTTTCAAATGATCTGAAATAACAGCAAGGGGAGACTTGATTCCAAATATTTCTCACATGTTATATCTCTCCTCTTTTGTTTTCATACAGTAAGTAAATTTAACAATGTATAAGGATTATCTTATACTGGAGATATTCATAAGAGGGGCGATATTACATATGAGGAATATTTTGAATCAAGTCTCCCCTTGCTGTTATTTCAGATCATATATATATATATATATATATATATATATATATATATATATATATATATATATATATATATATATATATATATATATATAATCTTTTGAGGGAATTAGACCTGGAGTCGAAAGAGCCAGATGATAGACTTACTCAAATTGAAACAGATTTTATAATGGAGATAAAAAAAGGAATATCTTCCTTACACACGACAAATGCTAGTTTTATTTTGGTGTCGTAAACTGCCCCCCCCCCATTTTTGCTTATGAGGAGACTTTGTTATCTAAGGACAAAATTTTTGTCGAATTCTTGTCAATATTTATTGTCAATTTAAATAAAATGAACATAGTTTCTGAAACGATCGTACAATCTAGTGGATTTTTTTTTCCTTTTGAAACTGCTTTTAATTCAAAATTATGAATCGTTTAATGAATATATATATATATAGCAAGAAGATCTGTAATTCAATGATGATCAACCAATATAACTCTTTATTTAATCCTGGTAATGGCTTGCCCCACGTCCCGTCAGCATGACGAAATAAAAATCTAAAATAATCCGTAGTTCTATTCTTCGTATGGTCCCTACTGAGGATTGAACCTTAAACCTTGAACAGACTGTCACATAGAACTGATTATTATTTAGCACTTTCATCTGTTTCGCTAAGGATATATCACTTATTGATTTGATTTTCATGGCGGGGCTACTATGATCATTTTTTTGGCATTAAAACGATGTTTAAAAAGCTTAAATAAATGTTGTTCTTCACCTTTCCAAGATTAAAATATAAAATGTCTATAATTGAGCGAATAAACTTTTATTTTCTCAACATAGTAACCCCGGTCGGCGATAATAAATTAAAAAAGACTTCAGAAGTTATGCTTTGCCGTTAATGCTTGTGGGGGTGACCGGTGTGTGTAGAGGGAATACAAGTTCCTCACGTGCATTCTGAAATTGCTTTTATCAAATAAGTAAAAAAAAGTGCGATATTTTAAGGTTTATATATATATATATATATATATATATATATATATATATATACACTAAAATAAAGGGATTTTATGACATTGAATGTTTATTTTAACGTAAATGTACTTTCTTATGTCCGGTTTAGTCTTAAGATTTAACTTAAAACTGTAACTATAATACAACAGCCGAAACCACGTAATTTTGACAGTTGCATTTGGAATGTGTGTACGTATGTGTGGTGAGGAGGGTGTTTATTTATAATCTCTGTGTGAACAACTTTGTTTTT
>NC_136506.1:78482801-78515301 GCF_053919585.1 Euprymna scolopes | reverse complement strand
TTTTAGCTCAAGTCGTTTTTGAATATCTTCAATTTTTTATTCATTGATTTGGTTATTTTGTTTTTACGACATATCAAACCCTTTCGGGTTATTTAAATCTGAATTCTGTAATTTTGGAAAAAAAAAAGTTTTATGCTCCGAGTTTTTTGTATCTTCTAATAATCGGTAAATTTGGAGGGGAGGAATTTCATGCTTCAATTTCTTTGTGTTTTTTTAAAAAATATTTATTGATGGTGTTTGATTGTTTTGTTTTACGGCATGTCAACCATTTTTAGGTTATTTAATGCTGAACCCAGTAATTTTGGACAAACAGTTTTTTCAAGTGCGTTTTTATCTCTTCCAATATTTATTAATGTTTAGTTTGGTTGTTTTGTGGGGGGAAATTGTTTTTATTTTCAACTTTTTATATTGCAAAAGAAAAGTAAAAGAAAATGATAACATCATTTTTTTGGTGCATTTTAGGCCAGAAAGCTAATATCTTCAGACAACCTGATCTGGTAGCAAGTAGCTATGTATAAAACAAACAAATTCTTATGTATCTGTGCTTGTGTTTCTTGCTATAGTAGCAAGTTTTAATCTCCCCTCCATAGAAGCCAGAATATTTAGGGATATATATATATATATATATATATATATATATATATATATATATAAGAGTGAACGTGTGTGTCTGTGTGTCTGTGTGTGCGTTAGTGTGTACATTTCCCTACACAATAACTCTGTCAATTTCAATTCTGCAGACTCGAAATTTGATATACAGGTTACTGAGATTTTGGAAAATCTTTGTGATCGGTTTTCGGCCAGAAATCTGGCTGTTAAAGGGTAAAAGTTCAACGATTTGACCTTTGAGAACTCTACCAAACTCCGACAATTTTGGATCGAAACACTTGAAATGTAAGATATAGGCTCCTTGGACATAGATCTAACTTAATAACTTGATTTGAGCCTTAAACAATGAATGTTAAGGGGTCATAATAGGGGTCAAAGTTTAAAAAAAATTGACCCCTGCTGTTTCTACCAAATTATTCAGGCAATCTCTGGTCTAAACATTTGAAATTTGAAATAAAGGGTATTCAGAGATGGGGCAAGCTTTTTAATCGGTTTGGGTCGAAAATGTTTAGTAACCAATATATAAATGTATGTATGTATGTATGTTTGCATGTCTGCCTTAAACTTTCGACAGAGGCGACGGATTTTCACAAGATCAGTATCGTTTTTATATTCGACCTTTCGGTCCACAAATATCGAAAAATTGGCTAAAAACATTAATATCTTCACCTTCAACTGGGCACTTTTCTACAGGGGGAGGGGTCGCTTTTTTTCTCCGATATTTTTAAAGTCAACCTCTCCTTTCGATTGTCTAGCCTTAATTTAAACATAAAAGTCACTTCCGGGTTGGCGATGGTCGTAACAACAACGACGTCAGGTATTTTTCCCCGTTCTTTTCCTTCTTCGCGGCACGGGTTCGAGCCTGCCTTCTCACTACCACTTTTTTTTTTTTGCTCAACATACACCTCCAAACACCCGGGCAACGCCGGGCTGAAATGCTAGTATACATATATATATATATAGTTGAAAATGTCTGTGTGTATCTGTCTGTCCGTCTGTCTGTCTATCTGTCTGTCTGCGTACACTTCTCTACCAAATAACTCTGTCAGTTTTCGGTCTACAGGCTCGAAATTTGACATAAGGGGTATTGAGATTTGGGGAAATCTCTGTTATCAGTTCTCGGTCAGAAATTTGACTGTTAAAGGATCAAAGTTCAACAATTTGACCTTTGAGAACTCTACCAAACTCCTCCGCCAATTTTGGGTCTAAACACCTGAAATTTTAGCTATAGGTTAGTTGGACATAGATCTAACTTAATAACTTGATTTGAGCCCAAAACAATAAATGTTAAGGGGCCATAATTGGGGTCAAATTAAAAAAAATTAACCTCTGAAGTCCTTACTAAATTGCTCAGTCAATTTTTGATCTAAATATTTGAAATTTTACATAAAGTGTATTTAGACATAGGGGAAGATTTTTAATCGTGTTTTTTTTGTTGTTGAAAATTTAGCTTCAAAGTTCAAAAGATTTTACCTTTGCGGTTTCTAGCAAACTATTCAGCCAATTTTGGGTCTAAACATTTGAAATTTTACATAAATAGTATTCAGACATGCAGCAAGCCTTTTAATCAGTTTTTGGGCGAAAATTGGCTGGTAAAAGGTAAATTTTTTAAGGAATTGGCCTTTAAAACTCTACCGAACTCCTCCACCAATTTTGGGTCTAAACACTTGAAATTTTAGATGTAGGTTACTTAGACATGGGTCAAACTTTGTAATTGGTTTGAGTCCCAAACAATAAATGTTATGGGTTCAAAATTAGGATCAAGGTATAACAAATTTGATCTCTGCGATTTCTACCAAATTATTCAGCCAATTTCTGGTAAAAAACATTTGAAATTTTACATAAAGAGTGTTCAGTGATATAGCAAGCTTTTTAATCGGTTTGGGTCGAAATGTCTAATGAATTGACCTTTGCGGTCTCTAGCAAACTACTCAGTCGATTTTTAGTCTAAACATTTTAAATTTTACATCACGGGTATTCAGATATGCAGCAAGCATTTTAATCAATTTTGGAGCGAAAATTTCTCTTGAAAGAGTTGACCTTTGCAGATTCTACCAAACTCTTTCGCCAACTTTGAGTCTAAACTCTTGTAAATTTAGATGTAGGTAACTTGGACATGGATCAAACTTGTTATTTTGACTTAGGACCAAAAACAATAAATTTTAAAGGGTAAAAATTGGAGTTAGAGTTAAATTTTTTTTTACCAAACTACTCAGACAATTTTTGGTCTAAACATTTGAAATTTTACATAAAGGGAATTTACACGTAAGGCAAGTAATTAACAGTATATGAAGCCCGAGCAAAGCGGGGCTGATCTGCTACCATATATATATATATATATATATATATATATATATATATATATATATATATATATATATATATATATATATATATGTGTGTGTGTGTGTGTGTGTGTATGTGTGTGTGTGTGTGCTAGCAAGGAGATCTGTAATTGAATAATGATCAACGAAATTTCGGACACAAGTCTTTATTTAATCTTGACAGTGGCTTGTCCCATGTTCTGTCAGCCATGACCAAGTAAAACTTTTAATAAATTCGTAATTGTATTTTTCGTATTGTCCCTATTGAGGATTGAACCTTCAATCTCGAGTAGAATTGGCACCTCGACCTGATAATATTTAGCACTTTTATTCGTTGCGCTAAGGATATAACACTAATTGATTTGGTTTTCATTTTTGGCATTAAAACGATATTTAAAAAAACTGAAATAAATGTTTCTCTTCTCCATCTCTCCAAGATTTAACTATAAAGTCTCAATAATTCAGCGAATAAGCTTTTATTTTCGCAACGAAAAAGGGATCCGGTAGGAACACATACCACCAAACCTATCATGGTAGCCCCGGTTGGCGATAATACATTAAACAAGACTTTAGAAGTTATGCTTTGCTATGAATGCTTTTGGGGGGTGACCGGTGTGTGTAGAGGGAATACAAGTTCCTCACGTGCTCCTGTAAATCTCTTTACGCAAACAAGTAAAAATAATTGCTGTTTGAATAAACACACACACACACCACACACACACACACACACACACACACACACACATATATATATATATATATATATATATATATATATATATATATATATATATATATATAAACAAATAAATTAGCCGGGCAGGTAGAAATTATATGTTACAGGTTTATTTTAGTAAAATAAAATAGGTGAAAATTTCAGTGAGTAACTTAAATAATAGATTAATAAAATTAAGGAAAAATTATGATAATAAATAACACATATACACTCGCATATGCACATACGTCAATGGGGAAGAGAACATGTCTGAGTATATATAAATATATATACACAAATACGTATATATATATATATATATATATATATATATATATATATATATATATATATATATATATATATATATATATATATATATATAACAAAAATAAAGTTCCTCACGTGCATCCTGAAATTGCTTTTCTCAGACAAGTAAAAAAAAAAGTGCGATATTTTAAGGTGTTATATATATATATATATATATATATATATACTTTTTAATTCATTTAATGCAAAATCGAATAATTTTTGGAAAATGTTTTTATGTGTCAAGTTCTTTATATCTGCAGATGTTTATTCATTATGTTTTTTCTGTTTTGTTTTACGGCATATCAACCCTTTTCGGGTTATTTAATGCCGAATTCGGTAAAGTTGGGGGAAAAAAGTTTTATGCTTCAATTTCTTTGTGTGTGTGTTTTTTTTTTTTTTTTTTTAAATATTTATTGATGGTGTTTGGTTTTGTTGTTTTGTAGAAGGAAAATTTTTTTTGTTTGAAACTTTTAATATGATTGAGTTTTGCAAAAAGTAAAAGTAAAAAGAAAAGAATAACATTAATTACTGTTGCATTTTAGGTCAGGAAGCCAGTATCTTCAGACAACCTGATCTGGTAGCAATATGCATGAATAAAACTAGCAAACAAGTTCTCGTGTGTCTGTGCATGTATTTCTCGCACATACGTAACTATTTCATAAATGCACATTGAATATTTTTTTGTTTTCAATTAGTTGAATATTTATTGAAATCAAAAACAAATTAAGAGAAAAATAAAACTAATCCTCTAAAATCCCATTAAAAATCCCATTAAAAATCCCATTAAAATCTATGACAATATTTTGAAATTCTTTTTCGTTTCTTTAAAATTTCAAATCTATTTATAAGAATAAAGTTATATTTCTACTTCGTGTTTATTTGTGTATGTACCTATTTCTCGCCTCTACGTGACTTGCATATTATCTTTTAAAAACTTAATGTTTTTATTAATATTATTTATTAAAAATAAAACATGCAATAGCGTAAAATACCAAAAAATAACTTTCAAAAGTAGTTTTAAAAATAACTAATTACAAAATTAAATACACCAGAATGCATTTTTGTTTTTTCCAAAAACAACTAAGTCATTTTAATTTGTTGCTAATAGTTGAAAAAAAAAAAAAAAAAAAAGAATGATTTAGTTCAGAAATTTGATAGGAATTTGGAAGTATTTAAACTGGCGAATATTTAAAGATTGAAAGTTTTGGATGACGTTTTTATACAACAATTTTATAAAGAATGATTAAAACACCATTATCATTGGCTAGGAACAAAGTGTTATATCTGTTCTGGTGCTACATTTAATCTATTCTCTTCAAGCTTATTGAAGCAGAAATCTTTCTAGATTGGAGACATTTAAAAAAAATATTTGTTCCTATCCAGAGTGACCCTTTTTGAAGAGGATGGATTTTCTCCACATTGAAAGTCGACCTTGTTTCTAACTTTGCCCTCGTGGAGAGGCAAGAAAATAGGGACAAAATTAGTTATAGTTAAAAATTAATTTAATTTATGATTTTCTGGTTAAACGATAATTTAATTTTACGTTAAAATTCCTGTTTATATAAAAATCATAATTTATGAAAAAATGAAAAAAAAAAAAAAAATAAAATAAAAAAAATAAAATGGTACAGTTAAAAAAAGTAAAAGAAACATGAAAGCAAAAAATTCCCGCACAACGCGGAACAATTTAATTTTCAAAAATCTGTTTAAAATAATTTCTTAAACAAAAATAAATAAATAAAAAAATAATAAATAAATAAATAAAAAATAATAAATAAATAAAATAAATAATTAAAATAAATAAATAAAAAACAAACAAACAATAAATATTAAGGTAAAAAATGTGAAATAAATAAATAAATAAAACGGAACACAAAAAGAATAAATAAATATCTAAATAAAAAGGACCCTGGGCAACGCCGGGTAGGAAGTGCCAGTTTAATTAGAAAATTAAAAATATATACATATAAAACAAAACAATAATAGCAACAACAACAACAAAAAAATAATAACCATAACATTACGACGATAGAAAAAAACAAAAACGAACAAACCAAAAAAAAAAAACAAAAAAAAAAAAAAACAAGAACACTTTACCTTGGATAAAAAATTGAACACGCACAAGAGAAGTAAAAAGTTTCAACATTTCTTTACAAGAAAATCACGCACGAGATAAGAAGGATAGAAAAATAAATAAAAAAAGATGACGCAACTCACGTGCGCACGAGATACGCAGTCTTGAGATTTGCGATTTGTTTTCGCTAACTTCGAACGAACGTCACAATTATAAAAGTCAGTTGTTATAAAGTAATAATGGCCAATAATCGCTACATTTATATAAGAAAACGATGTGATTTTGGATTTTTAAAATTTTCAAAAAGAAACAGTTTTAAAATGAGAGAGAGAGAGAGAGAGAGAGAGAGAGAGAGATAGATAGATAGATAGATAGATGGATAGATATTAGATTAGATTAGATTAGATTAGATTTGATAAAGAGAGAGATGGGGGAGTGAGCGAGAAAAAGAGAGATAGCAATGATTACACGAGAAAGAGAAGTAGAAGTAGAAAGTGCGTGAGAAAGAATGAGAGAGAGAGAGAGAGAGAGAGAGAGAGAGGCAGAGAAACAAAAAGAGGAGAAAATGCGTGAGAAAGAAAATGAGAAGAAGATCATCGGTGAAAAAGAAAAGAGAGAGGGAGAGAAAGAGAAAGTAAAGGAGAGGGGGAGGGTTAGAAAATTTTACGAAGTTGAAAGCGAAAATCTTGTGATGACTATTATTTTCTTTTTTCTTTCTTTCTTCTCTTTCTTTCTTTCTTTTCCTTGAGAGAGGGAGAGAGAGAGAGAGAGAGAGAGAGAGAGAGAGAGAGAGAGAGAGAGAGAGAGAGGTGGAAAGCCGAGGAAGAAGGGGAGGAATGTGCAGGTGCGCGTGTTTATATTCCAGCATTTCACATCATGTGATGTAATAGATGAAAAGTGAGGCAAAAATATCGCAGACGTCACCGTTTTTGTCGATGCCATCAAATATCTTTTTGGCCGGTCCGTCGTTATTGGAATAGAAATAAAAACGAGAGACGACAATTATCACTCATATTTCATCTAAAAACGTTTTCACGGCATAGTAAAATATATAAACACTAGTATTAATATATATTTTTTACCTGCAATTAAACTTTTTGTAGGAGAAAAAAACAAAAACAAAAAAACAAAAAACAAAAAACAAATTCAACACCTTTGCTTTTCTGACGCAACATGTGACATTCATTCATAAAACAAGAAAAGAGAAAAATTAAATTTGACACCGACAAAAACAACAAAACAAAGGTAAAGAAATAAACTAAAAACTATTAAAACCTTTATTTACCTGATAAAAGTCAAGATATTCTTTTTTTTTTTTAAACAACTTGTTTTGCTAAAATTTCGAAAAATATTTATAACTTGTTTGAAATTTGAATAATGACTATCTCCCCTCCCACTCTATCTCAATCTAAGAGTCATATGACCAGTGCCGGCGTTATCTACCACCCAACACCCTGACCAAACCTGCATGGGACATGGAGCATGAAAGGGGATAGTTTCAGAAGTGCCCTGGAGGTGTCCGCTGTTGTAGATTATCGATAAATTAAATAGAGCCGCTTTTAACAGTATCACCATATTAAAAATAAAAATAATAATAATAAAAAAAAACAAAACAAAACATTACAGCGCTTCTGTATTTGCGATACAAAAAACTTCCACCCATTTTAAAAATCGCAAGAATGTTATTTTTAAGTATGAAAACTATCATCTTTCTCGCTATATTAAGTCAAATATGTGTATGTATTTCTATATTTCTGTGCACAGGATAATCTCCTAAACTAATAAATCGATCGTTATGAATTTTGGAATATAGATTTTAGGCAACACGGTAAGTAACATAAGCACATATTTTTTGTTATAAACTTTAACATTTAGCAAGTAAACGGTTAGGTGTGTGGATTCTCTCTCTCTCTCTCTCTCTCTCTCTCTCTCTCTATATATATATATATATATATATATATATATATATAAATATATATATATATATATATATATATATATATATAAAAGTGAAAGTGTCTGTCTGTGTATCTGTGTATCTGTGTACATTTCCCTACGCAATAACTCTGTCAATTTTTAGTCTACAGACTCAACCTTTGATATACAGGTTACTGAGATTTGGGAAAATCGATGTGGTCGGTTTTTGGCCAGAAATTTGGCGATTAAGGGGTAAAAGTTCAACGATTTGACCTTTCAGAACTCTACCAAACTCCTCCGACAATTTTTGGTCTACGCACTTGAAATTTTAGATATAGATTCCTTGGATATGAATCTAACTTAATAAGTTAATTTAAGCCCAAAACAATAAATGTTAAGGGGTCATAATAGGGGTCAAAGTTAAAAAATTTTACCTCTGCGGTCTCTTCCAAATCACTCAGACAATTTCTGGTCTAAATATTTGAAATTTTACATAAAGGGTATTCAGAGATAGGGCAAGCTTTTTCATCAGTTTGGATCGAAAATTTTTATTTGTCAATATATAAATGTCTGTATGTATGTCTGTTTGCATGTCTGCCTTAAACTTTTAATAGAGGTAACGGATTTTACGAAGATCAGTATCGTTTTAAAGTTCGATTTTTCATACGACAAATATCGAAAAATTGGCTAAAAACATCAATATCTTTCCCTTCAACTAGACACTTTTCTACAGGGAGGGGGTCACTTTTTTCGCCGATATTTTTTAAAGTTATCCTTTACCCACTTTTTTCGCCGATATTTTTTAAAGTGGTCCTCTGGTCGTAACAGCATAAACGTTAGGTTTTTACCCCGTTCTTTTACTCCTTTGCGGTACGGGTTCGAGCCTGCCTTCCTACTACCACTTTTTTTTTTTTTGCTCAACGTACACATCCAAACACCCGGGCAACGCCGGGTGCCCATGCTAGTGTTTTTATATTTCTAAGTATAAGATTACCCCCTAAACTAATTAATCGATCATTATGAATGTTAGAATACAGCTGCTAGGTGTAATGGGTTCAAACGTGGGTTATATTCAGTTTAATTTAATTTATGCAAAACGGGTGAAGAGGGAAGGAAGTCCTTAATGAAAATCCAGGTACCTCCAAATGTTTGTGAAATTTAAAAAATACATATTAGACATCAATTAATAAATATTCATTAATTTCAGTTTCTTTGAAGCATTTGTTATTTTTTTTTTGGGGGGGGGGTTATAAAGTATACTCCCCTCCCATTTGAAAATTCAAATATTTCAAATTTTCATTAAAATTAATCCATAGTCACCAGAAACAAGTAATCAAGATTCCTTGTATTTCAATTTCTTCTTAAGATCACAATTCGAATAAGGATTCTAGGCATAAGGTTTAGAATCCTTATACCTTGATTTTAATCTTTATGTGGGAACCCAGAATTGTGCAAAATTTTACCTGTCCCGGGATGGGTATCCATTTAGTTCTTTATAATTAAATAAATGTTGAATTAAAATTTGATAATTCTTTGATTTTTGGTTTTTGTAAAAAAACAACATTGTTTTAGTCATCCTAGCGCCAGTACGGAATAAGTCAGGATATAAGTTGTTGTTTAATTGAAAACAAAACCTTTGCAACTATTTTTTTTTTAAACTAGCAATACTACCCGGTGTTTTCCGGGACACTAAAAAGTAAAAAACAAAAGAAAAATGATGTTGAACCCATGTTTTTTTTTTGCAACATCTTTTAAAATTCTTATACTTTTATACCTTTCTCCCCCTCTCCGTCCCTTTACAACTGGTTCAATATAATAGAAAGAAAGCAAAAATAAATTATAAATAATTAAAAATAAATAAAATAAAATAAAAAATAAAATAAAATTGGCTGCCATTTGACCTATTTTTGGTGTAAGTTATGAAACAACTGTCAGTAAAAATTTTAAAAATAAAAATAATTATTCTGACCCAATATGTCCAAAATCTAAGCCTATCTCTTTTCACCACAAACGCTATGATCCCCACTTTGCCCCAATTGAAATGAGTGGTTACCGTCTTTAGGAAGCCGCCGACTTGTACAAATTTTGGGGATTGACCTTCACCTCCGACCTGAAATGGAAGTCTTACATTAAATCTGTTGCCAAGGTCGCTGGAAAAAAATAATTGGATCATTCTACCGGAAGTATCTAACTCCTGACGTAATTCTTTACCTGTACAAGAACCAAATACGTCATAAGAGCGAGTACTGCTGCCACATCTAGGGAAGGGCTGCTCGGAGCATTCTATCCTACCTTGACAAAGTACAAAACCAGCTTCGAAATCTAGTGGACAATTCTCTTCATTTCTCACAAAAAAGAACGTTGCCAATCTTTATCTACTCTATCGTTGTTTTCATGGCAGGTGCTCGACTGAGCTTCATTTTGTGTCTCTTCGTAAAACATTCACGACAATGACTTTTCTAGTTAAAACCATTGTCAATACTTTCCATTTCTCTCTCTTCTCTCCTTCACCCTCTACACACAGCTTTTTTTTTAAAGGGAGTCACCACTTATCAAGACCCGAAGGCCACTCGGGGATAAGAGTTAATGAATGTAAGGAAGTAGTGTAGTTAATGGTGTAAGTTGGACACAACTCGATTATTTATCGGTTCCTCATGAGCAAAGTTTCTGTCCTAGAATTGCTCCCCTGCAGTACACAATTCCGCAGAGTTGTTTCCCAACTGACTACAACATTGCTGCCTTCAAGTCTAATGTATACGAATTCTTGTTGAGTCGCCCTCTTAAATAATTTTACCCAATCACCAATTTTTAGGGGAACTGGATTTCCCCACATTAAAAACCGACTTATTTTCTAACTCAGCTTTCGTGGGGAGGCAAGTAAATATGGACAAAACTGCAAGGAGCAAAGTAGAGTATCTGTTCAAATACTACACGTCATCTTTTCTGTCCTTGGTAGAGATCTTTCTAGATTGAGACAATATTTATTTTATCCCAAATCCAGTGGATTCTTTTTGGGGAGCTGGATTTTCCCTATATTAGAAACCAACGTAATATGTAACTCTCAGCATATTTCTAACTACCAAGGGATTGTGTTACCAATAATCACGATATTTTCTTACCGCCTACCTCCTGACACTCAGTTAACAGTTGCACTCGAGTGGCCTTTGGCTCTTAATAAGTAGCGACACCTCAGTAGGGGGCTAAAATTCAGTCCCTGCTGGCATCAAGAGAACGAATAATGCAAGATTTGTGTTTTTTTATAACCAGATCGAAGTCATTGCAGAATCCGATATTGTAAAGTGTATCAGTGTATCTTATGCCGTTTTTGACTTTTAGTTAGTTTAGTTTGATTTATATAATAGATAAAAAAATTGATATTTTAAAACTTAAACTTCGCAGATAATAGCAAATATATGTGAGCCACCAATGGAAAATAGGTTTAGAAAAAAAAAAAATGCTAACCATGCGCAGTGCTTGTACAATCCCTTGATCTACTTTGTAAGTTCTGTCCACGCAATGGAAGCGTTAGAGATAGTATTAGGGTGAGAGTTCTTAATAGGACCCAATTCTCCACGGTGACATCGCTGAAAACCTCAGTTATCATCTTACAAAATGCAGAATAAACGCCACCGTAGAAAGCATCGCGGAATAATAAACAACTATGTGTGTATTTATAAGGGAGGAGCAGAAATATAAGAAAGCGACTTTAAAAATAATAGTATTGAGTTATTACGTGAACAGTGCGTTAATGTTGAGATTTGATAAAGTGTTTACTGAAGGGGGCGGTTCATCAGGAATTTGTTTATGTTTTACTTGAAGACATCCAAGTTGTAGTCAGGTGGGAAACAGGCAGACGGAACAGAGTTCCACAGGCGTGCACTTCTAAGAAAGAAGCTTTGTTCATGGAATCTATGTTTTAGTGTTGGCACAGATAAAACGTGGGGAAAATTTTTGACAATGGTTTCAGCTAGACGAGTGTTTTTCATGAAAGATCGGGTAGGGGGTACCGGGAATTGGAGCTCAGACGAGTATCTGCCATGCAAGTAACGATAAAACAAAGACAGGCTCGCAACGTCTCTCTTGTGGGAGAGAGGTTGCAGGGAAGAGAAAACGTCATCCCCCACTAAGCCACGAAGTCTATTTTGTACTCTGTCAAGGTAGGATAGAGTGTTTTTAGCAGCTTCTGCCCAGATGTGGCAACAGTACTCCATCCTTGGACGTACTTGGCTTTTATATAAGTAGAGAATTGCATTAGCAGTGAGATATCTGCTGGAGTGGTAGAAGGATCCTACGTGCTTTAAATAAGTTTCCAGACTTTTTTTTATACAGGCATTTAAAATTGTCGCAAATTCATGAAAATTCAGCATGTTATTGCTATATATCTTATGAGATGACTGACCAATTTTTATGATTTCAGATTCAAATGAAACCTTTTTTAATAGCACGGATATGAGCTACATGCACTGGGTTTCCACTGGACAGACAGTAAACACGGAATACTATGTTTGGGTTTAAAGGGAGTTCAGGAAGAGATACCGTTAGAAGAGTTCAGGATTCTCTTCAAATCGGGTCAGTGGCATTTTCACCAGGACAGTGCACCAGTCCACAATTCCATCCTTGCTACAGACCATTTGACCAAGGTGGGCACATAGACAGTCCCTCATCATCTATATAGTCCAGACTTTACTTCCTGTGATTTCTGGTTATTCCTTAAGCTCAAGGAAAACATTATGAGACAATTGAGGAGATGAAAGAGGCTCTAACGAGGGTCATTGAAACGCTCACACAAGAGGACTTCAATTAGGCTTTCCAGAAGTTGTTAGAACAGTATAATAAGTGCACTCCAACCGAAGTAGATTACTTTGAAAGGGGCCAGAGTTTCATGTGTGTACTATCTATAAAAGTGTCCATACGAAAAAAGTCTGGAAACTTATTTAAGGCACCTCGTACGTTTGAATTTATGTCGGGAACGAAATATAAAGGATGCGATATTTTTATCTAAAGTACTCATAAACATCCCCTAGCGAGTGCAACCTTGGCATGGTTAGGGGGCTTGCGTGTCTCTAGGACCCGGATAGCTATGCTGGCGGGAAATTCGTCTCCTGGTAGGGTCACTCAAGCCAAACAGGTTGAAAGATAGAGATCAAGCTAAGAGCACTTATTGGTCCTTCAGGTTGGGGTGTTGAATAGGGCCAACAACCCAATTCTGTAAAAGAAAGAAAGATACAGAAATCTGTGGATTTATTGGTCTGGGAAAGGTCCTCTTTAGTCTTGATGTCCATCTTGGTCAAATAGTCTGTGACAAGGATGGAATTGTGGACTGGTGTATTGTCCTGGTGAAAATGCCACTGACCCGATTTGAAGAGTGCTGACCTCTTCTAACGATATCTCTTCCTGAACTCCCTTTAAATCCAAACATAGTATTCCTTGTTGACTGTCTGTCCAGTGGGAACCCAGTGCATGTAGCTCATGTCCGTGCTATCAAAAAAGCTTATCATCATAAGTTTCTGAGTGGATTTGCTTTGTCTAGCTATTTTGGGTCTGGGAGAGAATTCCTGATGTAGCTGTTCATTTGAACCTGAAATTATAAAACTTGGTCAGTCATCTCATAAGATGTATAGCAATAACACTGAATTTTCATGAATTTACGACTATTCATGGCGAGTTCATGATACGAGCGGGTGAAAGCCTCCGGGAAGTCAATGCGCCGACACATGGCAAAGAAACATTGAGGCTGAGACCAGGGCTGCTGGAATGACATGGGACGAACTGAAGAAGACCAGCCAGAGCCGGGCCCGTTGGAGGAGCGTCGTTACGGCTCTATGTTCCCCAAGGAATCAAAAGACCTAAACAACTCATAAACATAAATGGATTCCATCCTATTGAGTAAGATTTTTTTTTTACGACCCGTACTTTTATCAGTTATTTTTATATTGCGAGGTGTATTTTTTGACGGGGACGGCGGATGATCTTATACAAAAGACTAGTTCTGTTCTTAATCAGTACAGAAGAAATCGTTCTAGACTGAGACATTTAAAAATGTGGTTTTCATAATTTAGAGTGCCGCTCTTGGGGAGCTGAATCCCCCCTCCATATTAAACTGGCGTTCTGTCACATTCAATCTATTGCAGAGGGACGAGAGGCGATGCGAGGTGTCAATGGACCGTACAACTAATAAAGGTAGACACAAGACAAAGAGGAAACGGCAATAGCAAAGAAGGAAGACGAACACAGATGTTCGGTTTAAAGACGATAGGATATCTTGTTTTATTGTTTACCAAGAAAAAATGAAAAATGTATGACAATGGATTACGGATCAGCTTGGCCGAAAACGGGCATCTCGCAAGGTTGAAATTGTTGGGTCCTTGAGGTAGGAACTGGTAGCTGGATGTCAGTGGGTACGGAGACGAGTCTAGCAGTGATCTGAAACCGCGGCAAACCACTTGTGCAGAGGCGGTTGATAAAAATATTAATTCAACCCAGTCATTTTTTTTTAACATTGGTTTGCTTGTTTTGTTTTACGGCATATCAACCCTTTTCGGGTTATTTAATGCCGAACCCAATTATTTTGGAAATAGTATTTATGTTGCATCAAGTTATTTTGTAGAAGATTTTTATTCTTAAAGCTCTTTAAATATTCACTCGCTCGTTTTTAGTGTTTGGCTTGGTTGTTTTATAGTGGATTTTATCGTTTTTTGTTTTCTGCCCTGCAGAACATGAATGAGTTTTGCAAAGGGAGAGGAAAAAGAGTTACAGTATTTATGTTTGGTACATTTTAATGTAAGAAAACAAGTCAGAAAGTGGAAGGGGGAAGTAGAAAGAGAAAAGGGAAGATGGAAGGAAAAGGGGAAAATGTGGGTTTTTTTTTTTTTTGGTTTTGCAGAACAAGTTTTGCAAAAACAAGTAGAAAAACAAAAAGCATCAATGTTCGGCGCATTTCGTCTCAGGAAGCCAAAATCTTCAGACAGCCTGATCTGGTAGCATCAGTTTTTTGACATTGTTACAATTATGACGTTTTCACGATAATCCTTATTTTTATCTGATTATCTCCCCACCCACACCACATCTAGTTAGTAATTTTGTCCCTAGTGATCCCCAAATGAACCCGGAGATAATATCTGTCATGCTCTTAATCAGGGGAGGAAAAATCGTGTTGAACCGAGTGTTTATTTTTATTCTCAATCCAAATTATCCGTTTTTAGGGGAGCTGCATTTCCCCACATTAAAAACCGACCTCGTGTCTGACTCAGCTCTCGTGGGGAGGCAAGTAAATATGGACAAAACTTTAATCTTTTGGCAAGGAGCAAAGTAGTGTATCTGTTCACATACTACACTTCATCTTTTCTGTCCTCGGTCAGTATTGAGATCTTTCTAGATTGAGACAATATTTATTTTATCTCAAAATCCAGAGGATTCTTTTTGGGGAGCTGAATTATTTTCCCTATATTAAAAACCAACATGATATGTAACTCTTAACATATTTCTAACTACCAAGGGATTGACTCTACTCCCCCCCCCGCAGCCTCCTCTCCTTTTGGTCAGAATGAATTATTAAACCGAATACTGACAAATGGAGGTTGTAGTTCGAAAATTGCCGCGAAGTTCGTTGGAGCAGACTGAAATAAAGGGATTCACTAACGACACAAAACAGGATATAGAAAAAAGTATTAATTATTAAAACAATAACATTTACAAGTTTTGCAAAACTTATTGTGTTTGCGGCTTTAGAGAAAGTCCAGCTATAAAGTTCTTTTACGTCCAAAGAATTGGACGGCTCTTGTAATGTTCGTATAGGCACAAAATTTTAGGAGAGGAATTTTCCTACCTGTTGCTTCATGGACGAACTGTGGTTAAAAGAGGAAGAGACTATTGTTCTAAAAGCGAACCCGATAAATGGGGGTCCCTGATTGGTTAATTAGACAGACCCTATTTTTAGATTGTTAGTGCATTAAGTGGGAATGATAAACCCCCTTTTTTATATTATGTCTCAGGCGGGCCATAGGAGGTAGGTGCAGACTATAATGGCGGGGAAAATTAGGGGGCTACAGTTTTGAAAGCGTGTTTAGCATCTTTTTATTTTGAAGCTTCCGACTACTTTTTGATTATATTTGAAAGATTAAACAGAAAAAAAAAAAAAATGTAAACGTGAAAAAAAGTTATAATTAAAAATATTTTCACGGCGACATTCGAATGCTAACAAATTCAACTAAATTTTGAAGTTAAATAAATTCATTGCAAAAATCATTGAAAGATAAATATTAGTTTTCTGGGTCTATTTCAAAGATAATTAATAAAGTAAAGTCCTAAGAAAGTAAAATAAATAAAAAGCACATTGTTTGTACAAAAAAACTGGCTTAATTAACCCCCAAAGGTGAGAGATTCTAGATTCGCTTGAGAATAAAAAAAAAAAAGAAGTAGTGTAAGCGATGATTTTACGAAAACCCAAAATGACAGAAAGTCAAAAGGCTGTCTGAAAATGACGTCAGGTAGTTATAGGGAGGTAGGGAGTGCTGGTTCTCTTCTTTTCCCCAGCCATAATCCGTACATTCCTATTGTGAACGTTTGTATAATTTCTACAATTTTTTAATTTAATTATTTTTCTGTGTTCCTGCTTTTAAATTAATTTATTTTTTTATTTTTCAAGATCATATAAAATTATGTTCCTCCGAAAGTTTCACGTTCATTCAAGCAAGGAAATTACGCGAAACATGTAATCTAAAAAAAAAAGTAGAAATATTTTTTGCAATTATAATTGTTTTGTGTGAAAATATTAAATAAACAATGCTTAATTCAATGATAATATCGGTAGTTCGAGAAAATTAATTTTTCTCCAGGTTATATCGAATTCATTAATACGGACTTTAGGGTCTTTTTTTTTTTGGTAATATTCCTGAAAAAAAAATTGAATTTTCGTTTTTATTATTACAATTTACGATGCTGTATTTTCCTAAAAAAAAACAAAAACAAAACAAAAATAAATCCATGCATTTTTTTTTTACTACTGAAAACTGTAATTTTGGTAAAGGTATTTTTCTTTAACTTCTTTATTCAATCCCCAAGCAGATTCCCGTGTTAGGCAAAATACGCTTGAAAGAAGGCGGTAGGTTGCATCGGCCAAAAAGTTGTGAGAATAACACTCAAGAACAGTAGTCTGAATAATCCAAACAATCCAAATTATCAATCCTTATCTCAAAAATTGGTCCTGGATATGACCTTAAACTATATCTGATGGTGAGGCTCCACCTTGCGGGCTTTGGGGAGTGTGGAGCCACCCTTTAATTGCCATTGCTCCCAGGTCCACTCTAACCCGGAGTGGTAGTACCTGTTAGGGCCCCAACTATGGGTTAAATAGAATCTGACGTAAAAACAAATATACTCCATTAAAAATCGTTCCTCAAAATAACTAGATTCGGCATTAAATAACCTGAAAAAGGTTGATATGCCGTAAAACAAAAACAACCAACCAACTAAAATCATCTCAAAAATGAACAAAGACTGTTGGATATACATGATTTAAACATGGAGGACAAGTCAGGCATAAACAGAATTTTAGTCTTACTAAATATGGTTGGATTAGAAATGATTGCAAATTTAGTGCTTGTGTAGATTGGTGGTCTTTTAAACCAACGCATTTCGGGTGAAAACATTATTACGTCTTTACGTGTCATGTTGAAATTAGTATAAATTCCAAAAATTACGAAAAATGTTCAAGTAGAATGTTTGTTAGACATATTTTTTAACAAAATATCATCCACAATTTCGTTTTGGTATTTATTGTCTAAAAATGGCGGATCCTTAATTTAAGTCAATTTAAGTCAAGGGAGATAAGTCAGCTTGTCGCATTGATCATATGGCTCAAGCTTTCCACATAAAAACATGCTCTAAAACGCGATAATTCGATAAGTTCAATTTTTTTATACTTGTGATTATTTTTCTACTGGTAACTTTTGGGACTTACACTAATTTCAACATGACCCGTAAATATGTAAAAATGTTTTTTACCTGAAATCAGTTGGTTCAAAAGATCAATAATTTACACAAGAACCGCAAATTTTATTAACGATTTCACGGGTGACATTTTGGAAGTCGGTGGTGGTGGAGGTGTTATCCTGTAATTATTTAATTCAATCAAAATAAATCTAAATGTTTGAGTTCAATTGAAGCATAGGGACTGTTAGAATATCTCATCTATTTCGACAAAGTTAATTGCTCTTTTCTTGAAATAAAATTGTACTTTACTTTTATTAAGTACTATTTAATTTAATTCAACTATTTTTAATTTAATTCAACGTTATAATCGATGACGGCCATGTTTTTTTCTCTCTTTCTTTTTCTCACACAAAAACTGGATTTACTTTTACAAAATGTTATTAAACTAAAAAACACATTTTTTTTTAATAAACAAAAAAACTTTGAAAATTCATTTTACGCAGGAAACAAGTTCTAACAGATATTTCGAGTTCATTCTCTATTGACTCGGAAATGACTGGATCGGTTTTTATGAAATTTCACACGAAAATACTTTATGTGCCTGACACTGTTCTTAAATAGATTTTGTACCGGAATGTCTTCGATAGGTATCGATTATTGATACTCGAAATAATCAGAAGAAAGAAAGAACAGGCGATTTTGACCAAAGTAAACATTTTACATAACAAGTGCATTTGAGAAGTTTTATTACCACACAAGTCGAAAGGTCTGACATATAAAATCAACAGTACGTTCTTTGATATGACAGGGCTGCATTCGAAATTAATGTTTCTGTTTAAAGCACAATTGCACCATGATACATGACTTTTTCGTTTAAAACTTAAATTCAAGCCATTATCACCGCACAAGCAGTAAAGCCAGGCATATAAAATCAACAGTAGGTTCTTTGATATAACAGGGCTGCATTCGAAATTAATGTTTCTGTTTAAAGCACAATTGAAGCATGATAGTTGACTTTTGCATTTTAAAACTTTAAATCAAGCCATTATATATATATATATATATATATATATATATATATATATATTATTATTATTATTATTATTATTACATTTTCACCCCAAACAAGGCACATTGCCACTTTGGTGTAGGGGGCTACTACAGGGTCAGCAACACTGAGGCACTATGTAGGGATTTGGGCAGCAAAATGTCGGTTCACGTTGCACTTGAACTTCTGCATGTCAGTACAGTTAGGGAAGCAGGATCCTGGAATGGAATTCCAGAGTCTAGCGGTTCTGGGGAAGAAACTACTGGAGTAGAAATATCTTTTACATCTAGGGATCTCTACTGTGTGGAGGTGGGATTTAGTTGCCTGTCGGGTTTGTCGAGGGTGTCTGCGTCATGGGGGCACAAGTGTCTGCAGTTCGTCAGAGCATTCACCATTAGAATACTTGTAGAACAAGCAGAGGGATGCAACGTTTCGTCGATGGGACAGAGGCTGAAGCTTAGATGCCAGTTCATATATATATATATATATATATATATATATATATATATATATATATATATATATATATATATATATATATAAATAATTTTATAAAAATCAACAGTAGGTTCTCTACAGTGCAATGTAGGATACAAAGTATTGTGAATTAAGACACTGCCGGGAGGCATGTGACGCTTCCTCCCTGTGCACCGTGATGGATCCCCAGGCAATCAATCGATTTGATTGAAAAATGGTTGATTTCACAGATTTCGATGACAATAAAAATATGGTAGTGTGAAACATTTGTTGACCATTTTTCGACCCGGCCACAACAGATACTCCAGCTAGTATTCAATAAAGAATTGTCTCTATAAATAATAAATACTAAATCCACATGAATTAAAATATATTTAAGCGTATTTTATAACCCGGCAAGCCCCCTCCCCCGCCGCTTGTTTGGAAATAAGATGGCTCGATGAATCTATTGTATAAATGGGAGTTGTGTGTGCGTGTGTGTGTTCATCTAGAGAGGAATGGGCCGGACGAAGGAGAAAGAAGTGGTTGGGAGAGAACGATGGAGAGAGGTAGAGAGATAGGAGATAAATACGTAACACTTTTACCTCGGGCAACGTCGAAATGAAACAATGAGAATTAGGGTTCATTTAAAGATTTCCAACAAAACAAAAGAGTTGAAAGATAAAAAGGAAGAAAAGAAAGAAAGAAAGAAAAAAGAAATAAGAAAGGAAAACGGAAAAGAAACTAAAAAAAAAAAAAAAAAAAAAACGAACGAAAAATATAACAGAAAAATGTTACCAAAGGCAAAAAATATTACTTTTCTACCTCTATGGATAAACTTTTATGTGTGTTTTAAATTATATAAAAGCGTTTTTAGTTAAAAAAAAAAAATGAAAAACAAAAACAAAACGAAATAAAAACACGGCCAAGTTTATTATTTCAAGAAAAAAAAACTGATTGCCACAAGACTACCATGTAATACCTCGATAACCGCTCAAAAATCGAAAATTAAACAGAAATACAGCTCATAAATGTTGGCAATCGAGCGAAAATTAAACAGAACTTTGTGTTTATTACAGGTATTTGGCATAATTTTCGATTTTTGAGCGATTATCGAGTTTCCTTATGGCTTCAGTTTTTTTTAAAAAAATTAACATAACAAACTTGACTGTAGTTTTTACTGGACTAAAATATTGCTTCAAAATAATTTAAAACACACACACACACACACACACACACACACACACACACACACACACACACACACACACACTTATCCAGGTTGGTAGAAGAGTAACTTTTCTTGCCTTTGGTAACATTTATTTGTGACCCTTTTTTTTTACCCTTCTTTTGTTCCAAAACATTATGACTGATTTCCTGGATTTTTGAGATGACGATTCCTAATTCGTATTATTTGGATTCTTCGGACTACTGTTCTCACCTTGAATGTCATTTTCACAATGTTTCCGCAAGGATTCATAGCACAGTGGTCAGAATACTTAGGAAAAATCAATTATAGAAGTTTGAAGGTTCAATTCTTAGTGTAGGCCACCGAAAAATACAACTTCGAATTATTTAGGAATCTATCCAGTCATGGCAGACAGAACAAGAACATGCTAACCCCGTGAAGTAAATAAAGGATTCCGTTCAAAATTCCGTTCAATTTCCCGAGTTCGACAGAAACATTCCCGAGTTCGACAAGGTACGCTTGAACAAAGTTGAAGGTTACATCGACCGAAATGTAAAAAATGACACTCAATATAAGATTAGTACAGAGTGGAGCGATAAAATTGCTGCCCTAGAAAAGACGACATGATTCCACTTCCGTTCAATGAAAATCGGTTTTCTTTTTTCGTTTCAGACCATCTACTAGTTGGCCAGTTGTGTGCAAATCCCGAGAGTGATAGAAGCCTTCTATCATGGCTGAAAGTGACACAATGTTCAACGAGCAAGATCGGAGATGCGCCGCTGTACAACTCATGCTCTCTACTGATCCAAGTTATGACAACAGAACCATTTCCAGCACCCTCAAAATGCATCGCTGGATTGCCACAAATAACAGGGACGCCCCCAGGGTGATAAAAACAAAGTTTCCGGTCACGGTTATGGTCTTTGTGTGGTTTCAAGTGAGGGCAACATCATGCCACCTCACATCTTCGAAGTCGGCTTGAAAGTCAACACCAAAGTGTACTTGGATGTGCTAAAGAGTGTAGTGATCTCCTGGTGGCCGCTGGCAGACCCTGGGTGTGGTAGCAGGACTCAGCGCCAGCCCACGCCCAAAGAGACCAAGGCGTGGCCCCAGAAGGAGTTCTATGACTTTGTACTCTTCTCTCATTGGCCTCCTCCTTCTTCGACCTAAACCCGTTGGAGTATTTCGTTTAGTCATACGTTGAGAACATCACCAACATGACCTCTTACAACACAAAAGCCAGCCTGATCGCCGCCATCCGCTGAGCTCACGCCAGCGCTTGTGGAAAAAGCATTTTCCCAGTTCCAGACCTGTATCGAGACAGTGATTGAGGCTGAAGGCGGCTACATTGAATAGATGTCAGCTCTTCTACATAATCAAGTTACCTGAATTGATTTTTTCAATAAAAGTTTTAAAATAAAGCTGTAGTGTTGTTTTCTTTAGGGCAGCAATTTTATCGTTCCATGCCGTAGTCCAAAGAATCCAAACAATATGGATTATGAGTGCATGTTTAAATTTATTTCGAGTAAAGTGTCTTATTTTCTACAAAAAGTAAAAAATTTTCACTAGCGGGACCTGTGAAAATTCCACAGAGGACTAATTCATATGTAATATATTGATGTTGGCATTCTGTAGATGTTCAGCGTAAATGGAGATGCTCTGATATTATTGTAGCTCTTTTGTTAAAACTTCAAAACTATTTATCTAAGCTAGCAGGGACACCCGGCGTAGCCAGGTCGTAAAGTGTGCATAAATATGATATTTTAATTCTTGCGGATTTCGTATATATTATTATAGAGTTATAGATTTCGTATATATTATTATAGAGTTATAGCTTTCGTATATATTATTATAGAGTTATAGATTTAATACATATTATTATAGAGTTATAGCTTTCGTATATATTATTATAGAATTATAGATTTCGTATATATTATTATAGAATTATAGATTTCGTATGTATTATTATAGAGTTATAGATTTCGTATGTATTATTATAGAGTTATAGATTTCGTATATATTATTATAGAATTATAGCTTTCGTATATATTATTATAGAATTATAGATTTCGTATGTATTATTATAGAGTTATAGATTTCGTATATATTATTATAGAGTTATAAAGTTATTGTTGTATCGATTTTTATGTTATTAAGTTGTGATTTAAAAAATAAAAAATATGTATCCATATGACTTGAGTGCATCAGCTTGAATTTAAACCGAAACCAATATTTATGAAGAATTTTCGGTGAAATTATTTATAAAAAACAAAAATGACTTGAGTGCCATCAGCTATAATCGAAACCGAAACCAACATTTATGAACAATTCTTGGTAAAACTACTTATTACAAGAATCCCCCACTCTATATCTGTGCCTAAATCAAAACGCGGATTCCATGAACAAAGCTTCTTTCTTAGAACTGCACGCCTGTGGAACTCTGTTCCGTCTGCCTGCTTCCCACCGGACTACAACTTGGATGTCTTCAAGTCCAATGTTAACAAATTCCTAATGAACGGCCCCCTTATGTAAACACTTCATCAAATCTCCACACTAACGTAATGTACTTGCAATAACCCTTATCCCTGAGTGGCTTCCGGGCCTTGATAAGTGGTGATCACTGTGTAAAAAAAAAAAAAAAAAAATGGAAGTCCATAATAATTAAACAACTCGGAAGTAAGCGTAACACAGAATATAACAAATATGATATCGTATTAATATATATATATATATATATATATATATATATATATATATATATATATATATATATATATATATATATAACACTTGTGCCCGATATTATTCATACCCCTCGGATCTTTGAGATTTCTATAAGATTATTGCTCAAACCAGAAGGTAGACAATATTAAAGGGATTTCAAACAATAAATCAAGCATAAGTATTTAATTTAAACTCAACAAATAAATAAATTATGCAAGTTTGAAACATTATACAAAGAAAAACAATAATGGCACTAGTTCAAAATTATTCATACCTCTCTTACTAATAGTCAATAGCATGCCCTTTATTCTTAATAACTGCCTGTAACCGTTTTGGATATTTATCAACAAGGTTTTTACAAGCATCAACACTGATTTTTGACCATTCTTCAATGCAGTAGTTCTCCAAATCCCTCAAATTTCTAGGTTTCCGCTTTTTAACCTCAGTTTTCAATATGTGCCAGAGGTTTTCGATAGGGTTCAGGTCGGGACTCTGGCTAGGCCATTCCAAAACATTAATTTGATTATCCTCAAACCATTTCTTGACTATTTTGGCAGTATGTTTTGGATCATTATCCTGTTGAAGGACCCAGTTTGGTCCTAAATGGAGCTTCTCCGCATCCTGTCTAATGTTTTTCTGGAGTATCTCCAAATATTGCTCCTTCTTCATGGTTCCATCTATCTTGACCAAACTACCTGGACCACTAGCCGAAAAGGAGCCCCAAAACATTAGGCTACCACCACCATGTTTCACCGTGGGTATGGTGTTCTTTGGGTTGTAAGCTTCTCCTTTCTTCCTCCAAACGTAAGAAGCATCCATATGGCCAAACAATTCAATTTTTGTTTCGTGAGTCCACAAAATACTTGAGAAAACGGACTCTGGAGAATTCACATGGTTCCTAGTAAACTTTAGACGTGCTGCAAGGTGTTTTCCGGTGTGCAATGGAGTCCTTCTTGGTCTTCTTCCTTTCAGACCATTTTCATGCAGAGTCCTTTGCAATGTTTGCCTTGATATTTTTATGCCAGAAGACTCCAGATTTTCTAAAATGTCCTTAGTAGTGGTGGTTGGATTTGCATTAACACTTCTTACAATATTCCTGGTGGATCTAGCAGACAGTTTCCTTTTCCTTCCTCTACCAATCAAGTTGTTTGTTGTGTGGTGGCTCTGGAATTTTTTGATGATGCTCTGTACTGTTGCTGTAGGGACCTCAAATTTCTTGGAAATTGACTTTTAACCTAAACCATCCTTATGTGAATTCGCAATTTTAGTCCTAAGATCATTACTAAGCTCTTTTTTCTTCCCCATTCTAATAATTTTTATTCTTTTATTGGTTTTCAGTTGATATCATTTTAATTTCTGAAAAATGCAAAAAACGAAATGAAATTAATCAAAGGTTGTATAAAAGCATTCAAAATAAGAATCAAACAGGAAACAAACAGTCAGAAACTCGATTAATACTGAAAAAATAAGGGGGTATGATTATTTTTGAACATTGCAGATTTTATAAATAGCTGTATATTTCATTTTATTACAAGTATCCCGAGATTTTAAAATGACGAAAATGATCAGAAGAGGTTTATTAAGAATATGTATCAATATGGACGTAAACAATAAATTCTAACAAAGTTACACCTAATAAACTCAATTTCAAGGGGGGGGTATGAATAATATCGGGCACAACTGTATATATATATATAATCCAATTATAACTCTTTGAAACACTATTTTTAAAACAGTTAAAAAAAAAACTAAAAACAACTGATATTTATGTCTTAAGAGAATTTTTTTTAAAAACAAATTTCCGAAATTTTTTAGATAGGCGTTTATTATAATTTATTTTATTTTTAGATCTGAGGGTAGCGGTTTCAACCCCACCAAAAGCTAGTCAGAGGATAAGTTGGCCAAACTATGGTAAGACGAGAACAGCTATGGAGAGCAGTAACTGCTGTGGATGCAGTTAGGAGAATCGACATTCCTATCCTGTCGCGGTTAACCACCTGACGAAGGCCAGAGGAATAATTAGCCGAGACATCGTGAAATGACAATTTGAACATGAGGATAATAGTCCATAAATAATTAAAAATAAAATAAATTATACAAATTACTCATCTCAGAAAGAATTCCAAAATTAATTCAATAATATATGGATTTATTAATTTGTATCGTTCGGTATACTGTTTTAACCTTAGTTGTTATTTTCACAACGTTTCGGTCGACGTAATCACCCACTTCGTCAGATATATATTATTTTTACATATTTCGGGTAAAATGTTTTGAAGTTAGAAGAGGTACATAAAGAAACGGCTAACATCCGCCGAGACGTGAATATAACGTAAATCAGGGGTGCCCATTACGTCAATCGCGATCGACTGGTCGATCGCAGAGACTTTGTGGTAGATCGCATCGTATTGAAAAAAAAAAAAAAAGTTAGTGCTGGCAAACTTTCAGAACCTTGCGACATGGCTATAGACACAAGCGCAGTCATGTGCGCAACTTAAGGGTGCACGCGAGATAAAACAAATTAGCAATTGTCGATCACAATTCGACAGACGCTTTAAGGGCTTTGCTTTACTCGAGCTAATTTCTACATTCATATGCTGCCCTTTTTAAAAAGATGCTGAGGTTGCATCGAAAATTGCAACCTGAACTCTCCTGTAGTGAGGAATGAGATTCTGGCACTATAATCCGACATTCACCTCATGGACAATTATGGAACCAGTAAATGTGCTACTTTCTTGACTGCATTATTTATGTGAGTCAGCCTTTTTCTACATTGAGTCCAAATATCGCCCCACCATGACAGATTAGTATCTCTAAGTCTGCTTGAAGCTGGCTAATAGCAGCTACTGTCCGGATTATGCATCACTGACTGATTCCATCTAATGCAAGTCATCAGAGTAAGGTAATGACAAAAAGTGTACAGAGCTGCACTGTGCAACATGGGTTGGTGCACCTGCATATTCTGTACATATAAAAATAATTTACAATATATTTATAAAATAATGTGTTTTGCCTTTTTAGTAGGTGGTAGATCATTTAGACTTGGTCATGTCATAAGTAGCTCTCATGCTGAAAAATGTATGCATTCATGACATAGGTGATAATAGCAATCCGGACCCCCACCCCCCCAAAACAAACAAACAAACAAACAAACAAACAAACAAACAACAACAACAACAACAACAACAACAACAATTAGCTGACCACAGGGTGAATATCAAAGAAAAGGAGAAACGGAGCAAATACACGGAGCTAGCCAGAGAGCTGAAAGGGATATGGAAGATGAAGAAAATCAAAATAATACCTATAATAATAGGAGCACTAGGAACAATCCCGAAAAACTTTGAAAAGAGAATGGGAGAAATTGAAATCAAAGGAATGACTGGAAAAATACAACGAACAACAATCATGAAAACAGCTGAAATATTAAGAAAATTCCTTGAATGTGGAAACTAACACACAGGAGCAACAAGTGCGGGCCAGACAAAATGCTGCAAAGGCAAAACATGAAACTCTACATGAAACCAAGAACACTGAAGCCACATATCTATAAGTTCTCTAACCCAACCTTACCCACATTACCAAATCATTGACCCCCCCCCTCCAAAAAAAGAGCGAGATCTAATAACTAAATAGAGACAAGGAGAAAGTAAAGACCGATGAACTGACCAGACCTTAGCCGAATAAGTGCAAAGAGAACTGGGACCTTGGGGAGGTTTAGTGTCAATCAAATCCCAGCAAAGACCAATAGCTGTTGTTAACGAGAAATCAATGGGAAGCAGCTGTTGCGATGATGCACATTTATTTGCAGATGTTATCGAAAGAGGTGGAGAGTACTGGAAAACTGGGGAGACTTGTTGTCACAGCTTCCAGGGAACACCACATGCTGTTTCCAGGGAAAGATCCTTATGAGCCAATAATAATAATAATAATAATAATAATAATAATAATAATAATAATAATAATAATAAAAATAACAATAATAATAATAATAATAATAATAATATCAATAATAATAATAATAATAATAATAATAATAATAATAATAACAATAATAATAATAATAACAATAATAATAATAATAACAACAATAATAATAATATCAATAATAATAATAATAAAAACAATAATAATAATAACAATAATAATAATAATAATAATAATAATAATAATAATAATAATAATAATAATAAATGTTAAAATAATTGAATAATGTTAAAAGGTTGCAGTCACAGAAGAATGCGAGAAAAATATTCATTATGGGCTACACATGGTTTTATCTTGATGTTTTTGTTGTATATTACTAAATGAAAGATCATTTTCATTTAAAATCCATTTAGTATTATGCCTGTAAAATTGAGAAACGCACGTTTGAAATGTGTCACCATTAAACCAAAGCAAAAAAAAAAAAAAAAATGACGATCAAATTTTATATGATGTCGTGTTTATCTATGTGTGGACAAATTTAAAGCTTGCTTCTCTCAGTTCTACACGCAAAATATGAAGTGGATTTTAAATAGAAATGATTTCTCACCTGATAAAGCTCGGTGATTGCATTAATCAAAACGCTGTGAACATAACTATAGGATAAGAACAGAAGTTTGAAGAATAAAACAGTGCAAAAATATTAATTTTTTTCCCGCCACCTGTAAAGTTAAAAAAATTATTTAAAATTATTTTCGTTCTTAATAACAGTCTTGTCATCAGTCAGAAGACTAATAATTTTCGAATTTTTGAGATGAAGATAGATAATGTGTATGATTTGAATTATTCGGACTACTGCTCTCATCTTCGATATTATTCTCACCGATGTTTCAGCCGATGTAACCCCCGAATTTCTTTAGATGCAATCGTTTGGGGTTCCTTTTTCTACGCTTCGTGAATGTATAACACACACACACACACACACACACACACACACACACACACACACACACACACACACACACACACACACACACACACACGGATATATGTACATACACATGCACACACATGTACACGCACACACACACGCACACACACGAATACGCACACACACTCAGACACACACGCACATGCAATACACGCACACCCACACGCATACACACAGACACACATACACACACAAGCACAGGGAATACACGCACACGCATACACGCACACACACGCACACGCACGAACACAAACATTTAAATACAGAACTTATTTATATCAAATACTTGTCTTGTGTTGTTTTATTGTAGCGTGGTAAAATGACGGCTGTTTTATCATAGCGCGGGAAAATGACGGTGGTCTCGTGATTAACAACATGGATTGACGACCCAAGAGTCCCAACTCCGAATTCAGTTCGTTCCACAAAAGTGACTTTTACTTAGAATGTTGGTTACCTTCTCGTGGTCTCTCCCGTAAGTATCCAATCTCTTTCTAAAAAGAAAATTCTGACGAGAAAAAATATCGGGGAAACCAATGCCAACAATAGAATCTTCGAATTCATACGATTATGATGATGATGATGATGATCGTAGCGCGATCACGACGGTGATTATCGGGTCACATATGATCTGTCGACTTTGCCTTCAAAAGTTGTCGTTGGCCTTTTTTGAAAGTGTAACCTACAGACTAACCAAGGAAGGAACAAACAGAATATTATATAGATAACTAAAAGACTACTTCTTTTCGTTTCGTCTTAACTAATCTCCGTTCCAACATTTCATGGCAACTAGCATTATTGCAAGGAAAACAATGTGTAATTTGTAATTTACTAATTTAACAAGTGAAGCATGCATGGTCCCCCGTGAGTGCACAGTGAATGGGGCATAAAAAATGACTGAGTTCAGCATTGCCCCTACCTCCACCCCATTTAGCCCCCAGAGTCCCTAGGGGACGTCAAATCCTTGTGAAAAATGAACAAACGGTGCAGTCGTAGGCCTTAACATATGTAAATTTGAGTTCTGTACCATGCAAAAAAAAAAAAAAAAAAAAATATGACTTAGTCCATCATTTGCCCCTCCCCCATTTAGCGCCAAAAGTCCCCATATTCAAATTTGAGTTCAGCACCATGCAAAACTGCTAAATAGACATACACAGAAAACTTTGGACAAACATGGTAAGAAAGTTCCAAAAATGAAGTGTTTTTATTAGCCCTAAAAGAGCCCCTAAAAGAGTTATCGCAAAGTATAGACAAACAAAATTATATAGAGATCAGTTAGTTACAACTTTTATGAAAGTTTTATAAAAATCCAAGACATCAATTTTTTTTAAGCACAAAAGTGTCAATTTTAGCCATTTTAACTCGAAAGGCACCCGTAGGGGGTGGGGAGCAACCGGAGTTTTCCCGTAAAATCCGTTCTGTTACTTTTTTACTCATATCATGTTTAACGTTTGTGCAAAATTTAAAAAAATTCCACAGCGTAGTTATTGAGAAAAGTGCGGACAGACGAACGGACGAACGGACGAACGGACGAATGGAGAAAGGTGAATTTACAGGTCCACCCTACTTTTATCGGGTGACCAAAAAGTGTGTTTTTTTATTCCACAAATCATACTGAATTTATTTCAAGACCAATAAATTCACCAAAAATCTTAAAAAATATAATTTTTCATCTCCTGCATATCGTCCAAAAATTACATGCGTCAAGAAACTACATGATTACCCTATTTCGTACATTATTTAATGATCAAACCATAAAGTAATAGTTAGTGTTCGGACGAAAAATCAGAATCGAAATCAGGGAAATCGATATCGGAATCTGAAAAAACTGAATCTAATTTCCGATCCAAAAAACGATTCTTTTACTTGTTTCGCTTAAAACTTGCTGATACTAATGATAAAACGTTAACTATTTATTGCTTCTAAACTACCAGAAAAAAAAACAACAAAAATCTATAATAATAATAATAATAACGCATTTTGGTAAAAATGGCACCGGAGAAAACGACATACAAGATTATAACGGTAAAGTTCTCACCGTAAAGAAAACAACACTACAGTTTTATTTTAAAACTTTTATTGAAAAGTAAATTCAGGTAACTTGATTATGTAGTAGAGCTGACATTTATTCAATGTAGCCGCCTTCAGCCTCACTCACGGCCTCAATACGAGTTAAGAACTGTGCGCACACTTTTTTCCACAAGCGCCGGCAAGAGCTCGGCGAATACTAGGCAAATGGCGGCGATCAGGCTGGCTTTGGTGTTGTGGCAGATCATATTGGTGATATTCTCGACGTATGACCAAACGAAATAGTTCAGCGAGTTCAGGTTAGGGGAGGAGGTGGGGCCAGGGAGAGAAGTGTACAAAGTCGTAGCACTCCCTCTGAAGCCAAACCTGAGTCTCTTTGGACTTCTGGGCCAGCGCCGAGTCCTACTGCCACACCCAGTGTCTGCAAACGGCCACCAGATTGCACCAGGGGATCAGCATACTCTTCAGCACATCCAGGTATACTTTGGTGTTGACTTTCAAGCCGACTTCAAAGATATGAGGTGGCATGATGTTGCCCTCACTTGAAACCACACCAAAGACCATAACCGTAGACGGAAACTTTGTTTTCATCAGTCTGCGCATGTCCTTGTTATTCGTGGCAATCCAGCGATGCATTTTGAGGGTGCTGGCAATGGTCCTGTTGTCATTACTTGGATCGGTAGAGAGCATGAGTTGTACAGTGGCTGCATCTCCGATCTTTCTCGTTGAATATTGTGTCACTTTTAGGCATGATAGAAGGCCCCTTTCGCTCTTGGTATTTAAACATAACTGGCCAGCTAGAAGATAGTCTGCAACAACAAAAAAAAAAAAAAAAAAAAAGAAAAAAAAAAAAAGAAAACCGATTTTCATCAAACGAAATGGAATCATGTCGTCTTTTCTACGGCGACAATTTTATCGTTCCATCCTGTAGTAAAAATGGCACAAGTAAAACGCGACAAATGGATAAACAGGAAAAATGGCACAAGTTAAAATGTAGATGAAAATCTCACAATGAGTTTATCGAACTATTAGCCACAATATAGGAAGGGAAAACACTAATATTATTTGGATTCATCGGACTACTGCTTTCATCATAAGTGTGATTTTCACAACGTTTCGGTCGATGTAACCTCCGACCTTCTTCAGGTGTAGCTTGTCGAACTCGGGAATGTTTATGTCGAACTCGGGAATTTGGACGGAAATTCGAGCGGAATCCTTTATTCATTTCACGGCGGTAGCATGCTCTTGTTCCATCAGCCATGACTGGATAGAGGTTCTAAGTAATTGGCAGTTGTATTTTTCGGTCGTCCACACTGATGAGACTCTGGCAGTGGTACGGGATGAGCTGACTTCTGATGCCCCACTGAAGGAACGACTTGTTGGCTGACGGAACAAGAGCTCGCTATCCCCGTGAAGTAAATAAAGGGTTCCGCTCGAAATTCCGTCCAAATTCCTGAGTTCGACAGAAACATTCCCGCGTTCGACAAGATACACCTGAAGAAGGTCGAAGGTTACATCGACCGAAACATTTTGAAAATCGCACTCAAGATGAGAACAGTAATCCAATGAATCCAAATATTACGAATAACCAATCCTCATCTCAAAAGTTCAGAAACGTCAGAAAACATTAAGAAGTTTATTGAATTAAAAAAAAAAAAATAATTTAAAAAGATTAGGATTTTTGCCCCCACCCAACAATTTTTTTTTTTTTTTAAATTTTTAGACGATTTTTTAAATCAAAATCTGAATCGGAATCAATGTTTGTATCAGAATCGGGAATAACCCAGTAACATTAACTACCCACACGTGGTCGCAGAAATACCTGGATTAGGACCCAAGCGCAGGACAAACCCTCTCGGTGCTGATGGACCCGTAGATCTTCTCAGGTCATCCGTCTAGGACAAGAAAAACTGTGAAGCTAAACCTAAGGGGAGGCAGGCCTCTCCAGTCTTGGATGACAACCTTCCTAGATCTGGTGACTCAAACAAATCTAAAACAGAATCGGTAATTGTATCGGAATCTGGAAAATATTGGAATCGTCGGATCACTAGTAAGAATTACATTAAACTTTCAAAACCCTGAAAAAAAAACAAAAAAACAAAAGCAAAAACAAAAGAAACAAAACAGCTAAAACAAACGGATATTACAACAAACAAACACAAACAAAAAGAAAAGAAGAAGAAGAAGAAGAAGAAGAAGAAGAAGAAGAAGAAGAAGAAGAAGAAGAAGAAGAAAAAGAAACACAAGACAGAAACGAAATGA
>NC_136506.1:78462801-78477801 GCF_053919585.1 Euprymna scolopes | reverse complement strand
AAGTTACGTTTCTACATAACTGGATAATTTGTTAGTGTTTTTATTTAATGTAAAAGGTTTAATCAGCTTGGAAAAGCACACAGTGTTTATCGATGTATTCGAAACAGACAAATGGTCGTGGACTCTGTTGAATATGTGAAGTTTGGGAAAATAAGTAAAAGACTAAAAAACTATATAAAAAAGTGTAAGAACCCACCGAATATATCTGACCGTGAATAAACACCCCCAACCTCCCAATAATAAGAACGGCTTTTGGAATAAAAACCGACAATCTCCCCATGGTAAGAACGTCATTAGGAATAAACACCCTCAATCTTCCCATGTTAAGAATGAATTTCAGAATAAACACCCCTAACATCTCCATGTAAAACACGGCTTTTGGAATAAATATCCCCGTCCTCCCTATGTTAAGAACGGATTTCAGAATAAACAACCGCTACTGCCCATGTTAAAAATTGTGGAGGCGGACCAAAAGTAAAACGTAACTTTTTTGTTTAAAATAAGTTGTTAGTTCAATGGACAACGCTTGAGTACCACTTGTTTTAATAAAGAAAAAGCAATCATATTTTCTTATATAAAAACAACTCCGAAAAAAAAGTGTACTTTCGAGTTTGTTAAAATAAGTTTGAACGGGGGGGGGGATTTTACTTATGCTTTATTTTTTTGTTTTGAAAGTTATTCTTTATCGGCAACACTCCATATGTATAAAAACGGCTGTTGGAATAAATACCCCCGTCCTTCTCATGTAAAGAACGGCTTTCAGAATAAACAACCGCTACCTACTTATGTTAAAAATTGTGGAGGTGGACCAAAAGTGAAAAATAACTTTTTTTTTTTTGTTAAATAAGTTGTTAGTTTAATGCACAACGCTAATGAGTATCACGGTTTTAATAAAGAAAACGCAATCATATTTTCTTATATAAAAACAACTCCGAAAAAAAAAGTGCTAATGCAGAGTGATTCGCGCTATTTTTTAAATCATATTTCCACGTTTAATTAAAGTTTTATGATATGTTTTTTTATTCAATTCTAAGGTTAAAGTTCAGAATAGGTACAAAACACCCTCCCCTCCCCATGTTAAGAATGGCTTTTTAAATAATAACGCTATTATATCAGCACGGATCACTCTCTGCATGAGTACCAAAAAAAAGTGTACTTTTGAGTTTGTTAAAATATGTTTTATCGGGGGGGGGAGGACAACAAAAATTTTTTTATTTATGCTTTATTTCTTTGTTTTGAAAGTTGTTCTTCATCGCCGACACCAGCTTAATTTCCTCGGCGACACTGTCGTTCGGTTTACTCCGGCTGTTGACGCCATGTTTAGAGGAAAGATGGGCGTGCGCTGAGTTACGTCCAGATCACTCTCTGCATAAGTACCAAAGTTTGTTTAATATGGTAATAGTTGCATAATTTGACCTGAATTCCCTTGAATTCCCATCAAGCATGGATCGGGCGAGACCGGCAATTATCGATGTCAGCCGAGCAGCGAACAAATGTAAAATTACTTTAAAAAAGATGTATGTGTGTGTGCATAACGGGTTGGGGTTAAAGTAAAGAATAAGTGACACACACACACCCATACACACACGAACACACACATACACACACACACACACACACACACACACACACACATATATATATATATATATGGTAATTGGCTCGACTAAAATCGGAAAGTATTCTCGACGAATAAAAATTTATTTTTTAATATGTTAATATTTTTTACTTTTTAATATTTATAAACACAGTTAGATGATGAACAGTCACTCTTATAAAATTTCACGGAAAACGGGCGTGTAAATTTCTAGTTTATCGAATTTGGACAAACCAGACGTTTGATTTTTATATATATATAGAAATATATACAATAGTTGTATCGATTGGTTTCCTAGATGTAAATCCAATGAAACTCGCGTGATTATTAAAGAGTGCCCAATGTAGGACAGAGTTGGTATATAGTGTGTTTATTGCACAAACATTATTGATTACATATGTGCATACGTGTTTCAGTTGGATTCCAATTTAAGGATAACACTTCATCGGACAAAAAAAGATCAATTCTTTTTTTTTTTTCAAACTTATTTTATTTGGGATTCCACTGAATCATGTATGCACATGAGTAACCAATAATGTTTGTAACCAATAATGTTTGTATAATAAACAGAGCATATATATATATATATATATATATATATATATATATATATATATATATATATATATGTGTGTGTGTGTGTGTGTGTGTGTGTGTGTGTGTGTGTGTGTGTATGGTCCTTATCCATCGTTGTCGATGAAAATCACGGACATCACTGGTTTATAGGTGATTAGGTTTAGTAGATCCGCTGATAATAATTGCTGAGGCACTTGCTGCCCTTGAATTGTGGAGTGTGTGCTTCTCATCCAAACGATTTGTCTCAGCATCCATGGAGCCTCTGTTGATCGAACCATGCCACATAAAACTGTTTTTTATTTTTTAATTTTTATTTATTTATATTTTTTTTGTGCTAGCACATCCCACAATTCGGTATATATGCCTAAATCTTTCAGGGACATCTTTAGATTGTCTTTTAAGCGTTTCTTCTAGCCGCCTACGCGCCTTTTCACAATCGAAACTTTACCATACGGGAGCTGCCTTAGAAGGCGCACATCTTACTGACAAACATGCACTACATGTCCAGCCTAACAAACCTGGAACTTCTGAAGTAAGAAGACAGATCGTAGTTTAACCCTTTCTAAAACATCAGTGTCAGGGATCTTGTCTTGCCATTTGATGTTCATGATTTTTCGTAGGTAGATCACGTGAAAGTGATTAAGCTTCCTGGCACGTCTTGCTTAATAGTCCAAGTTTCACAAGCATACATTAATGTAGTGATACATGTGCAGTTTAGTCTCGAGACTGATACCTCTTCGGTCCCAAACGTGGCTGCGTAGCCCTCCAAAAGCAGATCTGGCTTTGGGTAATGTGTTAATCTCATCGTCAATGTGGACTACGTTGGATAGAGTGATGACAAGTTTAACACTTCATCAGACCAAAAAAGAATAGATATTGAAATGGGAGTCCAAATTATATTAGTTTTTATAAGGTATTAGGGTGTGGTTTACATTCTGGAAGAAAGTGGGCTGTATACTTTGTGATTGTGAACTATAGGAATTTTAGAGGGAGGTGTGGGAAAGGAGTAGGGGTGAAGGAGAAGGGGGAAGTACGATTTCGTGTGTTTAATCTGTCGCACTGCGAAGGTGTTAGTATTTTTTAATTTGGCGGTTGTTTATTGTCTTAATTTTCGTTTGGATCTGGAGTTATATTATACGCTTATCGTCGCTACTTTCCCATCTTAGGTTTTTATGGTTGTTTTTCTTTTATGCTGGCGACTTCATTTTCCTATTGACAAGTTTTGTTTATCTATTTATTTATTTATTTATTCATTTATTATTCTATTCATAGCTTTTTTTTATCAATTCATCACAAACCAATTTTTAGGTAACTTTATTTCCTAACGTTCCCTTCGTCTTTTGGAGTTGCACAGTTCTCCTGGTCTCTAAATTTTGCTATACATCCGCTCTCCAACGCGATCAACCTTTGACTTCATCTTTTTCCAGACTCGAACTATAACTCTTCTCTAACTAACTCTACGTGTATATATAAAACTATCTTTGTTTCTAACTGCGTCATCACTGTAACATAGCACTAAAGAATCAATCACCTAGTATTTGTCACGTACTTCATTCCTTTTATTATTGTTTTGATCTGCTTTCCAAATATTTTATGTTAAAAATGTTAGGATACCTAATTCGTTTCGATAACATTCCTTTTTGCCATCCAAACATTTTCCCATCCACAAACACCCATGATTAGGCACCCGGTGTTTTCCGAGAGACCAACAACATTACAATGTAAGATTTTTTGTTTTGTTTTCAGTTTTCCTTATGCTCTAACTTGTTGGAGAAACGCTGCTGGAAATAACTCGAGGATCATCTTCTGAAAGTGTTGTGGTGTGTCCACCCTACGGATAATAATAAACTCTTCCACTTAGTATAAAGATCCGGAGAACATGTCTCTCGGTGTTAGCACAGGTTATGCTAAGGCTTCTTAAATAGAAGGCCGTGTCACTAGAAATCGCGTGATCTGTTATCGTCACAGGTGAAGTCCAACAGTCACGGAGCTACATTACTGATTATAACGATAGATAGTTATTTTCTGTTTCAATTCTCAGAGGAATTACTGAGGGATTCATAAAACTGGTCCAAAATTGACTGTATTTTATTTCCTGAAAAATAAAACAATTATTTTACAGTTGAACACGTGCAATTAGAAGGGAGTATTTTTTGCCGGGAAAATACTGTGAAGTTTATATTTGTTTAAGGTTCATTTAATTACTAATTAACTTTAATTTAAAATGGTCCTGTTTTCAAATAATTTTTAAATAAGATTTTTTTAAAATCCTATTTTTTTTCAACAACAATGCTGGATTATTTTATTTTGAACTACATACTAGCAGTTCAGCTCGGCTTTGCTCGGGCCCTATGCACTGTTCATAACTTGCCCTATGTGTGAATACCCTTTATGTAAAATTTCAAATGTTTAGACCGAGAATTGTCTAAGTAATTTGGTAGAGACCGCAGAGATAAAGTTTAAAAAAAACAAACTTTGACCCTAATTTTGACCCCTTAACAGTTATTGTTTTGGTCTCAAATCAAAATAAAAAGTTTTACCCATGTCCAAATTACATAGACCTAAAATTTCAAGTGTTTAGACTCCAAATAGGTGGAGGAGTTTGGTAGAATCTGCAAATATCAACTCTTTCTTTCCTTTCCTTTTGGTAGCGACATTTTCGTCCCCAAATTGACTAAAATGCTTACCACATGTCCGAATAACCGTTATGTAAAGTTTCAAAGGTTTAGACAAAAAATTGACTGAGTAGTTTGCTAAAAACCTCAAAGGTTAAATCTTTTGAACTTTGACCCCTGGGCAGCCAAAATTTCAACCCAAACCGATTAAAAAGCTTGCCCTATCTCTGAATACCCTTTATGTAAAATTTCAAATCAGAAATTGGCTGAGTAATTTCGTAGAACCGCAGAGGTCATTTTTAAAAAAACTTTGACCCCAATTTTGACCCCTAAACATTTATTGCTTTGGCCTAAAATCAAAGTACAAAGTTTGGCCTATGTCCAAGTAACCTACATTTAAAATTTCAAGTGTCTAGACCTAAAATCGACGGAGGAGTTTAGTAGAGCTTTCAAAGGTCAAATCGTTGAATTTTTACTCATTGACAGTAAAACTTCTGTTCGAAAACCGATTAAAAAGATTTTCTCAAATCTCAGTACCTCTTATGTAAAATCTCGAATCTATAGACTGAAAACTGACAGAGTAGTTAGGAAGGGAAATGCACACACACACACACACACACACACACACACACACACACACACACACACACACACACACACACACACACACAGAGCGCCCTATGTACTGTTCATAACTTACGTGTGAATACACTTTATGTAAGATTTCAAATGTTTAGACCAAAATTTGTCTGAGTAAATTTGAAGATACCGCAGAGGTCAAGTTTTAAAAAATTTTACCCCAATTTTTACTCCAATTTTTAATCCTTAACATTTTGGTATCAAATCAAAATACAAAGTTTTACCTGTGTCCAAGTTACCTGCATCTAAATTATCAACTCTTGTGGCAGCCAAAATTTCCCCCTAAACTGATTAAAATGCTTACTGCATGTCCGAATACCTGTTATGTATAAATTTCAAATGTTCAGACCCAAAATTGGCCGAGTAGTTTGCTAGACACCGCAAAGGTCAAATTTTTTGGCAGCTCAAATTTTCCACCCAAACAGATTAAAAAGCTTGCCATATATCTAAATACGCTTTATGTAAAATTTCAAATGTTTAGACCAGAAATTGGCTAAGTAATTTGGTAGACACCGCAGAGGTCAATTTTTTAAAACTTTGACCTCAATTTGGACATTTATTGTTTTGGGCTCCAAATTAAAAAGTTTGATCCAAGTAATCTACATTTAAAATTTCAAGTGTTTAGACCCAAAATTGGCGGAGGAGTTTGGTAGAGTTTCAAAGGTCAAATCGTTTAACTTTGATCACTTGACAACCAAATTTCTGGCCGAAAACGAATTATAAAGATTTTTCCCAAATCTCAATACCTCTTATGTCAAATCTAGAGTTTGTAGACCGAAAATTGACATTGAAGTTATTTGTGTAGGGAAATGTACACTGACAGACAGACAGACAGACATTTTCACTTAAATTTTTTTTTAATTACATTTTCACCCCAAACAAGGCACATTGCCACTTTGGTGTAGGGGGCTACTATCACCGGCAACAACTACTGGGGTACTATGTTGGGATTTGGGCAGCAAGATGTTGGTTCACGTTACATTTGAACTTCTACATGTCAGTACAGTTGGGGAGGCAGGGACCTGGAATGGAATTCCAGAGTCTAGCGGTTCTGGGGAAGAAACTACTGGAGTAGAAAGATCTTTTACATCTAGGGATCTCTACTGTGTGGGGGTGGGATTTAGCTGCCTGTCGGGTTTGTCGAGGGTGTCTACGTCGTGCAGGCACAGGTGTCTGCAATTCGCCAAAGCATTCACCATTAAAATACTTGTACAACAGGCAGAGGGATGCAACGTTTCGTCGATGCCAGTTCAGGGCCTATCAGATTGGCGACTCTCTTCTGAACCTTGTCTAGGATCGAGAGAATAGTAGCAGATGCACCAGCCCAAATGTGACAGCAATACTCCATACGTGGGCGAATGGTGGCCTTATAGAGGTACAGGATATTTTCAAGTGTTAGTAGTTTTCTAGCACGGTAGAAAGAGCCTACCTTATTCGCAGCGGCCCTGGCAATGCTTTCAATGTAATTGTTCCAACTCATGTTTCCTGTGAACGTTAGGCCAAGCAGTTTGAAAGATGTACTCTCAGATAAAGAGTCACTGGCCATTGCTATTGGTTGCAGAGAAGGTTTCTTGTAATTATTGAAGGAAACCAGTTTAGTCTTGGCAGCATTGAATGTGACCATCCATTTTGTCCCCATTCCACTACAGATGGGAGGTCTTTCTTTAGTGTGTTGCCATTTCTTTAGATATATGTTCATTTGTTTTCCTGTCTTGCCTGTTATAGAGTGTGGTGTCATCAGCATCATCTCAGAGGCAATTTTGTCGGGGAGGTCATTAAGGAATATTAGAAACAATAGAGGTCCAAGGATAGATCCTTGAGGCACTCCCGCATTTATATCATATTGTTTAGATGTACGACCGTCGAGGACAACCTGGATTTTTCTCTTTTCTAAGAAGGATTTAATTATGTTAAGTACTCTACCAGTGATACCGTATGATCTAATTTTCCTGAGGAGACCCTCATGCCATACCCTGTCAAAAGCCTTAGATATTTCTAGAGCTACCGCTCTGCCCTCCCCCGCGTTGTCCAGTGAATGATATATACGTTCAGAGATTACAGTGAGGTTGTCTGCTGTGGAACAGGCTTGTCTAAATCCGTATTGTTTGTCCGTCAGAAGTTTAGCATCTGTAAGGTGATGGACTAGAGTATGGTTAATTATGGTCTCTAATATTTTGGCGAAAAGTGGGAGGAGGATAATGGGGCGATAATTTGATGGGTCAGTTCTTTCGCCGGAATTCTTGAATATTGGTACCACAGAAGCAGTTTTCCAACAGCCCGGAAAGCAAGATTCATTAAGGCATTTGTTGTAGAGTTTGGAGAGAACTGAAGCTACTTCAGCTGAGCACTTTTTTAATAGCGAAGCTGGGATGAGATCGGGTCCACATGCTTTTGAAATGTCAAGTTTTTTTTATGATAGCATGCACCTGAGTAGGGGTGATTTTTAGATCGTCTAGCGTGGCGTCTGTCCGCAAAGGAAAGTCAGGCAGGGGGGGGGTTGGAAGGGTCCAGTGTGGAGTTTAAGGCAAACCGGTTGCCAAGCATATTAGCCTTGTCGGTTGCTGAGCAAACAACCTCGTGATTGTTGGCTAGTGGGGGAATTGTTGATTGCCCATTATTTACTACACTGTTGTAGATTTTCCAGAAGTCACGAGTTCCTAATTTCTGTGCTTCGATGCGTTTTTTAGTGGTTTCAGTAAATTATCTCTTAGCTGTCGCCATTTCTTTCTTACAGTTACTTCTGGCTTCTATATACTTCTGTCCGTTAAATATGTGGTATGCATGCTGCCTTTGACCAATGGCAGTTGCGCAAGTCGAAGTAAACCATTGGGGAGAGTGGGGCTTGCTATAAAATTTCCGCATTGGAACATGTGCTTCAATTGCCGTTTTGAACCATTCAGTTGTCTCATTTGCGCACTGTTCAGCAGGAAGAGAAAAAAATATTTTCCCATGGAGCATCTCTGATAAGAGCTCTGATAGCTTCCCAGTCCGCCTTTTTATAATATCTCGTTGTTTTGAGCACTGCCTCTTCAGTTTTGGGCCTAGAGTTTAGGGCGATTTCGACCATTATCACTGCATAATCAGAGTTCCCGAATGGACTTTCAGCATTTGTTATACAATCATCGGGAACTGTGGTCAGAAACAGATCTAGAAGTGATGCGTGTTGTTCTTGCTGGTCAGGGAAACGGGTTGGAAACGTAACCATTTGTGATAGGGAGTGAGATATAGAGAAGCTATGTGTTGTGCTGCCCGCTGCATCTGTGTAAGTAGAGAATCCCTGCCAGTTTTTGTGGTGAAGATTAAAGTCACCAAATACATGTACTTGTGCGCTAGTGTCGAGGGAGAGTGCTGTGTCCATGCTTTCAGAGACTTTGTTTATTATGGTGCAGTCCTGGGTCGAGGGAGAGCGGCAGAGAAAATAAAAGTAGCTTATGTTATGTTATATGTTAAGTCTAAAGCACATAAAGGCTTGATCGTCCGATTCTAGATTTGTTTCTCTAGTCAAGGGGAGGGTGTTACGAATGTAGACTCCAAGTCCGTGCAGAGCCCTTTTATATATATATTGGTAGATTTACTTTGAAAGATCTGAAAAAGTGATTTTTTTTGTCAGAAAGTTGAAAATTATTATTATTATTGTTTTTAATTTTTAAAAATGCCGAACAAATAATTTTTACTGGAATTTTTTTTTCCCAGTCTGTTCTTTGAATAATAAAATTTTTTCACGGTATTCTTCATATAGTTTCATATATTTTTTGCTTTTAAGATCGGGGGTCACTAAACATAGCAAATCTTTATTCTCGACCGTAAGTGTTTTAACTTGTTCATTTCTTTTTTTTTTAAATTCATTACATTTCATTAAAACTTTTTTATGAAAAGAATTTTTAAAAAGTAATGTTAATCTTCGTTCAAAAGTATAATTACAGGAACACAAAAACATATTATCATAAAAACCTGTAAACGGAAACGTTTTATATATTTAATCAATTTTTTTTCATCAACAATTTTATAACACTTACATACATTAATTAGTCAGTTTTTGTTATTTATACAGAATACGAGTCGTGCTGAAATAATAACGCTATTATTTAGAAACGCATTCTTAACTAAATTATGAATGTGTGTTTACAGAGTGTATATATCAGGTCGACAAGAAAGTTCTTGCGGTTTTTATCTTTAATTTAGATGAATATATCCCGGTTCAAACAAAAAATTATTAATCGAAATAAGCATCATCAGATTCAACACACTTTTACCAACACAAAATAAGTTTATTTATGCCAGTAACGTAAAAAACTTACGTTCTGGCGGCGATAAAGTCGCTGAATGCGTTTTTGATATCGCTTAGGTTTTTGAAGCATTTATCACACAGAATGTTAGAAAGAGGGGTAGTCGGTATGCGAGAGGTCTGGAGAGTATGGCAGGTGAGGCAGAGTTTCGTAGCGCAAATCATTCAACTTCTGCAGGTTCGATTTAGCAACGTTCGCTGGGGCTTTTTATTGTGCAATATTAGGTGTTTTTTTTTATGGCGCTATTGTCAGCTAAATTATGGGTTAGTCGTCGGGAGAGTGTTGTTGTGGTGTGGCCTATGTATGATAATGTCGTCCGACATTAGAAATATCTTAACTAACAATACTAAAATTCGATACCTTAACAATTGCACACGAAGACTAAAATTACTAGAAGCGATACTAATTAAAAAAAAACCCAAAAAAGTACAGCCCCTTATTAACCGGATCTCATTTAATAACGGGACAAGTATACTAAAACTGTATTCAATAACCGACAACAAATAAACTAAATAAACAAAGTATAAAATAAGAAAATCAAAATTAAAAACAAAATAATATCATGCACCCACCTTTATAACCAATAATAATAATAATAATTATAATAATAATAATAATAATAATAATAATAATAATAATAATAATAATAATAATAATAATAATAAACAACTATAAATACACCAAGCCTCAATAAAGGAAAAAAAAATAAACAACTGCTCCTGACGATGAACGGATGACGATAGAAAGCGATTGAGAAGAATATCGCCGAACAACAACTTTTGGGCGCCATAATATACAACATGCCATCCGAAATAAAAAAGATCGATCGGCGAATTGAAACAATATCCAACAAAATCAGAAAAAACAACACCGTCGTGTCCAATCAGACGTACTTGAATAATGACTTGCTGCCAATATATATATATATATATATATATATATATATATATATATATATATATATATATATATATATATATATATAAACTTTCACAAAAACACTCGACTAGCTACAAACTTTATATACGCTTTACCATACTCTCTATGTATGTCTAAATCTAAATGCAGATTCTATGAACAAGGCTTCTTTCCTAGAACTGTCAGTCGATAGAATACTGTTCCGCTGGCCTGCTTCTTGGTTGAATACAACATGGTAGCCTTCAAATCTAATGTAGAACAATTCTTGTTGACGCCCTAAATGAATAATTTTTATTGCTTTTAAATGTAAGATTATTGATTAATTTATTTTTTATTAGCTATTCTATGGTATTTAATTGTTACATTCACCTGAACGTTTTTGAGGGAGTTACCCGCCTTTTATATATATTCGAATCGCTCTCTCATTTGTATTTTTTATTCATAATTTTTATTTATTAAACATTTCAATATTTTATTCACATATGTATTAACTATTTTTACGTGCATAAAACTTATCCATGGCCAGGCGTGTTTCTGGGTATCACTTGTCGTCAGCATGACAAAACTTTTAACAAGGCTCGATAAGTAGCCTGATGTTTTACCACCGGATCACGGCACCTTATTAAATTTTATGCGCGATTTTTATCGCTTTTAAATGTAAGATTATTTATTTTTTAATAGCGATTCTCTGTTAGTTAGTGTCCATGGAAAACTTATGCAAGTTTAGCCATGCTGACGACAGGTGATACCCAGAAACACGCGTGTCCATGGATAACTTTTATGCACGTAAAATGTTTAATAAATTATTATCATTAATAATAATAATAATAATAATAATAATAATAATAATAATAATAATGCATATTTATAAGTTCTCTATCATCGCCCCCTTCCGCAAAGAATGATTTCAAATAGCCTAGAAGGGTCTAGACGAAGGAGAGAGCACTGACCAGACCTCCGCTGAACAAATGTGAGGAGAACTGGAACCTTTGGGAGGCGTATTGCCACTCAAACTCCAGTGGAGACCGATGGCCGCTGCTAGCGAGAACTGAATGGTAAGCGGCTGTTGCGATAATGCAAATTCATTTGCAAATGCTACCAGAAGAAGTCGAGAGTACTAGAAAACTGGGGAGACTTGTTGTCACCCAACTTCCAGGGAAAACCACAGGCTTTTTTCAAGGAGAGATCCTTTGACCTGTGTGAAAGCTCCTTGCTTTTTTTTTGGGGGGGGGAGGCGGTGATAGAGAACTATTAATAATAATAATAATAATAATATCTGTATATATATATAATAATAATAATAATAATATCTGTATATATATATATATATATATATATATATATATATATATATATATATATATACAGATATTATCATAATTATTATTATTGTGTGTGTGAGTCTGTGTGTTTGTGTGTACATATATATGCACACATAAGGCGTCTGATGAAAAGAAAGTTTCTTGTTTGGTTAAATTAAGCCAAAAAATCTGTAAAAAAGCAAAAGCCCATTGACGAGCATTTGAAGTGAGCAGAATTGACTTCAAATTCGTGGCAATCAACTCGGAGGCATCTGGACCCCCAGAAAGGTGAATACGATACACATATGACTCAACCTTTTCGCTTTCTCAGCGGCGCCGCTGATGAGTGTTTCACGTATAATAAAGGTAAATATAGTTTAGCCTTACTTTCCGTTTTCCCTTTCTGGATTGTTTGTGGTTAGTAATAATCCCAACGCCAAAGTGTATACTTTCCTATCAGCCAACCCCAATATGGCATAGATTGCAGAGTAAAAGAAAGAATATATATATATATATATATATATATATATATATATATATATATATATATATATATATGTATATGTATATCTAAGATGAAGGAACCTGTTCACAAGTTTTCTTTTAAATATATATATATAAGTATGTATGTGTATATGTGTATAAATATGTTTATACGGGTAGATTGTAGAGTGAAGGAAAGAATATATATATATATATATATATATATATATATATATATATATATATTACTAATAACGAACGAACCAAGAATTATATATATATATATATATATATGTATTTGTGTAGATTATATATATATATATATATATATATGTATTTGTGTAGATTATATATATATATATATATATGTATTTGTGTAGATTATATATATATATATATATATATATGTATTTGTGTAGATTATATATATATATATATGTATTTGTGTAGATTATATATGTATTTGTGTAGATTATATATATATATATGTATTTGTGTAGATTATATATGTATTTGTGTAGATTATATATATATATGTATTTGTGTAGATTATATATGTATTTGTGTAGATTATATATATATATATGTATTTGTGTAGATTATATATATATATATGTATTTGTGTAGATTATATATATATGTATTTGTGTAGATTATATATATATGTATTTGTGTAGATTATATATATATGTAGATTATATATATATATGTATTTGTGTAGATTATATATATATGTAGATTATATATATATATGTATTTGTGTAGATTATATATATATATATATATATATATATATATATATATATATATATGTATGTAAGATGAAGGAACCTATTCACAAGTTTTCTTTTACATATATATAAATATGTATGCGTATATGTGTATAAATGTTTATGCGCAGAGATTGCAGAGTGAAGGAATATATATATATATATATATATATATATATATATATATATATATGAATATAATTTTTGGTTCGTTCGTTATTAGTGGTCTAAATAACCACTGAACCGATTGCACCGACATTTAGGTATATGTTTACTGTACCCATGCGTGTTTTTATATATCTCTTTTTAATTATAACATTATACTTAATTTTTCTTTAATAAATAGGTGGTTTTCTTTTTTCCGATGTTGCAATTTTTTTTTATTTAGAGACATATTTATTTATGACCCCCTGCCGTCACGTGACATCGCTTAAAGGAATTTTTGGTCTCACTACGAGAGGCCGTGGTCTCGCTTAATGTAAACAAATTCTTATGTTGTATGAAATAATTAAAAAAAATATCAGATTCTAATCGGTAAATTTTATAATGGATTAAATCACGTGATTATTTGTAATGTAACCCTGTGATTTAAATTTAATTTGAATTAACCACATGCGGTCGCTTTCCTACGGGCAAAATGAATGCCGACGTTGAAAATGTATAAACATTTTGACCACTCCCTTTACTTAAAATTCACTAAAAATCAGGAAATTAACCAATTTTTATGAATGATTATTTATTTTTATTTAAATCTGAGTGAAAATGTATTATTTTGTTTACACAAAAAATACCTTTACTAAAGTTATGGTTTTCAGTAGTAAATAAAAAAACACAAGAATTTATTTTTGCTTTTTTTTAAAGCATCGTAATTTGTAACAATAAAAAAATAATTTTACAGGAACATTACGAAAAAGCCCCTAAAATAATAATGAACTCGATATAACTCGAAGAAAAATGAATTTCTGAATTTTTTACAAAAAAAAAAAAAGATTATAATAGCAAAATATTTCTCCTTTATTTTTTTTTAAATTACAGATTTCGCAGAATTTTATATACAAGAACTTAATAATTTCCTTGATCGCAAGAATGTGAAATTTTCTGCGTAACATAATTTTTATATAATATTGGCCAGTAATTAAAAAAAAAAAATTAATTTAAAAACAGGAACATAGAAAAATAATTAAATTAAAAAATGGTAAAATACAAACATTTACAATAGAATTGTACGGATGAGGATGCCCGTCTGGATAAAACCCCAGCACCTCTCCTCCTTTTTATGACATCATTCTCAGACAGCTTTTTGTTCGACTGTCTCAGATTTGGGCCTTTCTATATTCCGTATTTCCAAAAGTTTGGTTTGTTGTGCTTATGCGAACGGCAAAAACACTCGGTTGTGGGGCTAATTCATCTATTTTTAGCACAAATTTTAATTCAATATCTTAGGACTTGACTTTACTAATTATCTTTGAAATAGACCCAGGAAACTAATATTTATCTCTAAAAGGATTTTTACAATGAATTTATTTAACTTCAAAATTTAGCTTGCCGTGAAAACATTTTTCATAACTTTTTTTTTTTTTCACGTGTACAAATATTTTTCCTTTGGGAAATATAGTTTAGTCCTTAATCTTTCAAATACAATCAAAGTTGTCGGAAACCTACAAAAAATTATGATAAATCGGCTTTCAAAACTAGGTCCCCCTATTCTTCGCTTATTTTTGTCCGTACCTAAAAAATGGATATTAGCAGAAAATCGACCATTGTGGATCATCTTTTTACTATTCAGGAAATTAAAAATTCAATTAGATTCCTATT
>NC_136506.1:78230301-78457801 GCF_053919585.1 Euprymna scolopes | reverse complement strand
AGAGGTCAAAGTTAAAAAAATTGAACACTTTTCTTTTGCTCAACATACACCTCCAAATACCCGGGCAACGCCGGACACCCATGCTAGTATATCTATAAAAGTGAAAGTGTATGTGTGTGTGTCTGTCTGTCTGCCTGCCTGTGTACATTTCCCTACACAATAACTTTGTCAATTTTCAGTCTACAGACTCGAAATTTGATATACAGGGTACTGAGATTTGGGAAAATATTTGTAATCTGTTTTCGGCCAGAAATTTGGCTGTTAAGGGGTCAAAGTTCAACGATTTGACCTTTGAGAACTCTACCAACCTCCTCCGCCAATTTTGGGTCTAAACAATTGAAATTTTAGATATAGGTTCCTTGGACATGGATTGAACTTAATAAGTTGATTTGAGCCCAAAACAATAAATGTTAAGGGGTCATAATAGTGGTCAAAGTAAAAAAAAAAAAAAAAAAATAGACCTCTGCGGTCTTTACCAAATTACTCTACAATTTCTGGTCTAAACATTTGAAATTTTACGTAAAGGCTATTCAGTGATAGGGCAAGCTTTTAATCGGTTTGGATCGAAAATTTGAGCTACCAGTATATAAATGTATGTATGTATGTTTGCATGTCTGCCTAAAACTTTAGACAGATACGACGGATTTGCACAAGATCAGTACCGTTTTGAAGCGCGACCCTTCAGACGACAAATACAGAACAATTGGTTAAAAACATAAATTTCTTCACCCTCAACTTTTCTACAGGGAGGGGTCGCTTTTTTCACCGATATTTTCGAAAGTCATCCCTCTTTTCGATTGTCTTGCTTTAATTTAAACCTACATCACTTTCGGCTTGGCTGTGGTCGTAACAACAAAGACGTCAGGTTTTTTCTCCCGTTCATTTCATCGTTTGTGGTACGGGTTCGAGCCTGCCTTCCTACTACCACTTTTTCATCTTTTATTTTGTTGCTCAACACACACCTCCAAACACCCGGGCAACGCCGGACTGAAATGCTAGTATACACACACACAGGCACACACACACACACACACACACACATATATATATATATAAATATATATATATATTCCAGCTAAAAAATACTAAAAAATAAAAACCATTGAATTTCAACGAGTTTGTTTATAGTGCTCAATTTAAAAAGACCAAGATACTATTTTATTCAATTAAGTAAGCAAAATTACCATAAGTCGCTGCAATAAATTTACAAGTTCAGTCTTAAAAGACATCGTCAGGCGACAAGATACATTTGGTCTTATTCGAGGACAGTTATTTAATGAAAACTATTATATAACTTGTCACAAATAACATCAGAGTTCTTTTCCGTATGACGATATCCTTTAAGATTGAAACAGTAAATTTATGCTAGCGGTTTATGCACACCTTCTTTTATCTAAATTGAATAAAATTATATATATATATATATATATATATATATATATATAACATAAATTTTACCTGTCTGTTTAAATGTATGTATGTATGTATGTATGCATGTATGTCTCGCAAAGACATTCGACATAGGCGACAGATTTTCATAAGATCGGTATCATTTTGAAGCACGACCCTTCAGACGACAAATATCGAAAAATTGGCTAAATTCATTAACTAGGCACTTTTCTACAGGGAGGGGTCGCTTCTTTTACCGATATTTTCGAAAGTCATCGCCTCGTTTCGATTGTCTAGCCTTAATTTAAACCTACGTCACTTCCAGTGTGGGGATGTGTGCAACAGCTAACTTGTCACGTTTTTCTTTTTCACTGTCTTTTCCTCCTTCGTAGTACAGTTTCGAGCCTGCCTCCCTAACACCACTTTTTTTTTTTTTGCGTTTGCAATTTTCCTTTTTTTTTCTGCTCAACCAACACCCTTACACACACCTCCACATTTTTCCTGCCTTCGTGTCACGGGTTCGAGCCTGCCTGCCTGCCTGCCTGCCTACTACACTTTTTTTTTTTTTGCTCAAGACACACCTACAAACATTCGGGCAACGCCGGGAACCCAGGCTAGTATATCTATCTATCTATCTATCTATCTATCTATCTATCTATCTATCTATCTGAAGATAGATTAATCGGTGTAGGGGTTATTTTTTACTGATTATATACTTTCACTAATAAAAGCTTTACATATGTATTGAGCACTTTCGAAAGGAGATTGTTGTTTTAGCTCAATACAACTATTTTCTTAGGAATAATTTTTTGTTTCTGATGAGTTGTCTGGGCGACTTCCGTTACTCAACGAAACACGTGTAAGACATACTTCAATACAGAATATGAATAAAATATTATGAGTGATAATTAAATACATTTGCTTCTTCTGGAATATTGAGTAAGGATATATCCCTACTATTATATAAAAAGAAATTTTGCTTGTGTGCCTATGAGTTCGTTCCCTATGGACTCGAAAACGCCTGAGTCGATTTTTATGAAATTTCACACGATGGCACTTCATATACCTGGCAGTTTTCTTAGATAGTTTTTTTTTTTAATCAGAATGTCTTCGATACGTATCGATAATCTATAATTGAATTAATCCGATGAAAGTAGGAACAGGTGATTTTGACCTAAATTAACACCTTACACGGATTAACATGATTGCATTTGAAAAGTTTTATTACCACACAAGCCGAAAGGCTCGATACATAAAATCAACAGTAGTTTCTTTCAGCACAATTTCTTAGAGCACAATTGGGATATGATAATTGATTTTTGCATTTTAAATTTGATTCAAAGCATTATATAGACATGGATCACCATTGAAAATCGACATTACGATTAAAACTTAATATATTTCAAGGTTAAGAAAAGTAGAATAAACATTACTAATTGTATTTTAAGAACAATCAATGTTTCGGAAACGATTTTTTTATTTTTGATAGACATTAAGCCACAGACAATAATTTTGACATATAGTTTTTTTTTAAACAAAGTCTCCTCATCAGCAAAAGTATTGGGTGTTTTTTTTTTTTTATATGTAAAAGACACCATAAATAAACCTAGTAATTTTAAGTAAGGCAGATGTATCTTTTAATTGTTCGCCTTTTGAAAACCGTAATTATTGTCAAAGCATTCATTTTGGTGTTGATTGTAGCTTATAAATGTACGTACATTTATATAAATAGTTTTTTTTTTTAAATAGTCAACCATATAGGAGCCTATTCCTGACCACACACACACACACACACACACACACACACACACACACACACACACACACACACACACACACACACACACACACACACACACACACACATTCAGCTTTATATTATATATATATATATATATATATTATACATATATTAAACGTGTATATATTATATATATAGTATATACAGCCATGGTCAAAGTTATGGAGCACCAATGAAAAATCGAAATTATGATTCAAACTTATACATATAAAAGTTAAAAAATAGTGGAGTAAACATTAATAAATTTATTTTAACAACAATCAATATTTGGAATGTCCTTCTTTTGCTTTTATAACTGCTTTTATTCGTTTTTGCATAAGATTTGCTAAATTTTTGCAGGTGATAGGTTGTATTTTCTTCCACTCTTCATGAAGTTTGGCCTCTAATTCTTTTTTTGATGACCATTTGTTTTATACTCACTCTTTTCTCTAGATAGGACCACAAAGTTTCGATGGGATTTAGTTCTGAGGATTGAGGGGGTCACTTCACTGTAATCCCTTTATTCTCAAACCAACCCATTGAAACTTTTGACGTATGACATCGGGCATCGGGCATCGGGCATTGTCTTGTTGGAAGATTACATCACTTGGAAAGTTATTATTAAATATTTTAATCAAAGAAGTTTTTTTTTTTTTTACACAGTGATCACCACTTATCAAGGCCCGGAAGCCACTCAGGAATAAGGGTTATTGCAAGTATATTACGTGAGTGTGGAGATTTGATGAAGTGTTTACTTAAGGGGGCGGTTCATTAGGAATTTGTTAACATTGGACTTGAAGACATCCAAGTTGTAGTCCGGTGGGAAGCAGGCAGACGGAACAGAGTTCCATAGGCGTGCAGTTCTAAGAAAGAAGCTTTGTTCATGGAATCCGCGTTTTGATTTAGGCACAGATATAGAGTGGGGGAAAATTTTCACAGTGGATTAAGCTAGACGGGTATTTTTCGTGAAAGATTGGCGAGGGGGGGACCAGAGATTGGAGTTCAGACGAGTACCTGCCATGGAAATAACGATAAAACAAGGATAGGCTCGCAACATCTCTTCTGTGGGTTGCAGGGTGGAGAAAAGGGTATCCCCCACTAAGCCACGAAGTCTATTTTATACTCTGTCAAGGCAGGATAGGCTGTTTTATGGCAACAGTATTCCATCCTTGGACGTACTTGGCTTTTATATAGATATAGAATTGCATCAGTAGTGAGATATCTTGAGTTTGGTAAACCTGAGTCCAACATGGAATCATTCTGCCCCTAAATGTGTACAGCATTCTAGTGCTTGAAAAAAGTCATGCAGCCTCAAACCATTACGCTTCCTCCTCCAAATTTGACAGTTCGAACCACACAATTAGGATGAAATGCCTTTCCTTCCCTATGGCGAACATAAACCATTCCAGAGATCAGATGAAAAATAAAATGAGGATTTGCTACGCTTTTTGAATAGATGTTATGGATGTGTATCCACATAAAAATTTCAATTGTTCCTTTCAAAGTTTAGGAAATAGAAGCTGTTATCTTACCTTAAAGTTACTTTCGTCAGACCAAACAATTTTGGCCCGATCATCAGGTGTTACATTTTTAAAGGGATTTTTGAAAATTTTAGTTGTTTTTTCTTGTTGGCCTGAGACAAGTATGGCATATTCCTTGCTTTGCATCCTTTTCATCTCGCTTCTAAACACTTTCTTCCCACTGTTCGAGTTGATATGTTTTTGTTTTTATCATCCCCAAGTTCAGCAGCAAGCTTTGAAGAATTTTTCTTCCTATCTGCAAGAGATGCTCTTTTAAAAGATCTGTTTTCCCTGGCGGTTGTAGATATTTTACGGCCCTGTCCTTTTCTGTTTTTGGATGACTTTGTTTCATTGTACCTTTTAATCGTTGTTTGAACTCCCTTTCTTGAACATTCCATTTTTTTCTGGCAATTTCTACCTGAGAATATCCTTCACCAGATAAAGCAACAATTTGTGCTGCTTTAATCTCTGAAAGCTGCTTCTTTGGAGACATTTTCAATTAAATATACTATTATAGCACTGACAGGAATAAAATATTACTTGAAAAAAAAGAAACAACTTTTAATATGACAATGAATTATTTTGAATATTGGAAAGAATTTAATATGAAACTCAGCTAAAACTCTTGAAAAATGCTTTAAAGAAAATAAATACTACAATCTTCTGTTAAATATTTTACATTTGCTCTCAAATCTTCACTGTGCAATTCTTAATCTTGAAATGCTTAGGTTTCAACTATTATCTAAGTTTTTTTTTTATATATATAGGTGCTCCATAATGTTGATCATGGCAGAATATAATTTTTTTTTTATAAAATCAATAGTAGGTTCTCTACAGTGCAATATAAATTACAACGTATTGTGAAAATAAGTCATAGCGAAGGGCATGTGGCCTCCCTCCCGGTGCACCCGCGACGGGTCCCCAACAAGAGCAAGCAATCAATCGATTTGTATTGAAAAATTGGTGATTTCACCAGTTTCGATAACAATGAAAATATAGTAATGTGAAACGTGAAACATTCGTTGATCATCATTCAATTCCGGACAACATCGGATAACCATGCTAGTATATATATATATATATATATATATATATATATATATATATATATATATATATACATATATATATATATATATATATATATATATATATATATATATATCCGAAGATGAAACACATATTTATGTAGATAATATCTATATATTAATAGAATAGCGCGTGTGTTATTTATTTTGTGTCATGCTTACATCTGGGTGATTGTCGTTTAATTGTTACGGACTTCTATTTCCTGTAATAAATAATTTTACAAAGAATTCTCCATAAGTTTTTGTTTCGGCTTCGATTATAGCTGATGGCACTTAAGCCATCTGTTTTTTTTTATAAATAATTTTACCAAGAATTCTACATAAGTTTTGGGTTCGGTTTCGATTATAGCTGAAGGCACTCAAGTTGTATATATATATATATATATATATATATATATATATATATATATATATATATATATATTCATCATAAGTTTTGGTTTTGGTTTCGATTCAAGCTGATGCAGCCAAGTGATATGGATATATATATATTTATTTTTGAAATCGATACTTTATAATATATAATAATATAAATCGATATAACATTAGCCGTATAATAATATATACGAAATATGCAAGAATTAAAATATCATATTTAAGCGTACTTTACAACCGGGCTACACCCTGATAGCTTAGGTAAACACTTTTGCAGTTTTAACAAGAAAGAGCTACAATAATATCAGAGCATCTCCATTTACGTTGAACATCTAAAGAATGCCAACATCAATACATTACATATGAATGAGTCCCATGTGAAATTTCTACAGGTCCCACTAGTTTAAATATTATTAAAATAATTATCTTAGCACGTCTTAACTGGACACTTCAATCAATCAATAAAAGAAGCCTTAAAAAATCTATAATGCCTTTTCCTTTCTGTTATCTATATAATTATAAAACTCAACTTGTAACGAGTGTTGCAACCCAACATCCGGTTTACGACTTCCGGTTTCGTATGTGTACATAAACATAAACCCATAACAGCGTAAACAAATAAACTCAAATCGCTACTTTTGCAGAATTTGACCTGCGCACTGAAATATTAACGTTATTATTTAGAAATTAATGTTTAATATGGGAAGGGTGAGGATGTTTTGCAACTATTCTGTATTACAAGTATACTGTCGCAATTTTCTTACAAATAAATCAAATTTTACCCGTTGACAACGTATTGTTTTACTGTGTACGTTTTCAGCGTCCCAATTGTTTTTTTTTTCGCGTTTAAATTATCTAAATAAGTGTTAATACTTTCTGCATTTTTTTTACATCGTTCATTTCCGTATTACGTTTAAGTTATTTTAACGCAATTTTCTTACAAATAAATCTACTTTAACCTTTGACAGCCAGAAGAGAATTTTACAACGTATTGTTTTACTGTGTACGTTTTCAGCATCCCAATTGTTTTTTTTTCTTTCGCGTTTAAATTAAACGATATATCAAAATTTGAATAGTGCAGATTTACCTATAAGTATGGCAAACCACTTATAATTCAATGGCTGTAAGTTTTTTTTCAGAAATAAACAATTATAAACAGAACGACTCATAGAAATCTATCTATACTCTTTTTTTTTCATTTTTAATATACTTTCATAGAAATGTTTCTGTTATGCCACAAAAACTATTTTCTTTACGTCACAAGTGTCACGCTCATACATGAATTCCATAGCTAATATAACATACTGACACAACGGGTCACGAGTAGTCTAGTATATATTATAGCTTTCTGCATTCCTCGACACAAAGTTTATTTCTCGTCTTCAATAACCATTTACAATAATCACACTGGTTATTGCGCCCTGGATTGTATTTAATTCTAACACTTGTTCCGGGGTTCAAATAGTGCGACTGGCCTGAATGGTTATCTTCACGCTGATGATTCCGCAGAAATGAAACCTATACTATGTAGATAATACTTAAACAATTGCTATAATAACTGTTTGTAGCCCATTAGATAAGCTCTTTAATGCGTAAATAAAAAAGGCACCAGAAAATTATGATGCAAATTAATTTCTATTGGACACTGTTATGTCGTCCGACTATAGCTGTCCGCTTTCGTAGCGCTTCATTAGTTTTCGTGCTCGGAATTGGAGTTAATTCTAACTCTTATTCTAGGGGTCCGAATCGTGCGACTGACGTGAATTGTTATCTTTACACCGATGATTCCGCATGTATTAAACGTATAAGCATGTAGATAATATTTAAACAATTATATATGCATATATATGTATATATATATATATATACATATATATATACTAGCATGGGTGCCCGGCGTTGCCCGGGTGTTCAAACACCCAGGCAACGCCGGGCACCCATGTGTATGCTGAGCAAAAAAAAAAGAAAAAAGAAAAAAGAAAAAAAAAGGTCTATATATATATATATATATATATATATATATATATATATATATATATATATATGTATATATGAAATATGAAAGTGTCTGTCTGTCTGTGTATCTGTGTATCTGTGTGTCTGTGTGTGTACAGTTCTCTACGCAATAACTCGGTCAATTTCCAGTCTACAGACTCGAAGTTTGATATACAGGGTACTGAGATTTGGGAAAATCGAGTTAATTGTTTTTCGGCCAGAAATTTGGCGATTAAGGGGTCAAAGTTCAACGATTTGACTTTTGAGAACTCTACCAAACTCCTCCAACAATTTTGGGTCTAAACACTTGAAATTTTAGATATAGATTTCTTGGACATGGATCTAGCTTAACTTGATTTGACCCCAAAACAATAAATTTTAAGGGGTTATAATAAGGGTCAAAGTTAAAAGAAATTGACCATTTTTTTTTTGCTCAGCATACACCTCAAAACACTCGGGCAACGCCGGGCTGAAATGCTAGTACATATATATACATTTTTTTTTCATTAATATATATATATATATATATATATATATATATATATATATATATATATATATATATATATATGCAGACCGCCCCGCATTACCCGGTCGTAAAATACGCAAATCCCGTAGTTATTATTATATTCTATTGAACCAAATGTATAGTAATGATTTAAAAATTTTAAAAACAAATCACTCGCGCGCCACCATCAAGAATCGAAACTAAATATCTAGCTTACGATTTACTTTTTCCTTTGACCTTAATGCCTAAGCTATGAAGACATGTTTGCTGCAAGGCTAAAAAATTAAAACATGAACCAATAAATATTACGTTACGCATGCATATTCGTAATACGGTTATTCGCCGTTCACCTAGAACAATTCATTTTTGTTTAATTTTCACACTTTTGCACCGATTTTACTCGGCTAAAACCCAAATATAAAGTTTCGCATGGGTTCGAATACCTTGTATATGACGTTTCATGTCTGTAAACCAAAACCTGACAGAGGAGTTTGGTAGGTAAACTTTAAAAACAAATATATATACGCATATATAAATATATAGAGAAAGACGTTTGTGTTTACTATAAGCTTTTAAAGCAAATATAACGCAAGAATAAATCATGTAGAATATCTGCATGAATATAATTACAGGTAATAGTAAACAAAAGATGATCATCCCATAAGAAAAACGAAAAAACTAAACGGAAATTAATTAAAATGAATGTTTTAAAGAATATGCAAATTAGCTACATCTTTTGCAGATAAATGCAATTCCACGACCCATATATAACACAGTTGTATTTTCTTTTTAAAGAAATAGAATACATGATTTAACCGCGTGTCACATTTTGGTTCCGCGGGGATATAAATAAATACTAATAGAATAAAAAAGTGTTTTTAATATGAATATCAATGCACACAACATACTAAATCTATAGGAGTGTATATATATATATATATATAATATATATATAATATATATATTATATATATTATTTTTTTAAAAACAGTAATCTACGGACACGCGTGTTTCGGAGCCCTACTCCTCATCAGCGTAGCTTGATTGTTGGTAGGATTCGAGCCTTGCACCTTATTTAATTCAGTCCAGCGCCCTAATCCACTCCGCTATGATTCCATAGACGATTTAGTGCTCCGTTTTTATCGTTCATCTGTTTAAGTGGTTTTGTTTTGATTTTTTAAACGATCGTAATGTTTATGTCTCTGCCTCGAGAACCGGTGTTTTTCTTAGAAAGTCGCCCATTTTTTATTTGGACGTATTTTTTTATTTATTTATTTATTATTTAAAAAAAAAAGAGTAATCTACGTAATACGTAATATATATATATATATATATATATATATATATATATATATATATATATATATATATGTTCGTGTGTGTGCCTATGTTTGTAAGAGATTGTATCAATATAAATTAAATTATTCTCGAAATCAGAAAGAATTAAAAAAAGCTCAATGCACATACACACATACACACATACACACACGGTGTGCTCCAAAACAAAAACATTCAAATGTCCTTTCGATGCATTTTGATTTCTGCCGATCCTGCACTTATTTCAGACGAGTCCGCTGATTTCAGGTCGTCATTTTCAATATTCAAAAGAGTTAAATAGTGTAGCCGCTCTTGCCCGATTGTGTCTCGCAGATACTTTTAAACCAACTTCATTTTTGAAAATGATCCCTCTCCGGTAATTATCTCCAGTACAATTAGTTATCATCATGATCGAAATAAATGCGTAACACATTGTCACTGTTAAGAAACGTAGTGTCAATATTGTTTTTTTTTAATCAAAGTAAAATATCTGAGTTCTGGCGAGGAGCAGTCAACACCAATGTGCTTGACGAATTTTAAAAAATGACGGAGCTCATCTTTAAATCCGTCTTCCAAATCCTGGGGATATGCTTCCAAAAGTCTGTCAGCACTTTCCTGGATTCACGCAGGTGTTAGCTCATACAGATTTCACAAAAAGCTAAACCGTGTGTTCAATTGGGTGTATGTCTTGCAGCACAGATAATAGACTATCCATTATTACAAGGAAAACTTCCACCCGGAATCTGTCTAATTGTGATTTTTATGTATTGCATCTAGAACTGGACGGCCACTGCGTACATCCTCATTGTATCTTCGATTTTCTGCAATTCTTTTTGTTCTTGTTGGTCGGTAATCCTGCACTTGTGCCAGGTTCTGCGCCCCTAGCTCAAATTTATCGAATTATTCTCTGAAATTCTGTAAGGATCCTGACAAAACTTAGGCAATGTTGAGATATTACTGCTGGAGCTGACTGGAAGGGCTCGAGTAAGCTAGTCTAAAAAAAAAAAAAAAACTCAATAAGATTACAGATGCCAACAACACCATTTTCTCTAGGAGTCCACTTGTCTGCTATCGACATTCTACATTTTGCTCTTAATCATGCACAAGTATTCCAATGCTTCCTTTGTAAAAAGGAAAATGTTCTTTAATAAACTTAATGGCATCTTGCGGACCATCAGGTTGCAGAGAGCCCCACTTTAACGTTCCAGAATGGACCATCAGTGTGTTGAAACGCCGTAGATATTTTCAACGAAGTCAAAGACCTGAACTATCTCTTGTGCAGTGCATACATCAAGTAAATTCAACGCATGAGTCTAGCATGGAACATATTCTGCAACAGCACCAATTTCTTTCTTTCACAATTCCCTCTACTCCGTTATATTTCCCGCTCATGTTGGACGCGTTGTCATAATTCTATCCACAGCAATCGGCAAAATTGATATCCTTCTTCAATTGCCATACTGTATGAGGCTGTCGAATATCTGCTGAGGAGTATTATTTTAATTTCGATACTTGATCGCTCAAGAACAACAGTGTCAGGTGTTAGAGTCCTCCAGTTAATATTAAATATTCTCCGAATACAACTTTGGTGAAACCTTTCCAATAACTTTAGATGCTTTCTATATGTTGTCCAGGTCTCTGACCTATATAGCAATGTAGTGATAACGCATACTTCGTAAACATTTAGCTTTGTTTTTGATGAGATTCCCCGATCAGACCATACACGTTTCTCCAATTTGCCAAAAGCAGAACTGGCTTTGGCTGTTCTGTGATTTATCTTTTATATATATACTGGTGGCCAAATTGAATATTGAAATGTTCATATCTTTGGTTCCATTAGTAGAAATGCCAGTAACTTTTCCACAGACCCTGTTGGCTTAGCGTACCTTACTGTGAAGCAAAACTGGTCCGTGTGAGTAATGTTCGAACTTGAATCTAATCATATGAAAAAGTATATAGTTTCTTTCAATTCACTGACGATTATATCTTCAGCTGCTTTTCCCAATATCTTGAATATCTTTTCACAAATGATCTTTGATAAGTGGGAAGTGTAACCTTTTTCATGGTTTGCATGCATTTGGCTCATTGTCTGTCGCTCAACTGGAACCGGTATGTCGACATGATTATGCCGTATACCAATACCGAAATGACCATTTGGTAATGTCAGATGCTGTACATGCTCGGAGCTTTGAAAGAGATGGGCGCCGCCAGGCTATTCTTGCCAAAGACAAGTTGAATGAAATAATGCAGCACCTACACGACCCCGGAGGGTTAAAGAACACGTCCATTCATCTGGATGTGTTGACACAAGAATCGATATACAGTTGCAAGAAGCTCCAACAGTCCTAAATAGTTTCCATTATTAAGAGATCCTACTGTTTTATTTGTTTCTGTGAAGGCCAACCCTCTTTCACCCAAGAATTTTATGACATAATCCTCTCCAATAGGAAACACCAGTATTTATTCTCACCCTCAAGTTATTTCGTCAGGGCAGCATTAATTTTTTATCCATCTTATCGGAGAATAACAGAATCGCAGCTTTGTGTATTGAACTTAACTCGTGTTCCTCAATGAACAACTATGAATTCTTCCAAACATTGATACATTCACAAAATGCGTGAAATTTTGTATTATATGAGGCTTCTAATTTGAGGTAAAACAGTACTTTAGTCTCGTAATAGCATAACCACTCCCTAAGCCAATTTTTTTTTCATTTGTGGTTTTTTGCGCAGGAGTAAAATATTGCTTTTTACAAAATCTGCTATAACATTCATAAGAATTAGAGGCGAATTCACCAAGCCATTAGGTTGAGCTGCCAAATCTAGAACAATAGGTGTTGTTGAGTAGCAAGGCTGTTGAGTTTCCATTGCCTCAGTTGTTTTTTGTTGTTGTTTTTTTATCTGTAGTACGTTAGCTTGAGAAGGCTGTTGAAGTTTCAGCATAGTAGCATCATCATGAGTAGTTGAACCAACAACAGATGGTGACGTAGAAGAATAAAAAAGTTGAGTTATAATTGTTGTTGCTGTTCCGATGCCTCTACCTTTTTTTCTGCTCCGAAAAGAGATTTCCTTCCCATATCGTTTTCGTGAAGTCATTGTGAAGTCAATCTGCAAACAAAAAGCTAGACATTAGAGTAAGAAAAATGTATAGATTTTTTATTCATAGATGACTAGCAAAACCCGTGTACCGTAGTTGCCCGGCGGAAAATCTGGCGCAAATCCATACCAGATTCGTTGTAAGAACCCCACTCCTTTAAAAACAAATTCACAAAAACGCTATCCACTGTGCCACGAAAATGGCGTTAGAATAATGTAGTGTTTTTATTCTATTTAAAGCAAACAATGACGCGTTAATGAAATGAGCTCAATTCGTTGCGTTGTTTTAATCTCTCTTTGTCTGTTTCTCTTTCTCTCTCTCTGTTTCTCTCTCTCTGTTTCTCTCTCTCTGCCGATACAATGACTTAATCTCTTTCTCTCTCTGTTTCTCCCTCTCTGCCGATACAATGATTTAATCTCTTTCCCTCTCTCTCTGTCTCTCTCTGTAGGTTGGTAGATAATTAAATTCTACTGTATAATATGATAATTTTTTTTTGCTGTTTCTTGCTTTTTATAATTTTCGTCTGTTAATTCTCCTACACTTTAACTAAGTTAATAATTAAATCTAAATTGAAGGTGGGTGCTTGGATCGTATTTTAAACTGCAGAGGCCAATAAAACGTATTTCGTAAAATCGATGTTTTAGTGAGTTCAAGAATGGTGAGCCAAAAAGAAAAGGGGAAAAACAAAAACAAATAGTCAATAAATAAGTGTTACCAAAGGCAGTAAAAAAAAAATCCAGTTCGTGTATTTAAAAAAAGGAAAAAAATGTATAATAAAACGGAGAGTGTAAAAATGTAAGTAATCCCAGAAAAAAAAAAAAACAAAAACAAAAATAAATTCTTGGATTACAATAGTTGGCTAGAATATAATTATGTGTATGTAGCGGTAATGGAAGACAGTAAGTTGGCGTAGTTTTCGTTAATTAAAAGGAACATTTCCATTTCAATAATCCATAAATAGGAGAATGGCTCGTGTCAGCCAATCAGAAAATGATGAACACGTATAGGGAGATGTTAGTATTTTTTAGTATAGACGAACGGAAGGTTAATGCTATGTCAAATGGTGAATACATCAATTACATAGGAAGGGGTCTAAATTTAAGTCTTCTATAAGTATAAATATACGGTGTAAGTGGGTGACAATGGGAGTACTTGTCGAATAAGGGGAAAATGGGAACTACTTCCTCTGTAGGTTATGACTATGATGATGATGTCGCTCCTAGGATGAAATCTAATGTCTTAATATTACGAATTAATGTGTCTACAATGTTGTTCTATTGTTAGATAAGGTAATGGCTAATAGTGTAAATATAACAAATTTGTATGTGCCATCTGTTGTTGTAAACCTACGGTATTTTGATCCAGAGGGGAAAACTGCGCATTTTTATTATATATAAGGATAATAAGCTTATATATAGCAGGTCGCCCCGCGTTACCCGGTCGTAAAATACACATAAATATTATATTTTAATTAATGCAGAATTCTTATTTATTATAAACAGAAATACCGAAGGTATTAAACGTAACGTTAAATTCCTTATTAAAGAAAATGAAGTAAAAATATAAGCTGACACATGTCAATGCGAGTATTATATTTTTTCTAAATGATACACTTCTTGCAAGTTATAAAAATGCTAAAGCTGAGATCGAAACCAAAACACTAAAGTCGGTGAGTCAATTACAATAACCATTAGGCCATCGTGACACGCTCTTTAAAAAGTGCTTCCAAACCATTTAATTCTTAACATAAGTAATTTGTCACGTGAACGATTCACGCATGTGCCTTCGTGAAACAGCTGACAAACAGATACACTTCCGATGACCCCCACATACCATTTTTTTTTTTTTAATTTTGACACATTAGCAGAATTTTTTTCCGGATTAAAACTCATTAAAAAGTTTTCCAATTATCTGAATACCCTATATACCAAATTTTATGTCTATAAATAAAAAACATCCGTAGAGTATATAAGTTAATAATTGTCCTCACACACATTCTCATTTTTACACACACACACACACACACACACACACACACACACACACACACACACACACACACACACACATAAATATAATTGCACTCCTCCTATATTACAGAGATCAATATAGTTCCTCCAAACAGCCTCAATAATTTATTTCGCTTCTAATGTAACTATAGATAGACGCAGCATCCCTATTATGTTACCCAGCATCTTCTCTACTCTTATGATGAGAAGCATTAGGCTTCGAAACACCATAGTATAAAGAGTACTCACTTACCCAACACCTTTAATTGATGTATGCCCTTATTAAATATATGAATAAATCTCTATATGTATTACTATATAGTTTTTATACCTTAATTTTCTCTCTTAATTGACTAGAGGCGGCGAACTTGAAGTTTAAAATGAATGACAGAAAAATATTTTCATCATACAAATATGTGGCTTATTCCAAAGATAATTATTTGGTGTTTATAATTTAAATACAATTTAGGGCATATGTCTCCTCCTTTCGAGGTTCGCGCATATATGGTGTAATCTAGAGGTCCAATTTTCACAAACTCTACGCATTAAATTAGGCTTCTATCGGCAATAACGCGTCGGATGTTGTCTTTCAAGTGGCTTACTATGTCTGGTTTACCAGCGTAGACACGGGACTTAATATATACCTCCCCCCCCAAATCTAGTGGGGTTAAATCGCTCGAACAAGGTAGACTGTTGACAAGTCCATTTCGTGAAATTTTTTGTTCATCAAAATTAAATAAAAAAAAATTTACACAATTTGCAAACACTATTTCAATGTCAATCTCTTCATGGTGAACTGTCAAATCAAGATAAACTCAAAATAACCAATAGTTGTAAAATCTCCAATTAAAGAAAATAGTTTTCAATTTAAAGTTCGCCGCAACTAAAAAATTATAACGACCTCATCAAATGCCCATTCATATATACACCCCCACACCGCTTTTACAGTGTTCGACCTGCTTGTTTATTTACAAAAAAACACCCAAAAAACTACGCATTATATATATATATATATATATATATATATATATATATATATATCAGTGGCGACTCTAGCCTATTATAGTTACTCGTGCGCCCCACTGCCCTCTGTCAGCTTCAGTTCCCAACTCATGGTCCGTGGACACAAAGTAAGTCATCATAGTTGCTATTGCGTGATTCTCCATTGTATAGCACAGATTGATTAACGTACCTTGTCAGTATCAGTCCATGTTTGTCCTGATTTATACGTGAAAAGCAAGCAAGGCCAACAATAGAGTTTTTCCTCAGATTTACTCACACATAACCAGTCAATGTCATTAAACCATTTAGATTGGAACATATGAGTTCTAACCTTATTCACCAATGAAGGAGTTGAGCGCCCAACTTTGATAATTTCTTGCTTCTCGACTACATTTCTCTGGCCAAACGGTTTATTTTTCAATCAATTTTGAATAACATTGACGGAGTTATTGGTCGTGCCGGGAACGAGTGGCACTAGTCCCATCTCCGCCCCTGATATATATATATATATATATATATATATATATATATATATATATATATATATATATATATATACATATGCCACAATTCACTCATGTATGGAGTATTGTTATCACATTTGGGCTGGTACATCTGCTTCTAGTCTCTCACTCCTGGACAGGGTTCAAAAGAGAGTCCTGAACTGTCATCCAAGCTTTAGTCTCTGCCCCATCGACGAGATGTTGCATCCCTCTGCCTGTTCTATATGTATTTTAGTGGTGGATCCTTCGACGAACTACTAGCCCTCGTACTCCCTCGACGTAAATACCCACGACAATCCCGACAAAGTCCGCCCCTATACAGTAGAGATCCCTAGATGTAAGAGTCTTCTAGTTTAATAGTTTCTTCCGCAGAATTGCTAGACTTTGGAATTCCTTCCGGATTCCTGCTTCCCCAATTATACTGACATGCATAAGTTCAAGTGTAATCTTGTACATCTTTCTGCTCAACTGCTTACATAGTAACACTGCAATTCATATTCCTGATAGTAGTCCCCTGCATCATTGTAGCTCTGTGCCTTCTTTGGGGAGAAAATGTAATTATATAATCTTCTTCTATTCTTCTTCTATTCTTATATATATATATATATATATATATATATATATATATATATATATATATATATATATATATATATATATTATATATATAAAATTAACTCATTTTTTCCCGTCTGATTTGGCATTAATAGGATTAAAAATCAAGATATTTCATGCAAATATAATATGCACAAACGGCAGAACAATATCTGAGGTGTGTTATAGGCTTATTATTTCTCAAATTCCTCGATAATCTTAGATTTCTATACTTTTTCTGCTGAGAAGTCACGGCCAAAATCGGTTAGGATCAATGGAAGTGGTAAAATATTTTCTCTCTAATAAATTCCTCCTCCCCCTGCCACCACTTAACACCGTTTGGGGATCGTTCACAAGGAACAGTTGAGAAGAGAACACCGGTTTGGCTTCGTAGTTCTTTCATGTGAAGTTATTTAAAATCATTAAACTAAGTTGCAGTGCTCTGTGGCGTAGTGGTTAGCGTGCTGGACAATTCACATTATATTTTCACGTTCGCGCCGACCTACCGTAGTCATTTTTTTTTCCTAAACAACTAGAATGGACTTTTCTTGGTGGCCGAACTGTTAACGTTGCAGATGTTTTTTTTTTTTTTTTTTTTTCACACTTTATTTTCCTACTTTTACTCATGACTCCGGGTTTGATCCTTCCTACTTACCTACCATAACATTTTTAAACCCCCCCCGTCCCGGAAACAAACACTCGGGCAACGCCGGGTACCCCCGCTAGTATAATATAAAGCTGAACATCTGTGTGTGTCTGGTCACGAATAGGATATGGTTGACTATTATAGAAAACTGATCACATATAATGATAGAAGATGTATCGAGACACAGGAATGGGTATGTTTTATCTGGTATAATGATGATTCATTAAAATTGTTGGGTCTGCGTTCGCGCCTGACCCCCACAGTATGGAAATAAAAAAATTAAAAATTAAAAAAAAAACTTTACAAGTGTTTTTTGATATAGATGTACATAATAATACGTTGACAAGTATGTTTTAACTTAAATAGGGATGGTATAATAACATTGTGGGGTCTGCGTTCGTGCCTGGCCTCCATAGAATTGAAATAGGCACAAACTTTAAAGACTTTTCATATCTATCTGCGTATGTATACTTTGATAATTATGTTTCAGTTTGAAGAAATATAGTATGATAAAATTATGGGGTGTTCGTTCGCACCTGACCTCCATATAATGGAAATATGTCACAAAGTTTAACAAGGTTTTTTTTAAATATAGATTCACAGAATATTGTGATAAGTCTTTGAGTGTGAACAGGTATGGTATAATAAATTATGGGGTTTATCTATTTTATTTTTACTTTCATCATATTTTGCTTTGGTTTTGATATCCCCAAATTCGAAGTTATCTCTTTACAACCCTTCCTTTTCATAACCTATTATACTTTCATAAATCAGAGTCCATTTTCTGTAGGCTGTTTTTGAACCCAGTCAACGACAAGTACATTTGCTAGCATATATATATATATATATATATATATATATATATATATATATATATATATATATATATATATATATAAGATAGACAAACTATAAAGTCACGATATGAGATGACGTCACATTTTCGAGTGAGAGAAACTGTTTCTAGTCAGTTCTGGGAAATTAAGCCGTACGGGCGAGCCATTATCTGATATAGAAAAGCTCAACGAATGTTGCTGATGTCTCTGTCGACTACGTAAAATCTCCCTATGTCGTTTATGAATGGAAAGTTTATTTCGCCCAAGTTAAGAAGACGAGACAATCGACAACCCTAGACGATCACAGAAGCGACGATACAGAGACTAAAGGACTAGTACGTAAACACCCCGTGCACGTATGTATAAAAACATTTTATTAGTTTTTTTTTGATCGCTCGTGGGTGAAAACATAGCATGTGAGATCCCTCGTTGATGGAAATATAACAGATATAGTTGTTATAGTTATCATAGCAGAGGTTTATTATGACATCATTTTGACAACCTAGGGACAATCTTGAACGATCCTATCCTGTTTTTTATTTTTTATTTTTTGTCGAGATTACGTCCTTTGGGAGGTGGGGGTTAATATATTGCAAGTTGTGAGAAGCAGTCCGACCGGAAATGCTATGGGTCCGTTCTCGACTAGTTGTTTTTTTATTACTTGACTACAGTACCCGCTAGATTAGGGAGCTTATCTTGATCACTATTCGCCGTTTGTGCTACATTTTACTGCAAAAGGAAGCAAATACTTGCCAACTGTCACCTACGCAAACGCCTGGCCTTGAGGGATGGGCTGATACTTCACTTAAATCAGTTAGGTTTGGTCAATGTGGGGGAAACCCTTCATATCAGACACTTACTATTTATTTAAAGACTGCGAGAGTGCCCTCTTTTTTTGGGGGTGAGGTGTTTTTTCCTCGGACATTAAAAACGACATTGTGTCTAATTTTCTTTTGTGGGGAATCAAATAAATACAACATGCCCACTGTCACTTAGTTGTGGATTTCCAGGGAGAATATTTTAGTTAACCTTGTGTGTGTTGCTCCAAGCAGACACAGTTGCCCTAATTGTAAACCAGGCCTGGATTTTTGGACTAATAGCACGACAACGGAGACGATGGTGACTAAAAGGTTAACGACACAGGCTGACAACGACTCAAGGATAATGGATGGATTTGGATCTCTTTCAAGCTTTATTTTGTCTGCTGAGCTCGCGCGAACGAATCTATTTGACATCCGGCCAAGATCACAGTGTAGTATCTGTTCCGATGAAACACCTCACTTTTTGTGTCCGCGGTCAGTGGAGGAGAACTCCTTCATGACTAAGACAATTTTTTTATTTTTGTTCCTATCTAGAGTGCACCTTTTTGGGGAGCTGGATTTTCCCCACATTAAAAACCGACCTTGTGTCTAACTCTGCCCTCGTGTGGAGGCAAGTAGATGGGAACAGTTTGTTATTTTTGAATAAACATTCGTCCTGCTACTACTGATGTTTGTTTGTTTGTTTGTTGAGCACCATTCATGATGATGATGATGATTTTTATTGGCATTCGTTTCCCCAATATCTCTCCATTAAGATTTCTTTCTAGAAGGATACTAGGTACTTATGAGGGGAGCCATGTGAACATTGCCAACTTTCCTAATTGAAAGTATTTATGTAGAACGAATTGGGTTAGAACTTGGCACACCCAAGATGAGAGAGAGAGAGAGAGAGAGAAAGAGAGAGAGAGAGAGAGAGAGAGGTATATATTATGACATCACAATGATTTCTGTAATCTGATGATGATGAAAAGTGTGGTCTACGTTTTCGTTTTATTACTGTTGCTTAAAACATTGATAATATTAGACCTACATAATTTTTCACTTTTTATTATCCAATCTAATCTATCTATCTATCTATCTATCTATCTATCTATCTATCTATCTATCTATCTATCTAATGCACAATGTACCAACGTTGACTGAACGGGCCACGAGTTTACGTGAACGGACACCTATTTTACTTTTAATTGCCACAATACACGAAAAAACAAAAACAAACAAAAAAAAAGCAAAAAACAAAACCCCAAAAGCAAAAAAAAAAAAAAACAAAAAACAAAACAACAAAAAAAAAAAAAACCCAAAGAAAAAAAAACAGAACAAAAAAAAAACATTACGCGATTATTCACGAAAGCGAACGCAACTATATTAAGCATTTCACCACAGTGTGAACGAGGTCGGCCTATCACTTAACGCCGTCGCTGACTAATATATGTGACTGATATGCACGTAGATATGGTGTTGGGGATATTACAACAAGCAGTCGCGTGTGACATGGTTATAAAACGGGTACGTGCTGAAATAACTCGATGGGTGGGATACACGGATGGATGAAAGTGAGTCCTACAACGTTATGGAATAAAGAATGAGTGGATAACAACGATACCCACAACAACGATTTGGTGATCTTAGGATTATTTTAAGCGGGTGACTGATTTGCGTTACGGAATCACGTTGAGCGTGGATGCATATACTACATCGACTAGAAGGGTTACCCTGCGTTCTCCCGGTCAGAATGGCGTATAACATATTAGCATAAGCATAAGTATAGTAAATACTGAGAAGTGGATCCTGTAGGTAAATTTATATTCAAATCATCGGTTCCATTCCATTTAAAAATGTCACACGCGGACCAAAAATATAGCTCTTTTTTATATATACTACCTAAGCCACTCGAGGATAAGGGTAAATAATTATAAAGACTGGGGGAAATTATTGATAGTGGTTTCAGATAGACGAGTGTTTTTCGTGAGAATTTGGCAAGGGGGGGTCATAGATTGGAACTAAGGCGAGCATTTGCCATGAAAATAACGATAAAGCAGACACAGGCTCGCAACGTCTCTTCTCTGGGAAAGAGGTTGCAGGAAAGAGAAAAGGGCACCCCCCACTAGGCGGCTACGAAGTCTATTTTGAACTCTGTCAAGACAGGATAAAATTTCTAGCAGCTCCTGCCCAGATATGGTAACGGTATTCCATCCTTGGACGTACCTGGCTCTTGCAAACTGCATCAGCAGTGAGATATCTTCTGGAGCGGTAGAAGGATCCCACCACTTTTCAAGTGATTATCCGTGTTCCAAAATTCATAAAAATATGCACCCCATTTCTATATATACTATATATGTTGCACACTACATATAATATGTACTCCCTATATACTATGTTCCAAATCTTATAAAAATATACAGTTCCTTATATATATATATATATATATATATATATATATATATATATATATATATATATATATATATATATATATATATATATATAACTACTTCATTTAGTCACATAAAATTAATATACGAAAGTATAATTTTATGCGTAAACTTTAAGTATTTACTTCAAAAGTGCTCAATACGTAGGTAGAGCTAGTTAGTAAGTTATACCATATATATGGCGATTAAGCTACACTGAATATTCCGCGTTTCATCCACTCTAGGACTCTTCAGGCTTATGCGCATAAGCCTGAAGAGACCTAGAGTGGATGAAATGCGAAGTATTCAGTGTAGCTTAATCGCCATATATATGTTATAACTTACTATATATATATATATATATATATATATATATATATATATATATATATATATATATATATGTATATATATGTAAACAAAGGAGTCACCACTTATCAAGGTCTGGAGGCCACTCAAGGATAAGGGTTAATGAGTGTACGGAACTCAATGGGAAAATGTTGTAGTGATCGTTAGTAGTGGAAATTTGGTAAATTGTATTACCAAAGGACTTATTCATGTTGCACTTGAAGACAACCATACTTTAGTCACGTGGAAAGCAGGAAAACGGAAGAGAGTTTCACAGGCGCGCAGTTCTAAGAAACAAGCTTTTTCCATGGAATCTCCGTTTAGGTTTAGATAAAGAGGGGGAAAAATTATGGAATCTCCGTTTAGGTTTAGGTAAAGAGGGGGAAAAATTATGGAATCTCCGTTTAGGTTTAGATAAAGAGGGGGAAAAATTATTGATAGTGATTTCAGCTAGACAAGTGTTTTTGTGAAAGTCAAGCCAGGGAGACCATAGATTGAAGCTCAGACGAGCATTTGCTATGAAAATAATGATAAAGCAGAGACAGGCTCGCAACGTCTCTTTTGCGGGAAAGAGGTTGCAAGGAAGAAAAAGGCGTTCTCCACTAGGTACGAGGTCTATTTTGAACTCTGTCAAGGCAGGATGAGCTGCTTCTAGCAGCTCCTGTCCAGATGTGGCAACAGTACTCCATTCGTGGATGTAATTGGCTCTCATACAGGTAGAGAATTGCATTAGCAGTGAGATATCCACTGGAGCGCTGGAACGATCCCACCATTTTCCCAGCAGCCTTGGCAACATATTTGATGTACGTGTTCCATCTCAAATCAGGAGTAATGGTGGACTCAGAAACTTGTCAAAACATGAGGCCTCCCCAAGACGAGAGCGATTCATTTCAATCGATGCCAGGCGAGGATCAAAGCGTTGATGATGTAAAGATAGAAACTTGATTTTAGATGCACCACCTCTTTCCCCAATGCACCACGTGATCCAGCTCAGAGGAGAGATAATCAGAGGGAACTTGGTCGTTTCATGAAAATATACACGCCCTTCAATATCCACTATCTACATTTTATAAAATCTATAGTTGCATTTATTTTAAAGGAAGACAGGCCTTTTGATATCCTTTCTCCTCTCACAAATAAATTAAACATAGTTCATTACACTTTTTATAAGGTATCATGCGTATATTCCGAATTAAAACAAAGCAAAACTGTCCAGTGGTTCTTTAATCTATAGTTACAATTATTTTTAGCGTCGAGGTTGGATCGTTATAAGTTTAAAAAAATCAAGCACATCTAATTACATCTCTTTTATGCCTACTAAATGCACTAAATTCTCTAGAAGTGCAGAAAGTTTTGAATGTATAAGAACATTTACTTTCAAGCGTTTCTGAATTTTTGAGATGAGGATTAGTTATTCATATTATTTGGATTCATCGGACTACTTGTTCTCATCGAGTGTGATTTTCACAACGTTTCAGTCGATGTAACATCCGACCTTCTTCAGGTATATCTTGTCAAACTTGGGAATGTTTTTGTAGAACTCGGGAATTTGGACGGAATTTCGAGTGGAACCCTTTATTTACTTCACGGGGGTAGCATGATCTTTTTCTGTCAGCCATGATTGGATAGAGGTCCTAAGTAATTCGCAATTATGTTTTTCAGTCGCCCACAAAATCAACCGCAGCAAGTCGACCGGACTGCGGTTGAGAGCTTGAAGGAACACCGACTCTCTTCCTGCTTCATTAAGCTGGACCGACGGCCCGGTTCGGATCCTCGTCGTGTGGTTCGGGCTGGATTTCCAGCTGGAAAAGAATTGGTTGGAGGTAAAGTCAAAGGTCGATCGACTCGTGGGTTTAAAGGAAACTATCCTTGAAGGACAGGGCGGAGGCGTGTGCTACCTACGTCTTTCTGCTCACCCATTACCGACTGGCTGTACTTCCCCTGCCTGAGAACTACCTAAAATCCCTACAAAGCAAGTGGTCCTCGCATTGGGTGGACAAAGTGAAACATTGGGTTAACAGACAGGTCTGTGTTCAATGTATGTATCAGAGAAGTTTTGGAATGCCCGACTTGAGGTGTCATTAACCCTAACCCTAACGGCCGAGGCCGCTTTTCCCGACCTCATCCTCAACCAGAATGAAAGAGTGTAGGGCCGAGCTAAGGAACGTAAGGTCCAGCGACCTTTCACAGCTGACTAGAAAGGAAATATATAAGGAACTAGTAAGGGGGGCCGCCGACGACCTGCTCATCGAGCGTCTGGGGTTGTCGAAGGAGAAGATCTGCTCCCGGTGGAGCTGAGCGCCAAGTTCGAGTCATTCCAATAACTCTGAGTTCTCCTTGACCTGGCGATTAGCTCGAAACGCGTTGCCCCTCAACGTCATACTGAAATATGCCAGAGTAGTGAGATCTTCAGGGTGTCTCCTGTTGCAGGACCCCGGCCGAGAAAACGCCGGAACACGCATTCTTCGATTGAAGCGGATTCAGACGGTACTGGGTGCATGTCAACGAGGTGACGGCTCGCATCGATCCCGAGCAGCCCCGCCCGCTGGACGTGTCCTATATCATCCACATCGCAGAGCCACCGTGGGAAGGAAGAGACGAATAATGATTTTGCGATCCTGGTGATATGGAGTTCAAGAGTGCAAGAGAAGCGCAGGGTTGAATCTTTTGCTGATCAGGATCTGGTCACCTTCTTCAGGCACCAGCTGAAGGTAAAGATCAGATTTGATTGGAAAAGATTGTACTCTGATGATGAAGATGGATAAAGATAGTGAATCTGTGCGTGCGTAGAGGTGCCAAGCTGGAGTTCGTGTTCCCCGATGCACATGGTTTCGGATTCTGCAGGACTCGAGACCCCTAAAAACAAGTGTTTAGATTTTTAGCTAGCCGAGTGACTGACCCCCTCCATCCCAAATAGGACCCCCCAGGATGCCCACACCCCGTTCCTTTCTTTTTTGTCCCCGGCTACCCCAATAAGCAATCTTGGAAAAACTTTACATACCCCCAACCAACTCCAGTTTCTTTGACCCTGCCTAGAATTTCAGCCCCATATAGAGAACGACTTCTTTGCTTTCAGCCAACACTAAGACGGAAAATAGTGAGCATACTACCACCTAGAGAGAGTTGGAACGGTCTTACTAACATTTTGATTATATTTTTTGGACGTTTTTTCTCCCATTCCAGGTTAATAAAATAAAATTAAACAACAGACATTTTTAGAAAATTTTATGTTTACAAATTTATTTTATTGCTTATATAAAAAAAAGAAGAAATAATTGATTAAAACACACACACACACACACACGATATGATTTGGGAATCTTAGGTAGGACGACCCATCGGTGTGCTTGAGGTATTGTGGTGAACGAAAATTTTAACTAGGATCAAGGCATAGACCAGCAAAGGTACTGTGACGAGGGTTACCATAGACACCCCCTCCCCAATTTTTGAGTGGCCTTGTGCCTAATTTTTTGTTTATTTCTGTTTTGGTTGTAAATTTTCTGAGTTTAAAAAATATATAACTCAAAGTGTAGTATTTGTTCTCATACTACACCTCAATTTTTTGTTCTCGCTTAGTGGAGTAGAAATCTTTCACAACTGAGACAATTTTTATCTTTGTTCTTTCATCCACATTTAAAACCGACCTTGGTGTCTAACTCTGCCCTCGTGGGGGGGGTGGCAAGTAAATAGGAACAATAGGGTCAGGTAAGAAGAAAATGTTGTACAAGAAACTAAATACAAAGAAAAGTTATTGCATTTCCAACGGTTCAGTAAGACAGTCTGTAGCCTCGCATTAGGTCACGATATATCCTTACAAGAACTCGATGTAACCTCCGACCTTCTTCAGGTGTATCTTGTCGAACTCGGGAATGTCTCTGTCGAACTCTGGAATTTGGACGGAATTTCGAGCGAAACCCTTTATTTACTTCACATAAGTAACATCCTCTTGTTCCGTCAGCCATGACTGAATAGCGGTTCTAAGTAATTCGCAATTGTATTTCTTCAGTTGCCCACACTGAGAATTGAACCTTCAAACTTCAGGAGAATATCACTTTCACAATTGATTTTTCCAAGTACTTTAACCACTGCGCCACGGGTCAAAACGTGGTTCAAATGACACTCAATATAAGAACAGTAATCCGAAAAATCCAAATAATACGAATAACTAATCCTTATGTAAAAAATTCAGAAGTTCAATTTATCGTTGAAAATTATTTTTTATTTTTTAAATTTGAAATCCGAATTTTGATTAAATTTATTATCAGTAATTATTTCCCTTGTTATTTTTTATTAAATCTTCAAAATCGGGAGATACAATTAACAATGTATTTGTTCAGAGGTTTATATCTCAGGAAATACTTTTTTAAACAATTCTGTCTGTAACGTTAATTGTAGAGTACGCAGCAATAAAAAAGGAAAAGACACAGTTTTTTTTAGTTTTAGACAAAAGTCGTTTATTCGTACTATTTCCAACAACTCACTGCCCCTTGTTTATCTATCGCATCAACATGGCTTTTGTGACACGCTCTCGTTACACACGTCTTGCTCGTTGTTATTTTTTCGGCCATATACTAGACACGTGCTTTTCCCTCGCTTCTCCAGCCGCGTACGACTTTTCATCTCTGTTTATACGTCACTCACGTGTCTCGAACATGTGCTTTTTCCACCGCATCTCGAACACCACCCTTCTCCGGCCATGTTTGTCTTTTTATCTCTGCACTGTGACGTCATATCGTGCACTGGCTCGGTTATTTGCATATGTATCATGCAGCTACTGCCAGCGTCAGCGACTCTGGTACATGACAGGTTCCTTGCATCCAAGTATGTTTTCCTAATACGCACCCTGCTTATACACGTCTCAAACATATGCTTTTCCGTAAGGGTAGATTTGTGCCTACTCCTTACATAAGTGTGCGTTAGTCGCGTATTATCTATTTGCAGTTGATCGCAAATGAACCACTCTTAATTATTGTTATTCTTACCGTCGTAGGATTGAACCTATAGAAAACTGTCACTCACAATTCATTGATTCTGAACGCCCTTATCCGCTGTTTCACAGATCCACATGGACAACTCTAGCATGAACCTTTGTTAGGAAATAGATCGAAAATAAGAAAGAAATATGCTAAATCATACTGTAGACACGTTTTACCGGAAGTGAGGGTCAGCTGATCGGATCTGCGTGTGAGTCACGTGATCAGTTTAGCTGGAATCGGAGAGTTTGGGTTTGGACGTAGAGAAGAACAGACGGCTTAACAGGTCGTTGCCTCCCCTTCACTGGGGGGGGGGACGCTGACGTGTGTGAAGATAAGACCTATGCAAGAAAAGACATTCACTTTCCATTCTTCTGCGATTGACATCTGGAAGGTGAACAAAAACTATATAAAACCATTCATCGTCTTGAAGTGAATAAATATTCGTCCAAAACAGTTTCCAGTCTCCCCTTTAAGAACAAGATGAATTCCAGGTGGACAAGATCAACGACGCATGAAGAAGGTATGTCCAAAATACATGTACCACACACACACACACACACACACACACACACACACACACACACACACACACACACACACACACACACACACACACACGCGCGCGCGCGCGCGCGCGAGCGCATATGAACAATTAGATATGAATATATCACAAATAGACAGCAATATTTAGACGATCATACAACGTACTCCTTTTATGATAACAATACAACACCTTGAGAGCCGCGCAATTTAATTTTTAAGATTAATTAGCACTTATTGTCATGGATGACAGAACACAAGAACAATCGGCTCCACAAATTATATAAGACGTTCCATGTGCGTTCTTGAGTTCAAGATAAAAATGTCCAAGTTGTAAAAAGATGAGCGTCAAGAAGGTCGGAACTTTTATCGGCTGAAACGTTGTGAAAAAAAATACCAACCAAAATGAGAATAGAAGTCAGACTACTTTGATTAAAACTTTTTTTTTTCTTCATTTATTTATTACGGACTATTATCCTCATCTTTAAGTTGTTGTTTCACGACGTTTCGGCCAACTAATCCTCTGGCCTTCTTTCGTCAGGTGGTTACCGCGATGGGATAGGAACTCCGAATCTCCCAACTGCCTCTTCAGCAATTACTGCCTTCCATAGTTGTTTTCGTCTCACTGCGTTTTGGCCCACTAAGCCTCTGGCCGAAACATCCTGAACCAACAACTTAAAGATGAGGATAATAGTGCGTAATAAATAAATGAATACGATTTACTCATCTTAATAATAAATTCCAATTAATTAAATAATATACAAATTTCCCTGTTATTACAACTGTACTTTGATGGCAATTTCCTCTTTCTTTCACAGATTGCTCCCAATTTCTTTTGTATTGTACCTCCATGTTGCTATTTCCCCTCTTTTATTACCTTCATACTTTGCTTCCAACGTCTGTTTTCTTACACCTCTACGTTACTTCCACGTACCCCTTTCTTTAGACCTGCATCTTGTCTCCAATTAAACCATCATATCTGTACATTGCTCCCAAATTCTCCCTTTCCACATAAATGTTATTTCATATTTACTTTTCATTATATCTGTGGGTTGCTTCCAAATTTCCATTCCCTTTCTCCTGCATATTGCTCCAAACTCACGCATCCTTATATCTATACGTTGCTTCCCAATTCCAAATCTCTTCCTCCTGTATATTGCTTCCAATCTACTTATCATTATAGCTGTTTCTCCTAATTATAATTTCCTTCCGCATGTATCAGGTTGTTGCATAAGTTCCCGCTATTTCATAAAACTTTTTTTTCCACAACATGTGTTGATATTTGTCAAAGTGTTATATGTCATTAGAAAGCACGCATTCTGTTCTACAAGATAATCGTCATCGTTTTTTGCTCATATATTTTTTCTCGTTTTTCAGAAACGTCAAATTGGATGGTCAAGTCGATAAAAAAAAAAAATCACGTTTTCGACACCTCCCCTTTTCGCCTTTAATCGAGGTCAAAAAGTGAGTGAAGTGATCAAGGATATTTGTGCCATATATGGAGAAAACTCTATAGCTGAGAGAACTGTTCGAGATTGGTTTACCAGATTCAAACAGGATAATTTTGATCCCAATGAAATTGGGTGAAAAGATGAAGTGATTTTGCGACAATTTCATGCCACCTTCAGATGATGGAGTTCACACAAAAACTTTGAGCTTGGGTCCAACACGAACTGACTTTTGCTGTTCAAATTCTTTAATTTTCTTAAAAAACAACAAACAAACAAAAACCAGCGGGAACTTATGCAACAACCTAATATATTGTTTATAATTGATCTAGCATTGTGTCTGTACATTGCAAACAAAAACCAGCGGGGACTAATGCAACAACCTAATATATTGTTTATAATTGACCTAGCATTGTGTCTGTACATTGCAAACAAAAACCAGCGGGGACTTATGCAACAACCTAATATATTGTTTATAATTGACCTAGCATTGTGTCTGTACATTGCAAACAAAAACCAGCGGGGACTAATGCAACAACCTAATATATTGTTCATAATTGACCTAGCATTATGTATGTACATTGCAAACAAAAACCAGCGGGGACTTATGCAACAACCTAATATATTGTTTATAATTGACCTAGCATTGTGTCTGTACATTGCAAACAAAAACCAGCGGGGACTTATGCAACAACCTAATATATTGTTTATAATTGACCTAGCATTGTGTCTGTACATTGCAAACAAAAACCAGCGGGGACTTATGCAACAACCTAATATATTGTTCATAATTGACCTAGCATTATGTATGTACATTGCAAACAAAAACCAGCGGGAACTTATGCAACAACCTAATATATTGTTCATAATTGACCTAGCATTGTGTCTGTACATTGCAAACAAAAACCAGCGGGAACTTATGCAACAACCTAATATATTGTTCATAATTGACCTAGCATTATGTCTGTACATTGCAAACAAAAACCAGCGGGGACTTATGCAACAACCTAATATATTGTTTATAATTGACCTAGCATTGTGTCTGTACATTGCAAACAAAAACCAGCGGGGACTTATGCAACAACCTAATATATTGTTTATAATTGACCTAGCATTGTGTCTGTACATTGCAAACAAAAACCAGCGGGGACTTATGCAACAACCTAATATATTGTTTATAATTGACCTAGCATTGTGTCTGTACATTGCAAACAAAAACCAGCGGGAACTTATGCAACAACCTAATATATTGTTCATAATTGACCTAGCATTGTGTCTGTACATTGCAAACAAAAACCAGCGGGAACTTATGCAACAACCTAATATATTGTTCATAATTGACCTAGCATTATGTCTGTACATTGCAAACAAAAACCAGCGGGGACTTATGCAACAACCTAATATATTGTTTATAATTGACCTAGCATTGTGTCTGTACATTGCAAACAAAAACCAGCGGGGACTTATGCAACAACCTAATATATTGTTCATAATTGACCTAGCATTATGTATGTACATTGCAAACAAAAACCAGCGGGGACTTATGCAACAACCTAATATATTGTTTATAATTGACCTAGCATTGTGTCTGTACATTGCAAACAAAAACCAGCGGGGACTTATGCAACAACCTAATATATTGTTCATAATTGACCTAGCATTATGTATGTACATTGCAAACAAAAACCAGCGGGGACTTATGCAACAACCTAATATATTGTTTATAATTGACCTAGCATTGTGTCTGTACATTGCAAACAAAAACCAGCGGGGACTTATGCAACAACCTAATATATTGTTCATAATTGACCTAGCATTATGTATGTACATTGCAAACAAAAACCAGCGGGGACTTATGCAACAACCTAATATATTGTTCATAATTGACCTAGCATTATGTCTGTACATTGCAAACAAAAACCAGCGGGGACTTATGCAACAACCTAATATATTGTTCATAATTGACCTAGCATTATGTCTGTACATTGCAAACAAAAACCAGCGGGGACTTATGCAACAACCTAATATATTGTTTATAATTGACCTAGCATTATGTCTGTACATTGCAAACAAAAACCAGCGGGGACTTATGCAACAACCTAATATATTGTTCATAATTGACCTAGCATTATGTATGTACATTGCAAACAAAAACCAGCGGGGACTTATGCAACAACCTAATATATTGTTCATAATTGACCTAGCATTATGTCTGTACATTGCAAACAAAAACCAGCGGGGACTTATGCAACAACCTAATATATTGTTTATAATTGACCTAGCATTGTGTCTGTACATTGCAAACAAAAACCAGCGGGGACTTATGCAACAACCTAATATATTGTTCATAATTGACCTAGCATTATGTCTGTACATTGCAAACAAAAACCAGCGGGGACTTATGCAACAACCTAATATATTGTTTATAATTGACCTAGCATTATGTCTGTACATTGCAAACAAAAACCAGCGGGGACTTATGCAACAACCTAATATATTGTTCATAATTGACCTAGCATTATGTATGTACATTGCAAACAAAAACCAGCGGGGACTTATGCAACAACCTAATATATTGTTCATAATTGACCTAGCATTATGTCTGTACATTGCAAACAAAAACCAGCGGGGACTTATGCAACAACCTAATATATTGTTTATAATTGACCTAGCATTGTGTCTGTACATTGCAAACAAAAACCAGCGGGGACTTATGCAACAACCTAATATATTGTTCATAATTGACCTAGCATTATGTATGTACATTGCAAACAAAAACCAGTGGGGACTTATGCAACAACCTAATATATTGTTTATAATTGACCTAGCATTGTGTCTGTACATTGCAAACAAAAACCAGCGGGGACTTATGCAACAACCTAATATATTGTTCATAATTGACCTAGCATTATGTATGTACATTGCAAACAAAAACCAGCGGGGACTTATGCAACAACCTAATATATTGTTCATAATTGACCTAGCATTGTGTCTGTACATTGCAAACAAAAACCAGCGGGGACTTATGCAACAACCTAATATATTGTTCATAATTGACCTAGCATTATGTATGTACATTGCAAACAAAAACCAGCGGGGACTTATGCAACAACCTAATATATTGTTTATAATTGACCTAGCATTGTGTATGTACATTGCAAACAAAAACCAGCGGGGACTTATGCAACAACCTAATATATTGTTTATAATTGACCTAGCATTGTGTATGTACATTGCAAACAAAAACCAGCGGGAACTTATGCAACAACCTAATATATTGTTTATAATTGACCTAGCATTGTGTATGTACATTGCAAACAAAAACCAGCGGGAACTTATGCAACAACCTAATATATTGTTCATAATTGACCTAGCATTGTGTATGTACATTGCAAACAAAAACCAGCGGGAACTTATGCAACAACCTAATATATTGTTTATAATTGACCTAGCATTGTGTATGTACATTGCAAACAAAAACCAGCGGGAACTTATGCAACAACCTAATATATTGTTTATAATTGACCTAGCATTGTGTATGTACATTGCAAACAAAAACCAGCGGGAACTTATGCAACAACCTAATATATTGTTTATAATTGACCTAGCATTGTGTATGTACATTGCAAACAAAAACCAGCGGGAACTTATGCAACAACCTAATATATTGTTTATAATTGACCTAGCATTGTGTATGTACATTGCAAACAAAAACCAGCGGGAACTTATGCAACAACCTAATATATTGTTTATAATTGACCTAGCATTGTGTATGTACATTGCAAACAAAAACCAGCGGGAACTTATGCAACAACCTAATATATTGTTTATAATTGACCTAGCATTGTGTATGTACATTGCAAACAAAAACCAGCGGGAACTTATGCAACAACCTAATATATTGTTTATAATTGACCTAGCATTGTGTATGTACATTGCAAACAAAAACCAGCGGGAACTTATGCAACAACCTAATATATTGTTTATAATTGACCTAGCATTGTGTATGTACATTGCAAACAAAAACCAGCGGGGACTTATGCAACAACCTAATATATTGTTTATAATTGACCTAGCATTGTGTATGTACATTGCAAACAAAAACCAGCGGGAACTTATGCAACAACCTAATATATTGTTTATAATTGACCTAGCATTGTGTATGTACATTGCAAACAAAAACCAGCGGGAACTTATGCAACAACCTAATATATTGTTTATAATTGATCTAGCATTATGTATGTACATTGCAAACAAAAACCAGCGGGGACTAATGCAACAACCTAATATATTGTTCATAATTAACCTATCATTATAATTGTACGTTTTTTTTCCTATTCCAAATCTCTTCCATCCGTAAGTTACTCAAAATTCACTATTTATATCTGCATGTTGATCCAATTTTCTACACTGTACATTGCCCTGATTGCGAATTTGTTATTTTATGATTAACTAGTAGTTTAGGGAGGCCGTACAGCCTTGCTCGGCCGTAAAATACGCTTAAATATATTTTAATCCATGCAGCTTTCGCATTTATTATTACAGAGCCAATTTTCTATTGAATATTATATTGTACCTAATATATAGTAGTGATTTCAAAAGATTAAAAAAAATCACTCGTGTGTCATCAGCTAGAAACATTTAGCGCTCCAGCCGCGTTTCCTATCGCTTGTGCTATCAACAGATAGATTCGGAAGATATAAAGTTACATCATTTCAAGCTATGAATAAATTTGCGTATGCGCAAAACTAATAGAAACATGTCGGCAAATTGAAATGAATATTTTGCATTTTTACTTGCCGACAGATTTCTGTATGTATTATGTATTATTCATCCATCCAAGCAAAGATTTTACTAGAAATGAACTCTCCTCAGTGTATGATTACTATTTCGTGTGGATTTCAGTGTTATGTGACCGGTAGTTTAAGAGTTTATCGGTTAAATATTTTTTACACGTGCTCATACACATACATACACCTACTGTTTTATTTATATAGATAATGAAATTTATTATAATTAGTTCTTTTTTTGGAAAAAGAAATCCAGCAGAGTGCTCAATTAAAAGGAAAATCCGAAAAATAAGAGCGTATTTATATTTTGTATTTTGTGTACAGAAAGTTGTTAGATGAGATAAGTCATTGGTGCCGTCGGTTTCAAGCCCAATAATTAGGACCGTTTTAGATATCGATATCAAGCTCTCTTCAGCCAATACTCAGATGAGTATTGGCTGACAGAACTTGATATGGATATCTAAAACGGTCCTAATTATCGTGCTTGAAACCGACGGCACCAATGACTTGTCTCATCTAACAACTTTCTGTATACAAAATATAAATACAATTTATTATGTCCATTTTTGCGATCAAACGTTCATGTGCAAGAGCGCATAGCCAGCACTATATTCTTCATCTTTAATAGAGCACAGAAAGAAGGAGGGTCACAATTGTTAAGACAAATTACCACTTTGCAAGGCCCGAAGGCTGATCTAGAGTAAGGGTTTCATGAGTATACAGTGGTCGCCAGGACAAGAGTGTACTAACCGTTAGGCGTGAACATCGGGTATAATTTAATTATTTAAGAGGACGGCTTAACAAGAACGTATTTACATTAGACTTGAAGACGACCATGCTGTAGCCAGCTGAAAAGAATAAAGCTTCGTTCATGGAATCTGTGTTTTAGATTTAGGCACAGATAAGGAGTTGGGAAAATTGTTGATAGTGTTTGTAGCTAGACGAGTGTTTATTGTAAAGGTTTGGCAAATGAGGGTCATAGATTAAAGCTCAGGCGATCACTTACCATGAATATGAAGGTTTATTAAAATAATATTATTTAGAGGGACCTGTGGAAATGCCACAGAGGACTCATTCATATGTAATTTATTGACGTTGGCATTCTGTAGATGGTCAGCGTAAATGGAGACGCTCTGATATTATTATAACTCTTTTGTAAAAACTGCGGAGCCCGGTTGTAAAGTACGCTTCCATATGATATTTTAATTCTTGCTGATTTCGTATATATTATTAATTAAGTTAAGTTAATGTTCTATCGATTTATATTTTTAATATATTATTAAGTTAAGCTAATGTTCTATCGATTTTTGTATATTATAAAGTTGCGATTACAATATATATATATATATATATATATATATATATATATATATATATATATATATATATATATATATATAACTTGAGTTGCTTCAGCTATATTCGAAACCGAAATCCAAATTTATGGATAATTCTAGATAAAATTATTTATTAAAAGATATATAACTTGAGTGCCATCAGCTATAATCGAAACCGAAACCGAAACTTGGGAAGAATTCTGGGTAAAATTATTTATAAAAAATACATTACTGGAGTGCCATCAGCTATAATTGAACCCGAAACCAAAACTTATGAATAATTCTTGATAAAATTATTTATCAACTATAACCGAAACCAAAACCAATTAAACGACAGTCACTTAGATGTAAGCATAACACACAAAATAAATAACACACACGTTATCCTATTAATATATCTATAAAAGTGTGTTTGTGTGTATCTGTGTACATTTCCCTACGAAATAACTCTCTCAAATTTCGGATCGAAATTTTACATAAGGGGCATTGAGATTTGGGAAAATCTTTTTAATCGGTTTTCGGCCAGAAATTTGGCTGTCAAGGGGTCAAAGTTCAACGATTTGACCTTTGAAAACCCTACCAAACTATTCCACCAATTTTGGGTCTAAACACTTGAAATTTTAAATGTAGGTTACTTGGGCATGGATCAAACTTTCAATTTGAGCTCCCGTAAAATAAATGTTAAAGGGTAAAAATTGGAGTCAAAGTTCAAAAGATTTTACCTTTGCGGTGTCTAGCAAATTACTCAGCCAATTTTGGATTTAAACATTTGACATATATACATAACGGGTATTCAGACATGCGGCAAGCATATTAATCAGTTTTGGGGCGAAAATTTCGCTGCCAAACGGTCAAAATTGGGGTCAAAGTTAAAAAACAATTACCGGTCTCTACGAAATTACTCAGAACAATTTTAGTCTAAACATTTGAAATCTTACATAAAGTGTATTCACACGTAGGACAAGGTATGCACAGTACATAGGTCCCGAGCAAAGTCGGGCTGAACTGCTAGTATATATATATATATATATATATATATATATATATATATATATATATATATATATATATAAATTCAATAGTTGTAATGAGAAACTTCAAGATTCAAAAGGCAGAAAACAACTAGGAACTCATGAAAATCAATTGTTGGACAAAAGATACTGTAAAACGCCAGAGGAATATTTAAGGCACTTTATGTCAGTATTACAACTGTTTCCGACCATCTGGAAACCGTACACGTTTCTTTCTGAAATTAGTGATTATTTCCTGAACAACATAACACTTTAACCCCGCGCAGGAACAAGACAACGCCCAGCCGAGCGCAATCCACCATTTTTTTAAACACCTTTCAATACATTCCCTCTGCCACATAAGTACATCCTCACAGCCAACCCACAACAGTACCATCTATGTTTACGTTGAACGATCAACAAACACCAGAGGGCACTTGTTGAGGATATCAGGTATTTTGGGGTTTATAGTGTTAAGCGATTATTATACTTCCGCCGTGTTGTTGTTTCTCGTCGAGAAGCACTTATTATTAAAGTGGTCTATAACTGGAGACTGACAGGTGCGAGAACTTAAAGTGTGATGGAAAAGAATAAACAAAAATAAAATGGACATGTTAATAACAGGCTGTTATTTATACCGTAAACAACATAGGAAAGTAGACAAGTCGTATCCTCAACATGTGAAAGGAGTCTTATTTAAGACTTGCAGTGTTAACTGGCGTTGTTCGGAGTAAAACTGTAAAGTATTCCAATTATAACTTCTATCTCTTTACCTCTTCTCTTTTCGTCTCTCTATCTTTCTTTCTAAACCCTCTCTCTCTCTCCTACCAGCCCATTCCTCTCTAGCTGTGCATACACACAGGAAGGTTCTTTTATATGATAGAATTCTCGTGGAATGAGGCGGCATTTTCTTTCCAAATTAGTACATAATAGCACGAGTGAATGAATTATGTTTTTGAAATTTTAGATATTATACATCCGGAGCAACGCTGATCAAGAATATAACCAACTTTATAGTAGTTGTTTTTAATTTTTAGCTGGACATACAAACACACATACGCACAACAAGTTCAATATCGAATGCTGCAGTAATTCCTGGGAACATATACCAGAAAGAATAGTTAGAGATAAGTAATGCACCATCCACTATGACTAAACAATTCCTACAGCTATGGACATAGAAAAAGAAGCTATTAAACCTGACATAGTGATAAATCCTGACATAGGGACAAGAAGAAGAAAGAAGCCACGTTAGTAGAAGTTAATGTTTCAAGTAATGCTGGGTTACACAGGACCGAGTGGGGAAAGATAACTAAGGTCTTATGTTTTTTTTTTTTTTGCATAGAAGCCACCACTTATCAAGGCCCGGAGGCCACTCGAGGATAAGGGTTATTGAGTGTACAGTAATCAATGGGATAATATCGTAGTGATCGTTAGCAATTGAAAATTTGGTAGATTGGATTACTTAAGGTGGCGGTTCATCAAGAATTTGTTTATGTTGGACTTGAATACAACGAAGTTGTAGTCTGGGAAGCAGGCAAACGGAAACGATAAGAAAAGAAATTGGAATTTTAAGAAGATCTCCATTTTGGTAAGTATGGAAACAACTAGACTCACGAAAAAGAACTGCAAAAACTACTTTGAAAATATACCCGGTGAACCAAGTGCAAGAGAGATTCAAAGAATTGTATTTAAAGGGACGGTTAGAATCTTAAAAAACAGATCTCTCGGTTGGAATGTATGAAATAGCAGGTGAATATCTGGCACTTGTTAGGATGCCCCATTTCCAGCTTTAAGAAAATGATGAGAAAACTAACCCCCACAAAACAAAAACATACACCTGGCCTTTATATAGTAGATATATAGTAAAACCCCCGGGATACGGTGGCCCCAGGAGACGTTTTTTTTCAGGTTACGATGTGGAATACAATATTTTCCGGACCCTGGTTACGGTATTATTTATAATGTTATTTGGTTATATACATGTGTATTATATACTGTACCGTATTTGGTTACTAATTTTTTAATGCCGTATCCCGGGGTTCTACTATGATTTAAATTGTAATCAGCTTTTGTAGAAATTTTAAAATGTTGAATACTTTTTCGGGAGAAAAATGAAAAAATCAATCTTATTTTTTATTTTATTTTATTTTCATTAATAATGATAATAATAATGAATAATGATTCATCATCAAGGCCAACAGACATTCGAGGATAAGATTAATTAAATTTCAGTTGAACGACACAGAATATTATGAGAGGATTGGAAATGATGGGTACTATGGGGACGGTTTATGACAGATGTTTATATTTGAAGACAACTAGGTTGTAGTCTATGGGAAAGCAGTCATTTAGTAATGTGCTCTATGTACAGGTATTCTTTTTGGGAAAGAAAATCTGTTCGTGGGAATTTTACATGTTGAAAATCCGACAACAATACGACATTATAATTTTATATATTAGATAATTCACAACATCTCACAAGATTTCCTGACCGCTGATCGTCCTTTTATGCTCATGTTAAAAAAAACAAAACAATCATTTTCTCCTCCTTGTAAGTTCTGATCAACATGTTGAATTATCGATTTTCAATAAAAGGATAAAAAAGATTTACAAATAAGGCACAAGGTCATCAAATGTGTGAGGGCTGTAGGCATCCTTTGTTTATCTCACTCTTAACTACACACATTTTGATTTTGCTTTTTTGTTTTTATTTTACGGCATATCAACCCTGTTCAGGTTATTTAATGCCGAATCCAGTGATTTTGAAGAACAATTTTTTAATAGAGTATATTTGTTTTTTTTTTTTTTAAGTCAGTTTCTATTTAACCTATAGTTGGGACCCTAACAGGTACTACCACTCCGGGTCAGGGCAATAGCAATTAAAGGGTGGCTCCACACTCCCCAAAGCCCGCAAGTTGGGGCCTCACCATCGGATATAGTTTAAGGTCGTATCCAGGATCCACACATTTTGACCTGTTTGTCGAATAAAGAGAACTTGAAGAGAACAAACACCTACTAGAGGAAAGAACAGATGTCTGTTAAGGGAAAGAATTTAAATGCAATTAGACACTTTCCCGAGTGTCTAAGGTCTCTCGGTACAGAGGTTTGTCAGGAAAATCTGGCATGAGGATACGTTACCTTAACATAAACCTTAACTAAATATTCAAAATCACATGGTGTTTGCTGCATAAAAGAGATCTCCTCGCTATCGCCGGTCCTGGATATGACCTTAAACTATATCCAGTGGTGAGGCCCCAGCTTGCGGGCTTTGGGGAGTGTGGAGCCACCCTTTAATTACCATTGCTCCCAGGTCCACTCTGACCCGGTGTGGTAGTACCTGTTAGGATCCCAACTATGGGTTGAATAGAAACCGACTTGAAAATAACAAATATATTCTATTAAAAAATCTTTCTTCAAAATCTTTGGATTTGGCATTAAATAACCTGAAAAGGGTTAATATGCCGTAAAACAAAAACAACCTACCAACCAAACCTCGCTATCGCATACATGCACTGGTCTTAAAGATAGATGGTGCATCTTCTCCGAGTGATGTTACTCCAAGTAACAGCAAAAAGCTAGATACTCAACCAGACTAGATGAATTCTCGTCTTGGAATCCAATAAGACCAAGAGACCTCAATAATACTATAACATATTTTAATGGTCAATTGGAGAGAAGAAAGTTATGTTCTCAACTTCTTTACTAACCCAGCGATTGAGAGGTAAAGGAGAACTTTAAAGTTGCTGAGCAGCAGCTTAGTTCCCACCAGGTTTTGGCAAATGATAAACAGGGCCCTGGACAGAAGTATATGCTTAATCCCAACCATTATCAATGGACCTGAGGTAATCTGGTTAACATCGGACAAAGTCAAACTCTTTGTCAAGAATTTGTAGCTAATTCTACCCTATGCGATCAGGGCCGCCGACCCCCCCCCGTATTTCCCCCTGTGTCTGAAAACATGCTATGCGACATACAAATATCTGTACGTGATGTTGCCAAGCCAATCAAAAACCATTGATGCCAGTAAAGCAACTGGCTCTGAGGGCATTCTAATAATAGTGCTGGAAAAAGCTTCAACCAGAATTAGCTCCCATACTTACAAAGCTGTTTAAGCGTTATCTTAAGGAGAATTGCTTCCCAATACCCTGGAAAACCTCATCAGTATGTTCCGTATTTAAAAATTCAGGTGGTTGGTCATCTCTCTCTCAGTATAGACCAATAAGTATCCTGTGTACCATGAGTAAGTTGCTGGAATCTGTGTTAAATAAAGAAATAGTCAACCACCGCAACAAAAATAATCTCCTCACTGACATGCAATATGGTTTCCGTTCTGCTAGATCTACAGCAGGTGTGCTAACAGCTATATCTCATAAGATTAACAAATCTCTCGATGTAGGCTTACTTTTTAGGGAAATTGCTCTTGACATATCAAAAGCCTTTGATAAAGTATGCCATAAATGCTACTCCACAAGATTTCCGGCCACGGTATAGCAAGGAATGTATTCTCAATTATTAAATCATTTCTCTCTGATAGTTTGATAAAAGTTGTGGTTGATGGACAGAAACCAGGAGTTCACAGTATTAATACTGGAGTCCTCAGGGGCTCATCCTGGGCCCAGCTCTCTCCCTGATCTACATTAATGATCTCCCAAATCACACCCTAAGATCATTTGTAGACATTTATGTTGAGGACACAACCATCTATGGCAACACTTCAAAAGCCGTAAATGACCAAATTCTCTTTGATTCTCTTCTCCTCTGATCTTAAACACATGCTGCAATGGGGAAAAGGGTGGCTGGTTACTTTTAATGCATCTAAAACCAAGCTTCTTTCCATCATCAATGCTCTGATCCCCGTCTGGTATCAATTGAGATGAATAGCTTTCATCTTGGGGAGGCTCCATATTTTGACAAGCTTCTGAGTCTGAATTTTATTCCTGATCTAAAATGAAACACTTACATGAAATCCGTTGCCAAGGTCGCTGGAAAAATGGTGGGATCATTCTACCGTTTCAATATTGCTGATGCAATTCTCTACCTGTATAAGAGGCAAGTACGTCCAAAGATGGAGTATTGTTGCCACATCCGGACAGGAGCAGCTAGAAAGACCTTATTCTGCCTTGAAAGAGTTCAAAATAGACTTCGTAGCCTAATGGGGGTGCTCTTTTCTATTCCCTGCAACCTCATTTCCACAGAAAAATAATTTCCCCCTCTCTTTATCTGTCCCTAAACCTAACCATAGATTCCATGAACAAAGCTTCTTTCCTAGGACTGCACGCCTGTGGAACTCTCTTCCGTTTCCTTGCTTTCCAGCTGACTACAATTTGGTCGTCTTCAAGTCCAATGTGAACAAATTCTTGATGAGCCGTCCCCTTAAGTAATTCAATTTACCAAATTTCCACTACTAACGATGACTACGACATGCTCGCCTTGATCACTGTACACCTATTAACCCTTATGTCGGGCTTTGATAAATTGTGACTCCTTTGTAAAAAAAAAAAAAAAAAAAAAAATCGAATATTTACGTATCTCATATAGAAACCAAATGTTAACTCCCAGGAAAGGGAGACTTTAATTTCTGAGAACTTCAACTGAAGTAAAATAAAACACTCAGTTGTTAGTTAGGAATACATGGCATGAGGATAATTTTCATTATAAGTAAATCTTGATTAAATATTCAAAATAATATAGTATTCGAAGCCCAAATAAAACATGTTTTGCATCCTCACGCTGGCCAATATGAGGAATTGGGCACTTTGTCCAACTGATATTGCTTCTAGTAACAGAACAAAGCTGGATACTCTACCAGACTAGTTGAATTCTTATCCTAGACCAAGACACCACAATACACCGTTTATTAGGTAATCTACTTTCTCCCAATGCAGACTTATTGTGCACAGGCATTGCAGATGTGCACCTGAATAAACATGCATCATTGCATATGTTTACTGCAAAAATGTGAACCTCAAGATTAGAAACCCAGATGCAATATCGTTCCCAACCGTGACTCATGATATCGGATTGTCCTAATAATATATATAAATACACATTTTATATCATTGAATTTCATTTATTTTCACACACACGTATACATCCATTAAAGGAAAAATTAAACATCCAATGTAGCAGCAAATCCTGGGAACATCAACCTAAAAGAACAGTTGAAAATGACTTATATACCATATAATATATATTACGATCATGTAATCCCTACAGCCACCTACCTTGAAAATGCTGCTGTGAAACCTGACATAGTTATATAGAATGTCAGAGAGAGTTGCAACCTTGGTTGAAGTAAGTGTCCCTAATCATGGAGGTCTGACCAGAGTTCCTATTTATAATGCCCCCCCCCACGGGACAGAGTTAGATACCAGGGTCGTTTTTTAACGTGGAGAAAAGGAACAAAAATAAAGATTGTCTCAGTCGTGAAGGATTTCTCCTCCACTGACAGAGAACAAGAAATTGAAGTGCAGCATCTGAAGAACAGATACTACACTTTGAGGTATTTATTTGCTCCCCCACTGAGCAAATTAGGCACAAGGCCGATTTTTAAAGTGAGGAGTGAAGGGGAAATGGGGACCAACTCCCCGGGGAGTAGGGGAGCTGGATAGTGACAATTAGTATGAAGGGTTGCCAAGGTCTTATATGTGGGGTTACCCCCACATATGGCCTTTGCTTGCAGTATCTGTCGGAACAGATGGTATTTATTTGCTCCCCCACCGAGCAAATTAGGCACAAGGCCGATTTTTAATGTGAGGAGTGAAGGGAGGGGGAAGGGAAAAAGGGGACCAGCTCCCGAGAGGTGGGAAATGGGAGCTGGTTAATGGTCAGGCATGTGGGGTTGCCCCCACATCTGGTCTTTGCTAGTCATAGCTAGTCATAGCTTGCAGTATCTGCCGGAACAGATACTACACTTTGATCCAAGCCCGAAGGCCAAAAAAGGAGAAAAAGACCAAATATCAAGGTAAGTATGATATGGAAAGAAACTAGATTCTTAGGGAGATATCAATCATACCAGTTATTATAGATGTCACTGGACTTATGAAAAAAACCTGAAGTCCTGCCTAACTAATATTCCTGGTGAACCAAGTGCAAAAGAAATCCAGACAATTGCCTTTAAGGGAACAAGGAGGATACTAAAAAGAGCCCTCGGTTGGTTTCAATAAAAAGTAGGGCAATGTTGGCAGCTGGTTTGTCTGTCCCATACCTAGCGTTACAATCTTCAAAGGAAGAACATTAAAAAAAAGAAAGAAAATTTATAGGAGAGAACGTCAATGAATACTGGAGACTGTCCATGAGTGTCTAAGATCTCTCTTTACATTGGTTTGTCATACTCCCCTCTCCCTACAAGTACACACTGATTAATTATTGAAAATGATATAGTATTCGCAGCTCAAATAAGATGCATCTGGTATATCTACCCCCGCTGGCTTTTACGAGCAATGGTTCACAAGTGATGTTGCTTATTGTAACAACACTAAACTGGTTGGGTCGAGATCGCAGTGTGGTATCTGTTCTGATGTTGCATTCCCTCTTTTCGGGCGCTGGTCGGTGGAGGAGACTGAGACACTTTTCAATTTTGTTCCTATCTAGAGTGCCCCTTTTTGGGGAGCTGGATTTCCCCACATTAAAATCTTACCTTGTGTCTAACTCTGTCCTCGTGGGCAGAGTGTTTTGGGGAAGCAACTAAATAGGAACACTAAGCTGGATATTCCACCAGACTAGATGGATTCTTGTCCTGAAATCCAGTAAGACCATGGACGCACAAGAAAGATATACTATAACACAATTAACTGGTCAATTAGTGAGAGGGTGATTTATGTTCTTAATTTGTTTATAAACTAAACGTGTAAGATGTGTAAGAGAATCTAATGGAGCAATCGGATATCTATTTTTTTTTAACAAGGAAGTCACCACTTATCAAGGCCCGGAGGCCACTCGGGGATAACGGTTAACGCGTTGGTAGTAATAATAATATCGTAGTAATCGATAGTAATGGAGATCTGATAAAGTGTCTTACTTAAGGGGGTGGTTCAACAGGAACTTATTTATGTTGGACTTGAAGACATCCAAGTTGTAGTCAGGTGGGAAACAGGCAATAGAGATCAAGGGTAAACTCTAACAAAGGGCCACTTGATCTCTGGAAACTTTGATTGAAGTAAAATAAAATAAGTACGAGTACTGTTCGTTTCAGTCTCTCATCATTTATCCATACCTTTCACTTTACAAATCACCAGAATACCACATTTACTCTACAATTTATTTACAAAAAAAAAAAAAAATTACAATTGCATTAAAAAAAAGATGATTGGTAGAACAGGCAAAACAGTTTTTTGGTTTGGTAAGAACAAAAAAACAAAACAAAACAAAAAAAAACAAAAAAGAAAAACAAGCAGATCAATCTCTAAGTGGGAGTGGAGTTTAAATAGAAGCAAAATAAGTAAGAGTGAAGATAAGGACAGCGTTGGTTTAAATTGAAAATGTTAAACTAATGCTTTCCATACGAGCAAAAAGAAACTTGTGGGATTTCTTGGGATCGATTAATTCTTATTTGTAACAGATGAGGAATTGGACAACAAACAAAATATGCCCCCAAATCTATATATTTATAAAAGTGAAATTATGTATGTGTCCGTGTGTGTGCATTTCCTTACCAAACTACTCTGTCAATTTTCAGTTTACAGACTCGAGATTTGACATAAGGGTTATTGAGATTTGGGAAAATCTTTTTAATCGGTTTTCAGCCAGAAATTTGGTTGTCAAGGGGTCAAAATTCAACAATTTGATTTTTGAAAACTCTACCAAACTCCTCCGCCAATTTTGTGTCTAAACACTTGAAATTTTACTTGGACATAAAGCAAACATTTTAATTGGATTTGAACCAAAAATAATAAATGTCAAGAGGTCAAAATTGGGGTTAAAGTTTTAAAAGATTTACCTCTGCGGTCTCTATTAAATTACTCAGCCAATTTCTGGTCTAAACATTTGAAATTTTACATAAAGAGTATTCAGACATAGGGCAAGCTTTTTAATCAGTTTAGGTTGAAAAGTTGAGCTTCTAAGGTTGTCAAAGTTTAAAAGATTTTACCTTTGCAGTTTCTAGCAAACTACTCAGCCAATCTTTTGTCTAAACATTTGAAATTTTACATAACGGGTATTTAGACATGTGGCAAACATTTTAATCAGTTTTTGAGCGAAAATTTCGCTGCCAAAAGGTCAAAGTTGGAAGACTTGATCTTTGCAGACAATTTTTGGTCTAAACATTTGAAATTTTACGTAAAGGGTATTCATACATAGAGCAAGTTATAATCAGTACATAGGGCCCGAGCAAAACAGTGGGAGCAAAATATCAATGGTAAACATCTAAACGGGCTCTGTTACCGAAAAAAAAAAAATAATAAAAGTTTTATGTTGTTAGAAAAATAAAGAAAAACTTTGGTTTGAACCAACTATATTTTACTTTTTGGCACAGTATAAAGGAAATAGAGCGAGTGTTTGAAGGTGATGGGGGAGTAAATTTTGTTTGGTATCAACTATTTAGCAGCCATTCTCTGGTGCAGATTGGTGCATCATTTATAAGAGTAAACCGCCCACTGTTTTCTGCTTTGTTTAGAACCGTAAACAAGCAGATCGATGTCTAAGTGGGAGTGAGACTTAAGTGGGAGCAAAAGGCCGATGGCAAACACATAAACGGCCCCTGTTACCGGACAAAAAGATAGACAAAAGGTTTGTGGAAGTGGGACTGAAGTGGGACAAAAGTCCAACAGCAAGCATATAAACGGGCTCCGTTACCGGACAAAAAAAAAAAAAAAAAAAAAAAAAATAGACAAAAAGGTTTGTGTTATTCGATAAATAAAGAAAAGCTTTGGTTTGAATCAAGTATGCTTTGATTCTGGACAACATATAAAGGGAATAGAGCGGATTCTGTTCTGTATCAACTATTTAGCGGCCATTGTTCGGTGCAGATTGAGACGCAATCGCCTTTCATTATCGTTATCCTATTGGGACTTACTCAGTTACTGACCTATATTTGGTAAGCAAAAAGAATTGGGATCGAATGACTCACCACAAACTGCAGATTCTCTGAAATATCTGACGAATTGCAAGAATCAGTCTGAAGAGGGTGGGGCGGGTTTTTTTTTTCTGGAGAGCGAATGGCAGGTCGGGGGTGGAGTAGAAACTAGGCAATTTTGATGACCAATAGATCTCGGCTTAAACTTTTATGGATTTTTAGATGTTATTGACACAACGGACAATAAAATGGCTATCGATTAAGATACGGTGTCTGTAGATATGCTGATTAACGAGAGGGGGCGGATAGTGAGGGCCAGTACGTGCTAGGCGTTTAATTGTTTTTTTTTTTCAGGGATTACACGCACAATGAATAACTCTATCAACAGAGTGAAGAATTCATAATTGTTCACATAAGTAGGTAGTGACGTAAGTAGGTAGTAAAGAGATTATTCATCATTTTTTATAGAAATCGCTCCAGACAAGGCAGGAAGCTACTTGATGGAACGAGCCATCAAAACAATTTCAAAGTACAAAAAAAAAAGCAAAAGAAAAAACTAGCTAAGGTTAATGTTAGATAGATTCCTGACCTAGAAAACAGCAATTCTTCCCCCCTTTGCCAGAAACATCGCTCATAGAATGTGAGGATTAAAGGACAAAATAGGGAAAGCAAAAGGAAAAAGCAAGGTTCTCTTTCTGCTCTCTTAAACATCTATAGTAGTGATGGGACGATTTCATTGTTTTTCCCGACTCCGATACAATTACCGATTTCGATTCGTTTAAATTTCTAAATATAAGTGTTTTTTGGGGGGAGGCGGGGCGGATTATTATTAAAAAAAAACATGTAATATGTGTATATATTTTCGCAAACATTAAAAAAACACGTAGAAGTGAGCTACAGATGTAAGTTCTACTCAATTTTCAATGGAAAATTAAGTTCTTGACAAAAGATTGCAAGTAAAAAAAAAAAAGGGAAATGAAAGAATCGTTTTTGGCATCGGTAAAATAAGCACACATTTTTCCGATACCTATTCCAACAGCTTAAAAAGTTCCGAGTTTTTCGGTTCCCGAATCCGATTCCAGTTTCGATTAATCGTCCTAAGCTGAAGAAATATCAAAATACAGAGTGAACGCTCTAAAAAAGATGTCACCTAAAAAATCGTTTATAAAATTTAAAATCGTTTCTGCAATCCAAACATGACTCGGACTGATGAACTTAAATTTAAAACTACTCAAGTTTCAGGCATGAATGCTCAACAATCTTTGTTTTAGACTGTTGGACGCTTATGACTGAAATCAAATCAGCAAATTAGGCATGGACTGAAGTTTAACTGTACCAAATATAGTTTGATTGCAGATTTATTGTAGGTTATTATTATTAGTTTTAAATTATACCCAAATAAAAGGAAATTGGTTAGCCAGGGTATCAAAACAGAAAACTCTGTAAAAAAATACAAAATCAAATACAAAATAAAAACTCAGGCTACAGGAGTTACATAACCTATTCTAAAAAAATATGTACACTTTGTCTGAGCAAACACACACACACACACACACACACACACACACACACACACACACACACACACACACACACACACACACACACACACACGCGCGCGCAAGTAAAATTTAACAATCTTATGACTTTTAAAGATTTCCATATTTTTAAACAACTTTTATCCTCTTTAATAATCTTCAACTCTTTGCTTTTTGCCGATGAAAAATATAAATTGTCTCTGATGAGTTGTTTGGTGTTTTTCCACTATTCAACAAAACGTGTAAGACACAAAAAGATATGAAAATAAAAAAGATATATATTTGGCCTTTGAATGATTGCTACGGATATATGTTTCTATATATATATATATATATATATTATATACAATATATATATACTATTTCATGTACCCACATAAGATTTTATAAGGTGATATATTATTTTATATATTGATTTTCAGTATTTACTTCAAAAGTGCTCAATAAACGAATGAAGCTAGTTAGTAAGTTATAACAAAAATATATGGAATATTTGGAAAGGATGAGTTATCTTTCTTTGTTTATTAAAATGTGACCGTGTTATAACCTGGCTGTTCTTGATACCGTTTCTTATTTTTGTTTATATTTTAGGTGTTCATTTAGATTAACTTGTTTCCCCAAGGATTTTTCAATGTATCAATCACATCAAATCATCTTAAAATATTGTTTTAGTTCTGGGAATGAGTTGTTTTTGAAAAAAAAAATTAGAATATTTGTTTTTCACGTGACGTAATTTGTAATTAATATAACAAGTTACTTATCTCTCACTTTGTGAAGAGTTCGCCTGCAAAACGCAATAAAACGCCATTGCTAAAACATGCAATGTTATTACTACAAAAAACGATGCATTTCAAAACTCGACCATATGTTTTCCATATGATATCGGCATAATTTTCCTTTTTTAGTCAATACGATTCCAATGTACATAGATGGCAACGCTAGGATTTACTTGGTTTATATTTTCTTGCTCTCCTAATAAAAACCATTTCAACTCATATTCTGTGTTATTTCTACGTAGTTCTATTAACCATTTAGCTCAAAATGTTTATTTCTTCTTAGTTTCTATATTTGGTATTCTAAATTATGATATATGGTCACGGAATCTATCTTTAAATTTGCAATCCATAGTATGTATGTTCTAGTACTATTATTTCCAGTGATTTTACATTTATATACTATGCCTGAAATAAGAATTTTACTTTCCAGGGGACATTCATTACTATTTCTACAATTGCAAAGTGGTTCATCTTCAGTCCTCCAGTTGATATTTGCTCTACCTGCCTTATTTCTCTTTTCTATTTTGGATTATTAGAACATATTAAAGTCGAAGTCCAGATTAAATATATTCGCCGTGTTATTGTTTAAAGCCTCAAATTGCTCTGTTCTTGTTGAGAATATTGTATCTCGTGTTTGTCTAGCCAGTATGAAGCCCCCTTTTTTGAACATGTAAAGTTACTTGTCAGTAATCTTTGCTAACTTTTTATGTAGACTTCGTTTCAAAGGCAAATGATAAACTTCGACACATATTTTCTTGGTGAAGGGAAAAGGTAGTTATTGTGCCATTTCACGTAGCCAAAACAGCTACTTGCTGTCTGTGGAGTGTACCACAAAACCTATCCGTAATCCTCGCTAGTAGGGCGACCAGTTTTACAAAGTTCGACTTTTCTTTGGAGGATAGAGAGAAAGTGAAGACTCACGCGTTCGTCGAATGTCGAATGATGTTAGTAATGTTAAAATAATAATTATTTACTGATTTTAAACTACTAATAAAACTAAAATCCATAGAATAATTCCCACAAGTGAAAATATCTGCACATTTAACAGGTGTTTTTATGGTCATCAGGGAAAATGAAAAGAATATAGTTAAATGTTTAGAGATATATAAAGAATCGGAATCTTTAATTGTATCGGAATCGGGAATTTTGTGTGGAATCGGTAATTGTATCGGAACAAGGTAACGTATTGGAATCGTCTCATCACTAATATATATATATATATATATATATATATATATATATATATATATATATATATATATAATAATCCCAACACCCGCTTGATAAACCCAACTAAACCAAAAATAGGTAGCATTAGTAAAACAATACTTTCTAGAGTAAACAAACGAATCAAACAAGACCTAGAATTAAACCAGTGGGGAAATACTACCGAAGCAATCACTTGGTTTAAGAATATAGAAAACAAAACAAATTTACGTTTATCCAGTTCGACATCATAGACTCTATCCCTCGATATCCGAAGAACTTTTCAACATAGCCCTAGAGCTTGCCGAGGCATACGCTGATATATCCTCGGAAGAAATCAACATCATTAACAAATGTAGAAAATCAGTTCTAGTAAATAACAATAACCAATGGATAAAAACTAAAATGACAAATTCGTTTGATTTGGCGATGGGTTCCCTGGATTCTGCAGAGGCATCAGATCTTGTGGGATTATTCATTCTATAAACGCTCACAAGTATATTTGATACCACGGATATCGGTCTGTATAGAGATGATGGACTAGCTATAATAAAAGACTCCAACAAAGTCAAGGGAGATAACTTTAAGAAAACCATACACAAGGAAATGAAAAAATTAGGCCTAAAATTAGACGTACTAGCGAACATAAAAATAACAAACTTCCTGGACGTCACGTTAAATTTAGATAAAAACACATATGAACCCTACTTAAAAAATAACGCTAATCCAATATACGCAAATCCTAAGTCCAATCACCCACAATCAGTTATAAAACAGATTCCTAACTCGATCGTAAGTAGACTCAGCAATAACTCAAGCGATGAAAATGTATTTAACAGGTCAACCAATATCTATAAAACAGCCCTAAATATAGTGGATACAAAAATATTGATATCAACTATAAGCAACAAAACACCAATAACTATAATAAAATTAAAAATAGAAGAAAAAGAAATATAATCTGGTATACGGCGTTAAAACAAAACTTGGCAAGAAATTTCTAGATCTTATCGAAAAGTATTTCCCCGTCACCAATCCCGTACACAAAATTTTCAATAAAAATAACCTAAAGCTACCCTACAGCTGCTGCGGAAATTTATAGATAATAATTAAAGCACATAATAACAAAATATTAAATAAAAGCAATGAAAACAACAACAAAATAAACAATAAAAAAGTGGACACTATGACAAAAATAAAATTAGCACAAAGGACACATATGTAACTAGTACAATTATTATTATTATTATTATTATTATTAATAATAATAATAATAATAATAATAATAATAATAATAATAAGAATAAGAATATTAATAATAAAACAACTCCAGATGAAGACAACCATACTAGAAATAAAAATAAAAATACCAATAACGAACAAGATAAATGCAACTGTAGATACCACACACTTTGCCCACTCCAAAATAAATGTTTAACCAAAAGCGTAGTTTATCAGGCCACAATATTTGCGAAATAAAACCCCAACAACAAGAAATATTACGTAGGTATGACTTCCTTAGATTAGTACATTCAATAATAAGAAACACCGAATGAAAACAAATACTGGGAACTCAAGGAAAACGGACGTTCGCCGGTAGTCGAATGGAAAGCAAGCACACGTAGAGATATAGACGATCTATGTAGATTATGCCTTCATGAAAAATGTGCCATCCTTTACTTTAAAGAACCCCAACATCTATAAAACTGTAGGAGAGAAATAGCGAACAACTGTGTTCACAGGATAAAATTTACTCTAGAATAGAGATACAAAATAATTTTAAAACTAACAATAACTTTGTCCTGTAAGTGCCTGCTCATTGGCTGATTAGAAAGGGTGACGTGGAAACTAGAAAGCTGATTGACTAACTAAAATCTCAATAGAAGAGGAGCATATAAAAACGATAAACAACCAATAAAATTCGCGCACAAGCCTGAGGAATCCTATCATGGATGAAACGCGGAATATTCTGTGTAACTTAATCGCCATATATATTTTATAACTTACTACCTAGCTCTAAATACGTATTGAGCACTGTTGAAGTAAATACTTAAAGTTTACGCATAAATTTATACTTTCGTATATTAATTTATGTGAGTAAACGAAGTAGTTATATATATATGTATATATGTATGTATGAATGTATGCATATATGTATTAGGGTAGGTTGATTTTCAACTTTTTTTGGAAAATGTAAAAGGTTGAAGCAGAGAAAGTTGTACAAACATATAGGGAGTACAAACATAAAAAAACTAAGTTTCTAACATCAGGCATCGGATGCTAATTTGATTTTAAAGATCGTCTACTTTGAGACACGGAAAAAAATCCTTATCTGTGAAAGATTTGTGAGAAATTATTTAGTATTTTGCAGTTTCAATCATAACAAGTTGTTTTATATATTTAAATAAACGATATAATGACTGATATGCTAAATATTAAACAAAATTATAATTGCCCCCCCCCATACTGAGGTGGCGACAATTACAAAATTCTATAAATGCTGCATTTTACTTTGTTTTATAACTGCAAAATTCAATTCTTTTCACTATCAATGAAAAAAAAAGTTTTAATTCTGTTTGGAAAAAAAGTCTTAATAAAACCTAAAACAAATTATTTACCTATCTCTAGGCAGTTATCTATGCTTGTATAAATACACAAAACAATTGGCAAGTAAAAAGCTATTTTTTACCATAATATCAAAATTCTCCCTATAGGATCACTTTGAAGCAAAAAATGGCCTCATTTCATGGTATAAAATCTTAGCAATAATATGTCTATGTCTTGCGTCAAGTCCATAGACTGATTGGCAGGCTTCTGATGTCAATTTTACAGCCCTTTCCACACTTTGTGAATGTGCAGGCAAATCAGGTAACTCTGGCTTTCTGCCGCTTATAAATAATTACTAAAGTTCATGATATGATAATTCTTCAGTTAGTGCTGGCTCTGAACCTCCACTTTGATAACTGTAAAGCGTCAAAATTTATTGTTGATATTTTTTTAAACGCTTTCTCACTGGTTCCCCACTACTGAAAAAGAAAAGAGAAGTCAAATAATTTTATTAACTTGAACAAATGAACACAATTTTAATTAATTTTTTTTTAATTTAATAATTGAAAATGAATGTATAAATCGAAATAAACAATTTGATCAGTTTTATATGAATGTTTACTTACCTAATGGTTAAAATTCTTCTTATAGCTTCTTCTCTCACTTCCATTTCATCTGATTTTAACAAAGAGAACAGAATATTCTCTAGCAAAAGGGCAAAAGCATTAAACTGAAGATTGCTTAAAGCAATTTCCTGAATTTCTGGAGGCTGCTTTTTTATTTGCCCAATCATTTTAAAAATATACATTTGCTGGTTATGAAATTTATTATCCAGTTTAATTTGAAACCAGCTAACTGTATAAACTTCTACAATAAAACTAATCAGCTGGTGCATTTTTCTGGTCAATTCAGATGGATAAATTTTACGGGTCCACAAACACATTAATCGGATTTCCAGAGTAAGCCATTTCGCCTGATTTAAAGGTCAGATCCTTCATGCTGTATACTGAGGGTCTACTTTACCCCTTGAAATACCAACAGCATACTCTAAAAGTAGTCTTTGGTCACCAGTGAGATCATTTTCTGTTAGTTCAGAATACCTGCCCTCCAGAGGACTACTCACTGGTAAAATGTCAATTTGGGGTAAATGATGGTAATTGTTGGCACATAATTTTCCCAGTTGACCCGTAAATGCTGTTGGGCTTCGTGCACTTCCATCAAGGAATTGAAATAATGCCCTAAAAGGAAGCTCATTCTGGTGTAGAGAACAACCAATAGTGTATATTTTTCTATACAGCTTGTTTTCTAGTGAGGAAACCAGTCTTGGTGCTTGTGGTGTCTAAAAGGACAGCCTTTAAAGTATTGACACTCTCATACTCTTCTAGAACTTTGTGAACTTCATCTGTCAGAACAGCACCAATTGCTCTAACAGCAGGAATCACTCCATGTCTTAGATACACCCCCTTACTTCCACAACCTATCTCCTTCGTAAATGTCAAGTGATGCTCTTGTCCTTTAGCTTTTCTTCGATTTTGTTTCCTTTTTCATCGACAGTTTCAATGTAAAATAAAGTGTCTTTGTCGAGTTTCCCATCATCACCAATGCAGACAAAATTTCTAATTTTTGGATTATGTTTTTGATAGGCATTATTTTTTTTATCTTTTTTTTTCTCTGTCAATTTTGGATTTATCAAGAAAAAATTTCCTTAAATCAATATTTGATTTCAGAAGGCCCGCAGCCTGTAGATCCAAAAGAAAAGCATTTGCAAGACTTACACCTAGGTTTGACGAGACATCACCTCTGATGAGTTTAATGGCATAACGAGGAATTTTTATCAGGCTGTAAATACTCTTACACTCTTCTTCTGGTTCAAAACTTTCATCTGTTCCATCACTATTTTCTGATGTCAGAATGATATTCTGGTCATGGGATGTTGAAGCAATAGGCGGGGTGGGGTGGGTGAATCAACTTGCTTTTCTCCTAACACAGTTAACTTTTTAGATTTTGCGACTACAGCTTTATCAACAGGTCTCAATTGAAAATTGCCTTCGAGTCCTATTTTATTTCTTTGGTCCTTCAAATACTCTCTCCTCCACAGGAACCTGAATTAGAAAATTCGACAAATGTTTATTCTAATCTACGCTAATCTTAGAAATAAATTCTATTTCACGTAAAAAAATTGTGATTTCTTTTCTCATTGGTTTACATAAAATACAAGTAGGGAAATTCATTTAATTTAAGATGTCTATGATTTTCATTAAAAAGATTTTTCCAAACAAACAAGAGAAATTTAAAAAAATAGAATACACTAACCTTTTTTTATGGGACAGGTACAGACAATATGCTTTGACTGACAATTTTCTTTTTTGCATTTAATATTTTTGGCATGACAACTTGCAATTGGCAGGTCACACGAACAAGATGAAATATCAAATAATTTGTCAATTTGTAATTGACCAGAAGACTTTTGGCATATGCGGATAAAACGTTTCTATTTATTTGCTTAGTTTTTTTTAAAGCAGGTGTCCTGCAATTTGTGTACAATCCATTTTTCAGTTAATAGGGGCAAACTGAAATTTACTGCCTTCCAAATATCTTTAACATCATTTGCCATTAATTTTGAAAGGGCAAATTTATTTAACTTTGGGCGAGAATTCTCCATGTGATAACCATATTGAATAATCTGACGGAAAGTAGGGATTCTGTTGTATTTAATGGAAAAGGTGTGCCCACAAATTGTGTAGAAATAGTTCGTTTCCGACTCATGGTTAGAAAAATATCTGCAAAATACATATTTTATGATACTGTAAGAAATTAAACAAAGGAAATTATGAATTAAATTTAAAATTTGGAAAAATTGGTAAATATCAAAAAAGAAATAATAAAGGTTTGCTAAGATATAAAATGCAAAATGTAATAATTTCTATATTTGAATTAAGCTCCGGTTAACAAAGTAAACACACGTGTGAACACGAAAATGAAGCCGATTACTTGGCAGTGTAGACAGAAATATCAACCGGATAAAATAAAGCCCTGGTTTATTAGTTGTTTAATTCATTTTAAATGAAATATTTTGCAGGGTGTCTTTTTATATCGACACTCAATTAGTTTTCTAAAAATAAAATAGATATTACAAACAAGAGAAAAAACGTATTGTTTATACTCCCTTCATATGTTTTCTTCAAAACCGGCATGAATATGACATGCTTATTCTTTAATTTAACACCGGCACCCTGCGACATAGACGCAGCTTATTGAGTTTTTCAATGTTTAAATTCATTTTAGCAAAAAACGATGCAGTTTTAGAAAAAAAGTATTTTGTGTTGTTATTCTTAATGCTATTTAACAACTTTCTCTGAATAGACCTAGTCATAATGCCAAAATCGACCTACCCTAATATGCATGTATATATGTATGTATATATGTATGTATATATGTATGTATAAAGAAGTCAAGATTAAACGATTGAAAAGACCAGACAAGTGAAAAATTGATTGTATGTATGTATATATGTATGCATATATGTATGTATGCATGCATGTATGTATGTATATGTATATATGTCTGTATGTATATATGTATGCATATATGTATGTATGCACGCATGTATGTATGTATATATGTATGTATGTATATATGTATATATGTATAACATACATACATACATTTACACAAAGAGAATTGCTTTGTACGCTACCACTCCCCAATATGCTCCATCCAAAATATGGAACATTTATAGTCATCCACATACCGTTGCCCAGGCGGTTTCAATACAGGCTTCAGCTAGTTGCTAGTCTAGCCGCACTGATGAGCTGTGATACCGCGAAATAGTACGGTATTAAAAATAAAATCTTTCAATTTCAACGTTATTTTACGCGGCTAATGGTAGCCGAATGGATACATTCTTTGCTAATGAAGCCAGAGATGGCTTCTGTCGCCGAGTTCAAATCTATCGATTGGTGTTAATCATGACACCCTGCACTGAAGATTCCCAAAAGGATGAAGCACTAGTGTCTGTAGGTATTTAATAATTATTATAGTAAATAATTATATATATATATATATATATATATATATATATATATATATATATATATATATATTTGCATTTGAGACGGTGACGTCATGCTTATGTCACGCTACCAAATGCTAACGCGATTATGTTACAAATGCTACTGTTTGTCAGACTTGCAGGATAATAGATTTTTCCCTCAACAAAGCAAGGCCCAGTATTTGCATACGAAGTTGGGGAAAGTTGGACCCAAAACAGTCAATCCTCTATAACTCTCCCACGGCTTGCTTTTGGCACACTCGGTCGTTAACACGGTCCATTTTCTGGAGCCAATAATATTAGATCTGAATGATCTGCACTTAGAAGTTTGCTGAGTGTCACATGCTGTTGCCTTGTGAGAGACTTTCTTGGTTTCTCACTGTAATCCCCGCATAGACTCCTGCGGGAATAGTAATAGTTTGCTTCTGTCGCTCTTGAGAAGATTGTGTCACGCGTTTGTCTCTCTCTCTATATATATATATAGTGTGTGTGTGTGTGTGTGTGAATAAATGACAAAAGACTATCTTCCAAAATCCATGATGTTGACCATCTTATAATTTATTCCTTCAATTCAGTTGACATTTACAATTCTTGACAGTATCTGTTTCAAAAAGAAAAATCAATCACTTAATTATTATATCAATCAGTGAATCTATTTTGCCATTAACTCATCAGAAGAAATAGTAACAATCAATACATTAAAAGGAGATAAAGTGCGTTTTGACATGATTAAAATCCGAAAATTGAGAGAGAAGCTGTAAGTACCTTATAATACTGTAAACCAACCACTTGCCCGAAACATTAGCATGTTCAGTGTCACATATTTATATGAATAAAAAATATAGCCCTTCTTTTATTGAACACACTTTATAACCTCATTAAATTCATTAGTGTAATACCTTTAACCTGGAATATATATATATATTTCTGTGGAAATATATTTATTTCTTATAATATATACCAACCCTTATTTAAGAGACTCAATGTAATTGCAGAGCAATAGAATGAATGAATGACAAAAGACTATATTCCAAATTTCATGATGTTGACCATCTTATTATTTATTCCTTTAATTCAGTTGTCAAGAATTGTAAATGTCAACTGAATTAAAGGAATAAGTCATAAGATTGTCAACATCATAAACTTTGGAATATAGTCTGTTGTCATTGATTCATTATATTGCTCTGTAATTACGTTGCGCTTCTTAAATAAGGATTAGTATATACTATAAGAAAATATATTTTCACAGAAATATATATATATTATTCAATTCATTTTATTAATTTTAGGAAAACAAAATTACCATTAGTTGCGACAGTAAATCTACTGTTTCAGCCTAAAAAGAATTCATCAGGCTACAAAACCAGTCTCTGATCTTAGTCGAGAAATACCTTTTAATAGAAATGAAAACCAAATACAAAAAGAGGAAGAGAAAAAAAACAACAAAAAAGGAGAAACAAAAAGAAAGCCATATATATATATATATATATATATATATATATATTTTACAACTAACAAAAACAATAGAAAATCAACAAATAAATAAATTAAATAAACATGAATATACATAAACGATCACACATATATGTATGTATATATATATATATGTATATATATATGGGCATATATGTATGTACAGATATATATATTTATATATAAACTAACAATAAAAAAATACAAAAAAAATACACTAACCTATTTTTAAAACAGATCCTTTGTCCGGTAAAATGCATGCCCATTGGCTGATAGGAAGGGGCGCGGTGGATACTAGAAAGCTGATTGGCTAACTAAAATCTCAATAGAAGAGGAGCATATAAAAACGATAAACAACCACAGAATTGGCGCATAAGCCTGAAGAGTCCTAGAGTGGATGAAACGCCGAATATTCAGTGTAGCTAATTCGCCATATATATTTTATAAATTACTAACTAGCTCTACCTATGTATTGAGCACTTTTGAAGTAAATACTTAAAGTTTACGCATAAATCTATACTTTCGTATATTAATTTTATGTGAGTAAATTAAGTAGTTATATATATATATAAAATTTTAGTCATTCAAGAAATTTAAAAAATTTATGACGTGAAATGTTTAAATTTCAAATCTAAAGATTTTTATTATTCTATGTAAGACAAAGAATGCATTTGAAACATTATAACTCCTTCTATAACTCTCTCTCTCTCTCTATATATATATAAAATATTTTTGTAGTCATCGACATACAGTCCTGTTTCGTTGCATCACAACTCATCAGTGCCGCTAGACTAGCATCTCTCCCAAGCCAAGGATTGAACCTAGAACCGTCGTGTTGACAGTCGGCGGTTCTCCCACTCGACCATGGAATTGACGCCCGTAATTAACTCGTCGGAATGTCTATTTAAATAGACACCCGCCACCACCTTTATAGTGCTCAAATCGTCTGTTCGTAAACAAACAAACAACGAGCTTCGCATTTTCAGCCAATTAAGTAGCGGGTGAGATTATTTACGAGAGTGCTCTACTCAAAGAGACAGTCCTGGTCAAAATCATAAGACCACTTAAGAAAGTAAACGCTTACGCATAATATCGAATTTTTAATCAAACAAATGGTTGAAATCATTGCCAAAAGAGAAAATATGATGGAAAAAAATGAAATCTGCTGCATTCAGACCTTAACCCTGATCTAATAATTATTTTTTAAAAAACAAACATTTTACCTGGTCAAAATGCCAAGACCACTTTAATAAAATCGGCTAGTTTTTAAAAAAATGAATACGAAAAGCTTTCTATGTTACTAAAATCAACTTGTTAGTGGATAAACACATCTTACTAAATTATAAGTGGCAAAAGAGAAACCATTATCAGAGTTTGAGAGAGGAAGGATCTTTGAGCTTAATAGGGGTGGACTCTCCCATAGATCCATTGCAAACGAAGTGAATCGTAGAAAAACGGTCATCACAAATTTTTTAAGAAACCCAGATCAATATGGGCACAAAGAGAGTCCAGGTCGACCAAAAAAAAATAACCCCATCACGGGATCGCTGTATCAGAAGTTTAAAAAAAAACTCCAGTATGAGCTCAAGTCGATTGAAAAGCTAAACAACAGCAGAATGTAGTCCTAAAACCATCAGAACGCATCTGAAAATGAAGGGTTTCAATCATTTAAAGCGACTGCAGAAACCACGTCTTCTTGAACAGCACAAAACTAACGGACTTAAATATGCCGCCAAATACCACACTTGGGATGAAGAGAAGTGGGAAAATGTAATTTTCTCCGATGAGAAAAAGTTTAATCTAGATGGTCCAGATGGATTTCAACACTATTGGCATGATAAAAATTTGTCCAAAGAGACTTTTTCAACTCGGCATACTGGAGGAGGGTCTTTAATGATCTGGGGTGCTTTCTCGTCAGCTGAGACCCTAAAGTTGCAAGTAGTGAAAGGCCGGCAAACATCATTGAAGTACATTTCAATGCTTGAAAATGCTTCTATCAGAACAGAAGGTCCACGTCTGTGTGGAAGAAATTGGATTTTCCAGCAAGACAACGCTGCGATACACACTTCTCGACAAGCACGAGAATACTTTTCTTCAAATAATATAGAATTGTAAGATCATCCAGCATTTTCTCCGGACCTCAATCCCATTGAAAATCTTTGGGGATGGATGGCAAAAGAAGTGTTCAAGGATGAAACCCAGTATGATTCGATAAAGGAACTTTCTGATTCAGTTTTCAGTACATGGGATAAAATTCCTTCGCAACTGATAAAAAACTTAGTCGCAAGCATGCTGAAGAGAATTTTTGAAGTAATTCGTAATAATGGAGGCTATACTAAATACTGAGACCCTTTTTAGTAATTTATAATTGCCTTTTGTTAGATAAATTATCAGTGGTTTTATCATTTTGACGAGGTTAAAATGTTTGTTTTTTAAAAAATAATTATTAGATCAGGGTTAAGGTTTCGAATGGAGCAGATTTAATTTTTTTTCCATCATATTTTCCCTTTTGGCAATGGTTTCAACCATTTGTTTGATTAAAAATTCGATAATGTGCGTAAACGCTTACTTTCTTAAGTGGTCTTATGATTTTGACCAGGACTGTATATATATATATATATATATATATATATATATATATATATATATATATATATATATATATATATATACTAGCAAAAGTACCCGTCGTTGACTGGGTTCAAAAACAGCCTACAGAAAATGGACTCTGATTTATGAAAGTATGATAGGTTATGAAAAGGTAGGGTTGTAAAGAAATAGCTTCGAATTTGAGGGTATCAAGATCAAAGCAAAATATGATGAAAGTAAAAATAAAATAAATAAACCCCATAATTTATTATACCATACCTGTTCACACTGAAACACTTATCACAATATTCTGCGAATCTATATTAAAAAACCTTGTTAAACTTTGTGCCATATTTCCATTCTATGGAGGTCAAGCGCGAACGAACCCCCCATAATTTTATTATACTATATTTCTTCAAACTGAAACATAATTATCAAAGTTTACATACGCAGATAGATATGAAAAGTCTTTATTAAAGTTTGTGCCTATTTCCATTCTATGGAGGCCAGGCGCGAACGCAGACCCACAATTTTATTATACCATCCCTATTTAAGTTAAAACACACTTATCAAAGTATTATTATGTACATCTATATCAAAAACACTTGTAAAAGTTTTTTTTTTTTAATTTTTAAATTTTTTATTTCCATACTTTGTGGACCAGGCGCGTACGCAGACCACACAATTTTAATGAATCATCATTATGCCAGATCAAACATACCAATTCCTGTGTCTCGATACATCTTCTATCATTATATGTGATCAGTTTTCTATAATAGTCAACCCTATAGGAGCCTATTCGTGACAATACACACACACACAGACGTTCAGCTTTATATTATATATATATATATATATGTTCCGATTTCGAATCTCGCTAGATCCAGCCACTCTGATGAGTCGTAGACGACGAAACACGTGTCAGTGGATAATTATATAAAAAAAAAACAATATATATGCCGCTCCCCATATGGGGGTACAAAATTGGTTAAATGGAAAATTATTCCCAACTCGCATTTAGGTAAAATAAAACGCACTTTCGTAAATTATTTAATTCATTCAAAACATATCGCAAAAACAAACAAAAAAAAACATCTAAGTAAATCGCGATACATCCGAACAGTCGTGCTAGATGGATGAGCAGTAAGGGGTTAGGCTTCTTAATGTGGGGTCCCGATTTCGAATCTCGCTAGATTCAGCCACTTTGATAAGTCGTAGACGAGGAAACACGTGTCAGTTGATAATTATATTTTAAAAAACAATATATATATATATATATATATATATATATATATATATATATATATATATATATATATATATATATATCTGTTTATCTATCTCTCTACTTATTTAATTAACTATGTGTATATACATAAAAGCATGCCGTAAAATGTTATACATATTGGAAAATGTTCTCAATGATTGTAAATTATCAACAGCGTGGACATTACAACGACTTTAGCTACATTAGATCGCGTGATATATATATATATATATATATATATATATATATATGTGTGTGTGTGTGTGTGTGTGTGTGTGTGTGTGTGAGTTTTATAAGTTAGGGTGAACGTTTCGATTTCTCTGATCGGGAACAAGAATGTGATGAGTACCTTGATCTGATATATACATATGAACATAAGTATCGAGACGGACAAATAGATTGCTAGATGTAAAGATAAGTTGCTGGGAAATTTCGAGTTACTTCCCTTTGAAACAAGTTTTTTGTTTCTTTTTACGAATCTAAACAGAAAATGCACCCAGCGCTCCAACAATCGCGCAACGCCGCGATTGTGTGTACTTGTGTCATGTTGTGGGGGTAGGGGGTTGCTGATTCTCATGATAAGTATTCTAAAAGTGTTTCAAAGAAAATTGCCAAATTAGTTATCAACCAATCAGGGTTGGTTTTTTTTTTTTGTCGTGGCTGCGTAAGATGCTTTGTTTTGTTTGTAGGTCACGCACTTAAGCAAATTGAACGGAAGCATAAGAGGCTTTGTCTTCCTTACATTTGAAATAACATTCCCGTTTCTCAGTCAACGAAAAACCAAAGTGTTAATACCTGATGTGGTTATATGCCGGTTATAGGAAGATAGCATACAGCGCCTAGTATAATCACCATCTGTTATTGGCCAGCCTCCACGTTTAACTTTTCCTGTCTAACGGGAACTTGTGTGTCAATGAAATTATGTTGTATATAGTATTAGGTTTAAACTAGCATTTTTTTATTAAGTTTGAAATGTAATTTTCGGTGGCCTATCTAGCTTAATTTTAATCTTAATTTTTGTTGTCGCGCTTGGTTTTGAATGACGATTTTCATCGATCTGTCACGCTAAATTCTGAAATATGATTTTCATTCGTCTGTCATGCTTAAGTTAAAAATATTATTTTTCTTGATCTGTCACTCTTAATTTTGAAATCTAATTTTCATTCATCTGTTATGCTTAAGTTTGAAATATCATTTTTCGCTGGTCTGCCACGCTTAATTTTGAAAAAGATTTCCGTTGCTTAGTCACGCATAAAGTAGGATTTAATAGTGTGCTCCGCACTGCTCCGCTAACGTTTTAAATAGAATTTTCGCACATTAAGCACATATTAAATGAATGTATGTTAAGAACAGATTGAATGGACGTATGTTAAGAACAGATTGGATGGACGCATGTTAAGAATATCGCGTTTTCTTTTATTTATTTTTCACTTTTAGAAATCTTCGCTGTCTCACGGAGCTAAAGTCGCCGTAACAAGTCCACATCGTTGCTAATTTACGATTGCCTTGGACATATTTTTGCGATACGCCCAAAATAAATGAAGAGACGGCGAATGTCTTACTTGATAAGAACGAGATCATTTTCTATCTTTCACGTCGTTGATTGGTCAGTTTCGCTAGGGCTTACGACGTCAAATGATGATACGGTAATTCTGACATGCTGACCCGACGATATCATTTGTATAATGTTAGCGAAATTTTACGATTGTCGTCATCATCATAATCATATCGTATGAATCCAAAGATTCTATTGTTGGCATTGGTTTCCCCGATATTTTTCTAATCAAAATTATTTCTAGAAAAGCATTAGACACTCACAGGAGAGACCACTAGAAGGTTGCCAACAATCTAAGTGAAAGTGATTTCTGTGGAACGAATTGGATTCGAACTTGAAACGCCATTTTCGTCATCCGTTGAAAGTACTGAAAAGGTCGATTATCCTCGTGAGAATTCGTCAGGCTTATGCTTAATTGCCATATATATTTTCATAACTTACTACCTATTTATGTATTGAACACTGTTAAAGTAAAAACTGAAAATTTACGCATAAAATTATATCTTCGTGTATAAATTTATGTGATTAAATGAAATATATATATATATATATATATATATATATAAAAGTGAACGTGTCCGTCTGTCTGTCTGTGTATGCGTGTGTCTGTCAGTGTGTGCACATTTCCCTACGAAATAACTCTGTAAATTTTAAGTCTACAGACTCAAAATTTGATATACAGAGTACTGAGATTTGGGAAAATCTATGTGATCGGTTTTCGGTCAGAAATTTAGCGATTAAGGGGTCAAAGTTCAACGATTTGACCTTTGATAACTCTACCAAACTCCTCCGACAATTTTGGGTCTAAGCACTTGAAATTTTAGATATAGATTTCTTGGATATGGATCTAACTTAATAATTTGATTTGAGCACAAAACAATGAATGTTAAGGGGTCATAATAGGAGTCAAATTAAAAAAAAATGACCTCATTTTTTTTTGCTCAACATATACCTCCAAATACCCGGGCAACGCCGGGCACCCATGCTAGTATATATATATATATATATATATATATATATATATATATATATATATATATATATATATATATAACCACTTGACATTTGACCACCTTCACTAACCAGAATTGCCATTATAATATAGTGGGATTGTATATATGTATGCGTTTTTTTTTTTTAAATCTTCTAGTGTATACATATATATATTTACGTGTCGATATATTTGGTGCATGTAGTTAAATATGTTGGTATTATCAGAAAAGTAAAGTCCAAAGAAAGAATTCCCAACCGTTATGTTCCCCTGCTCGCAATTCTCATTATCAAAATCCAGCTCACATCTGTCAGAACTTACTTCTGTCAAAGAGACACAAAGGCTTTTTATTTGAAAAACCGACTGCATCTCATGTGCATATTTTCCCAACTCTTGTAATCTCACGTGACCATTAGTCCATAAATAGCAGGAGCGGCCTTTTTTTTTCTTTACCCCTTTCCTGAAACGGACAGCATGTTGTACGAAGTCAGGTTTGTGTTCTACTTTTTAATCATTACAATGAGTGTATGAGCAGGACATATGACATAACAAAAAAGGGACGGATAAACGATAAAAGTTCTCTTTTATGTGGGTGGTTAGCATCGGCCAATGGGAAAACATACCTGATCCATCTTTAGTCTTGTTTGACGGAAAGCTGTAAAGAAGATTCATCCCAATGAATCATAAAATCCCGGATTGTCTTTTCAGCAACTTTATTACGGATGTTTCCACATCGGAAAGCTGCAATGCTGGTTTTAGATTTACCTCTGCTTGGAGTCGCTACGGTCCGTTGGCCATCTCTCTCCCTCCCTCTAACTACTGGCTCTCTTTGACTGCCAACTCTTGACTGATTAGTTGTATTACCAATCTATCTCGTTACTTCCTTAGCACCATTTAAATAAATTTATAACTTTTAAATAACATTTTCAATATATGTACTGAAAAGCAAAATATTTGTTTATTTATAGCTGAACATTTTGCTAATAGCATTTAGTTTCCCCTGATTGAAAAGCTATGGATTAAATATATTTTTTCTCCATATATTTCTTGTTTCAAACAATAAATTATTAACTTAAATGTATTTGTATATATTTTAATCTATAGAATTTAATTTTAATTATACAACTTATATATATATATATATATATATATATATATATATATATATATATATATGAAAGTGAACGTGTCTGCATGTGTGTCTCTCTGTGTGCCTGTGTTTGTCTCTGTGTGTGTACATTTCCTTACGCAATAACTCTGTCAATTTTAAGTCTACAGACTCGAAATTTGATATACAGTGTACTGAGATACAGTGCACTGAGGGAAAATATTTGTAATCCGTTTTCGGTCAGATATTTGGCTATTAAGGGGCGAAAGTTCAACGATTTTACCTTTGAGAACTCTACCAAACCCTCCCGACAACTTTGGGTCTAAACACTTGAAATTTTAGATATAGATTTCTTGGACATGGTTCTAACTTAATAATTTGATTTGAGCCTCAAACAATAAATGTTAAGGGGTCATAATAGGGATCAAAGTTTAAAAAATGTTGGCCTCTGTGGTTTCTACCGAATTACTCAGACAATTTCTGGTTTAACCATTTGAAATTTTACATAAAGGGTATTCAGAGATAGGGCAAGTTTTTTAATCGGTTTGGGTCGACAATTTTTAGTTACCAATATATAAATGTATGTATGTATGTATGTATGTATGTATGTTTGCATGCCTACCTAAAACTTTCAACAGCGGCGAAAGATTTTCACAAGATCCGTATCGTTTTGAAGTTCGACCTTTCAGACGACAAATACATTAATTTCTTCACCTTTAACTGGGCACTTTACTACAGTGGGGGGTCACTTTTTCGCCGATATTTTTGAAAGTCATCCTCTCCTTTCGATTGTCTAGCCTTAATTAAAACCTACGTCACTTCCGGTTTGGCGGTGGTTGTAACAGTAAAGACGTCATATTGTTTTCCCGTTCTTTTCTTCTTCGCTGTACGGGTTCGAGCCTGCCTTCCTACTACCACTTTTTTTTTTTGCTCAACACACATATCCATACACTCGGGCAACGCCGGGCTGAAATTCAAGTATATATATAAAAGTGAACGTGTGTGTGTGTGTGTCTGTGTGTGTGTGTGCCTGTGTTTGTGCATTTTCCAATGCAATAACTCTGTCAATTTTAAGTCTACAGACGCGAAATATGATATACAGGGTACTGAGATTTGGCACAATCTTTGTAATCCGTTTTCGGACAGAAATTTGGCTGTTAAGGCGTCAAAGTTCAACGATTTGATCTTTGAGAACTCTACCAAACTCCTCCGACAATTTTGGATCTAAACACTTAAAATTCTAGATATGGGGTTTTATGGACATGGATCTAACTTAATAACTCGATTTGAGCCCAAAACGATAAATGTTAAGGGGTCATGATAGGGATCAAAGTTTAAAAAAATTGACCTCTGCGGTCTCTATCAAATTACTCAGACAATTTCTGGTTTAAACATTTGAAATTTTACATAAAGGGTATTCAGAGATAGGACAAGCTTTTTAATCGGTTTGGGTCGAAAATTTTTAGTTATCAATATATAAATGTATCTATGTATGTATGTTTGTCCATCTTTGTCTCACTGTATGTGCGAATTCTTCCTTATAGACTCCGAAAATGCTGAACGGATTTTCTTTCAAATTTACAGAACTTTATTGTATAAGTCTGGGAGTGAAGTTTTGTTTCAGAATACCCTCGATAATTACCGAAAATCGATAATCGAAGCCGTTATTTTCATTTATCTATCATCGGTGAAACCATTTTTTCATGTTGTCGATTAGCAAAAATGATAGAACAACAGGCTGTGAAAATTCTAGTGTGGGTTTGTTGATAGCGTGTTTTTTTTTTCGTGGCGTGGTCCATAGGTTTAAACTCCGCACGTAAATTTCCTGCCTTTTCTTTTCATTAACTGCAAAGAATTTTATAAGACTTGAAAATTTACGTGTTTTTATTTTATTTTATTTTTTTTGCATGACGTGGTCTGTAGGTTCAAACCCCGCACGTAAATTTCTTAACGTTTCGCTTTCGCTAACTGGAAAGAAGTTTATATAAAATAATTTTATAAAAGAAACAGTAGGTTTTCTAGAGTGAAATGTAGAATAACATATATTTTGGACTAAGTTACTGCATGGAGGCATGTGAAGCTTCCTCTCGTGCGATTTCACAGATTTCGATGACAATAAAATATAGGAGTGTAAAAGATTCGTTGATCATTATTCAATCCCGGGCATTGTCTTATCTCCCTGCATGTCCTGGATAAATAAGTACTTTAAAATATTTATTTGCACAAAATATTAAAAAAAATACACTCTGCACAAATTAGGCAGAAGGCCATTAAAAATGCGGGGATCATGGGTGTCGTAGGTCATCTTTGGTCTCTTATACTTAAAATTGTCAATCCTACTTTTAACTAGAAATATCTCAATCACCACAATACCACATTCACTCAAAGGGGTGTCCTGCTTAAGCCCAAATTTGAAAAAGTTTTATTGAATTATTTACAGTAATTACATTTCATTGGCGAGGAAATGGGGGGATAAACAAGAAACAACAAAAGTTGATTAGCAAGGCCCTCCCAACCCTTTCTGTTTTTCGGTTTGCTGAAAACAAGCTGGTCCATCTCTAAATGGTAGTGGGATCTAAGTGTAGGGAAAAAGGAAAAAATGGAGGTGTTGGGGAATGGGTAGAGTTCTTACTTGAATACTACTGATGCAATGAATGGGCATATTTGGGTTCCTCCTCACAAGAATATGATTGGCTGATTAATCTATAAATAGCGACTGGTAGAACAGCTTGGGAGAGACTTCTAAATATACGCCGAATGCCTCACGCTTAAGAATTATTTCGAGCGTCGACTAAAAACACACGTTCAGTAAGGCGACTTACTAGATTGCTACTCAAATACAGTAGCCAAGACCGCTGTAGGGAAATCGTAACCTATCTGAGTAGCATGGGTGTGCTTTGTCAGGTTGGGTCGCTTAATCCTAACAGACCTGGGCTACTGAATCTAATTTGCCCCTGTGTCTGGACTCCTGGGCAAAATTGTGGAAAAAATTTAAACGCGTTGGTATTCAGCCTTTGTGTGCCAGTCCATCCAACAGGTGGGGCTCTCCTTGATGCACAGACCCACTTATATCGTCAGAATTAACATCACTTCCTCCTTCATCGATATATCCATCATCCCTAACGTTACTTGATTCAGAAACATACTCCCATTCAAATTCGCCTTCGTCTGAATCAAAATTTGTCACTTTATCCAACACTTGTTGCACCGTGAAACTTCTTGGTCTCGCTCTTTTACCTGTCAAAATGCTTGGTTCGTCACTAGCTCGCTTCATGGTTACTTTAGTCTACAAAACAACTCACAACATCGCCAAAACAAATGGGGCCATTTGCAGAACGTTAGGTTTGCGCTAAATCGAGGCTAAGCAGCGATTGGGTAGTTATTTTTTTAGCTATTTGTTAGCTATTTTTAGCTATTTTTTTTAGCTCCCTTACAACACAAAAACACGCGGTCGGATAAATACCGGTTTAGCGGTTACTCGGTATATAGCATTTTCGGAAATTACTGGTATATCGATGACTCGGTATGGTAGGGTTAATAGAAAAAAAAATGGCGACACAGTTGCTTTTGTGATTAACAATTACACGTGAATAACACAAACTCCTCTCGGCGTTTTTATGCCAAGACTGTACTAGGCATATAAAAGCGTGGCTACCGTAATATGATGGCCTAGCGACGACTATAATTTAGTCTGGTGATGTCATCAACATCGGTCTGTTGAAATTTGGTCACGTGTCTCATGACTAAACCGGAAGTTGGTTTAAAGTTTTGGAGGGTTAAATAAATTTAAACATGCCGTCGAGATGTATAGTTTTGTGGGAGTTGAACACTCTCAGCCCAACTCGATTATCGCCCTTTAACTCAGAAGAGCGACCTAGCTACGTCACTTCCTGTTTCTCTTAATTCACCCTCTTTTGCGCTGGACTTTCAAGCAGTCAAGATGTGACAAACACCGGTCCAGTGGCAATGGGCCACCACAATGCTCCTGGCTACCGCCAGCCTCTCGCAAGTAACGTTACTTATCTCTCAATGAACTCTTATTCTTCCTATCATTTCTATCACTCTTTCCTGCATATATTTATGCAAATAAATTGCATTTGCTTCGTTGATATATAACGGTATATTTTCATCTTCATTATGCGACCTTTCGCCTTTTCAATTTTCTCTACCACCGAATATATTCATTTCACCATTATACACATGGGGACCGGATCGTCTAAAACACGGCAGACCGTCCTGTCCCCAACAGTTTCAAAATGCCGAGGTAACTACGAAAATGGATGAAAAGTTACCGTGTTTTCATTCCCCCCCCCCCAAAAAAAAGGAAATAATTTACCAGTGGATTTTACTCCATCTAAATATAGCAGGGTAAGTGTTAAAATGTTTGAGATATTAAAAAAGAAGAAAAAAACGCGCCTTTTTTATTTTGTTTAGAACGTATTTTAAAATAAAAATGAAAGTATGTATATAAAAAATAAATTTTACATGTAATTTAAGTTATGTGCTGAAATAATAAATTATTATTTAGAAACTTATTTAAAATGGGGAGTATGGTGAAAATATTATGTACTTTCACCTAACAATTTAATAAAAGCGATATTTTAAAAACGGAATTCCTTGTTTAAATAATTCTAAATAAGAAAAATCATTTATCTTTTTAGTTCAACTATTTTACTGTGCAATATTTATATCAGCGTGAAATAGATGAAACTTTTTTAAAAAGTTTATGACCGTTTTTGCTATCCCAAAAGCTTATTAATAATTATTTGTGGTAAATGTCGTGGCCCTGTAGGTGACAGAATTTTGGAGAATATACTTCCAAAATAAACTATTAAAATTGTTTAAAAAATAATAGAAATATTATTTTTTATTTTAAAAAAGTGTTTGCAAATGCAGGCAATAAAAATAATACTTCTATTATTTTTTTTAACAATTTTAATAGTTTATTTTGGAAGTATATTCCATAAAGAAAATAAACAACCCACTTTAAACGGAGAAATTACGAGTTTTGTATATGCCATTCGCAGTTTTGTGTTAGGGTTGTTAAAAATTCCCCCAAAATTCTGATACTGCTAGTGGCGCTGTACACGAAAATAACATTTAAAATTACGGCAAACGAGTAGTTTCCAAGATATGAAGAAATGTTAGTTTTAAAAAATGGGGATCACTTTTCTATAAAAATTTAACGTAAAATGAGCACCCACTTTATGACCATCGTTTTTTTAGGGCGCTTTTTTTAAACAAATAAAAGCGAAGAAAAATGAGTATGACCACCTTTATGTTACATGTAGTTGTGTTCATTCCTACATCAAAGAGGCACTTCACCTTGTTTGAGGCGAAAATGTAATTAAAAAAAAAAATTGCTCGTTGCCCATGTAAAAAAAAAAATTGTCCATAAAGTGGGTGGTCGTTTTAGGTTAAATTATCCCCTCCCCTTTTTTTAAAACTAACATCTCTTTATATTTTGGAAACTACTAGTTTGCCGTAATTTTAAACGTTATTTTCGTTTTCAGCATCCCCGAAAACCTTTAAAAATGGTAATTTAAAAGGATTTTTCGAGGGTGGACTAATTCTGCACATTTACCTTATTTTTTTTTATTTTATCGTTTTTTTGTCATGTAATTTTCTTTTTTTTTTTATTAAGTCAAACATGGTACGATTTTCTTTTAAATTATTTCTTTAGGCATGTGAACTTCATTTTCGACCTGAAGACATACAGCGAGAGGCATCAGCATTTGATGAAAGGACTGGAAAGACAATTAGTGTTAAATTAAAAACTCCCTATCTTAAGGATGGTACTATTCCTCGAATATTACCAAACAGTCCCTCCTATTTATCGTCATCAACCACTTTTAGAGAGTCTCCTAACGCAAAGAAAATGCATTTAGAAAATTCTGCTCTTAAGCATGCATTATGTGAAAGTGTTGTTGACGAGTTAGAGTTACGGAAGCTCTAAACTTTCTAAAATAATGTTTATAGATAAAAATTATTGGACTTCTATTAGGCAAGACAATACCATCATTATATGCCATATAAAGAGATGCCCATGCCCCAAAATAAAAATGTCTATGGTGATTGAATCGGACTTGGCCGTTAGAGTATTCTGTAGTTATGTGGAAATGAGTGCTATAGGGGAGTATATAATTCCTAAACATGTAACAGAAGAAAATACTCTGCAGATTTTGATGGAAAACATGAAAAAAATGGACATCGAAGAACAGGAAATGAAAACTTCTAATATAAGTTCTTTATTAAAATTAATCTTATCATTTTTGCTATTAGTGCAAGATGAATCATTTAAATATTTTAATGCCATTAAGTTCATATATGAACAAATTAATATAATGACAATGAATAAGGTTAATTATTCGAGTGAATTGATGGTATTTTCTTCCTTATTATATAACTGCTCCCCTAGAAGGTATAGACTGTTAAGAGACACTAAAAATGTAATTTTACCATGCTATTCAACCATTCGAAGATTAACCTTATCAACTTCTATGAATCCTGTCGTTAAACAACACGATAACAATTTTCTCATGTATATTAAAAGTAAGTTCAAGTTACTAATGCAGAATGACATCACAGTATCTTTACTTGTTGATGAAATACATCTCAAACCTTATCTTGATTATAAAGATGGTAATATTGTTGGCTTAGCTAACAACAGCAATGAACATGCCACAAGTGCATTTGCTTTTATGCTTAGCAGTGTATTCTCACAATATAAGGATGCTGTGCATATTATGCCAACTAAATGTCTTCTAGCTGAGAACTTATTTGACATAATTAAACGTGTAATAATTGGCTTAGAAGATATAGGGTTTAAGGTATTATCTGTTATAACAGATAATAATGCAATGAATAAAAAAGCTATGTCTTTCTTTTGTAGCCCATCAAAGCTTTCAATTGTATATCCCCATCCAGTTAGAACGTCTAGCCCCCTTTTCTTCTTATTCGACTCAGTGCATATATTAAAATGCATTAGAAACAACTGGCTTGGCCCAAAAGATGACCGTAAATGTATGATGTTCCCAAAGTTTTGTTATAATGGAAATCATGAATTAGATAACATCAAATTGCTCCATTTTCTAGTTTACATAAACTTTACGCCCTAGAATCTCAATCACTTGTGAAATATTGATATAAGTTGACTTCAAAAGCTCTTTCTCCGACTACTTTTAAAAGGCAAAATGTTAATTTGGTTTTGCAAATTTTCAACGAATATACTATTCAAGGTTTGCTAACCTTAGGAAAACAGGAATGCTTGCCAAATTATGCAGAAATCGCAGAATACATTCAACTATTTTATATTTGAATTTTAATACTGAATATGAAAACACCATATAAAGGTTGTTGACTTCGTAATAAATATACTAATCCACTTACATTAAATAGTGATAATTATAGTTTCCTAAATGTGTTCTGTGACTGGTTAGAAACTTGGAATAGCATTCCTGGAAGAACTGGTAAGTTAACAAAGGAAACATATACTGCTTTGCACCATACTACTTACGCGATTTTAGAATTGACTAAATATTGTATAAATGTAGTGAACATGGTGTATATATTACCAGGAAAGTTTCAGTCAGATAACCTTGAGGCAAGGTTTGGCCAGTATCGACAACTTAGTGGAGATCAGTATAATATATCGATACGTCAGGTGTATGAATGTGAAAGAAAAACTCAGAATGTTGTCAGTTTTAAAATTGAGCTTACCAATTAATAATCGAACTATTGAAAAATTTAAAAGAAACTAACTGGGATGAAATGACAAGGGAGCAAGAGTTACATGTTTATAAATTTAACATAGATGTAACAGAAGATGATGTTAATCGATGCAATGAAGTACTTCCTGTTATATTATACTTAGTAGGTTATTGCTGTCATGCAGTTTTCAAAAACCTGAAATGCATTAGCAGCAAAAATTTAATATCCGAGAGAGAGGCTGTTGAAGAAACAGCTGAATTAAACAGCTACTTTCAGGGTATTAACAGAGGTTTTCTGCTATACCCAAATGATATAACTAATAATTTTCTCTTATATAATTATATAGTTATAAACATACTTACAAAATGCGATTCTTTTTTACATTCGATTCATCAGAGAAAATTAGCCATGTACGTAACTGTAAATATTTTGGCTGATCAAAATCGATTATTTCATGTTGACTCTTGTGGTGAGGGTCACACTATTCAGCAAATTGAAAAAAATGCTGATATGGAGTTCATCGCATTCCCTTATAAACAATTTTTGGCGCAAAGAGAATGACGATATTAGTAAAAAAAAATAACAGAAAAAGAAAAATTCAAACTTTTAATTAAATTCTACAACAGATTTTTGAAAAGTTTTAATATTCAATATTTGAAATAGTTCTGCCTTAGTAACTTTGTTTATACTAACATTTGTTTGAATTTAATTTTTAACTTATTGTTTGTTATTCAGTTAAAATAATTGTTCGTTATTCAGTTAAACTAATTTATTTTTCGTTTTTCAGTTAAACTAATTTATTGTTCGTTTTTCAGTGAAACTAATTTATTGTTCGTTTTTCAGTTAAACTAATTTATTGTTTGTTATTCAGTTAAACTAATTTATTGTTCGAATTTCATTTAAACTAATTTATTGCTCGTTCTTCAGTTAAACTAATTTATTGTTCGTTTTTCAGTTAAACTAATTTATTGTTCGTTTTTCAGTTAAACTAATTTATTGTTCGTTTTTCAGTTAAACTAATTTATTGTTTGTTATTCAGTTAAACTAATTTATTGTTCGTATTTCAGTTAAACTAATTTATTGTTCGTTTTTCAGTTAAACTAATTTATTGTTCGTTCTTCAGTTAAACTAATTTATTGTTTGTTATTCAGTTAAACTAATTTATTGTTCGTATTTCAGTTAAACTAATTTATTGTTCGTTCTTCAGTTAAACTAATTTATTGTTCGTTTTTCAGTTAAACTAATTTATTGTTCGTTTTTCAGTTAAACTAATTTATTGTTTGTTATTCAGTTAAACTAATTTATTGTTCGTTTTTCAGTTAAACTAATTTATTGTTCGTTCTTCAGTTAAACTAATTTATTGTTTGTTATTCAGTTCAATTAATATATTGTTCGTATTTCAGTTAAACTAATTTATTGTTCGTTCTTCAGTTAAACTAATTTATTGTTCGTTTTTAAGTTAAACTAATTTATTGTTTGTTATTCAGTTCAACTAATTTATTGTTCGTATTTCAGTTCAACTAATTTATTGTTCGTATTTCAGTTAAACTAATTTATTGTTCGTTTTTCAGTTCAACTAATTTATTGTTCGTTCTTCAGTTAAACTAATTTATTGTTCGTTTTTCAGTTAAACTAATTTATTGTTCGTTCTTCAGTTAAACTAATTTATTGTTCGTTTTTCAGTTAAACTAATTTATTGTTCGTTCTTCAGTTAAATTAATTTATTGTTTGTTATTCAGTTAAACTAATTTATTGTTCGTTTTTCAGTTAAACTAATTTATTGTTCGTTTTTCAGTTAAACTAATTTATTGTTCGTTTTTCAGTTAAACTAATTTATTGTTCGTTTTTCAGTTAAACTAATTTATTGTTTGTTATTCAGTTAAACTAATTTATTGTTCGTTTTTCAGTTAAACTAATTTATTGTTCGTTTTTCAGTTAAACTAATTTATTGTTTGTTATTCAGTTCAACTAATTTATTGTTCGTATTTCAGTTAAACTAATTTATTGTTCGTATTTCAGTTAAACTAATGTCGAGCTATGTGTGCAATGAGGTCATGTGTGCAAGGAGGTCATCGTAAAGAAAAAGAAAAAGACTATCAAATGTGTGCAACAGACCGACAGTTGAGAAGACAGAGACCAGAGAGAAAGAGTACGATTGCGGTTTATTTGGGGAAATACACGGAAATAAATGACGTACTTTGCTAAAACATGTTGGTGTTTACACCGGATGTTTACATGTTAAGAAAGAGGTGGAAATTACTGGAAATGGTTGGTTGGTTAGTTGTTTTTGTTTTACGGCATATCAACCCTTTTCGGGTTATTTAATGCCGAATTCAAAGATTTTGAAGAATTTTTTTTTAATAGAATTTGTTGTTTTCACGTTGGTTTCTATTTAACCCATCGTTGGGACCCTAACAGGTACTACCACTCCGGGAGAGTGGACCTGGGAGCAATGGTAATTAAAGGGTGGCTCCACACTCCCCAAAGCCCACAAGCTGGGGCCTCACCACTGGATATAGTTTAAGGTCATATCCAGGACCCCCATTGAGGGACTTTTACCCTCTGCAGGGAGGCAGTCGGTGTATTCTAATGCCCCACCGACAGGGCCGACTGGAAATGTGAGGAGACTTTTTGTCTCTTAGACTACAGGGAAAACAACATGTTTTTGCCAATGAGCAATCGCTGATAATGAATCGAGTGAAAACTCCTAGCGAGTAAGAAAGAAGAAGAAAAAGGATAAAAAGATTATGAAGAAGAAGAAGAAGAAGAAGAAGAAGAAGAAGAACAACAACAACAACAAAACTGTGTTGAGTCGAGGGAGGAAGGTTTGCATTTGTTTTTGTAAATCGACATTTATGATTTCTCGTTTCTTGGGTTACAAATTTTTTTAGCATTATCGTTGTTAGGCACATTGACTAGTCATTTCACTCGCCAAGTCGTCGCCCCGCCAGTTAAGCAGGTTAAATTTTATCTATTTTCAGGTCTGAGTCAATAGAAAAAGAATTCATTTGGGGAAACTAACACAATTCTATATTTTAACCCCTAACTAACCTGACATTTAGAAATAGAACATCCATCGGTATAATAAATATATAACAATCAAGCTATCTGTCCATGTGATTATATACACACACACATATATATATATATATATATATATATATATATATATATATATATATATACACACAATTATATAAATGCAACTTTGTCTGTATGTGTGTATGAATTCGTTACCTTGTAGACTCCAAAACGGCTGAACAGATTTTCTTTATAATATACAGAACTTTAGTGTATGAGTTTCGGAGCGATCTTAGTTAAGTTTTGTCTCAGAATACGCCGATAATTACCGATAATCGATAATCAAAACCGTTATTTTAATTTATATATCATCGGTAAAGCCATTTTTTTCTATGTCATCGTTTAGCAAAAATGATAGAACAACGGGCTGTGAAAATTCCACAGTTGGTAAGTTTATAGCGTGTTTTTTTTTTTTTTTTTTTTTTTTTTTGGATGACGTGGTTTGTAAGTTCAAACTCCCCACGTAAATTTCTTAATTTCTTTTTTTTTCATTAACTGCAAAGAATTTTATAAGACTTGAACATTTACGTGCTTTTTTTTTTGTTGCATGACGTGATCTATAGGTTGAAACCCCGCACGTAAATTTCTTAACGTTTTCTTTTTATCAACTGGAAAGAAGTTTATATGAAATGATTTTATAAAAGAAACAGTAGGTTCTCTCGAGTGCAATGTAGAATAACATATATTTTGGATTAAGTTATTGCATGGAGGCATGTGAAGCTTACTCCCGGGTGATTTCACGGATTTCGATGACAATAAAAATATAGGAGTGCGAAATATTTGTTGATCATCATTCAATCTCAGGCAACGTCGGGTCTCCATGCTAGTATATATATATATATATATATATATATATATATATATAACTTGAATTAAAGATTGAAATGTAAAAGTCAATATAATGGTTCAATTGTGCTCTAAGCAGAAACATTCACTTTGAACACGCCTCTGTTATATCAAAGACAATATTTAACGTTGATTTTATATGCCTGACTTTTCTATTGTGTGGTGATAATGACTTTGTGAACACAGAGACGAAATAATAAATCACATAATAAGAGAATGCGGCAAACTCGTTCAAAAATAATATAAAAATAGACACCATCAAATGGGAAAGGCAGTACATTGGCAATTATGCAGACAATTGCATCTTGACCAGCCAGACAACTCGTACAAGCACTAACCGGCAGCTATACTTGAAAATGAATGTCACAAAATCCTATAGGACATGGATATACCAAAAAGACCGGATGTCATAATAGTTAAGAAGAAAGAAAAGTTCTGCCAGATTGTAGTTTTTGCAGTTCCAGCAGACCACAGAGTGAAGATCAGGGAGACAGAGAAGCAAAGCACATACACGGAACAGGCCAGAGAGCTCAAAGGACATGGAAGATAAAAAAAGTTAAGATAGCATCACTAATAGTAAAGGCACTAGGAATAATACTGAAAAACTTTAAAAACAGAATGCGAGAGATTGGAATCAGAAGGATGATTGAGAAGGTACAGCGAATATCTATGATGAAAACGGCTGAAATATTAAAGAAAATCCTTGAACGCGGAGACTAACACACATGAGCTACAGACACATGTTTCACACACAGAAAATGCCACAGATGTAAAAGATGTAGGAAAATCACATTGAGAATTGAACCTTCAAGAAAATACCACTTTTTACAATTGATTTTTTTCTAAGTATTCTAACTATTTTCTAACTGTTTTCTAAGTATTTTAACTACTGTGGTGAGCGACCGAAAAATACAATTACGAATTACTTAGAACTTCTATCCAATCATGGGTGACGGAACAAGTGCATGCTACCCCCGTGAAGTAAATAAAGGGTTCCGTTCGAAATTCCGTCCAAATTTCCGAGTTCGACAGAAACATTCTCGAGTTAAATAAGATACACCTAAAGAAGGTCGGAGGTTACATCGACCGAAACGTTGCAAAAATGACACTCAAGATGAGAACAGTAGTCCGATGAATCCGAATAATACGCTCGTTTTACTGTTAATCGTTTTATTTTGATGAGAAAGAAATGCAGACACACCCACCGATTTACATTTTCAAGACAAATTACTATCCTTTCTGATTATTTGGCAGAACTGCAAATAAAAGGCAAAGTTTTATCAATGTTTTCTGAAATCTGAATCCCAAACATTTACGACCTTGAATATTTCTATTAGATTAAATGTTAGTCATCATCATCTGAGTGAAGTATAGGCGCCACACATCATCGTAGATATTCCTTCTTTCAATGACCTGTAAGGGTTGCTCAGTTGTGAAAAGAAAAAAGACGAAAACTACTACCAATTTCTATTTATACGTTACTGGTCTGGGTGCCTGCCGTTGCCCGGCGTTGTCCGGGTGTTTGAAGGTGTGTGTTGAGCAAAAAAAAAAAAAAATGTGGTAGTAGACAGGCAGGCTCAAACCCATAAAAGATGAAAAGAACGTGCCCCTCCCCCCCAAAAAAAACGTGAATTTTTTGCCGTTGTGTCTATCGTCAAACCGGAAGTCGCGAATGTTTAAATTAAGGCTAGTCAATCGAAAAAACAATATGACTTTCGAAAATATCGGCGGAAAAGCTACGCCTCCCTGGGTGCTTTTTTGATATTGTAACATGTAAGTCATGTACACACATGTTACGTGACCATTATGCTCAAACCGTCTTCGTTAGAGTTCAGACTTCTCTCGGGCCCCCCACACCGCCCGGCACCCTCGGAAAAGAACAACAAACAAAATAAATAAACCCAACTTTGCTTTTCTTCTGCTTCTGCTCCACTACAGCCATTTCTTATACGTCCATCTTTTTTCGATAGCACTTTTTCTTCTGACCGCACGTTCGCTACAGCCATCCCATTCTTGCCTTCACTTTACGCATCCATCTCACGTATGGCGGCTGTATGCAAATGTCGAGCCGTGTGCGAAGTGACGTCACGATAAGGAAAACGAAAAAGACTACACACAAAAAAAAACGTGTGGTGACATCACAACCGTAATGAGAAGTCACACGTGGCGAGAGGATGAGGAACAAAGGCATTTTCTTAAAACCTGAAATGGCGAACTGATATTCTTTCCCATTCTTTGTCTCCTTTACGACTGAGTTTACAACAACGTGTTGGACCTAAGTGTCTACATGTATAACGCGTGTGTAAATAAATGTGTAACGTTACACACCAATTACACGCATCGACTCTATACACGCTAAGGTCCACATGTGCATTTTGTCTAGGCTGGATTCATCAGTTGTTGTCAGCTAATCTCTATCTTCTAAAGCTCTCTCGATCTGGTCCAAGCTACGACCTTCCTACAATTGTGTCCAACTTGCAACTATCTTCAACTGGACACTGTCCTCAACCGTCGCAGACTCAAGATTGTCCGTAACCTGTTCACGGACTATCGTAAACTGTCGCAAAACTCATTATCCATCCTAAAAGTGCCCGGAAACTAATTCTAAACATATCTACATTTATGTCCGGCTTTTTGTTAACCACACCTTGATTAACAATCCTTTACAGCTATTTATTGTGTACGTTGGTGAACAACTTCCTCTCTAGTGTTCTGCGGATAAACTTGTTTTCTACTTTTTGTTATATTTTTTCTCTCCTTTACTTCTTAACCCTAACTTCAATAGTATCACACATTTGCGTTAATTGAAAGCGCCACGGTTTTTTTTTTTAACTAAATGCCTAAGCTAAACCAGTGCGGATACGATGTAGAGACAACATTTTGTTAGATGAGATGATTTTTTACATCCTTTGCATTATGTCGTGGTATGTAACTTGCGACGACAAACGTACCTACTGAAGACCGGAGAGTACAAATAAAGAGACATTGTAAACATGTCAAATGTTAAGTTTTCCTCTCGAAGGGGTTTTTTCTTGAAATAAATTCATTATCCACTGTATAAATGCGGTACTATTTGCTAGCACCACTGGTCGTCGTGGTCCCTCACCATCCTCGCTATGGTCGGGACGTGATTTGGTCACGCACGGAGCGATACACAAGTAAAAGGGAGCCCCAATGCATTTTCGATTCCCTCAGCCTCTTTCCATTCTGACAGCCGTGGGGCAAGGACACATCTTTTTTGGCTTTCTGTTAAAGAGAAGAGGAGGTTAGGGTTAGGGATCTCCAGCATTTTAGTTTAGGAGTAACTAGTTGATTTTCTAGAGTTCATTGTTAAAGTTATTTGTTATGATTTGTAAATTGTTTTTGTTGTAATATATAATAATTATTAAATTATATATCTATAATATAAAGCTGAATGTGTGTGTGTATGTGTGTGTGTGTGTGTGTGTGTCTGGTCACGAATAGGCTCCTATATGGTTGACTATTTAAAAAAAACTGATTACATATAATAATAGAAGATGAATCGAGACACAGGAATGGGTATGTTTGATCTGGCAGAACGGTGGTTCATTAAAATTGTGCGGTCTGCGTTCGCGCCTGGTCCACAAAGTATGAAAATAAAAAATTTTTAAATTAAAAAAAATGTTTACAAGTGTTTTTGATATAGATGTACATAATACTATTTTGATAAGTATGTTTTAATATAAATAGGGATGGTATGATAAAATTGTGGGGTCTGGGTTCGCGCCTGGCCTCCATAGAATGGAAATAGGCACAAACTTTAATAAAGACTTTTCATATCTATCTGCGTAAGTATACTTTGATAATTATGTTTCAGTTTGAAGAAATATAGTATAATAAAATTAGGGGTGTTCGTTCGCACCTGAATGGAAATATGTGACAAAGTTTAACAAGGTTTTTTAATATAGATCGACAGAATATTGTGATAAGTGTTTCAGTGTGAACAGGTATGGTATAATAAATTATGGGGTTTATCTATTTTATTTTTATTTTCATCATATTTTGCTTTGGTTTTGATATCCCCAAATTCGAAGCTATCTCTTTACAACCCTTCCTTTTCATAACTTATCATACTTTAATAAATCAGAGTCCATTTTCTGTAGGCTGTTTTTGAACCCAGTCAACGACGGGTACTTTTTCTAGTATATATATATATATATATATATATATATATATATATATATATAGAGAGAGAGAGAGAGAGAGAGAGAGAGAGAGATGTTTTTATTTGTTTTTGTTAGTGATACTCTTTGAACGAATTCAATTGTTTATACGAAAGTGCATTTTTACCTAAATGCGAGTTGGGAATAATTTTCCCTTTGACCAATTTGGTACCCCCTAAATGGGGAGCGGCATATATATATTATTTTGAAATATAATTATCCACTGACACGTGTTTCGTCGTCTACAACTCATCAGAGTGGCTGAATCTAGCGAGATTCGGAATATATATATATATATATATATATATATATATATATATATATATGTGTGTGTGTGTGTGTGTATATATAAATATTATATTGTAATATTTTTGTAAAAGAATCAATAGATAAGATTCTTTCACATGCCGTACTTCGGGGTAATTGCGCCAAATCCGGGGGTAATTGTGCCAACTAAAAAAGTGCTTTATATGCGTGGTTGCCAAAAGAGCATTTTAGCTAGTTGGCACAATTATCCCGGACTGGGCGCAATTACCCCAAAGTACAGTATACATTACACTCTGTGTTTTGCGTTGTTATGTCTGTCTTGAATGTCGAGACGGTGCCAGTAACCTGAAGAATATTCGAGCCAGAGACGTCATCCTGAATGAAGGAAGGAGCCAGCAACACACAGAATTTTTAGGTATGCCTTTACTTTTCAACTCTGACAAAAGACGTCTAAGCGACTGATTCTCATATCCTTAAACCTATTGACCGGGCCATCGTCTCACAGTCTGGTACCGTTTCTAGGACATTTACGTAAGACTCGGGTCGGTCATGCCATCGACCTGCCCGTAGTGTTATACAAGAAAAGAAACAAGAGAGGGGGGGGGAACGAGAAAGTTAAGGCTTACAAAGCTTAAAACAATATAAGAAAACTACGTAAAGTTCAAATAGAATTGCTTGTTGGCCACTTAAACTCAATCGATGCCCCAGAAACGTCACGTGAAAATGCAGACAAGTTCGACACAAGTAAAAAAAGGAAAAATGTGAAGCGCTCGACCATAGTTGAGGTCGACCCAAAAGTTTTAATTAACAATTACACTATATATAATAGGAAGGCATTTTTTCCGATGGATACTCCACTTACCCTTGATCCTCTACCTCTAATACTGATTATTTAGCAAGGTGGCATTATATGCCATTTTTAGCCTATTATTTGAAGTTCTTTCTTAATTACGAGGTGCCTTCGATAAGTTTCAAAACTTTTTTGTACAGGCATTTACAATTGTCATAGATTCTTGAAAATTCAGTATGTTATTGCTATACATCTTATGAGATGATTGACCAATTTTTATGATTTCAGGTCTAAATGAACAGCTACAGCCGGAATTGAAATGCACCGTACTAAAGCCTGATTGTCACAGCTGGTAAATTTCAAAAATGCAATCTGAACTGAGGAAACTTTAGAAGAACAATATGTAATAAGATTCTGTTTTAAACTTGGAAAACATGCCACAGAAATGTATGGGATGCTTCTGACTGCGTTTCAGCCGTCTTGCAAGACTTAAAACGACAGTGAAGATTATAAAGCAATTATGTATTGATCAAATGGGGTCACTTAAGACTCACGTGGGTTGGCTAAAATGTAAACCCATTTACTGTTCCCGTAGGCATCACGTGAAAAAACAATAAAAATATTTCGATTTATAGCTTAGTACAGGTTTTCCAATTTGACATCACTAAAAAAGAAAAATTGTGAAGCTGAGGTCGCCCCAGAAGCTTTCATTGGCCATTACACTATACAACGGAGAAGGAAACTCCTTTCCTAGAATTATTCTACGTATCTGTAACTCTCATCTTCAAGGAGTCAAGATTAATATAGAATCAATAGAACCAATCACTCAAGATCATTTCCATACTAACACTCTTCCAGAAGCGAGAACGCGTCTAGTGCTCGGGGATGAATTTGGAGATTTTTCACAAAAATAAATCAAAATTTTAAAAAGACTGATTACTAAGGATATGACAACAGCATATTCTTTTCATTGTTTCGACTCTCGAGTATATATCTGACACAGTTAGACACAGTTAATCAACCGAGAACCACATCACTCTATATATAAAAGAATATAAGGTATCAACGGTTACACACTCGAAAGTAAAAAGAATGAAAAGAATATGCTGTTGTCCTAGCCCTAGTGATTACACAGGATAAGACACGCGTCCATCACTATGATTCAGAGACCAAAGCCTAGTCAATGCAGTAGAAACATTTGCATTCACAACCTCCAAAGAAGGCAAAGGTGCCGCCTTCCGCCGCCAAGGCCATGTTAAAAATCTTCTGGGACTAGGACGTAGTAGTGATAACAGATTTTCTGGAAAAATGCACTATGATTACAAGAGCCAATTATGCTTTACTTCTGTGGAAATCCAAAGAAGGTATCGAAATCCAAAGCAGAATAAGATAAGAAAAATGTATCCTATCCTCATCCTGCAAGAAAATTTCCAACCCAGAACGCGCATGTCGCCAGACTAGAAGCACGGCCATATGACTATGAAATCCTTCCACATCCACCCCCACTCTCCTCATGTTATAACTGTCACCTCTTCTCAGCCATGAAATAGATTTTTTAAAGGAAAGCGTTTACTAGATGATGCAGCCTTGATTTCCGAAGTCACGTCGTGATTGGACGACCCAGAGGCTTTCATTGATAATTACACTCTTAGTATCATGCCAAATTGACCTACATAAAAATAGCCAAATTCGACTAGATGGTTACCAAGTTCGAAAAAGTGCACATCAAGAAGGTCGGAGATCACATACGCCAAACCATTGTGAAAATAAGAACAGAGGTTTCTCGTCGCCTGATGATGTCTTTCAAGACTGAAACAGTAAATTTATTGTAGCAGCTTATTGTAATTTTGTTTACCTTAATTGAATAAAATAACGTCTTGCTCTTTTTAATTGAGCACTATCAACGACACTGAAATTCAATGGTTTTTACTTTTGGATATTTTTAACGTGGAATATATATATATATATATATATATATATATATATATATATATATATATTATGGCAATGTAAAGACTAAATTTAAACTTGTTCGAAATCATTATTTATTTAAGATTGTGAGATTAAAAAAATAAAAATGAATGTGTCAGCTGACCGGTTTCGAAGCTCGCTCAACAGAGCTAAAATCGAGCTTAATTACGCTTTAAAAAGAAAAGAGGGGGGGAACAATGAATCGGAGATCAAAAATGTTCGCCCGACGTAGCGCACACCGCAGCTACATTTAAATAAATAAATAATAGAATTGTTATGGTGGTGGGGGAGGGGGAAGAACGTCTTTACAAATTAAAGACAAAATGGGTTTACAAGAAAAAACAACACGGGTATATGATGCAAAGTAACATTGTTGTACGACAGAAGAAATTTGCTTGGCAGATCTTTCACTAATATTACCTAGCCAAGGTAGGCGTAGGTAGATAGGGCATTTGTCGACAGATGCCTGTTAAATTTTATTGAAATTTGAAATTTTATTTTTAATAGTAGATTCCACGATTTGCAATGGAAAACCATTATTGCAAAGAGTCTTGGTAATAAATTTGGCAGACATCTCAAAGATTAGATAATAGGGTAAAACAACATGTTCCATCCAAAATTCGAAATGGAAACTACCTACCTTCGGACGTTTTGAACAATACTCATGGCTCATCTATAGGAGAGCACCTTATAAATAATCGTATTTGCGCTTTGAATTTTAGTGTGGACTTTTTTTTCCATCCTTAGTAAGCCGCACTCTCTTTACCATCTTAAAATTCTAGAAACTATATATATTAAGACTCTGAGACCTTCTCTTTGCAAACAAAAAGAGAATCTCTTAGGGCTTAATCTAGTTTCTATTTAATAATTAATCCATCCCCCCTTTTTGTTTATACATATATGCCCCTCTACTTTTTCATCTCCGATTCATTGTTCCCCCCTTTTCTTTTTAAAACGTAATTAAGCTCGATTTTAGCTCTGTTGAGCGAGCTTCGAAACCGGTCAGCTGACACATCCATTTTTATTTTTTAATTTAACAATCTTAAATAAATAATGCTTTCGAACAAGTTTAAATTTAGTCTTTACATAGCCATAATAAAATTTTGTATCCCGCAATATATATATATATATATATATATATATATATATATATATATATATATATATATATATATATATATATACAGGGTGTCCACAAAGTCTGGCTACATGATGCAGCCAGACTTTGTGGGCACCGTGTAGATTATGCAGCCAGACTTTGTGGACACCCTGTATATATATATATATATATATATATATATATATATATATATATATATATATAGAGAGAGAGAGAGAGAGAGAGAGAGATGAAAAGATACCCCAGCTTTGTGTGGGACTTTGCTGTAACATTTGACGCTGACCTTGAAAAATAGTGTGCACCATCCGTAGGTTGGAGACCATCATCATATCAGGTTTGGTCATGATCGGTTCAGTGGTGTGGACTGTAGGAGAATATATATATATATATACATATATATATATATATATATATATATATATATATATATATATATATATATATATGTATATATATATATATATACATAGGCTATGACTTTGACTTTTGAGTTTAACCTTGAAAATAGTGTGTGAGAGACCATCATTATGCCAGGTTTGGTCATGATCGGTCCAGTGGTTTAAGTTGTAGGAGAGTTGCAGCCACATACACACACACACGCACACACATACACACACGAACGTTACTACTTTATATATATATGTATATATAGGTGTATATATATGTATATATGCATATGTATATATATGTGTATATATGTATATATATGTATATATATATGTATATATGAGTATAAAATCGAGCTTAGGTATTTCGGACGATGTCAAAATATTGTTATTTCATGACTGGCACAACCGCCGCCGATTAGCGTAATCGTTAGGAGCCTTAATTGTCGTACAGGCGGTCGGATTTAAAGTCTAACTCGAGGTAGTTATCTGTCTAGCCGCACTGATGAGCTGTTGAACAGCGAAACAGTACTGTATGTGGATGACTATTTATATATATATATATATATATATATATATATATATATATATATATATATAACATGCATCTAGGAGAAGGAAAACTCTGATATAACACCTGAGGTCTACTGCCTACTCTCCTCACGAAATCCAACTCCACCGACTGAGATTAGCAGCTGTTACATAAGTGTGGCCTATACTACACGAAGCCTTCACTACTATAAACAAATCATCTGTGGATCTATAAATTTGTTACCATGAAAAACAACACTGCAGCGTTATTTTGAAACTTTTATTAAAAAAATCAATCGAATCACCACATCGATACGGGTCCGGAACTGGAAGCATACATTTTTCACAAGCTCCGGCAGGAGCCCGGCGAATACTGGTAAAACGGCGGCGATCAAGCTGGCTTTTGTGTTGTTTGTTCATTTCAGTCTACAGACTCTTGCTTTAATAAAAGTGTATTGTAGACTTGGGAAAATCTTTTTAATCGGTCTTCGGCCAGAAATTTGGCTGTCAAGACGTCAAAGTTCAACGATTTGATCTTTATAATTTCTATCAAACTCCTCCGCAAATTTTGGGTCTAAACACTTGATATTTTAAATGTGTGTTGCTTGAAGTAATTTCATAGAGGTAGTATAGGTCAATTTTTTAAAAACTTTGACCCCAATTATAACCCTTTAGCATTTATTGTTTTAGGCTCAAATCAAACTTATATCTAAAGTTTCAAGTGTTTAGTCCTAAAATTGGCGGAGGAGTTTGGTAGAGTTCTCAACGGTCAAATCGTTGAACGTTGACTCCTTAACAGTCGAATTTCTTGCCGAAAACGGATTAAAAAGAGTTTCCCAAATCTCAATACTCCTTATGTCAAATATCGAGTCTGTAGACCAAAAATTGACAGAGGTATTTGGTAAGGAAGTGTACAGACAGACAGACAGCGACTTTCACTTTCATAGATATACTAGCAGTTCAACACGGCTTTGCTTGGCCCCTATGTATTGTTCATACCTTTTTGTGCGTATGTAAATATTAAAACATGTGAATATGGACCGTAATGCCTTTCTATATAATAGGCTTCCTTAACTACAATAGAGAAAAGTTAGTAGAGAAAGCAGATGTCAACTTTTTTTTATTATTTGACGCCAATTTTGACCTCTTACTATTTATTGTTTCGGGATCAAATCAAATTAAAATGTTTGATCCATGTTTACGTAACCTACATCTAAAATTTCAAGCCTGCAAAGGTCAACTCTTTCAACTCTGACCTCTTGGCAGCAAAATTTTCGCCCAAACACTGATTAAAAACCTTGCTGCATATCTGAATACCCTTCATGTAAAATTGAAATGTTTAGACAAAAAAATTGGTTGATAGTTTCCTTTAACTTTGACCCCTTGGCAGCCAACTTTTCGGGCAAAAACCGGTTAAAAGCTTGCCTTATATCTTATCACACTTTATCAAAACCGGCTGAACTGCTAGTACACACACACACACACACACACACACACACACACACACACACACACACACACACACACACACACACACATATATATCATATTTAACACACACATATATATATATATATATATATATATATATATATATATATATATATATATATATATATCATATTTAATATTTAAGCGTATTTTACGACCGGGCAATTCCGGGCGACCTGCTAGTATATAAAATACGCTTAAATATGATATTTTGATTAATGCAGATTTCGTATTTACTATTATATTATATTGGACGCAATACCCAATATATAGAAATAGACGTCAATATTTTTCAATTTTTGACCACTATTATGACCATTTAACATTTATTTTTTGGGGCTCAAATCAAGTTATAAAGTTTGACCCATGTCCAAGTTACCTATATCTAAAATTTCAAATGTTTAGACTCAAAATTGTCTGAGTAGTTTGGTAAAGTTCCCAAAGGTCAAATCGTTGAACTTTGTACCCTTTACAGCCAAATTTCTGGTCGAAAACCGACTAAAATGTTTGTCGCAAATCTCAATGCCTCTTATGTCAAATCTCAAGTCTGTAGACCAAGAATTTGGTAGGGAGATGTGCAGGAATAGACAGACAGACAGACACAAACACACGCAGACACTTTCACTTTTATAGATATACTAGCATGGGTGCCTGGCGGTGCCCAGGTGTTTGGAGGTGTGTGTTAAGCAAAAAAAAAAAGTGGTAGTAGGAAGGCAGGCTCGAACCCGTACCACAAAGGAGGAAAAGAACGTGAAAAAAAACGTGACATCTTTGCTGTTACAACAGCCAAACCGGAAGTGACGTAGGGCTAAATTACGTCTAGACAATCGAAAAGAGGAGATGACTTTCGAATATATCGGCGAAAAAAGCAACTCCTCCTTGTAGAAAAGTGCCCAGTTGAGGGTGAAGGAATCAATGTTTTTAGCCAATTTTTCGGTATTTGTCGTCTGAAGGGTCGAACTTCAAAACAATATTGGTTTTCTGAAAATCCGTCACCTCTGTCGAAAGTTTTGGGCAGACATGCAAACATACATACATAGATTTATATATTGGTAGCTCAAATTTTCGACCCAAAGCGATTAAAAAGCTTGCCCTATCTCTGAATACCCTTTATGTAAAATTTCAAATGTTTAGACCAGAAATTGTCTGTAGCAATTTGGTAGAGATCGCAGAGGTTAATCTTTTTTTCAAACTTTGACCCCTATTATGACCCCTTAACATTTATTGTTTTGGTCTCAAATTAAGTTATTAAGTTAGATCCATGTCCAAGGAACCTATATAAAATATTTCAAATGTTTATACCCCAAATTGGCTGAGGAATTTGGTAGAGTTCTTAAAGGTCAAATCATTACACTTTGACCCCTTAACAGACAAATTTCTGCCCGAAAATCGATTACAAAAATTTCCCAAATCTCCATACCCTGTATATCAAGTTTCGAGTCTGTAGACTGAAAATTGACAGAGTTATTGCGTAAGGATATGTACACAGAAAGACAGACAGACAGACAGACACTTTCACCTTTATAGATATATCGATAGATAGACTAGCAGTTCCACCTGGCTTTGCTCCGGCCCTATGTACTGTTCATAACTCTCTCTCTCTCTCTCTCTCTCTCTCTCTATATATATATATATATATATATATATATATATATATATATATGTGTGTGTGTGTGTTAAAAAGTGTGAATATGTACGGTAATGCCTTCTTAACTACGATAGAGAAAAGTTGGTAGAGACCGCAGACGTCATATCTTGCCAGACACAATTTCCCCACCCCCAAACCTGATTAAAAAGCTCGCTGCATGTCTGAATACCCTTCCTGTAAAATTTCAAATGTTTAGACCAAAAATTGACTTAATAGTTTGCTAGAGACAGCAAAGGTAAAATCTTTTGAACTTTGACCCCTTGGAAGCTAAATTTCCAAAAAAAAACAAACAAAAAAAAATGATTAAAAAGCTTGCCCTATGTCTGAATACACTTTATATAAAATTTCAAATGTTTAGACCAAAAATTGTCTGAGTAATTTGGTAGAGACCGTAAAGGTCAATTTTTTGAAACTTTGACCCAACTTATGACCTCTCAACATTTATTCTTTTCGGCTCAAATCATGTTATAAAATTAGATCCATGTCCAAGAAAGCTATATCTAAAATTTCAAGTGTTTAGACCCAAAATTGGCGAAGGAGTTTGGTAGAGTTTTCAAAGGTCAAATCGTTAAAGTTTGACCCCTTGACAGCCAAATTTCTGTCCGAAACCGATTAAAAACTTTGTCCCAAATCTCAATACCCCTTATGTCAAATCCCGAGCCTGTAGACCGAGTTATTTGGTAGGGAAAGGTACACAGACAGACAGACAGACAGACATTTTCACTTTTATATATATATACTAGTATGAGTGCCCGGCGTTGCCCGGATGTTTGGAGGTCTGTGTTGAGCAGAAAAAAAAGGTGGTAGTAGGAAGGCAGGCTCGACCCCGTACCCCGAAGGAGGAAAAGAACGGGGAAAAACCTGACGTCTTTGCTGTTACGATTACCGCCACACCGGAACTGACGTAGGTTTTAATTAAGGCTAGACAATCGAAAAGAGGTGATGACTTTCGAAAATATCGGCGAAAAAGCGACCCCACCTGTAGAAAACAGCCCAGTTGAAGGTGAAGATATTAATGGTTTTAGCCAATTTTTCGGTATTTGACGTCTGAAAGGTCGAGCTTCAAAACGATATTGATCTTCTAAAAATCCATCGCCTATGTCGAAAGTTTTAGGCGGACATGCAAACATACATACATAGATTTATATATTTGTAGCTCAATTTTTCGACCCAAAGCGATTAAAAAGCTTGCCCTATCTCTGAATACCCTTTATGTAAAATTTGAAATGTTTAGACCAGAAATTGTTTGAGTAATTTGGTAGAGACCGCAGGCATCAATCTTATTTTAACTTTGACTCCTATTATGACCCCTTAACATTTATTGTTTTGGGATTAAATCAAGTTCTGAAGTTAGATCCATGTCCAAGGAACCTCTATCTAAAATGTCAAGTGTTTAGGCCCAAAATTGGCGAAGGAGTTTGGTAGAGTTTTCAAAGGTCAAATCGTTGAACTTTGACCCTTTAACAGCCAAATTTCTGCCCGAAAACGGATTACAAAGATTTCTCAAATCTCACTACCCTGTATATCAAATTTCGAGTCTGTAGACTGAAAATTGACAGAGTTATTGCTTAGGGAAATGTACACACACACACAGACACGTCCACTTATATATATATATATATATATATATATATATATATATATATATATATATATATATATATATATATATATATATAAAGGCGCGTGCACACAGGCACATACACACATATATGTATATACTAAGCGGACGCCCGGCGTTGCCCCGTCGTACAATACGCTTAAACATGATATTTTTATTAATGCAAATTGCGTACGTATTATTCTAGAATCAATCTTCTATTGAATATGACGAGGAATAATTTGGCCAGTGGACTAATTCGCAAAAAAAAAAAAAAAAAAAATCATAATAATAATGTTATTCATCGAATTCCGTCTGTGTTTGTTTACAATATCACGTCAGCTGATATTTTGGCTTGATGATGAATGATCTGAAAAAGTCACTTCTAATTAATGCATAATTTTAAAATATGCAAACGAAGAAATGATTTGCGGCGATTTGTAATGGTACCTCTTCTTTTATCGTAAATTGAACTCATTAATAAGAAAAAAATTAATAAAACGGTGAGGTACACCTAGGCTTGAACTGGGGGATCATTTGATCTGTAGTTCAATGCTCTACCACTTAGCTAGATCTCCAGGTAACAAGAAATTGGTTTATTTTAAGAAAAAATGATTTGCTGAGATTTTATTTTCTCTCTAGCCGGTGTGCCGTAAAATATTCCTCTTGTAAAAAATCTTTTTTCATCTAAAAAAAATAAAAACGATGTTTAGGATTAGATTCTTTCGATTTTCGATACTTATCGGATGAGTTTCTGTACAAACAGATCTAAGAACACTGAACAAGACATTTAAATTACATATGTGTGAAATTTGTAAAAATGTAGGCCCAACCGTTTCGGAACCTATGAGGAATGAACTGACACACACACACACACACACACACACACACACACACACACACACACACACACACAAAGTAACTCTTACATAATACTGAAGATAGAGATATTTGTGTGTGTATTCAAATTACCAATTATTTAACTTGAAAGGGAAACTTCAAATTAATTCGCCAAACTGAGGAATAAAATATCATACCTTCACACGCATCGCACGTATCAAACAGGCGCGTACACACACACACACACACACACACACACACACACACACACACACACACACACACACACACACACACACACACACCTCCGCCCTCCGTACGTACAGTAATGATTAATTTGACAAATAAACCCCTTAAAAACAGATGATGTTCATGTGCTAATAGAGTTACCTTTGCTTTCTCTTGTTGCTCATCGTGAAGGCATTCCTTCCTTTTTGCTTTTGTCAAGTTTTGTTTGTTTGTCTCGTAGTTAAAGAGAGAGGATCGGGCGATAAGTGGGCCTGGGGCGGCGGCCGTTTAAATGGCAAGTGCGCTTGGGGGTGGGAATTATGGGTGGATAGCTGCGGCGGCGGGCCTTTGCGAGCGTGGCGGGCGCCGCGCTTAGTCAACATGGCACAAACAAGCAAAACGATACGGCAAGAATCAGCCGAGACTCGACACGTCGAAATGGGAGAATCGTGGGAACCGTTGTTGTCGTGCTTCGGGCAGCTGTCTAACATCGGCGGAAGCACTCGCAATCTACGGCAGCGCTTTAAAAATATAAAGACGTTTCGAAAGTCTACGGAAGCTCCAAATATATGCAAAACTTTAAAAAAAAAATAGATAGTGCTTGTTAAGATAGAGTCGACAGATCGATTAACAAAAAAAATATGTTGTTTTAAGCAAAAACAATATTACGTACTTACTTGTCATGTCGAAAATTGTAATCAATCCAAAAATTACGAAAAATCAACGAGTAAAAAGTTATTTCTAGTTAAAAGTATTTTTTACGGAAAATGGAGTAAAATCGCATTTTTCTTAAATGTTATAAAGTAGACAGTAGGAGGTTATACGCAGGGGATATAACTTCAAAACGAATATTTTGGATGGCTAGTGTCATAGCTGCAATATTTGTTATTTATAGCGATAGACCCCCCCTTTTTTTACTAAAAAAAAAAAAAAATAGCAATTGTTCTACTCAATGAATTTTCGTATTTTTTGGATATATTACTATTTTCGACATGCCCTATTAAGTACGTAATATTGTTTTTGCTTAAAACGATATATTTAAAAGAATCCATTTGTCGATTATATCTTAACAAGCGCCAAAAATATCTACGAAGTCGATTTGAATCTATCGAAATATTTTAACACAACATCTAATTAAATCTACGGAAGCTTATAAAAATCTATAGAAAGTTCTAAGATCTACGAAGTTATCGATAATTTAAAGGTACTTTAAGCAACTCCTCCCCAGATATGGCAACAGTACTCCAACTTAGGACGTATTTGACTCATGTAGAGGATTGCGTCAGGAGGGAGATACCTTCTCGTGCGGTAGACTTTTCTAGCGGCTTTGGCAACGGATCTGACGTAAGTATTCTATTTCCGGTCAGTCTCAACTCAAGTGAATAGAAAGCTTGAAACGAGTTGCAATTCTATTTGAAAGAAAAACACAATTGTTACAACCAAATATAATGAACGAGTGTAGACTATGTATGTATAAATCTTCAGCTCTGCTTTCCCAATACTTACGCTTCAAACCAATCGAAGCACTTACCTTTTCCCTTTTTGTTCACCCCAAACAAGGCATGCTTCCATTGAAGCGTAAAGGGCTACTCTGATAGGAGCCAGGTTTATTGTGAGACAATCTGCCTGGGGAGATTAGACGCAAGATATTTGTTTTCGTTACATATAAGTTTCTTTGTGTTAGCTCGATCGGGGAATCAAGGAGCAGGGAGGGAACTTCACAGGCAAACTGTATGAGAAAAAAGCCATTAGAATAAGAATTCTTTCGGGATCTAAGCACATGTACAGTGAAAGTGGTGGAATTTTGCTGCTAGACAAGTGAGTCTGGACTATTTACGTTGAGGTACTGTGATCTCAAGTGGCCCCACCGAGAAGTCCCGGACCCCAAACGTCGTGTGTGTGGTGGAGTTTTCGTTCCTCTTCTTATCTTACGGCCGTGTCATCATTTTCTCGCTGGCGACGTAAGCGAGTGTATTAGTAGACAAATAAAACAAAATACAATGATACGTAGGGGCGTGCAATAAGTAATGCCCCTGACCCACTTCCAGTTGTCTGATCTAGCTGAAATTTTGTATGTGCAATGATTTATATCTTTACGGGTTATGTGGCAAATTACAGCTCTGAAGTAATTGTGGTTTATGTTTTACAGGTGTTTGGACTGAGTCAGGTGTAAAATGGAGCCTGTTGAATGTCGAGCAGTTTGTATTTGAAAGGACGCACACCACAGGAGACTTTTGATGAAATGAAAGAAACTTATGGTGATAATGCCCCATCATATGATCTTGTAAAAGGCTGGCATCATGAATTCAAACATGGCCGTAAGTCTGTGGAAACAGCTCTCAGACCTGGTCGCCCCCCTTCTGCCATTGATGAGGCATCTGTCCGTCAAGTTGAGGCTGCCATTTTGGAAGGTCGGCACATTACTATTCGCCAAATAGCCCAAGATGTTAAGATTAGTACAGGGTCTGTGGAAATTATCATTCATGACAATTTGCATATGCATAAGGTGTCTGCCAGATGGATTCCCAGGTTGCTCACATCATTCCAGAAGCGAGAACACGTCGAGTGCTTAAGGATGAATTTGGAGATGTGCCAAGAAAATGAGTCAAAGTTTTTCAAAAGACTGATTGATTACATAGGATGAAACCTGGGTCCATTACTATGATCCAGAGACCAAAGCGGAGTCAATGCAGTGGAAGCACTTGGACTCACCACCTCCAAAGAAGGCAAGGGTGCAGCTCTCCGCTGGCAAGGTCATGCTTACAGTCTTCTGGGACCAGGACGGTGTAGTGATGACAGATTTCCTGGCAAAGGGTACCACAATTACAGGAGCCTATTATGCTTCACTTTTTAGGAAATTAAGGGAAGCTATCAAAATCAAGAGGCGAGACAAGATCAACAAAGGTACCCTCCTCCTGCAGGACAACACTCTGGTCCACAACTCGCATGTCGTCAGATCAGAAGAACGGGCGTGTGGTTATGAAATCATTCCCCATCCTCCCTACTTTCCTGACCTTACACCCTGTGACTTTTACCTTTTCCCAGCCATGAAGTTGTTTTTGAAAGGAAAGCGTTTCCCAGATGATACAGCCTTGCTTTCTGAAGTCACGTCGTGGTTGGAGGACCGACCTGGGGTGTTCTACAAAAACGGTCTCCAGAGCTGCATCAAACGATGAGAGAAATGCATAACTCCGGATGGTTCCTACGTAGAGAAAAACTAATAACTGTGCCAAGTTTTGTTGCTCTACTGCTATGGGAAGTGAGTCAGAGGCATTACTTATTCCACGCCCCTCGTAGCACAGACGGCGATACTTCACATATATATCGTTTGGAATCTGTGTGTGAAGCTGCCTTCTACACGCTGAGGTCCACACACACACACACACACACACACACACACACACACACACACACACACACACACACACACACACACACACACATATATATATATATACCATCAAGGCCGTCTTTGTCGGTTAGTTGATTAATTCATCTCTGGCTTTCGATCTGGTCCAAACCATGATCCGTCTTCAGTGGCGTTCAAACTCCAACTGTCCGCCTCGGTGTTCAAGCCTCAAATGACTAAGTGTACGACTTCCCTCCCGTAAAGTGTTGTTTCTATTGTTCGATCCTTAGTCCATTTTGTAGTCGGTCACACACAAAATGAAACTTTACTCTTATTTTTCTTAGCAATTAACTAAGCATACAACTGACCGCTCCTGTCAAATGTCGTTTCTATTGTTCAATCCTTAGTCCATTGTTTAATCTTTTTGCAATCGCCATTCGTCACAACCTAATTTAAACCTTACCCTTATTTCTCTTTGTCTGCGTTACGAAGAAATCTCTATCCACTGCTTATTAATAAGTTCTTTTATTACTCGCTAAACCTACTTCTTTTTCTTTTGTCATTTATCCTTTCTTCCCCTACCTCTCCCGCACTCAACAGCCTCAGTCGAACATAGTGTCACAGTACAAGTACAATGAGCTCATTGGAACACATTCTGTGGAAGTCATTGAAAAACAAGCACAAGCGAGGATGCGACGGGGATTGGAGCTTGACAGGCAGACCAGAAAAAAATTAGGAGTAGATGCTTCTATAATCTCTATAAAATCTATAGAAGATCATAGAATCTATTAAAAAGTTTAAAAATTACAAAAGCAACTCATTCTTCCAAAGTGCTTAATATCTATTAAGCACACAAAATATACGTAATATAACGTAAAATAAACGTAATTATCTAAAATATTCTGAAGTTAAATTCTACGTAACAATCTAAAATCAATAAAAACACGTACATTCTATTGAAGAGTATAAATCCTACGTAACAATCTAAAATATTATAAATACGTAAATGCTCCTCCCCCTGTTGCATATTGACTAGAGACGGCGGACATGTAAAAGATATGTAACGGGTACTTGTAATAAAAGATAGACGATGATGAGAGAGAGAAGAGAGAGAGAGAGAGAGAGAGAGAGAGAGAGAGAGAGGGGGGGACATTTATATACGTATTACAGTTCTGTGGGCCTCTTTTAACACAGGAGAGGACAATCATTACTTATGATGGAGAGGCACATTACTTAGGATGGGGGTTATCAAAAGTTCATATAAGATGATTACATATTGCCCTTTGCTGTTGAATGATGACACGAAGACGACAGTTACAAAAACACGATGATAACTTCTTTATTATCATATCGACCAGCCGAAAGATGATGACTCCAAGGAATTCAAAGTCGTACTACATGATCAAACCGTTCTCCCTTCGCTTCTAAAGGGAGTCTCCTCTGGTCAAGTCAGCTCTTTCCGACCGACCCTGCTGACCCCTCGATCCGTACTCGACTGCTTCTCTGATCTTCGACTGAAACTCTACTCATCCTACGTTGTTTGGTCGTACTTCGAGAACATCACTAACATAACCTCCCATAACAGCAAAACCAGCCTGATCGCCGGCATCCGCCGAGTATTCGCCAATCTCCCGACGACACTTGTGAAAAAAGCATGCTCCCAGTTCCGGACCCGTATTGAGGCGGTGATTGAGGCTAAAGGCAGCTACATAGAATAGATGTCAGCTCTATTACATAATCAAGTTATCTGACTTGATCTTTTCAATAAAAGTTTTAAAATAAAGCTGTAGTGTTGTTTTTTTTAGGGCGACTAATTTATCGTTCTACTCTGTATATTTTAACTTTTCACATATATTTATACGTTTGTACGTACGTTATCACCTATCAGCTTTCACACGTTTATATTTGTACATACGTTATCGCCTTTCACACAGTAATGTTAATACGTACATTATCAACTTTCACGCACATTTATGTTTGTAGTACTTTATCACCTTTCATACAGATCTGTGTTTTGTACTAATTTGCATATTCCTTTTAAAAAATAACTTTTTATTAATTCAGTCTTCGTTTTTTTTCTTCTGTTTTCTTATTGGATGATTAAAATCATTTCACTATTATGCACATTTTCTACATTGTGTATATAATTACTAGGGCTGTGACAACAGAATATTCTTTTCATTCTTTTGACTCTCGGGTATATATCCGACACAGTTAGACACACTTAATCAACCAAGAATCACATCCGTCTATATATATAAAACACATATATAAGATATTAACGGTTATATACCCAAGAGTCAAAACAATGAAAAGAATATGCTATTGTCACAGCCTTAATAATTACATAGCATTTGAGGCTGCATTTATAGCAAATCTCCGTCTCTATATCGGAACGGTCTCTACTAATCTACTTTGTCAGTTTTTTTTATCTACATACTTGAAACTTGATATATAGGGTATTTAAACTTGTGTAACAAAATCGATTTGATTTTTTGTCGAAAAATTGCTGCTAATAGATCAAACTTAAAAAAAAAATAGTACTTGTCAGATGTAGTTCGACGTAATGTACAGCTGTCCATATGCGCTTATAAACATTTATTCGTTTATTAATGTTATTTTTAATGCTTTGATATGCACGTGGACTTAGCGTAGATGGTAACGAACGAAACTGGGAAGCTATATGTTTTGGTTTCGATTCTAGCTGATCGCACTAAAGTCATACACATATATATTTTTTAGCTTTTGAAATCACTCAAATATATTGGGTACAATATAAGCATCAATAAAGTACTGCATCTATAATAATAAATAAGAAATCTACACTAAATTAAAATATTATAATTTAGCATATTTTACAACCGGGCAACGCCGGGCAGCGTGCTAATACACACACACACACACACACACATATATATATATATATATATATATATATATATATCTGTGAAAATATATTTTCTTATAATATATACGAAGCCTTATTTAAGAAGCTCAATGTAATTACAGAGCAGTATATTCAATAAATGACAAAAGACTACATTCCAAAGTTCATGATGTTGACCATCTTATAATTTATTCCTTTCATTCAGTTGACATTTACAATTCTTGACAGTATCTGTTTCGTAGCACAAAATCAATCAATTATTATATGAATCATTGATTCTCTCTCTCTCTATCTCTCTCTCTTAGTATATATATATATATATATATATATATATATATATATATCATTGTTAACTCCAAAAGTTTAACAGCTACAAAGGCGGGAGTAGTATCATTAAAACGATCGACCTTTTGTGCTCCAGAATGTATTTTTCTACATAGCTACCACTATTCTCAGTGCATTTTGCCAGGAATTTAATGACGCATCACTGCTTCTGACGCACATCCATTACAGGGGTTGTTTTATTAGAGTCTCACACCGTCAATATCTTTAGAACGCCCCTAGTATGTATTATAAGAAAATGTGACCTGACAAGTGTCCCTATAACTACGGGTTAAATAATATTACTACTAGCGGTGATATTTCCTTTTTGTTTATAATGAACTATTTCAATTGTTTTATTCTTTAATATTCGTGAGACCGGACGTTGCCCGGGATTGAATGAGAATCAACGAACGTTTCGCAATCTCATATTTTCATTGTCATCGAAATCGATGCAATCACCCAGTTTTCAATCAAATCGATTGATTGCCTATTCTAGTTAGGCACCCATCGTGGTGCACAGGGAGGTAGCTTCACCTGCCTCCTCGCACTGACTTCGTTCACAATATATTGTAGTGTACATTGTGCTGTAGCGAACCTACTATTAATTTTATAAAATTATTTTTATATATAATGTCTTGAATTAAAGTTTAAAATGCAAAAAGCAAGTATCACGCTTTAATTGTGCTCTAAACAGAAACATTTCGAACGCACCCCTATTATATCAAAGAACCTACTGTTGATTTTATATTATTGTGCGGTGATAATTGTTTGAATTTAAATTTAAAATGAAAATGTCAAGTATGATGGTGCAATTGTGCTTTAAATAAAAACTTTCATTTTGAACGCGCCCCTGTCATATTAAAGAGCCCACTGTTGATTCTATATGTCAGGCCTTGTGGCTTGTTTGATAATAACATTTCTCAAATGTACTTGTGATGTTAGGCTGTGTATAGTGTTAACTTTTGCCAAAATCGTCTGTTCCTTCTTCTTTTTTTTTTTACAAGGTAGTCACCACTTATCAAGGTTCGGAAGCCACTCGGGGATAAGGGTTATTGTGTGTACAGTACGTTAGTGTTGGAGATCTGATAAAGTGTCTTATTTAAGGAGGCGGTTCATCAGGAATTTGTTCACATTGGACTTGAAGACATCCAAGTTGTAGTCAGGTGGGAAACAGGCAACCGGAACAGAGTTCCACAGGCGTGCACTTCTAAGAAAGAAGCTTTGTTCATGGAATCTACGTTTTGATTTAGGCACAGATAAAGAGTGGGGGAAATTTTTGACAGTGGTTTTCAGCTAAGCGGGTGTTTATAGTGAAAGATTGGCGAGGGGGACCAGAGATTGGAGTTCAGACGAGCACCTGCCATGGTAGTAACGATAAAACAAAGACATTATTTCGATTATAGGTACTTATTGAAGTCATTCCGATGCAAAACCTATCTAAGAATACTGCCAGGCACATAAAAATTAAATGAAATTTCATAAAAATTGACCCAGAAATTTTCGAGTCCATAAGGAACGAACTCACGTACACGTACACAAAGTTCTTTTTATATAAGAGTAAAGATGTCTGTATTGCCGCCGGCTTTTAATAAAGAGAGAGAGAGAGAGAGAGAGAGAGAGAGAGAGAGAGAGAGAAAGAGAGAGAGAGAGAGAGAGAGAAGTGAGTGTAATAGATACGGTAAAATAAGAGCCGAGACTCAATATACAATGAGATATAGATAGGAACTTTATAGAGTTAGTAAATCAATTGCAAATTATAACCGGCGTTTTCCGGGATTGTATGAGGATCAACAAATGTTCTACACTCCCATAATTTTATTGTCATCGAAATAGATGAAATTGCACATTTTTTTAAAATCATATCGATTGATTGATCACTCTAATTAGAGACCCCCAACCCAACAATGTGCCGGTAGTAAGCTTCACATGCTTCCCTGCAGTAACTTAGTCCACCATACATAGTAGGCTATATTGTACTGTAGAGAATCTACTATTGATTTTATAAAATTATCTATAAACAATGGATTCACTTCAAGTTTCAAATGCAAAAGTCAAGTATTATGGTCCAATAGTGCTCTAAATACACTACAGTTGATTTTATAAGCGGGGTCTTTCCGGTGATAAAACTTCTCAAATACACTTGCGGTGTTAGGTTGTATAACAGTGTTAACTTTGGTCAAAATCGGATTTCCTTCTTTGATTGATTATCGCTTTTCGATATTACCAGACGCATTCCGGCACAAAACCTACGTAATAACACCCCCAGACACATCAAGTGCATTCGTGTGAAATGTTTAAAAAATCGGCTCAGCCGTTTCCGAGTTCATAGGGAACGGACTCTCTCTCTCTCTCTCACACACACACACACACACACACACACACACACACACACACACACACACACACACACACACACTTCCTTTTGTATAATAGAAGACAAATAGATAGATAAATAGATAGATAGATAGATAGATAGATAGATAGATAGATAAGAATAATTAAAAATGAAAAATTTCTCAAGTGTAACTTCATATCAAAACGTGTATAGGATAAAATCCGTAAAGAAACAAACGTTGATTAATCCAGGTTTGATATGACAATACACACCCAGAACTACGTTAATAGTAGGGAAATTTAAGATTTCTAGTTTTTGTGTAAATTAGTTTTGATAACGTTTCTCCAGATGGTTTGGATAATATGGTAGCACCCTTGCTTGGTTTTTATTATTCTATGTAATGTACTTATTTCAGTTTCAAAGTTTTGTGAGTGAATCACGTTAACAGTTTTTTCCTGCGAAATATATGGGATCGTAAAAATTCCTTAACGATGATTTCGTTGTTTGGTTGATTTTTTTTTGGATTTTTTACGTTATATCCTTTTGGGGTTACTTGATGCCTAATCCAGTAAATTTGGAAAAAGGTCTTTTGTTTCAAGTTTTTAAAATTTTTTTTATATAGCTTCAAATATTTATTCATGGGTTTGGTTGCTTTGTCTTACGGCATATCAATCCTTTTTTAGGCTATTTATTAAATATTTATTAAATAGCCTAAAAAGGATTGATATGCCGTAAGAAAAAATAACCAAACTAAACACCAATCCAGCCGAATCCAGTAATTTTGAAAAAAAAAAAAAAAAAAACGAAAAAGAATTATGCTTTAATTTTTTTTTTTTTTTTTTATCGTTTCAAACATTTAGTCCTGGTGTTTGGTGTAGTGGTTTAGTTTTACGGCATATCAACATTTTAGGCTATTTTTGCCAAATCCAATAATTTTGAAAAAAAAAAAAAATTATGCTTTAATTTTTTTTATCTTTTCAAATATTTATTTATGGTGTTTGGTGTGGTGGTTTTGTTTTACGGCATATCAACCCTTTTTGTGTTATTTAATGCCGAATCCAGTATTTTTTTAAAGAAGGGTTTTTATGTTTTAATTTTTTATTAAAATATCTTCAAATATTTATTTATGGTGTTTAGGTGGGTTGTTTTGTTTTACGGCATATCAACGCATTTTAGTTTATTGATTGCTGAATCCAGCAATTTTGGAAAAAAAGTTTTTATGTTTCAAGCTCTTTATATCTTCAAATATTTATATTTTATTCATGCGATTTAGTTTAGTTGTTTTTGTTTCTTACTTTGCAGAACATGATTGAGTTTTGCAAAGAGAAATATAACAAAGAAAAATACGAAAACAAAAAAAAACAAAAAACAAAAAAACAACAAGACCATCAGTGTTTCGTGCATGTTAGGTCGAGAAGCCGGTAGATTCAGGTAGAGCAATCTGATAGCACCAGGCCTCAAGGATGCAGAAAATATCAAAGAAAAATGTTAAATGCGCATAACTTCATTTCATCCCGAAGGAGTCACGTCAGGATGTAACTACGGTTAAACGATTCGTGGAAAAAAAAACTTCAACAAGAAAAGAACAATCCAATTTCGAAATTTAAGGACCGAGTTACATGGCAACTTTCAAGAAATACGCGAAGACAATTTCACCACCGCTGGACAGAAAACCAACAGAAAATGAGGTAGCTCGTTAATTTTACTGCATCTAAAACCAAGCTTCTATCTTTGCATCATCAACGCTCTGATCCTCGTCTGGCATCAATTGAAATGAATAGCTCTCGTCTTGGGGAGGCTTCATGTTTTGACCAGCTTCTGGGTCTGACCTTCACTACTGATCTAAGATGGAACACGTACATCAAATCCGTTGCCAAGGCTGCTGGAAAAATGGTGGGATCGTTCTACCGTTCCAGTAAATATATTAGTGCTGATGCCAATCACTACCTGTATAAGAACCAAGTACGTCCACGGATTGAGTACAGTTGCTAGAAGCAACTTATCCTACCTTGACAGAGTTCAAAATAAACTTCGTAGCCTAATGGGGGATGCCCTTTTCTCTTCCTTGCTACCTCTTTCCCATAGAAGAGACATTGCGAGCCTGTCTCTGTTTTATTATTTATTTATATTATTTTTCATGGCTAGTGCTCGTTTGAGCTCCAATCTCAAGTCCCCCTTGCCTGACTTTCACAAGAAACACTCGTCTAGCTGAAACCGTTATTACTAATTTCCCCCACTGCATAAACCTAAAAATAGATTCCATGAACAAAGTTTCTTTCTTAGAACTGCACACCTGTGGAACTCTGTTCCGTTTTCCTGACTACAATATGGTCGTCTTCAAGTCCAACGTAAACAAATTCTAGATAAGCTATCCCCTTAAGAAATCCAATTTACCAAATTTCCGCTTCTAACGATTACCAGACGTTTTCCTTTTGACTACTGTACACACATTAACACTTATACTCGAGTGGCCTCCGGGCCTTGATAAGTGGTGACTCCTTTGTAAAAACAACAAAAAAAAATCTGAAAATGTTTCCTGCAATGTCTAGACGGGTAAAGGCACCAACTGACATAAAAATTTGCAACATATTTTTTATGGTTTTATGTCAGGTTGGCTTTACTCTGCATCATACTAAAAGTTGGCAAGCTTTGAGTATGAAAAAGTCTCAAATTCTGAAGTTGAACATTTTCGACTTACAAGGCATTTTCCGAGTTAGTATTTAAAAAGATAATGGAAAATGACTTGTAAGTCGAAAATGTTCAACTTCGAAATTTGAAACTTTCCTATACTTAAATCTTGTCCAACTTTTATTATGACGTAGAGCAAACCCAACCTGACATGAAACCACAAAGAAATATGTTGCAATTTCTTTTGTGGTATGCGTACAATATCATATTTAGGCGTAATTTACAACCAGGTTACGCCGGGTGTCCCTGCTAACTTATATAAATACTTTTGAAGTTTTAAGAAAAGAGCTACAATAATATCAAGGCTTCACCATTTACGTTGAACATCCACAGAATGCCAACATCAATATAAGACATATGAAAGAGTCCACCGTGGAATTTCCACAAGTCCCGCTAGTATTAATAAAACAAATAAGACCCATATTCTGAGATTAAATCCATCATAATGCATTTCGATTTTTTCGTAAACAAATCAACCATCTTGATATTTTGTTAATAATTGAAGAATAAATTACTTCATGACTTTTCGAAATTTGAAAGAAATTTTTAAGCATTTAAAGTATCGAATAGAAATCCATTTAAACTGGCTTTAAACTTCTTAGCAAATCATTGAAAGTGATTTTTAGAATATGATATGTTTGTTCGGTGTTGACGACGTACATCACAAAGATTCATGTACATTTTTGTGTTTTTTAAATTAGTGATATTCTAAATAAGCACCAACAATTACTTGATCGATTTACATGATTTTTGGAATATGACATCTTTGTTCTGTGTCGAGTATTACAACATAAATATTTTTTTAATGCATTTTTGTTTTGTTTTAAGGAGAAGATAATAACTGAGAAAAAAACTACTCTATATTACGGTTGGCTAAGATCAAAGTATAGTACCTGTTATCAGCATTCTCGCGATCTCGTTTCCCTACTGAAAAAAAAAAAGGTTTTTACCAATCACTGTCATTAACACACACAGTATGGATGGATATCACATTTTAACTTATACTAAAAAAATAGGAGATAATGCTTAGGAAATTGCTTTGTGACCACAAAGGTAACACTACTCCCCCTCCAAACAAAGGAGACGAAGAGAACTGACCATTTCGCTGACTTATAAAAGTGGAAATTAGGCATGAGAGGATAACATCCTGATTACTGTGCAAAAAAAAAAAAAAAAGAAAAAAGAAAAAGAAAAAAGAAAACGATACGTTAATCGAAGCCTGAGAATTATGAAGAGTTGAGAAAGAAATTTGTTTGGACTCTCCAGTATGTATCCGTTGATATCTTATATATCTTTTATATAGAGTGATGTGGTCCTCGGTTGATTAACTGTGCCTAACTTTGTCGGATATATACTCAAGAGCCAAAACAATGAAAAGAATATGCTGTTGTCCTAGCCCTACTCATCAATATAACCAACAGATTTAATTAGTACAACCTTGATTTACCATTTCAACAATGCTTTCGGTGCAGGAACGCTTAAATATTTCACTTCGCGCATGTCAAGCGCATACTGGACTTGTAAAAAAAAAAAAAAAAAAAAAAAAGGAAGAAAGATCACCGTTGAACAATAGCACGGGGATACTTAATAATTTCATTTCGTTTCGTAATAACACCATGTGACGAAGGAAAAAATCCCGAAAAAGACGGGTTACGTCGAAATATACCGATTTAAACAAATAAACATTCGTTTCTCTAAATATTTGCGTTGTCTGGCTCCTAAAGGTATTATATATACGTACTTTAATTTAATTAACCTTGATAATTTTAATTAGGTCAATGCTTTTTATTTTTAATTTACGTTGTTTCGTATTTTCCAAATGACAAAATTTATAGTGATTTTCAAATATATTTTTACTGATACAGCCGTATTTTAACTAAACAAGTGATTTTTTTTTCTTTTTTTTTCTTTTTTTTTTTACTTGAGAGTCAGCATTTATTAAGGCCCGAAGGTCACTCGAAAATAAGGCTTAAAAAATGTAAGGTGGTAGTATAGTAATTGTTAACGGTGTAAATTGGGTAAGATTTGATTATTCATGAGGACGGGTAACAGTAACTTATTTACATTAGATTTTAAGGCTATCATATTGTATTCGATCGGGAGGCAGGCCAGCGGAACAGTGTTCCACAGGCCGTCAGTTCTGAGAAAGAAGCTTTGTTCATGAAATCTGTGTTTAGATTTAGGCACAACTAGAAAGTGGGGAAAATCGTATAAAGTGATTTTAGCTAATTGAATGTTTTTTGTATATATTAATAGTAACGTCAGTTATTACTTTCTCTTTACATATAATAACAGCAATCTGTTTCATACTATCTTCAAGATTTTTAAACATGAAATATAAACTTCTATGAAACAAAAGTCTGTTCTTGTCTGCTCTATTCTCGCTTTCTAGTATTAAACACTCTCGTACTCCCATTCTAATTTAATCGAATCTAAGGTGAATATTTTTCTCATTACACACACACACACACACACACACACACACACACACACACACACACACACACACACACACACACACACACACACACACACACACACACATATATATATATGCGTGTGTGTGTATGTGTATAATGGTTGTATAGATTGATTTCTTAAATCCAATATAACTCCTTTTTTTGTCTGATGAGGTTGACTCCTTGAATTAGACTTCCACTGAAACATGTATGCAGATGTGTAACCGATAATATTTGTATAAACACACACACACACACACACACACACACACACACACACACACACACACACACACACACACATATATATATATATATATATATATATATATATATATATATTTAAAGTGATGGTTGTGTAGTTCCAACGAGAAAAAAAACTGTATATTTAAAAGAGTGTAGCCATCAACAATTGTGGGTTTTTCAGCCTTTTATCATTTTTCATTTAAAAATATTTTAAAATAAAAAATAATAAAAGGCTGAAAAACCCACAATTATTTGATGGCTACACTCTTTTATATATATATATATATATATATATATATATATATATATATATATATATATATATATATTATTTCATGTATTTACATGTATTTACCTAATCTTATGTATTTACTTTAACACAAATACGTCAGTAAAGCTAAGCAGTAAATTTTGAAAATATATATGACAATTTAAGTACATTAAATGTTCCGCGTTTCATCCTCGTAAATCTCTCTATCTTTCTATCAACTATCTCTCTCTCTCTCTCTCTCTCTCTCTCTCTCTCTCTATATATATATATATATATATATATATATATATATATATATATATATATATACTAGCAGACCCAACGTTGCCGGTATAGGGTATAGAATCATCGGCTATGGCATTATATATGAAGTAATCTGTTATGATGTTATATATGATGTAATATCCCATACATGACGTCATATATGTCGTAATCTACTACGATGCCATATGTGAGTATATTGCAAACAAACAGACAGGCAAAAATACGACGTTAATATATATACATTCAAGGTTCAATCATAGCGTTTTCGTTTAATAAATATTATTTTCAATCTTATTTACTTTGTTCCTCTAATCACCGGGATCTGTCCCCTTCCATATACAACATATATACTAGCGAGTGGGAGAGGCCGTCCGGCTTAGCCCGGTCATAAAATACGCTTAAATATGATATTATAATTTGTCCAGATTTCGTATATATTATTATAGAGTCATGATTTCAAAAGTAAAAAACAAAAAAGTATTTGGGTGCCACCAGCTAGAATCGAAACCGAAAGTAAAACTGTAGTATGCAAAAATATATGAACTGATTAAAAATTAAAAAATTAAAAATAAACTAAGATGACTGTACAAAATGTGTAACAAGTTTTTCAATTTTTACCCATTTTTGACCCCTTAAAAACTATTTTAACCCATTTTTGACCCCTTAAAAATTATTTTAACCCATTTTTGACCCCCTTAAAAACTATTTTAACCCATTTTGACCCCTTAAAAATTATTTTAACCGGATAACCCCCCATAAAATAACGGCCTAAAAAATCCAATCATTTGAGGCCCCCTAGCGCCGTTCTACGACTTTTTGTTTCGGGGGAAATAGAGTTTGAAAATATGAAGTCAGACAGACAGACAAACAGACAGATAGACATATAGCCTTATATATATATATATATATATATATATATATATATATATATATATATATATATATTCTTGAAAGTTTTTCAACCTTTAAAAGTATATTAATTTTTTATAAGCCCTTTCTTAGAAAATTATTTTGCTATTGTCAATTAATCTCTTCCAATCACTGTCTAAGTTTACTTCCAAGAATTCATGCTAGTCCTAATATCATTTCATGAAACACTGTTTCGAGAGGTTAAAACAAAACAGTTTATTAAATCATGGTTCCCCACCAGTGTTGATCAAACACCACCACCCTTAAAAGCAAGAACAAAACATTCCAGATATCGGATCTAGCTTCTTGCTCACTTATTCTGGTTATTAATATTGTTTTTATATACGACGTGCCTTAAATACGTTTCAAAACTTTTTTGTATAAGCATTTTTATTGATAGTACATACATGAAACTCTAGTCGCCTTCGAAGTAATCTCCTTTGGCTGCAACATATTTGCTGTACCGTTCCAACAACTTCTGGAAGGCCCCACGGAAGTCCTCTTGTGTGAATGTGTGAATGACCCTCGTCATAGCCTCTTTCATTTTCTCAAGTGTCTCATACCAACGGCCTCTAAGATTTTCCTTAAGTTTAGCGAATAGCAAAAGTTTGGACTATATGGAGGGCGAGGAACTTGATGCCCATCTTAGTCAAATAGTCTGTGATCTTCTTAGAGCACTCTTGGGGACAAACTTCGCACAAATCTTCCGCATTTTCAGTTTCTTAACAAATAATTATGTATATAGTTTCCACACTGACATCAAACTGTGCATTTATTGTCTCTATAGAAACCATGACGGTCCTTATCCATGAAATTCTTTATTTGGCCAATCAACTCTGGTGTTCTGACTTCCTTACTCATCTTACACCTCTCATCATCTCTCGCTGACTCCCTGCCTTCCTTGAATATCTTATATGCCTCTCAAAAACTCAAAAATGCTCGATTCATGCAAGATGGTCCAAAAGCAGTCTGAAGCATTCCATACGTTTCTGTGGCATTTTTTCCAAGTTTAAAACAGAATTTTAGTACATATTGTTCTTCTAGAGTGTCTTCACGTCCAGATTACATTTTTGAAAATCACTAGATGTGACAATCAGACTTTAGTAGGGTGTATTCCAATTCCTGCTGTAGCTGTTCATGTAAGCCTGAAATCATAAAAATTGGCCAGTCATCCCATAAGATGTATAGTAATCACATTCTGAATGTTCAAGAATCGACGACAATTTTAAATGCTTGTAAAAAACAAAAAAGCCTGGAAACTTATTGAAGGCACCTCGCATTAACATTATTTATGATATTTTTATATTTGTTATGATTAATATACAAATATGTAAAAATAAAAAAAATTCTTATGAAGACATACACGAGGTTTCTTTTTTAATAATATTACACTATCTTTACTTGACACTACAACGGCGAGTTCGAAATGAATGTTTCTGTTGAGAACACAATTGGACCATGATACTTGACTTCTAAACTTTTACTTTAAACTTTTATTCAAGCCATTATATAAAAATAATTTTATAAAATCAACAGTAAATTCCTTATATAATATATACTATAGTGTATTGTGAACTAAGTCACTACGGAGAGGCAGGTAAAGCTTCCTCCCGGTGCACCGCGATCGGTACCCAACTAAATCAAGCAATCAATCGATTTAATTGAAAAAAAAAAAAGAATTCGATCACAAGAAAATATTTGAGGGTTAAACGTTTGTTGATCCTCAATCCATCCAAGGAAACGTGGAGTCTCTTTGTCAGTATATAATAAGGTCACTTATATATATATATATATATATATATATATATATATATATATATATATATATATATATATATATATATATATATAGTAAGTTATAAAATATATATATGGCGATTAAGCTACACTGAATATTCCGCGTTTCATCCACCCTAGAATTCTTCAGACGAGGTCTAGAGTGGATGAAACGCGGAATATTCAGTCTAGCTTAATCGCCATATATATATTTTTTTATATTTTATTTAGTAAGTTATAAAATATATATGGCGATTAAGCTACACTGAATATTCCGCGTTTCATCCACTCTAGGACTCTTCAGAAGAGTCCTAGAGTGGATGAAACGCGGATTATTCAGTGTAACTTAATCGCCATATATATTGTATAACTTACTAACTAGCTCTACCTACTTTTTGAGCACTTTTAAAGTAAATACTTAAAGTTTATGCATAAATTTATACTTTCGTATATTAATTTTATGTGAGTAAATTAAGTAGTTATATACATATATATGTATATATATATATATATATATATATATATATATATATATATATATATAATTTTTTTGAGGGAATTAGACCTGGAATCTTAAGAGCGGAGTTTATTTTAATGTATAATTAAATGTATTAATACTATTAAAATAAAATAATGCTCATTGTACTGTAGATATATAATAAGCTCAATAGGTATAAATATCCTAGAGCTATTTTAATATTGAGGAAGATGATTCATAATTTTGAATTAAAAATCAGCTTAAAAAGGAAAAACAAACAAAATCCAACAGATTGTTCGATCATTTCAGAAACGATGTTCATTTTATTTTAATCGACAATAAATATTGACAATTATTCGACAAAAATTTTGTCCTTTTATAACAAAGTCTCCTCATCAGCAAAATAGGGGGGGGGGTTAAAGACACCAAAATAAAACTAGCATTTTAGTCGTGTGTAAGGCAGATATTCATTTTTTATCTATAGTTTATTGTTGAAACTGATTTTTAATTCAAAATTATGAAACATTTTACTCAATATATATATATATATATATATATATATATATATATATATATATATATATATATATAGTGGAGATGGTAATTAATAAAAACTGAACAAAGTGCTCAATACTGTTGTAGAGCAAATATGCGTTTTATTTTTTATTACCGTATCTCTCTGTTAAATTACATGATTGTTCCGGCTACTCGGCCGTTTTTTTCTTGGCCGTCTGTAGCGTCCTCAGACTTTTACAGAAATGTTCGCTATTTTGGGATGAAAGAGTGAAAGAGTGAATGAGTTCATGGGGGGGGGAGATCCCGCCTTCCTCCCTTGTTCCCTTCCTTTCTCTCTTTCTTCCGCCCTCCTCGCAAACACCCTTGACCTCATTCACTCTTTCACTCTTTCATCCCAAAATAGCGAACATTTCTGTAAAATCTGAGGACGCTACAGACGGCCAAAAAAAAAAAACAACAACAAAAAACAAAACAAAAAACGGCCGAGTAGCCGAAACAATAATGTAACTTAATAGAAAGTTACGGTAATAAAAAATAAAACGCATATATATATATATATATATATATATATATATATATATATATATATATATATATATATATATATATATATATATATATATATATATATATATAAGTGTAGCTGACGGTGATAAACGAATAAATAATTTATTCGGATGATTCACTTGTAAAAATGTGCAATATCGATCAGCATGAAAGAAAAGTTAAAACATGCCGATTCGTCGGTTTTTTTTTTTCGTTATAAAACAATATAATTTGTTGACGAGTTTCACATTGATTCAATCAATAACACAGTCGGAATTCCGCTAATCAGTAGACAATCCGCATCATTTTAAACAAACGTTTTTTTTTCCTGATTAAGTGTTTCGGGGTCAGTTGCAAGCTAGCAAGCACAACAAACAGTTTTTTTTTCTTTAATTATAACAGAATAAACTTTTTTGAAAATTCGGCAAAGTACTTGCTGCTGATTTCATATATTTCAAATATGAAGATCAACAATGGACAGCGTTTGCATGAACAGACACATAGAATAAATAAAATACCAACAACAATAAGAACAGCATATAATAATAATAATAATAATAATAATAATATTATTGTTATTATTATTATTATTGTTATTATTATTGTTATTATTATTATTATTATTATTATTATTATTATTGTTGTTATTATTATTATTGGTATGAAAAAGTGCGCACTAATAGAAGAAAGGAAAAACTGGAGACGACAGAAGGCATAGAACAACCCAACCAAACGAAAATGAAAGTACTAGGGGAACAAGAGGCCTATAACTACTTGGGTGTTCTGGAAGCAGACACGTAACAACAGTTCTGGAAGCAGAAACACGTAACTGGAATACATTGAGCCGCGATCCTAAAAATAGTAGAAAAATGAAAGTTATCTGGTTTACTCCATCTTTCTATTTAATGGTTACAATTAATATCGGTAAACAAATGCCTGGACCTCATTAAACTACATTGAATTAATAGATCAAAGCAACAGAAATCAAACTACATTAAACTAAAAATCAAAACAACAGAAATGAAAGAAAGAATTTGAAATGAATACCTCAGGAGAACAAGAAAACTTCTGGAAAATAACTTATATACCAGGTTCAATTTTCAGTTTGGGCGACCGAAAAATACAAGGTCAAATTCCTTAGAATTATAAAGAATAAAATAAACAAACAAACAAACAAACAAACAAAAAACAGCCTGTCGTGTTCTCTGGAAACTGAGTGACAACAAGTATCCCCAGATTTCCAGCACTCCACCTCTTTCGATAATATTTGCAAATAAGTTTGCATTATCGCAACAACTGCTCGCCATTGATTTCTCGTTGGCAGCGGATATTGGTCTTCACTGGAATTTGAGTGGCAATAATCCTCCCGAAGGTCCCAGTTCTCTTCGCACTTATCCAGCGTAGATCTGGTCAGTACTCTCCTCTAAGTCTTTATTTCATCATTGACTCAACTTGGCTGTTTGTTCTCACTTTTTGGGGAGGGATAAGTTATATGGTAATGGGGGGGGGTAGAGAACTTATAGATATGCGGCTTCAGTGTTCTTGGTTACATATGGCGCTTCATGTTTTGCCTCTGCAGCAGGTTGTCTGGTCCACGCTTGTTACTCATGTGTGTTAGTTTCCACACTCAAGGGTTTCCTTAATATTTCAACCGTTTTCATTATTGTTGTCCGTTGTATTTTCCCAGTCATTCATCTGATTCCAATTTCTCCCATTCTTTTTTCAAAGTTTTTCGGGATTGTTCCTAGTGCTCCTACTATTATTGGTATCATTTTGTTTGATTTTTTTTAAATTACATTTTCACCCCAAACAAGGCAAATTGCCACTTTGGTGTAGGGGGCTACTATCAGGGGCAACAACTACTGGGGTACTATGTAGGGATTTGGGCAGCAAGATGTCGGTTCACGTTACACTTGAACTTCTGCACGTCAGTACTGTTGGGGAAGCAGGGACCTGGAATGGAATTCCAGAGTCTAGCGGTTCTGGGGAAGAAACTATTGGAGTAAAAAGATCTTTTACATCTAGGGATCTCTACAGTGTGGGGGTGGGATTTAGCAGCCTGTCGGGTTTGTCGAGGGTGCTCACGTCGTGGGGGCACAAGTGATTGCAGTTCGTCAGAGCATTCACCACTAAAATACTTGTAGAAAAGGCAGAGGGATGCAACATTTCGTCGATGGGACAGAGGCTGAAGCTTAGATGCCAGTTCAGGGCCTATCAGGTTTGCGACTCTCTTTTGAACCTTGTCAAGGAGCGAGAGACTAGTAGCAGATGCACCAGCCCAGATGTGGCAGCAATGCTCCATATATGGGCGAATGGTAGCCTTATAGAGGTACAGGATACTTTCGGGTGCTAGTAGTTTTCTAGCACGGTAGAGAGAGCCCACCTTTCTTGCAGCGGCCCTGGCAATGCCTTCAATGTAATTGTTCCAACTCATGTTTCCTGTGAACGTTAGGCCAAGGAGTTTGAAAGATGTACTCTCAGATAAAGAGTGTTGGCCATTGCTATAGGTGGTAGAGAGGGTTTCTTGTAATTATTGAATGAAAATAGTTTAGTCTTGGCAGCATTGAACGCGACCAACCACTTTTGTCCCCATTCCACCACAGATTGGAGGTCTTCCTCTAGTGTTTCTGCCATTTCTTTAGAAATGTGTTCATTCGTCTTCCTGTCGTGCCTGGCATAGAGTGTAGTGTCATCAGCATATATACCCATCTCAGAGGCAATTTTGTCGGGGAGGTCATTTATGAATATCAGGAACAATAGAGGTCCAAGGATAGAACCCTGGGGCACCCCCGCATTTATATCATATTGTTTAGATGTACGACCGTCGAGGATAACCTGGATTTTTCTCTTATCTAAGAAGGATTTAATTATGTTAAGTATTCTACTAGTGATACCGTATGATCTGATTTTCCTGAGGAGACCCTCATGCCATACCCTGTCAAAAGCCTTCTTCATCTTCAAAAGCCTTTCTTAAGCCTTTCTTCATCTTCTATATCCCTTTCAGTTCTCAGGCTAGCTATGTGAATTTGCCCCGTTTCTCCTTTTCTTTGATATTCACCCTATGGTCGGCCGGGACAGCAAAGTCTACAATTTGACAGGATTTTTCTTTCTTGTTAATTATTACGATATCCGGTCTTCTTGCTTGGATGGGTTTATCAGTTCGTATGTCCGTGTCCCATAGGATTTTGTGATTCTCGTTTTCAAGTACTGTTACCGGCTTATGTTTGTACCACTTTCATGTGCGTTCGAGATGCAATTGCTTGCATAATTTCCAGTGTACTGCCCTTCCCACTTGGTTGTATCTGTTCTTGTATCCCTTCTGGGCCAGCTTGCTGCACTCACTTACTATATGGTTTATCGTTTCGTTTCTTTGTCCACAGAATCTGCATTTGCTGTTTTTTTTTTGTGTTTTGTCGATCTTTGCTTTCATGTGGTTGGTTCTTATCGAATTATCTTGTGCTGCGGTTACTAGGGATTCAGTTTCTCGGCTTATGTGTCCTTTTTCGCATCCATGTTCAAGTGTTTTCGTTATTTTCATCTTTTGTCATCTTTATGAATCTTCCATGGAGTTGTTTTTCATCCCATTTTTCTTTTCTCGTCTTATCCTTTGACTCCCTGTTTTCTGTTTTGTCGATTTTTTTCAGTATCTCTCGTTGCCAGGATTATTCTTTCAGTGTATTGCATTATGTATTTTTCTAGTTCTTTTTGGTGTCATTCACACAGTCTTCTATGCAAACCAGTCCCCTCCCGCCGTCTTTCCTTTTCACATAGAGTCAGGTAACATCGTCCTTCAGGTGTAGTGCATCGTGCATGGTCATGAGTTTCCTTGTCTTCTAGATCGAGCTGTCTCAGTTCTTCTTTAGTCCACCCTATGAACGGTCCAGAGTATCCTACTAGTGATACTTCCTATGTATTTATACCTTTTATTAGGTTTCTGCGATATAATTTAGTTTCCAGAAGTTTCTCATAAGGAATTCTTTTCCGATTCTCTCTTTCATTTCTGTTGCTTTGATGGCGTCTACAGGTTCCATCATAAAAAGCTATAAATATATACCAATGAGTCATATTTCCAACCTGACAGCTTAATCTACTACTACTACTACTACTACTACTACTACTACTTTTTTCTTATAGGAGAGTCACTACATATAAAGGCATGCGGCCATTCGAGAATAAGGTTTAATGTATGGACAGGGGGGGGCAACAGCAGAGTAATTATTAGTGGAAATTAGATATAATTTGATTATTTAGGGGCCGGCACAATAAGAACCTGTTTACATTAGACTTGAAGAGTACAATAATGTAGTCAGCTGGAAAGTAGACCAGCGAAACAGAGTTCCACGGGCGAGCAGTTTTAGGAAAGAAGATTTGTTGATGGAGCGTTAGGAAAGAATGAATAATACGAAAAAAAAATTGGAAATGAACCAAAAAATGAAAAATACGAATAAATGTTTAAAACAGAAATTTTTGGTTTGCAACGTGGGAATGGAATTGCTTTTCCCCCAAACTCCAGGTTTATCATGTACAAAATCAACTTTTTGTTGGTAACATGGAAACAACATCGGATGAGTTGGTGAGAACAGGAAATTTTTATGAATACATAAAATCATAAAATTGCCAACCCATTAACGAAACAGCTGTAATGAAGAAATACAAGATGAGATAAACAAAAGTTACAAATCTTTGAATTTCAACAACGTTTTGTACTATATATATATATATATATATATATATATGTGTGTGTGTGTGTATATATATATATATGTGTGTGTGTGTGTGTATATATATATATGTGTGTGTATATATATATGTGTGTGTGTATATATATGTGTATATATATATATATAAATATATATATATATATATATATATATATATGTATGTATGTATTATTTAAAAAAATATTTTGGTCAAAGGGAAAATTATTCCCAAATCGCATTTTGGTAAAAATGCCCTTTCATATAAATAATTGAATTAATTCAAAGCGTATCGTAAAAACAATAACAAATAAAATAGCACACACACACACACACACACACACACACACACACACACACACACACACACACACACACACACACACACACACACACACACACACACACACATATATCTTTCTCTTTCTCTCTCTCTCTCTCTATATATATATATATATATATATATATTGTTTATCATTATCCATGTGGGTGTGTGTATATGTGTATGTAAAATTCTATGTGCTATGTATTTTCGGATTGTTTTACTCTGTTATTCATGTTGAATTCACCTATTCGTAACACCCATCATCATCGTCATCATAAATGCTCCGTCATGTATATTCCACATGTACGTGTATGTGTACATGTGTGTGCATTTGTACGTACATGCGTGTATGTATGCATGTACGTGTATATGCATGTTGTCATGTGTGTTTGTGTGGGTTCTTTCGTATGTATGTTTGCGTGCATCTGTTTGTATGCATGCTTGTATGTGTACGTGTATATGTTTATTTCGATGTATGTGGAGTGTAGATGACTCCCAAAAGCTTTGTTAAGGCAAACCCTCTGGGTGAAGCAAATCTTTGTAATAATAAAAAAAATTACCAAAAAACAAAAACATAAAGCGGGAGACCAGTACCCGCATTAAGCTGGTCTGCAGTTTGATTTGTTGCTGGCTATCTTGCTCATGCTTGTTGCTGGATCTACACATTTTTAACCGAGAGAGAGACTTAGCTGTCGTACAAAGCTAAAACTCTGTAACATCATCTTTGTATAGATACTTCCTCAAGCATTCGTCTATAAAAAATTGTCCGTGGCGATGGAAAAATTGTCACGCGTGTAGCCCTGAAATGCTGGAAGCATGTAATAATTGATCTGCCATCATTCTATATATGTATGTATATGTATGTATGTATGTTAATATATGTATCTATTTATATATGTATGTATATATGTATGTGTGTATATATTTTTATTTATTTATTTATTGTTATTACACATCCACTTTTAATAATTTTTTCCTGTATTCTTTCCGACAGTATAGATGCGTATAGGCGCATATATATATATATATATATATATATATATATATATATATATTGATCCCGCCATGACATACGTGGTATGCACCTACCTTCATTTTGTAATAAAAGCTTTATTTCTCTTCTATCACAGAGATCAATTTCTAATGAGAAGCATCAAGCTACGAAATACCATGATATAAAGAGTTCTTACTTATCCTACACTTCTAATTGATGTATCATCCTTATTGATTAAAGGAATAAATCTATATACATCAGCATATATTTTTATATTGTCGTTTTCTTTTTTTATTGATACTTTCTCTCTCTCTCTCTCTCTCTATATATATATACATATATATATGTATATATATATATATATATATATATATATATATATATATATATATATATATATATATTATATTTAGTGGAAATATAAGCTCCAAAACAATTTGTTGAGCTTTGCATCATTCTGATAAGTCTCTACTAAAAAATCGATATTATTTTTAATCCCCCTTAAATATATATATATATATATATATATATATATATATATATATATATATATATATATATATGATAGAAAGGATCATAACAATAGTGACAACCACAACTACTATAACGAAAATAGAAACAGAACCAATAGTAATAACGAAAACAACCGGAAAAAAACAAAGAAAAACTCAACCACTTTAGCAGTATGGATTAAGGAATTAAAGGAAAATAAAATTGAATATAAATTAAGATGGTCAATAATTGATAAGGGGGAAAATATAAACCTATGCATATTAGGATCTTACCATCTAATAATATCAAAAGAAAAATTATTAAACGAAAGACTAGATGTAATCCACGGGTGTTTGCACAGAAACATATATTTAATTTCACGCACTAGAGCAGATTAGGGGGAAAATGCAAGGGAGGTAATCCTAGATATAACAAATGATACCACGAGAATGACCTCCCCTGCATCGGGTAATACGAATTCAAACACCAAGCAAAAAAAAAAAAAAAAACAATATTAAAATGAACACGCATAAATATAGGGATAAAATTATATAAAATTATATGATAATTGAAAAAAAAAACAAATAGGAAAAAAGGGAAAATTAAAACAAAAATAAATAATAAATAAAAAATAAAAATACGAAAGTACGAGTTTAAACGGAAAACTATCTTTACATAACACCAAAAGATGGAGAATGTGAGGAAGCATGGCTGTGAATATCCTTTTACCCGAATACGATGTCCAGCATGTTAAAAATGTACCTTTTGTAGAAAAAATCTAATGGATAGACATCTGAAGAAGTTAGTGGAAACATAAATCGTAAAATTGCCAACTCATCAATGAAACAGCTGTAATGGAAAAAATCCAGCAAATAAACGAAGGTTATAAAAAAATAACGCGAGTCTTTGAATTTTCAACAAAATTTTGCACTATATATATATATATATATATATATATATATATATATATATATATATATATATATATATATATAGTAAGTTATACAATATATATGGCGATTAAGCTACACTGAATATTCCGCGCATAAGCCTGAAAAGTCCTAGAGTGGATGAAACACGGAATATTCAGTGTAGCTTAATCGCCATATATATTTTATAACTTACTAACTAGCTCTACTTAGGTATTGAGCATATTTAAGTAAATACTTAAAGTTTACTCTTAAATTTATACTTTCGTATATTAATTTTATGTGAGTAAATGAAGTGTATATATATATATATATATATATATATATATATATATATATTACTAGCAGGGGAAGGCACCCAGCTTTACCCGGGCGTAAAATACGCTTAAATATGATATTTTAATTTATCCAGATTTCTTATATATTATTATAGAATCATGATTTCAAAATCCATACAAAAAATAAATAGATTAAACATACACGAAAATTAATGTACAAAAATTTACAACGAATTTATTTAATTTTGCCCCATTTTTAACCTCTTAAAAACAATTTTAATCAGCTAAAGATAAAAAAAAGAACGGCCCATAAAAAATCCAATCATTTGAGGTCTCTAGCGCCGCTCTGCGACCTTAAGTTTCGGAGGATATAGAGTTTGAAAATTTGAAGACAAACAGACAGACAGACAGACATTTAGCCGTTTATATATTAGATATCATCAGTGTGACGATAACCTCTTATGCCAGTCACGTGATTTCCGATGCTGGAACGAAAGCCATATACAGGGTGACCCCCCCACTTCAAAAAAAAACGTGATATCTCCATTATTTATTCATCGATTGCCCTTATTTTACAGGACATGGCAAAATCAACGACCGTGAGTACTCCAAGACCTTAGTGGGAGCTGGGACAAAGATTACACTGTGTTAAATTTCGTTGGGACAAAACACTAAGAAACGGGGCCTAATTATAGTTGAGGCCCGTTTTTGGGGGGGTCACCCTGTATAACTCGTAATCCGAGCGTGCTAACCAATGAGACTACCATAAATTCACACAATCTAGATAAGAAATACAGCTTATATATGTACACATCAATAATTTTTAAACCTGATTAATAAAAGAACAACTTTAAATCAAAATTGAAAATCAAGCAACAATTCAAGTTCTTTTTTTGCTTTTTTTTTTTTGTAGGACGATATGTCTTTGACATCAAAATATGTCTCAATTTTAAATATCACATTCATTGGGGCCATTTTTTCTTTTTTTTTTACTAAGGCATTATTTTTGAGGCCTATAAACAGTAAGTAGTCGGTGGGAACCAGATCTAAAGAATATGGTGGGCAAGAAAACAATTAGACGTGAAATTCATGTAATTTTACAATCGACTCATAAAATGCTACACTGTCTTGTTGAAAAAGAGTGTTTCTTCTTTATTTGAGACGATTTCTTCCTTCTTATGCACCAATAATCTATATGCAACACTTATTTTGTCTGTATGTTTGTCAGTGCGCAAAGGTCTCTATCAAACTACTCTACCAATTTTGGGTCTACAGACTTAGAACTTTATATATAGGGGATTCGGACCTGTGGAATAAATTCGATTTGATTTTTAGCCGTTAAATGTAGCTGCTATGGGATTAAAATTAAATAAAATTGGAACTTGTCAGGCGTAAATCGACGTAATGTGTTTGCTCTACACATGCGCAAATATACATTTATATGTGTAACTGCTTTAATTTTTAAAGTTTTTATATCCATCTGTCCTTAGGTCATTTGGGAGTGAAAAGAGTTGAGCTTTAATTTCTATCCTAACATCGAAGCTATTTTTAAAAACTACTATATATTGGGTAAAATATAATAATCAAGAAAGATATAATATAATATAATAAAAAATATGAAACTTGCATAAATTAAAATATCATATTCAAACGTATTTTACGACCGGGCAATGCCAGGCAGCATGCTAGAGCTATATATTATTCACTATTTATGCTTGCTCTTTCCCCAAGGTAATCGATGAATAAGATAAGTTGCTCATCCAAAAAATACTGAAACCAAAACCTTCCCTGCTGATGTTTGTATCTTTGGTTGCTTTGAATAGCTTTCACCTGCTGCTGTCTACTCAGATGATTTGATGATTGGACTTCAAAGTGAAGTAATGGATCTATGTTTCATCCTTGTCATAAAACCTTATTTTGTTGTGCTAAAAAAATTGCAAACGACACTCTGAATCGTTGATGCGTTGTTGTGTTTGACCGACTGTGTAAAAAGTCTCTGATCATATTAAAAATGTTTGTTTAGTGTACGTATCGATTATATTCGTATAAAATAGTTAATTGATAGTCGAACACTTTTTAGAAAACAATGAAAAGTTTATTTTGGAGGTCGAAAGTTGGTCGTCTATGATGATGTGTCCAGTGGACAGGAACGAGAGAGAAAGAAGGGAGGCTTGTCTTTGTTGCTTGCTGGGTTCTATCTGCTAGTTGAATAAGGTTTACCCAAAGGGGTTAAATAGTTCCTTAGGGACCAGAAGGAATCAATGAACCTTGCCAGCTGATTGGCCAATGTGTGGCCGAATCGTTAAGCAGGAAGATTTGATTGGATTTATTTGCTTCCCCACTAAGCAAATTAGGCACAAGGCCGTTTTTTAATGTGGAGAGTTAGGGGGAAATGGGGGACCAACTCCCCGGGAAGTAGGGGAGCTGGATAGTGACAATTGGTATGAAGGGTTTCCACTACATTGACCAATAACTGATTGCCACAAGGGCAATGGTCTTTGCTTGAACTTTGGTGCCAGCCCCGCAAGGGGATGCTGCCCTTTATTGCCTACTACACAGTTGGTTGAGCTCAATAGATGTTAGAGGTTAGTATGATACTAAAATTAAAAAAAAAACAACAACAACAAAGCGGTTATAAATTCCTAACAAAACAAGATTCTATATAAATCAAAGTTAATCTTTAATTATAAAATAACAGAGATTCAGAGTTTCAGTATAGAACATTACTTCAACTATTTTTATGGGTATATTTCGGAAGTCGAAATTCGGATTGTATCCGAGTGAAAAAAGAAAGCGTAAAAAGTTTTTTTTATGGGTGTGTAGGTTAGACAGTAATTGTTCTAGCCCCTAAGAAACTATTAAGCCCTTTTGGTAAACCTTGTTCAGCCAGCAGAGAGAACTTGGCAAACAAGAAAGACAAACCTCTCTTCTTTCTCTCTCATCCCTGTCCACTGGACAGTAATCTTCAGCGAAAGCGTCTATGCTGGAATGTTCAGTGGACAGGAACGAAAGAGACAGAAGAGAGGTCAGTCTTTGTTGCTTTCCAGGTTCTCTCTGCTGGCTGACCGTGATTCGCGAAAGAGCTAAAAAAAAAAAAAAAAAAAATCAAGTTCCTTAGGGGACGGATGGAATCGATGCGCCCTGCTAGCCTGTTGGTCAGTGTATGAACGAATCACCTGGCGGGAGGATAGGCATTGATTCACGAGAGAAAATAAATATTTTATTCTATTTGTAACTGCTACAGGTTTCGCACTGACAACTGTTTATGCTAAATAATAAAAAGACTGTCTTATCTTCAAATTTTCTCCTGTCTAACTCAACTTTAATCTATGATCGAGCAAAACAAGTTGGAAAGGAATTTCGCTTAACCGTTCAGAGTTACTCATGTCTGTACGACAGGGTTTAGCACATCACATATTAACCGTTGTTTCTGATGGCGCAGTATCCGAATAACACGTATCAAGCAATTACTTTGCTTGAAAAGTATTTTTTTGCCGCGGAAGTAATACTTTATCAACGTACGTTTGTTTAGGAAATTTGGAACCATAAGTTCGTCTATAATTTGTAAACTAATAATTAGACTGAAATTCTGATATGTATATACATACATATATATATATATATATATATATATATATATATATACAAATATATTCATATATACATATACATACATATACATATACATATATATACATGTATACATATATAGAGTGAGATACACATACACACACATATATATATACACACACAAATATATATATATATATATATATATATATATATATATATATATATATACATATATATATATTGTGATGTAATCACGTCATTGGCTTACATAATATTGTATATTTTAATTTCAAAATTAATTTTTACGTTGAGGAAAAAAATCGTTAATATTTTGTTTTATGTAAAATCATTAATAGACTGTTTTATCGACAACTTTTCGTCTGTGTGATTTCTTTTCGCTTTGTTTTCTAACTATTCATTTTTAATCTTGCCTTCTTTTAGGCTTTTTTTCATGCAAGCTTTTTAGTTTTTTAATATGTGTGTTAAAACGCAAAATTTATGGCTACCTATAAATATTATTTTGCTAAAGGTTTTCTCTGATGATATAGCCATTTATTGAAAATTCATGGATTAAGGGGGGGGGGAAACTTAAAATCTTTGTATTTCTTGTCGAATAATAAATTTGTTGTAAATATTTTAATATATTGAATTTAATTCTAAATTTGAATTTATATATATATATATATATATATATATATATATGTGTGTGTATATATATGTGTGTGTGTATCTCACTCTATATATGTATACATGTATATATATGTATATGTATATATGAATATAATTGTACATATATATATATATATATATATATATATATATATATATATAGGTATGCATATATATATGAATATATTTGTACATATATATATATATGTATATCTATATCTATATATGTACAAATATATTCATATATATACATATATATGTATATATATAATCTATATCTATATCTATATATATGTACAAATATATTCATATATATACATATATATATATATATATATAAGGGTGATGCAAAGATATATATATATGTACAAATATATATATATATATATATATATATATATGTATATATATATATGAATTAAAAATCTTGTTATTGAAAATTTATTCAAATTTTCAAAAAACACATTATAAACCTGTAAGAAAACTTTATATACAATTTTAATTATCCGACGAAGAGTTCAAATAAATAAGAAGAGACTTATTCCATGGAGTGTCAAAGAATGCAATAATTCTCATCAGAGGAAAGAGGTTTGCAAAATATACAATAAAATTTTCAGGTTAATGCATTACAGGAAACTGACAATATGAAATTAATAATACTTGCATAAAAAAGTAAAATAACAGTTAGTAACAGTTTATAAGATAAAAAAAGCAAGAAATGGGGAAAGGGGATGAAAGAATATGGTAAAAATCCAGTTAGGAGGCTTGTAAAATCCAGAACAGGAAAAATCCGGAATGGGTTCATTGAAATCCATTGGTAATCCATAAGAACATAGAATTATAAATGTTCAGAGTAAAATACGCTTCCAGAAAAAACATCATTCATGTATGAATGAATAAACTAAATAACACACACACACACACACACACACACACAAATATATATATATATATAGTGTGTGTGTGGGTGTGTATGTGTGTGCGTGTGTGCGTGTGTGCGTGTGTGTGTACAGGTCCATTTAAATTGAGCAATTAAGCATATATAGGAATGGAAATCAGGCGCATCTAATGGAAAGCAACACTGAAAGGCTCGTTATATATAAGTCTCTTATATCCGGGTTACACTGTCTGTATATATATATATATATATATATATATATATATATATATAGTTATTCCGTATATACATATATACATTTTTGTTCTACTGTTTTGATAAAGAACAGGAGGCTGTCCGAAATAGTAACATTAAACTAACACATAGAATTTCCTTGGTTTTAATTTTCCATAAGATTATATTAATGTGAAGTAATATTTATCATTTTTATCCGAAGAACTAATTTTAAATTAATTCAAAAGTTTACGTGGCTTTGTAACGTGTGTGCGTGCGTGTGTATGCATGTTCGTGTGTACATGTGCTTGTAGGGATATATGTGTGTGTGAACGTGTGTGTGTGTGCATGTGAGTGCGTGTGTGCGTGCATGTGTGTCTGCATGTGTATATGTGCGTGTAGGCGTGTGCTTGTGTGTTAGCATGTCTGTGTGTGTTAGCTTATTTTTGTATGCGTTTGTCTGTGTGTGTGCGTGCGTGCTTGTGTGTGTGCGTATGCGTGTTAAAGTGTGTTCGCCTGTGTGTTTCTGCGTGTGCCTGTGTTTGAGTGTGTGTGTCTTTGTGTACGTGAGTGGGTGCTTGTGTGTGTGAGTGTGTGTGTGAGTGTAGACGTGTGCGTGGGCGCGTATGTGTGTGTGTGTGTGTGTGTGTGTGTGTGTGTGTGTGTGTGTTCACCTATATCTGTAATCTTCTTAATGAGCACGCATGCGAACATTTTTCAATAAACAGGGCAGCGATAAATTCCTTCAAAATGAACCAGTCTTGGGACTCAGAAAAATACAAAAATATCATGCACACACGCGGCGGCGATGAGTCATGATAGAATAATAAACGGGTTTTTGATACGAGGGAAAAGGGGGTGGGTACGATGTCGATTTCTTTTTATTTTCCGATTTTTCTTCTTACTTTTATTATTACCTGTATAGGGCTACTGAATGGGTGAACGAGGGGCCAAGTAGGCGGGCGGGGCAAAACATATTCACACACAGAAACGAATAGACAGGTGCTCACATCTTTTAATAAGGAAGAGTTCGTATCTGAAGCCGAACTATACAATACCAAGCAATAGTACAATAGAAGGGTATTGTAATTTCTGTTCTGTTATCATGTGACAATTCTCCGAATCATTAACTCCCCATTTGAAAGCAGTGTAGTATCTGTTCTGTCGATGCCTCTGTTTAGTTTCGAAACACACAGGATACACCTGTAGGGCAAGGGTCGCGCAATCTCCAACTACACCTCCCCTGAATCGGCACTGTTTGAGTCCAGTGGTAAGAAGTTCATGACGACTGGAAACAATGCCGAGATAAGCGGAGAGCGCATACAGCATCTGGAAGTCCCAAATAGTCACCCATTTAGTACTGACCAAGTTCAACGTTGCTTAACTTCGGTGGTCCAGTGGAGACCGGTGTGTCAACGTTCTTATTATTTGGATTATTCGGACTACTATTTTAATCTTTTTTTTAGTTGGGAGTCATTACTTATCAAGGCCCGAAGACCACTCGAGGATAAGGGTTAATGAATGTAAGATGGTAGTGTAGTAATCGTTAACGGTGTAAATTGAATAAAATTTGATTGTGTATAGGGATGTTTCAACAAGAACTTGTTTACATTGGACTTGAAGGCTACCATATTGTATTCAACCGGGAAGCAGGCCATCGGAATAACATTTCACAGGCAGAAAGTTTTAGGAAAAAAGCTTTGTTCATGGAATCTGTGTTTATAACTATGGGCACAGATAAAGAGTGGGGGAAATTATATATAGTATTTATAGCTAGTCGGGCGGTTTTTATGAAAATTTGGCGATGGGGGGGCTATAGATTGCTGTTCAATCGAGCACTTGCCATGAAAATAACGACAGAGCAGAGACAGACTTGCAGCGTCTCTTCTGTGGGAAAGAGGTTGCAAGGAAGAGAAAAGGGCATTACCTATTAGGTTTCGAAGCTGGTTTTGAAATCTATCAAGGCAGGGTAAGGCGCACTTAGTAGGTCCTGCCCAAATGTGGCAGTGTGACAACAACACTTCATTTTAGGGCGCACCTGGCTTTCATACAGATAGAGAATTACATCGGCAGTGAGATACTTACTGGAGCGGTAGAGTGATTCAACTATTTTTCCAGCGATCTTGGCAATCGCTTGGGTGTATGTGTTCCATTTCAGATAAAGAGTGAAGGACAATCTCAGAAGCTTTATGACACTATCGCTTACCATGAAGCTTCCAAAAGACAAGAGCCATTCATTTCAATTGGGGTGTGATGGGAGATGATGAAAGGAGATAAGCTTGGTTTTTGATGCATTAAAATTAACCACGTTTTCCCTCAACGTTTCGGCCGATGTAATCTCTGACCGTCTTCAGGGGTATCTTGTCGAACTCAGAAATCTTTCTGTCGAACTAGGGAATCTTTCTGTCGAACTAAGGAATCTTTCTGTCGAACTAGGGAATCTTTCTGTCGAACTAAGGAATCTTTCTGTCGAACTAGGGAATCTTTCTGTCGAACTAAGGAATCTTTCTGTCGAACTAGGGAATCTTTCTGTCGAACTCAGGAATCTTTCTGTCGAACTCAGGAATCTTTCTGTCGAACAGGAATCTTTCTGTCGAACTCAGGAATCTTTCTGTCGAACTAGGGAATCTGCATAGAATTTCGAACAGAACACCGATCTCCACTGGATCACCGAAGTTAATGCTCTGAAGTACTGCAAGCACTTGTGCCCCCTCGACGTAAATACCCCCGACAAACCCGACAAGCAGCTAAATCCCACCCCATCACAGTAGAGATCCCTAGATGTAAGAGAGCCTTCTACTCCAGTAGTTTCTTCCCCAGAACTGCTAGACTTTAGAATTCCATTCCGGGTCCCTGCTTCCCCAACTGTACTTACCTGCAGAAGTTCAAATGTAACGTGAACTGACATCTTGCTGGCCAACTCCCTACACAGTACCCCTGATAGTAGCCCCCTACATCAAAGTGGCAATGAGCCTTGTTTGGGGTGAAAATGTAATAATAATAAAAAAACAAACATTTTACTTAATCCATGGGCAAAGCATGCTCTCGTTCTGTCAGTTATGACCGGATAGAAGTTCTATGTAATTCGCAATTGTGTTATTAGTATGGCCCACACTGAGGATTGAAGATTCTGCTTTGAGAATAGTGTCACATAGAATTAAAACCTAGTACTTCATACGTTACGCCGAGTACGAGACAGGAGACACGCGAAGAAGGTTGAATATTACATCAGCCAAGATGAAACCGTAGCCCGAATAATTCAAATAATACAAATTATCAATCCTCATCTAAAAAAAAAAAAAAATATCAGAAAAAGAGTTACTGATTTTTTTTTTTGCTGTTAAGAATTGTCCCCCTCTCTCTCTCTCTCTCACACACACACACACACACACACACACACACACACACATATATATATCTTTTGTTTTATTTTACTTCAGTTGAAGTTCTCAGAAATCAAGGGGCCCACGACCTGGGGCTAACACTTGAACTCTATATGAGATACATAGACATTCGAATGTTCCATTAAAGTTCTTTATCTCTCAAGCACTGAGTTAGTTGAGAACATAATTTTCCTCTCTCCAATTAACCATTTTTATACGTTGTAGTATGTCTTTCATGTTGGTCTCTTGGTCTTACTGGATTCCAGGACAAGAATTTATCCAGTCTGGTGGAGTATCCAGCTTCGTGCTATTACTTGAGGTAATATCACTTGGAGAAGGTGCACCATTCCTCGGAAAAGCTGTGGAGTAGCCATAGTGAGATCTTATTTGGGCTGCGAATACGAAATGTGATTTTGAATATTTGGTCAGGGTTTACTTCTATGGAAAAAGTATCCTCATGCCAGATTGTTCTGACAAACCCCTGTACAGAGAGACCTTAGACACTCGAGGATAGTGTCTAGTAGGCATTCAAGTTCTCTCCTATATATATGAGAATGTGTGTGTGTGAGGACAATTTTCAACCTATATACTCAACCAATGTTTGATCTACAGACTTGAAATTTGGTATATAGAGTATTCAGACACGTGGAAAACTTTTTAATCGGGTTTCATTCGGAAAAAGAGCTGCTAAAGGGTCAACATCGAAAAATTGATACTTGGGGTTATCGGATTTTTATCTGTTTGTCAATTGTTTCACGAATGCGCATTAGGAAATCGTTTACATGAGAGATTCCTTATGTTAAGAATAAGTAAGTTTGAAACCACTTTTTATATCGTGTCAAGCTCGCCTGATGGTTATCGTATTTGACTCACTGTCTTTAGATTTTGGTTTCGATCTCAGTTCGAGTATTTTTTTACTTACAAGAAGTGAACTATTTAGAAAAACATAATACTCGCATGTCTCAGTTTCCTTTCGTTTTTTTTTCTTCAGATTTACACACACAAATATCTTTCTGTAGAAATATATTTTCATATAGTATATACCAATCCTTATTTAAGAAGCTCAATGTAATTACAGAGCAATATAGTGAATAAATTACAAAAAAATATATTCCAAAATTCATGATATTGACCATCTTATTATTTATTCTTTTAATTCAGTTGACGTTTACAATTCTTGACAGTATCTGTTTCGTAGCGCAAAATCAATCACTTAATTATTATATTTATCAGTGAATCTACTATGCTCTTGCGCTACGAAACAGATATTGTCAAGAATTGTGAATATCAACTGAATTAAAGGAATAAATCATAAGGTGGTCAACATCATGAATTTTTTAATATATTTTTTTTGTCATTTATTCACTATATATATATATATATATATATATATATATATATATATATATATATATATAGTAATTTATAAAATATATATGGCGATTAAGCTACACTGAATATTCTGCGTTTCATCCACTATAGGATTCGTCAGGCTTATGCGCGAATTCTGTGGTTGCTTCTTGTTTTTATATATGTTGAGGATTTTTAGTTAGCCAATCAGCTTTCTAGTATCCACCGCGCCCCTTCCTATCAGCCAATGGGCACACATTTTATCGAACAAAGGATCTGTTTTAAAACTAGGTCAGTGGTTTAAGGTAGACGTTTTCCTTCTTTTTTTAATATATATATATAAATATACCTATGTGTACACACATACATGCACATATATACATATATATACATATATGTGTGATCGTTTATGTATATTCATGTTTATTTAATTTATTTATTTGTTTGTTTTCTATTGTTATTGTTAGTTTTAAAGCTATTTTGTATCGCTATCCTAGAGTAAGTTTTATTTTGTGAACACAGTTGTTTGCTATTTCTCGTCTACAGTTTAATAGATTTTGGGGTTCTTTTAAAGTACAGGATAGCAAATTTTTCATGGAGGCATTCGCCGGTAGTCGAATGGAAAATAATGAGACAAGCTACCACGTGCAGACATTTAGACGACCAATGTAAATTATGCATCCATGAAAAAATTGCTATCCTGTACTTTAAAGAACCCCAAAATCTATTAAACTGTAGACGAGAAATAGCAAACAACTGTGTTCACAAAATAAAACTTACTCTAGGATAGCGATACAAAATAGCTTTAAAACTAACAATAACTATAGAAAACAAACAAATAAATAAATTAAATAAACATGAATATACATAAACGATCACACATACACACACACATATATATATATATATGTATATATGTATATATGTGCATGTATGTGTGTACACATAGGTATATTTATATATATATATATATATATAAAAAAAGGAAAACGTCTACCTTAAACCACTAACCTAGTTCTAAAACAGATCCTTTGTTCGATAAAATGCATGCCCATTGGCTGATAGGAAGGGGCGCGGTGGATACTAGAAAGCTGATTGGCTAACTAAAAATCCTCAACATACCTAAAAACAAGAAGCAACTACAGAATTCGCGCATAAACCTGACGAATCCTATAGTGGATGAAACGCAGAATATTCAGTGTAGCTTAATCGCCATATATATTTTATAAATTACTAACTAGCTCTACCTACGTATTGAGCACTTTTGAAGTAAATACTTAAAGTTTACGCATAAATCTATACTTTCGTATATTAAATTTATGTGAGTAAATGAAGTAGTTATAAGTATATATATATATATATATATATATATATATTCATCTCGGACAGGATTTCATTTAATGGTTTGCTCTACTTTTCTAAACTGAGTAATTATTATTATTATTATTATTATTATTATTATTAGAAGTAGTAGTAGTATAGTAATATTATCAGTAGTAGTAGTAGTAGTAGTAGTAGTAGTAGTAGTATACTCACTAGGCTTTCTCACACAGGCCATCCGCAAAGTCCGTAAATAAATAAATACACAAATTATTAATCTCAAAGAAGTCCAATAAAAAAGTAATATATAATATACAACGGTGTTATAGTTGTTTACTACCGTTTCAAGACAGGGTTTATTTTAGTAATAAAATGATCCATAGCACTTGATTATTTTCAGAATCAAATTTTCCGACGTCTCCAACAAAAATACAAATATTTTATTTTACCCTTTTTCACCATAAACGAAGCATCCAACTTGGATTGTAACAACAGGGGACTGTGGAGAGTTGAGCAGCGAGATATCTGTTCACATTACATTTTAACTTATAACTGATTAGCACAGTCATGGAAACAGGAAATAGGAAGGGAATTCCAATATCTAGCAGTCGGAGGGAAAAAGTATTTTAGTAGAAAACCTTCTAGCATTTAGAGACGTCAACAGTGAAGGGGTTGGATTTTGTTGCTTTCCTGGTTATTCAGGAGTATGTACATTGAGGTGGCACAAGTTCTGTAAAATGGGATTATGGATAATTTATTGCTTAATCCCTACGCGACCGGCCTCATCACTTAGCAAAGATATTTGTGCTACTACGCTGAGAATGGCACCTAAAAATAGTGCCACAGTAAAATACGCTTAAATATGATATTTTAATTGAGTCAGATTTCGTATTTATCATTATAGAACGAATTCTCTATTGATTATTATATTGTACCCAATATATAACATTGATTTTAAAGGTAAAAATTATGACTGATATCAGCTAGAATCTAAACACATTTTACGCTTCAGCCTTAGTCGTTACCGTTTGAACTACCGTTAAACGAATAAGAAATAGTAAAAATTTAACCTACCTTAACGTATGAACGTATATATACGTATGCATACAAGATCACTTTAAGTCGACTTACGCGTGCCAAGTTCGGTATTTTTTAAAATTTGGACCATCTACTTTTCCCGCGTCGAGCAACTTTGCGACTTTGCGACCTTGTGTCTCGGTGGAGATGTAGTTTGAAAATAATAATAATAATAATAATAATAATAATAATAATAATAATAATGATGATGATAATAATAATAATAATAATAATAATAATAATAATAATAATAATAATAATAATAAAGTGGAAACAGACTAATACACAAACACGCAGACATAATGAATTTCATATATATAAAAATTTTGTTTTTCTAAAAAAAAAAAAAAATATATCGTTATGTTAAGGGTATAATTCCGGAGATGTGAATGTTAAGTCATAAATTAATATTTTCATTATTATGAAAATATTAATTTATGACTTAACAGAGTTGTTCATTATGTCAATAAGTTCTTGATATATGCCAACTAGCAGGAGACCCGATGTTGCCCAGGATCGAATGATGATCAACGAATGTTTCATACTCCCATATTTTTAGTTTCATGGAAATCAGTGAAATTGACAATTTTTTTTTCAGTATAATCGATTGATTATCTGCTCTAATTGGCGACCCACCGGGGTGCACCGGGATGAAACTAAACATGCCCGTCCCCTACAGTGACTTAGTCCACAATACATTGTAGTCTACATTGCATTGATTTTATAAAATGATTTTTACATATAATAGCTTGAATCTAAGTTTAAAATGCAAAAGTCAAGTATCATGGTGCAATTGTTCTTTAAACAGAAACATTCATTTCAAACACGGCCATGCCATATCAAAGAACCTGCTGTTGTTTTACATGTTGGGTCTTTCAGCTTGTGTGGTAATAAAACTTTTCAAATGCACGTGTGATGTTAGGCTGTGTAAGGCGTTAACTTTGGTACAAAGTCGCCTGTTCATTCTCTCATGGGATTATTTCGATTATCGATACTTATCGTAGACATTCCGATACAAAACCTTTCTAAGAACATTGCCAGGCACATAAAGTATCTTCATGTGAAATTTCATAAGCTAAATAGACGAAAAGTGTCAAGGAGAATGGAAAGACTGAGGAGTGGAAGCACTAACCAGACCTCCACTAAATGTGTGTGAAGAGAACTGGGATCGCTGCCGATGAGAAATCAATGGTAAACGGCTGTTGCGATAACGCAAATTCATTTGAAAAAGTTATTGAAAGCGGTGGAGAGTACTGGGGAAACTTGCTGTCACTCAGACTCCCGGTAACACCACAGGTTGTTCTCAAAGAGAATTTTATGCGGATGGCCTGTGTGAAAACGCTTAATAAGTATACTACTACTACTACTACTACTACTACTACTACTACTACTACTACTACTACTACTACTTTTAATAATAATAATAACAATTACAATAACAATATGAATAAATAATGACAATAATATTATTAATAATAATAATAAAGAAAATAATAATAGATACAAATAAAGTACGATATAATAATAAATTATATATATATATATATATATATATATATAATACAATTCAATAAAAAATATATTTAATACTATATACCTATAATATGTTATATCAGCAAAAGCCGAAAGATAGCTGTCTAGAAAAAATATTAGCGGAAGCAGCCGTACGCAAAGTACATATGCAAATTAGCAAGTGTGCGCGAGCTTGCGTCAAAAGAAAAAGGAGAGAAAAATACTCCACGTGGTCGGCAAAGAAGCGCGGCGGGCAAGATGGGCGTGTAAAGCCGAGGGCGAAAATTCGTGGCTGACGTGGTGGAGGCGAGATACTTTTAAGCTGGTTTCGAGACGGCAGGATTTTGTTAATCTCATGGCAGACGATATGAACAGTAAAAAAAAAAAGAAGCAGGCATTTTTTTAGTGAGTAACGGTAATAAATGCCTTTTGCTAAAACAGAAAAAAAAACTGAGTCGAATATGTGTTTCTTATTTATTTATTTTTGTTTGTCCCTACGGCAATACCCATATTACATTAAATAGATACAAAGATAATATATATACCTATAAAAATCTAAATATTTGTCGAGAAGTTACGACGTAACTTTTATAAAGATGTTACATGAAGTCATTGGATTGAGGGTGAATATGATTTCGCTCTAATTCAAGTATTTTTCTCCAGAGATCTTCAGCTATTCAGGTCTCAACGGAGTATATCTCTAGACGTGTACTAAGGGTTCAAGCGAAAAATCTTAGTAAATGTTAAAAGAAACCTTTTAAATAAATTATATATATATATATATATATATATATATATATATATATATATATATATATATATATATATATATACTAGCCGTACCCGGCAACGCGTTGCTGTGGCTCAGTTTGTTAAAATGGAACACATTCCTCATAAAATATTGCATTTTGTATTGTTTATTTATTTTATTATTTTGCAATTTTTTTTTATCAATAAAAGTTGTTTTTTCCCCCAAGAAAAGGTGAATTTTTTACTATTAATTGTTAGGTGAAAGTATTTTTTTTTTCAGGAAAACTTTTTTTTTAAAGAAAGTTGGCAGTAAACATTTCTTTTTGAAAACAGAATTTTTATCATAAAAAGAAAAGATGAATGTTTTATATGAACACTGTAAATAGTTAGGTGAAAGTAGAGAAAAGTTAGATTTTTTTTCAAGAGAATGTACAATTTTTTTTTGTGAATAGATATTAAGAAAATAAACGGAAAAAATACTCCCATCATTAATTAATTCTGTAAAAAAATAAATAAAATGTTGGTTTAGTGTTTCAACATTTGAACAACGCTCAGCTGAATCCGGTGATTGCCGGTCGAATCCTAAACTAATTGAAATCCGGGGAGGGGGGTTAAATTCTGCATGAGTACCATTCTTTTTAATTTGTCTTTTGTTCAATTTTTTGTGTGGGCTTTTAGCGCTAGCAAACTAACAAATTTAACCAAAATGCAAAAAATTCAACAATTAAATAATTTTAATAAATGCCCAGCTCCTAATACAAATCCTAATAAATCAATCCCCCTTATTGAAAACACTGAAAGGAAGGACGAAACCAAATTATTGCCAGTATGTTTGGGAGAGGTTCTATAGGTGTATCAGAAAGTGGCCATTAAAAATGATGATCAGAACCTTAATAATTCAACTTACTATTTTTTTAAGCTTATAACTACTTGAAAATATAATTCAAACCCTAATTTATTTTTCAATTAAAGGAGCAAAGACCAAATTTTAAAAAAATAACAGATTTAATAGCAAATTATGCAATATTTGTTTCTTTAAAGCGGTTTTCTTTTAAAAAAATATAAAGAAAATCAATATATTTTGACTTGCTTATAAATATATGTATATATATATATATATATATATATATATATATATATATATATATATATATATATATGCCAAACAATCACTTACATAAAAAATATTATTAAATGGGTAGTTCCATTCTTCATTGTTAAGAATTTATCCATATCTATATTTTAAATTCCATGTATTATTTAAATAAAAGGATTTTTTAAAGCGAGGGTCCTAGAAAATCGCATTTTTGTAACATGTTTTGCGCGAAGCGTTAAATAGCTGCTGCTGCTAAAATGAAATTTATGAAGCATGGTTTTGTCCAAGGGCATAAATAATGTCTCTTTTTTTATTGCGTGTGTTAACCAAAATTAGTATTTTTCATCCTCCGTAGTTAAAAAAGAAATGCACATTCACTTATAAGTTTTCCCCTAGACCAAAAAATCCGCTTCATCGATTTAAAAAAAAATTCTTTATTAAATACACGAGTTTTTGATTGATATATTTGAATACTTCTTCATCAACTAATTTTTTTTTAATTTAATATCTAAAAAAAGAAAACATTCACTGAGATAGAAAAACTTGCCGTCAGCGTCTGGTATTTACTTGACGATGTAAGCATAACATGAGCTTTCATTTAAAAAAAAAAAATCAACGTGTTTTTTTTTTAAAAAAAAAGAGAAGTTTTACACTTTGGACTTTACGGGTAAATTTCCAAAAAACTATTCTTTTTTTGTTTTAAATTGGAATATTTTCTTTATTGATCTTTTATCTTCAATTTGTGATATATAAAACTTTGACACATAAATTAATTGTTAAAATTTTAATAAGCATTTCAAAATGGGGGTGTGAATTTGGAAAAAAAACGTTTGTCTAAAATATTATATTTGGTTTATTGGAAAGAGCATAAAATTTCACATTGACCCTGAAAATATCGTAAAAATTGAATCAGTATAAAAATTTTGATAGATTTTTAAAGTTTAAAAATTGAAAAATATTTAACTCGTAAAATTCTATTGATTTTATTACGTAAAAAATGGCTGTATGAAGGCACGCCAGCATTTTGAAAACATTTTGTAAACACTGTTTTTAAAAAAATAAACAATAATATTTCTATTATTTTTTAAACAACTTTAATAGTTTATTTTGAAAGTATATTCCATAAAGAAAATAAACAACTCACTTTAAAAAGAGAAATTACGAGTTTTTTATATTTTATTCGTAGTTTTCTGTTAGGGGTGTCAGAAATTACTCCATTTTTCTGATCCATCTAGATTTTCTATTCTTTCTTTCTTTTTTTCAATATTTTAAGCAGATTTGTCACTCAGCTCGCAGATTTGGTGCTTCTACACTTTATTGCCAAAATTGGAGACGCCATTTTCTTCACGCACTTGCTATCCAAATCTAGGGGAGACATCATTATATGGCCGAACGATTGCTTCCGGAAAGGGAAAGAATAAATTTAACAAAATTTACATTTATTACTTCCGGAAACCATAAATTAAACTAAATAAATTTGCCCAAATTAACATTTATTACTCCCTTAAACTAAAATTATCATTTATTACTTCCAGAAACTTGGTAAACCGATATTACTGGAGAAAATGAATCTTGACAATTCAAAAAAATATTTGAAATTATTTATTTGTTCGAAAAGAACCCCCCCCCCAAACAAACACACACACAAACGAAAAAAAAAAAAAATGTTTTGGTTTTCAAATGGCGCTCGCCCAGGTTAAACTATTATGAATATGTCATTTCAATTTTCTGTTTTTAATACTAAAAAAAAAATTCTGGTTATTAAGACTATTAATTACGAACCAAGAGTTACATTTATATTTATATATATATATATATATATATATATATATATATATATATATATATATATATATATATATATAATATAATATATATATATATATATATATATATATATATATATATATATATATATATATATATATATATATATATATACAAGGCCGCATTAAGAACGTTTTAAAGATAAATATATATGTATATATATATTATATATATACATATATATATATGTGTGTGTGTGTATTATGTATATATTTTATGCATATATACATATATATTTCATACACACATATATACATATATACATATACATATATATATATATATGTGTGTGTGTGTGTGTGTGTGTGTTATGTATATATATATATATTATGCAGGTCATAAAACATAGGTACTGTCGGTTTTAAATCCGACATAAGAGGACCAGTTGAAGGCTGAAAAATATCAAATTCTCTTCAGCCTCTATTTATATGTTCTAACCTGTAATGGCGACAGCACGTTTTTTTTTTTTTTTTTAGACCACAATTATTTTTATTTATTTATTTATGTGTCTATCCATTGTTTCTATCAGCAGATAAATTAATTAACTCCCGTAAGTGTGAAACGTCCAGTTTTATGGGGTGGCAGGTGGGGAGAAAATCTGTATTTCAGACATTAATTGAGCACTTTTTTTGGGATTTTGAGCCACAAACAGCACCCGTTTCTTAACAGTTGAGCATTGTCTGTTGAAACGAATAAATCGGTTATCCTGACAGATCAGTCGCTTGATCACTTTAGACCTTTCTTGTATAACGTTTCTATTTTTATAAATGTTTAATTTCACTTGAATATCGTCATGATTGACGGTGGCCCCTATGGTTTGTTCCTTCCCAATGGAGACAGAGATGGCTTTGTTGCTGGGTTCAAATCCCATAACCAGCGGCAATCATTAACTTCCTGCACTGATGATACTAGAAGCAACAAAGTGTCTGTAAGTATTACAAATAATTATTTCTAATTATCATTATTTCCAGTTGAGCACTGTCTGTTGACATGAATATTCGGTCATTTGTCCTGCGTGCGAGATCGTGACTCTAATTTCCACAATTCTCAAAGCCCCGATTTGACTGCTAAGTACCCTTCCCTTATATTATCAACCATCCTGTCCCTCCTCTAGCACCATGTTGTTCTCTCCCCTATTTTTGGATATTTTAATATATTCTTATAAATATTTATTTCCTAATGTATCATAAGCTAGATGTAGTATTCCCTTATATGTAATCTAGCTCCATTTCTCCTTTTCTGATGAGAAGCATTAGGCTTCAAAATGCCTAGTTATAAAAAGCATGTTTTTTTTCGCCGATATTTTTGAAAGCCTCCTCTCCTTTCGATTGTCTAGCTTTAATTTAAACCTACATCACTTCCGGTTTGGCGGTGGTTGTAGCAGCAAAGACGTCATGTTTTTTTCCCGTTCTTTTTCTCCTTTGCAGTAGGGGTTCGAGACTGCCTTCCTACTACCACTTTCTTTTTTGCTTTACACACACCTCCAAATCCCGGGCAACGCCGGGTACCGTTGCTAGTAATACTACAAAAGTGAAAACGCCTTTGTGTGTCTGTCTGTCTGTGTACATTTCCGTAACAAATAACACTATCAATTTTCGGTTTGCAGACCGGAAGTTTGACATACAGGGTATTGAGATTTGGGAAAATCTTTTTGATCGGGTTTAGGCCAGAAATTTGGCTGTTAAGAGGTCAACGATTTGACCTTTGAGAACTCTTCCAAACTCCTCCGCCAATTTTGGGTTTAAACACTTGAACTTTTAGATATAAGTTACTTGGGCAACGATTTAACTTTATAATTCGATTTGAGCCCAAAACAATAAAGGCTTAGTGGCCATAAGTGGGATCAAAGTTAAAAAAAAATGACCTCTGCGGTCTCTATGAAATTACTCAGCCAATTTGTGGTCTAAACATTCGAAATTTCACATAAAGTGTAATCAGACATAAGGCAAGCTTTTTTTATCGGTTTTTGGTCGAAAATATGGTTTTCAAGAGGTCAAAGTTCAAAAGTTTTTACCTTTGCGATCTCTAGCAAACTATTCAGCCAATTTTTCGTTTAAACATTTGAAATTTTACATGAAAGGTATTCAGACATGCAGCAATCTTTTTAATCAGTTTTCGAGTGAAAAATTTGCTGGCAAGAGGTCAAAGTTTACAGAGTTGACCTTTGCAGACTCTACCAAACTCCTTCGCCAATTTTGGGTCTAAACACTTGAATATTTAGACGTAGGTTACGTAAACATGGATCAAACATTTCAATTTAATTTGAGCCTAAAACAATAAATGTTAAGGGGTCAAAATTCGGATCAAAGTTTTAAAAAATTTAACGTTTGTGGTCTCTGCCAACTTTTCTCTGTGGTAGTTAAGGAAGCCTATTATATAGAAAGGCATTACCGTACATATTCACACTTTTTATTATATACATATGCACATAAAGTTATAAAAAGTACATAGGGCTCGAGCAAAGCCGGGTAGAACTGTTAGTAGCTAAAATAACATATAAATATATTCAGAATTATTGTCCCTTGCAAACAAACAAACAATTCGCTAAATAATGCCACAAAACACAATATTGAGCCCATACAGCAAACAGTTCAATTGTTCTCCCCCTCCCAAAAGCAAAAACAAAAACAAAACGCTGAAAGTTCAATATTGTAATCTCAACACATTTATCTTGGCCATCGCCAATCGTCCTCGTAAAAGGTATGTATAACAGCTTACTTGTATATATATGTATACATTGACTTACAAGTCAACGTATATATATTATATATACATTGACTTGTATATATAATATTGACTTGTATATATAATATATATACATTGGCTTGTATATATAATATATATACATTGACTTGTGTATATAATACATATATACATTGACTTGTATATATAATATATATACATTGACTTGTATATATTATATATATACATTGACTTGTATATATAATATATATACATTGACTTGTGTATATAATATGTATACATTGACGTTTATATATGATCTTGTAAAATATTTTTGACTCCTAATGGGGGTATGAGACGAATGGATTCGCCAATCATTTTTATAACCAACAGCTGTGCTAAACAACCAATGAAAACGTCCTAAAATTATTATAAAAATTGTCGAATTTTGGATTCAATCAGTTCGCCGTTTTCTACGTCACGGACCGTATTTAATTCTGGGCCGCCATCTTGTTTACTGATCTGAACTACGCCACCATCTTGGTTACTGATCTGAACTATGCTGCCATCTTTGTTCAACACAATGTCTCAAAACTTAACAGGTTATGGGCTCAGCCACCGTCTTTTCTTTGACGGATCTGAATCTAAATTCGAATTGTGGCAGGTAAAATTTCTGGGATATCTAAGGATTCGTAAACTACACAGAGTCATACAATCTCCAACAAAGAATTCAAACGACCTCGAATTTCTCGAAAAGAACGCGACTGTTTTTGCAGAACTGATTCAATGTTTAGACGATAGAAGTCTGTCTCTGATTATAAGATACGCATTAGATGATGGAAGGAAAGCATTGAACATATTAAGAGAACATTATTTATCAAAAGTGAAACCGAAAATAATATCCCTACATACAGAATTAACGTCTCTGAAACGTAATGAGGATGAAACGATTACCGACTACGAATTACCGATTAATTTGGTGTGATTTTGACTGTTCATTCTTCTCCTTTTGGGTTTCTGAAAAGAGATTTATTCATAATTAGATTCCAAAACGATCGGTTATAAAATGTCTTAATTTTATTCTTTTTATAGGTTTTGTGAAAATGTCGGCTTTATTATTCTCAGACGTCACATAAGTCTAGTGATGTTTTTTTTTTACCGGACAATTGTAACAATTGTAACAGATAACAGTTCTCTGGGGATTTATATCGACCAATAGGAGAAAGATGTCTGTAAAGAAGATTCATTCCAACGCACCAACAAATCTCGGGTCGTCTTTTCAGCAACTTTATTACAAATGTTTCCACATTGGAAAGCTGCACGCTGGTCGATCGTTCTTTACATTTCATAAACGCTGGACACCTCATTCCTACGGATGCTTTGAGCCATTACGACCGGTCGGCTCGGTTCTCTGTCTTTGTCAAGCTCTAAACTACTAACTGACTAAAAAAAACCTACTTATACAAAAAAATCTCCCTTCTAATGACGTCATCAGCAAGTATTAACCATGACCACCGCGTTATGTCTGTCACGTATACTTGTTTATCTAGCTAGCATTACTGTTGTTTAGTAATGAAAACTAACATTCCTTTTCAATTCTAACATAAATGATTTTTATTAAGACATTTTCTCTGAAAATTTTCATGTACATAACATTTAACGATATTATTATTATTAATAATCGATCAGGGTTATCTGGCGTTGCTCCGGCATGCGAATATAATACTACACATGTTGAACTTCTTTTATCGATAAGTCTCCATTCTAAGAATCCTTCATTATTTTCTAAAATCCTTAACGTATACTATATATATATATATATATGTATATATATATATATATATATATATATATATATATATATATATATAATTATCTACTATAATATATATTAAATACCTAGAGACATTAGGGAATAGGAATCATCAGTGCAGTGCAGAGTGTCACGATTACCGCTGTCGGGAGATTCGAACCCGCCAACGAAGCCATCTCTGACCCCATTAGCAATGACCAAATCCACATAGCTACTGTCAACCGCGAAAAATATCGTTGAAATTTAGACATTTATTTTTAAATGTGTTACCGTCTGTCAGAATGATCTAATGGTTATAATATCATGATCTGACCATGCGAAGTAAATTGACCGACTTTATTTCAACTTTAAAATGCTCAACGATAAGAAACGAGTTTCTTGAAGAGGCTGACACACACACACACACACACACACACACACACACACACACACACACACACACACACACACACACACACATATATATATATATATATATATATATACTAGCAATCGGTGCCCGGCGTTGCCCAGGTGTTTTGAGGTTAATGCTGAGAAAAAAAAACGGTCAATTTTTTAAAACTTTGACCCCTATTATGACCTCTTAACATTTATTGTTTAGGGATCAAGTAAAGTTAATAAGTTAGATCCATGTCCAAGGAATCTATATCTAAAATATCACGTGTTTAGACCCAAAATTGTAGGAGGAGTTTGGTAGAATTCTCAAAGGTCAAATCGTTTAATATTGACCACTTAATCGCCAAATTTCTGTCGAAAACCTATCACATCGATTTTCCCAAATCTCAGTACCCTGTATATCAAATTTCGAATCTGTAGGCTTAAAATTGACAGAGTTATTGCGTAGGGAAATGCACACAGACGCACAGACACACACAGACACTATCACTTATATATATATATATATAAACATGAACATCATATATATAAGGATAATAGTACGCCATATATATAACAAAAGACCATTATTTACTGAAGTGAAAGGAAAACCCGGGGGAACTTTACCCAAAAATAAATCTATATTTTTTTGTGTGTATTGATAGTCTTATCAACACCCCTTTTTCTATTTATTTAAAAAGAAAATACAACTTTGTTATTTATGAGTCGTGGAATTGCATTCATCTACAAAAGATTTAGCTAATGTGCATATTTTTTATCGTTTTTAATTAATTCCCTATTAGTTTTTTTTCGGTTCTCTTATACGATGATCATCTTTATTTAACTATTACGTGTAATTATATTCATACAGATATTCTATATGATTTATATTTGCGTAATATTTGCGTAGAAATGAAGAAAATCAAATTTACTGTGTATTTATCGCGTGTTAGAGTGGCCTTCGTTATAAAGACGTTTTAAGACGGTCTTGGCGTTAGTCAGCGGGCTTGGTTGCCATTTCAACGTGACGTAGCCAAGGACGGTAGTGGACGTGAGTGTGTGTGCGTGTGTGCGCGTGTGCTGGAAATTATAGTAGTACTAATAACGTTTGTTTTCGTGTTGTCTGTACGTGTGTGCCGCTAACGCCAGAGTGTGTGTGTGTGCGCGTGTGTGCGCGTGTGCTGGGAATGGATCACAACGTTTGTTTTCGTGCTGTGTTTATATTATGCATATTGTTTCGTATCTTATCAACTTTTTCGAATCTATGTGTACAGTAATACAAACCCGTTTTTCGAGCTGAATAAATATGTTACATTGAATAAAAACACGAAAAATCCAGTTTGGTAGAAAAGTAACTTATCTTGCCTTTGATAACATTTATTTGTTATATATTTGTTTTTTTGACAACTTTTTCGAATCTATGTGTACAGTAATACAAACCCGGGTTCCTGTGCAGTTTTCCATTGACATAAAAAAATGAAAATATTTTTTAAAAAATATATTGTACGTACTCGTCATGGGATAAAGTTTTCCTACAGAAAAAATCACGTAATTTCATCAAGTAGTTATTTTTTTATAGCGAAAAAAGAAAAAAATCAATGCGACAAGCGAGTAATTAATAATTCAGCCATCTTGATTCTTAACCAAACAGAAAGTTCAAGTAGGGGGATTTCCCCTTTTTTTATAGCGAGGCCAAATTCGCGAAATTTGGCCTATTTTAAAGCAGTTTGGCCTTCAAAATTTCTGTTTGGCCTTTTTCTTCACCGATGAAATCTGGGGACGCAACGGGAATTTTCGGCAAAAAAATGTTGTTACTATGCACATCTATGTATTGAAATAGAATTTGTGGCAAAATTTCAGGAAAAACTAATGGATGGTTCTCTCGCAATAGTCCGGACAATTCGCTAAATTATCTCGTCAAAACCTTAAATCTCGAATTTTTGTGCATTTTTTTTTGGGGGGGGGGCTAATTTGGCATAATAGTGTCCATTTAATAGTATTATCTTGAAAAAATAAAAAAATAAGGAAAATTACCAAAAAAAACAAAAACAAACAAGAACAACAAAAGTGTGCCGTATTTTTAAAAGTTTTATTGCGTTGTTTTTATTTGCTTTTTTTATTTCTTCAGAAATTTTGAAGGCCAAACTACTTTTAAAAAAGATGGCTGAATTAATAATTACTCGCTTGTAGCGTTGATTTTTTTCTTTTTTCGCTATAAAAAAATAACTACTTGACGAAATTACGTGATTTTTTTCTTTAGGAAAACTTTATCCTATGACGAGTACGTACAATATATTTTTTTAAAAATATTTCCATTTTTTAATTTCAATGGAAAACTGCACAAGTACTCAAACCCGAAATGAAAAGACCACGAGTGAACGCGCGGTTTTTTTTTAGTTTAGTTTCATATATATATATATATATATATATATATATATATATATATATATATATATAAATAAGTATTTTTAAATTTTATCTTTCTAGCTTTAAAAAAAAGTTTTAAAATTTTATCAGCCGGCATAATTTATTTTTAAATATTGAAAAATTTCAGGAAAATTAATTTTTGCTAGATTTTCAAAACATTATTTTCGTGTTGTGTGTACGTGTCTGCGGCTAGCACCAGAATGGCGCCCGTGATGTCGGAGGTTCGATTGTTAGATTGTGTAAGTTTCGTATTTTTTTCATTTGTAAATCGCAAGTTAGGAAAAAATTAAACCCTTCCAAGATGGACAATAAATAAACCATAATATTTTATGGTAAAGTTAAGAGCCTACGAACCATAGTTTTTTAGGAGATGTGATTATTGGATTAACCAATCAGAAATCGTCTGTGGCACACACATCTCTGTTTATATATATATATATATATATATATATATATATATATATATATATATATATATATATATATATATATGTCAAACCTCTGTATATATATATTAGTGTTGGGACAATTATTCGGAATCGAAATCGGAATCGTAAAAATCAAAACTTTTGATGTATCGGAATCGAAATTGGAAGAAAATTGAGGCTAATTTCCGATTCCAGAACTATTCTCTATAATTGAAATAAAAAATAATTGAGATAAAAAAAATAATAATAAAGGTAAAAATGGCGCTGGTAAAAATGGTACCGGAAAAAAATGGCACGGTAAAAAAGGATATATATATATATATATATATATATATATATATATATATATATATATATGTTATATTAGCATTAATTCCTAAGCTAATATAACATATATATATACATTAGGGGTTCAGCATATATATATATATATATATATATATATATATATATATATATATATATATATATATATATATATGTTATATTAGCTTAGGAATTAATGTATGAGCTTGAGACTTGTGACGCAAAGAAAATAGTTTTTTGCGAAATAACAGAAACATTTCTATGAAAGCATATTGAATTGAAAAAAAAATTATAAATATATATATATATATTATATTGAAATTTCAAAGAATATTATATATATATATATATATATATATATATATATATATATATATACACGCTTAGATCATGTTTAAATTCAACGTTATTTCACGCGGTTAATGGTAGCCGAATTGTTTCGGTCTTTGCTAATCAAGCCAGAGATGTCTCGTGTTGCGGGGTTCGAATCGTTCGACTGGTGCTAATCGTGACACCCTGTACTGAAGATTCCCGAAAGGATGAAACACTAGGTATTTAATTATTATAGTAGAAAAATAATTATGACAACCCCTTTAAGAAATTCGTTTCTTACCGTTGAGCACTTTCAGTCGGTCAATTTAGCTCTTATGCATAGATCATCGTATAACGATTAGATCACTATCTGACTGACGTAAATGAAAAATTAAAATTAAAATGTTTAAATTCAACGTTATTTCACGCAGTTAATGGTAGCCGAATTGATACGGTCTGCGCTAATCGAACCAGAGATGTCTCGTGTTGCGAGGTTCGAATCATTCGACTGGTGTTAATCGTGACACCCTGTACTGAAGAATCCCGAAAGGATGAAACACTAGTGTCTGTAGGTATTTAATTATTAGAGTAACAAAAAATAATTATATATATATATATATATATATATATATTAATAACTATATATATATATGTATATATATAAATAAGTACACATATTTGAAATAAATATATGTATATATATAAACAAATATATATACATATAAATATATATATATAGTCATCCACATACAGTACTGTTTCGCTGTATCACAACTCATCAGTGCGGCTAGACAGGCAACTACCTCCAACCAGTATATATTGTTTTAATAAATACTAATCTGCAGAGCTTTTCCACCAATATATCTTAATTTGCTTCAGTTACTGCTTATCCTGCATTGTATTTTTTTTGTATGAATTTAAATTTGCTTTAAGTGCTGCTATGTTTTAAAACATAAAATGAGAATTAAATAAAAAATTAAAAAGAGAGTATTTCTTTTGTTTTTGTTTTGTTAATTACCGAAAGTCTCTGTTTTTTAATCGCATTTGTTTTGCATTCAAGTTTCAGAAAAAAGATAGCTGAGGAGGGCCAAAATGACAACACCCATTCTTCATGTGTTAGTCATGCGCGCGTTCGAAAGGCATTTATGGCAGAAGCCCAAGCCGCAGGGGCAGAAATGAAAAAAAAAAAAAAAAGGCGAAACAAGATAGCAAGTTAAGGTCATCATTGGCGCTTGTCAACATTCCTTCGGGTTCATGTCGAAAAGCAGAACGAATAGCGAATGGTTTTTAGATTAACGATGGGGGCCGCAAAACCCACCTGCGGAAAACGGGGCGGATTCGTCTGCCGTTGTCTTCAATCTGAAAGCATTAAAATGTCAAAATCTCCTTTACTTAAGCGGACAGGGTCTTTCAACAATTATTATGATGACTACAGGGTAGAACGATAAAAGTGTCGCCCTAAAGAAAATAACACTAAAGCGTTATTTAAAAAATTTATTGGAAAACCTAATTCAGGTAAATTGATTAATTAGTAGAGATGAAATTTATTCAATGTAGCCGTCTTCAGCCTCAGTCATCGCCTCGAAACGGGCCCGGAACTGGGAGCATGCCTTTTCCACAAACGCTGGCGGGAGCTCGGCGAATACTCGGCGGAGTGCGGCGATCAGGCTAGCTTGGTGTTGTAGGAAGTCATGTTAGTGATGTTCTCGACGTATGACCAAACGAAGTTGTCCAGCGCGTTTGTGGAGGAGGAGGGCCAATGAGAGAAGGGTACAATATCGTAGCACTCCTTCTGAAGCAAAGCCTGGGTCTGTTTGAACTTGTGGGCTGGCGACGGGTCTTGCTGTCACACCCAGGGTTTGCCAGCGGCTACTTGATTGCACCAAGGGATCACCATACACTTCAGCAGATCCAGGTACACTTTGATGTTGACTTTCAAGCCAACTTCGAAGATGTGAGGTGGCATGATGTGGCCCTGACTTGAAACCACACCAAAGACCATAACCGAGACCGGACATTGTATTTTTATCACTCTGGGCAAGATCTGTCATTTGTGGCAATCCAGCGATGTATTTTGACGGTGTTGGCAATGGTTCTGCTGCAATAATTTGAATTGCTAGAGAGCATGAGTTGTACACCGGTGCATCTCTCGCTGAACATTATGTCACTTTCAGACATCATAGAAGGCTTTTAGCGGTCTTTGTATTTGTACATAACTGGCCAACTAGTAGTTTATCTGCAACACAAAAAGAAAACCGCTTTCATCAAACGGAAATGAAATCATGTCGCCTTTTATAGGACGACAATTTTATCGTTCCATCCTGTAGTAAAAAAAAATAGAGCGGGTAATTTTTAGATACATTCATTCAAACTACGCGTTTATTAATGAAAGTCAATGCTCATCTTTTTATGGCCGTATCTTCGTAGTCTCTCACACTGGCGGGCTTTCGAGTGGAGCGCACGAGCTCACAAGTGTAAAAATAAAATATCATTGGAAAAACGAAAGAAAATACAGACGTTTTACATATATTTAGGTTGGACTCTGTGCGTGACACCATCGAACCTCTATACGTCCGCATCTACATCTACTGTCGAGACTGTATCGGTTGAACAATTCATTTCCTTCATCTGTTCCGACCCACGACCTGTCTTCAAACTCTAACTGACAACTCCACTCTGTCTGTCTGTTCCGGACCCGTATCGAAGCGGTTACTGAGGCTGAAGGCGACTACATCGAATAGTTGTAAACTCTACTACATAATCAAATTACCTGAATCGATTTTTTCAATAAAAGACTTCAAATAAAGTTATAGCGTTTTCTTTAGGGCGACACATTTATCGTTTCATCATGTAATAATTAAAGTGTTCTGATTTTTTCCTTCATAGCTGTTGTCAGCAAGTGCAAGATTTAAACTTCAAATGACATTTTGCTGTATTTCTAATAATTAGTGATGGGACGATTCCAAAATTTTTCCCGATTCTGATCCAATTACAGATCATGCCCTAAATTTCCGATACCGATACGATTCCCGATTCCGATTCAAATTCTTTTTAAATTTTATAACATTTTAATTAGAGATTGGTTGTTTTGTTTTTGGTAAATTTTCAAATTATTACATTAACTCCCGAGAAATTTCTGCGTATATTTTTTCTCAAATGTTTACCTTGCAATTTATTAAAGATTGTAAGACAGGAAAAGATTTATTTTTATTTAAAACAACGCCATATTATATAAGCTCATTGTTAGTGTACAACATGCTACTTGAAAGTTTTCATAAACAGTTGAAAGTAGTCGACGATTGGTAGACAAAATAAGAAAACTATGTAAGAACAAAATATTAACAACACCCCCCACCATTGTTATGAACGAATTTCTAAATAATAATGTTACTATTTAGAATAACATTTTTAACATGGGTAGGGTGTGGATATTGTTAACTAGTATTTGCCTTCCTTTTATGAATGAAGTTTAAATTTTATTTTATTTTAATTATAAAAATTTGGTGGGTTATTAAATTGATTTGCCTTCCTGTAAAAAAAAAACAAAACAAAAAACAAAAACAAAACGAGATTCAAATAATAATAATAATAATAATAATAATAATAATAATAATAATAATAATAATAATAATGATAATGATAATAATAACAACAACAACAACAACAACAACAACAACAAATTTGTAGATTTACACTCAAAGCTAAATCCCCATTCCAAAATAAAATATTATTAAAAAAAAATTGACAGAGAGAAAAGCTATCATTTTAGTATTTAAAGTGGACGATCGAATGTAAATTTAACGTAAAATAATCGGTAATTCTTTTTTAGGACACCAGCACGCCAGCACGCCACATTTCAATCCGCCATTTTGGTTCGTCAAAAAGTATGCCAGTGCGCCAAATTTCATTCCGTCATAAAACAAATTTCTACAGAACCCCCCCCAACTTATTTGCACATTTTTATCTAGCGAATAAACATAAAATTACATCGGAAAAACCACGTTTATTATTTTTTAAATCCAACAACAGAGCTGAAGTCGATGTTGTGCTTCTAAAACAAAACTAACTTTTTTGATAAATCTTTCCGTAGCGTACCGGGAAAATATTTTTTCTAATGGAATAAAAATGAATAATGTTTATTTTTACAAGGACATTTATACATTTATCTAGACAATAAACATAAAATTACGTATGAAAATCTACGTTTATTATTTTTAAAAATCCAACTCATATTCTAATACAAATTTAGATAAAATGGCACCGGTAAAAATGGTTCCGGTGTAAATGGCACCGGTAAAATGGCAAAAGTGAATAAATAGGTAAAAATGGCACGTTGACAACGGAAGCGTAGAAACATTCAAGAAGTGCGGACTAAGCTCTCATTTCTCTAGTTTAAAATCCTCCTCCCAAATAAAATTAAATAAATATTTTTAGTAGACATTTACACAGGTAGGGTTGGGGCTAGGCTTTGTAAATAGGGACTAATCACGGTTCCGTAAAACTGGAAATGCTTTTTGTTAGTTTGACCGATTCTTTTAGCAAGCCCGTGTAAAAAGTCTTTAAAGGACTATAAAATTTTATTGCTGTTATAGCCACTCTCTTTCTTTCTCTATTCGCTTCTGTTCCTAGCAGAAATCAAGGCAGATAAGATCAACACTGGGTTCTTTGATATGATAGAGGCGTGTTTGAAATGTATGTTCTGTTTAGAGCACAATTAAACGATGATACTTGGCTTTTGCGTTTTAAACTTTAATTCAAGACATTATATAAAAATAATTTTAAAAAAATCAACATTAGGTTCTCTACAGTGCAATGTAGACTACAATGTATTGTGGAGTAAGTCACTGCGAAGAGGCATGTCAAGCTTCAGCTTCTTCTCGGTGCACCACGATGAGTCCCCAATTAGAGCAGGCAATCAATCGATTTGATTGAAAAATGGATGATTTCACTGATTTCAATGACAATAAAAAATATAGGAGTGTGAAACATTCGTTTATCATCATTCAATCCCGGACAACGTCGGGTCTCTCTGCTATTAATAGCTAATTTTCTTTCACAACAGAAAAGTTATAATTGCGAATTGGGGGGAAACATAAGCAAACAAAAAACAAAACAAAAGCAAACAAAAAAACAAAACAAAATAAAAGCAAACAAAAAAAAAAAACAAAAGCAAACAAAAAAAAAAATAAAAGCAAACAAAAAACAAAACAAAAGCAAACAAAAAACAAAATAAAAGCAATGATAATTTTATAAATATTGGCAAACTAGAACAGTATCCTATTCAAAGTTAGCAGCAAACGGTGTTTGGTCATGTTCTTTCACTGATATAAAACTTCATCTGCAATATAACTTCCGGTGAGAGTTTCAATTTGCCAAGTTTATTTATTAAATTGTTAGGTGAAAGTACAGAATAGTTAACAAAGAACGTTCCTCTTCATGTTAAGAATAGCTTTCTAAATAATGTTATTATTTCAGTACGGTCAGTAACTTTTATTGCGTGGATTTCTACCAGTAATTTGTTTTATTATTTATTTTAAAGTCATTATCGAGACTCGAAAGATATGACCCTATCGCGGCGTTCATTTTATCTTATTCTGACGTAACGCTCGACACTACTTGTTTCTCGAAACGAGCAAACGTTTTAAAGTCTATTGTAAAACAAACCCAACATTCCTATTATATTAAAAAAGTTATATTTAATTATTTGTAAATGCAAAGTTGTTGTCTAATTTTGCCAATTTTCTATATAATAACATTTTTAAACAAGTAAAAATCGCTTTGATGAAAAAAAAAAGAAAGAAAAGCAATGGCCGCCAAAATTAAGTTTACATTAAGTTTTCAATTTTTTTTTTACTGAATAAACGCTTTAAAATAAATTAAACCACTAACAACTTAGCCAGCTAGGTAGAAAAATGGATTTTACCCTTTGAAAAACAACAATAAATAAGTATAAACATTAAAAAAAATATTATGCAGTCCGTAGTCTCGTTTTTGAACTTAATAAACGCTTTAAAATAAGTTAGACCCCCAATAATCAGTTAGGTAGGAAACGAACACTTAGAAAATCGATTTTATTTGTTTTAAAACAACAGTAAACAAGTAAAAATATTTAAAAAAAAAATATGAGGGGGGTATAGTATCGTTTAAAAACAATATCGCCTTCCAGAACGGTCATAAAATGTGTTTTCAGTCGATATTTATTCAATAATGGACGAGTTTTCCTACCTAGCAAAAAATGGACGAGTTTTCCAGGAACGAGTTTTCTTTGAACGAGTTTTCCAGGCACCAATAAAAGCGCACTTTAAAAGAAGTTTAAAGACAAATAAATTTATTCATGTACGTAGAAGAGTCTTGCTTTTGGTAACATTTATTTGCTGAGTATTTGTTTATTATTTCTTTTCTTTTTCTGTTAATTACAGGAATAAATGTCCCAACCCAGTTCTTCTTTTTGAGGTACGTTTATAAGTTTAAATGTAAATACAATTTAATTTTGATATAAAAAGAAAATCTTCAAAATGATTTTCTTTATGTATCTCATCCAAGATTTTTTTCACTTGCATCCAAAGAGAAGTGTAATAAACGTCTCTTTGGAAAACTTTAATTATTTCAGAAGAAGCCGATGGGAGACACCGCCAATGTACAGCTGGCGCCAACGAAATTAAAAAAAAAAACCTTCCAGGGGATTTAAAACCTTTCCCACGGGTGGGGCATATAGTCATTTAGCGAATAGATGCTAAAAATTTGCAAAAGGAATAGGCAAGTTATTTCTCGATAAATGACCAATAAATAAAAGAAATTAAACGCTGCTGAATCAATGTTAAATATGTAAATGAGATTTATAACCCATTCTGTGGCCCTTCTCAGTCTTATATTGAGTAACTCTAAAAAAAAAAAAAAATGTGTTTATTTCATTTTTAATTGTCCAAAAAAACAAAATAAATGAAGAGAATCGGTTTGGAATAAAAAATTAGGTTATAATTTTTCCGATTCCGATACCGATTTCGATTAATCGTCCCAATCCTGTTAATAATATTGTTGTCCACCTTAAGTTCAATCGCCATCGTTAGATCCTTTTGTATTATGAATTTTAGAGCTTTAATAAAAGCTTTGATACGTTTTGGTTCATTCTTTCACTTCCAGACTTCCTCGCAATAATTTTGCTTAGTATCATTCACTTCTTTACATTCTATAGTGTCTTTATAGACACTTCAACTATTCTTGAAAGAGATATATCTACATATCTATAAAAATTAGAATGTTTATGTGCGTGTGAGGAAAACTCTAAACATATGCACTCAACGATTTTTTTGACTTACGGACTTGAAATTTGATATATAGAGTATTCAGACACGTGGAAAACTTTTTAATCGGTTTTCATTCGAGAAAAAAAAGGGTGGATAAGGAGTCAAAATTAAAAAATAGGTACTTGGAGGTCATCGGATTTTTATATGTTTGTAAACTGTTTCATGACTGTGCATGCGCGAATCGTTCACATGACAGCTTCTTTATTTTATGAACACACTTTTTAAAGATCATGGCAAACTAGCGTAGTGGTTATCGTGCTTGACTCACTGTATTTAGGTTTTGGTTTCGATCTTAGTTTGAGTATTTTTTTAATTACAAGAACGTGAACTGTTTAGAAAAAACATAATACTCGCATGAATATGTCTTAGTTTCTTTTCGTTTTTTACTTTATTTTTACAGTCAACGAGGGCAAAGTTAGACACAATGTCGATTTTTAATATCCAGCCCCCCCCCCAAAAAAAGTGGCAGTTTTCATCGGAACAAAAGATTACAATTACCTCAGTTTAGAAGCATTGTTTATCTAAAGGTCCTTATTTAATTGCACTCCGCTAGGGCAAAGTTAGACACAAGGTTGGTTTTAAATCTGGGGAATATCCAGCTCCCCAAAAAGGGGCATTTTCGATCGGAACAAAAAATTATAATTACCTCAGTTTAGAAGCATTGTTTATCTAAAGGTTCTTATTTAATTGCACCCCGCGAGGGCAAAGTTAGACACAATGTCGGTTTTTAATCTGGTGACTATCTAGCTCCCCAAAATGGGGTACTTAGGACTAATGAATCTCAAATTATCAAGGATAAAACACACTCGAGGATAAGGGTTAATGTGGAAGTTTTTAATTACACTAAACAAAATGCATCTTTTCTGGACAAGTTGTAGTTGTATTTTTGGGTTCTTTTTTTCATAATGAATCGCTAGTTATCAAGGATAAAACACACACGGGGATAGTTTTTTTCCCTAAAACAAAACAAAATAAAAATGATCCAGAAAAGATGCACTTTGTTTAGTGTAATTAAAAGCTCCCTGGTTGACACTTATCCTCGACTGGCTTTTATCTTTGATAAAAGAAAAAACTAATTTTGGTGCACTCTAAATTTTATCATTGAATGGATTTTATCGTTGATAAGTTGGGCTTTGCCATTTTTTCTTATTTATCCGAAACTGCTATTATTGAATAAATATTGAACTCTGGAATGTTTCTGTTGAACTCGAGAATCTGCACAGAATTTCTGTCGGAGGTTGCATCAACTGATACGTTAACAAAGTGTAGTATCACTTCTGATGCTACACTCCACCTATTATCTCCCCGTTCAATGAAGAATTAATAAATCCTTTCAGACTGAGACAATTTTAATTTTTGTTCTGATCCAGAGTTCCTCTTGTAGGAGAGCTGGATATTGCCCACATAAAAAAACGACCCTGTGTCTAACTTTGCCCTCTTGGGGAAGCAAGTAAATAGGAATACTCAAGATGAGAATAGTAGTCCAAAGCTGGAATGGGAACAGTAACACAAAATTCTCAAAGCTAAACTGTATCAATGTTGTTAATTACCAAAAATAGTTTTATTGCCTTATTAACAAATTCAACAGACACATAAACTAAAGTGAAAGGTAACACGTGTTGTCGCGTATACGTGCGAAAAGGTTTTATGACCAATTCATCTCACAGTTTCATGCTCACAGTTGAGTATGAAACCGTTCTGGGGACATTTCTGGGGTCAATCGGTCACTGAGAATATTTCTGACATAAAACTGATTCCAATATAAATAACAGCTTACTGACCAAATATGAGTTTTGACTCACAGTTCAATTTTTTCTGATAACACAAAAATATACAATAACGAAGTAAATAACACAAAATGATGAAAAGCAAAACATGTATTGTATAAAAACGTAAAAAATATAATTTCAGGTACTCCTTGCGTGTTGAGTTCCATAGCTCCAGCATAAATATTTAATAACCGCCCCCTTTGTGTGGAAATAAAACGTTTTTGTAATGAATTTGTTTCCCAATTTTACAAACATTTTTTTAAATTTATTTACTTATTTATTTACGCTGGTTTATTACAAACATTTTTTCGCACATTCAACATTTTTAAATGATTAAATAAATTAGAATTAAAATAGGTACTTATACATGTTTGACACCCCGAGAGTACAAACAACGTTGAAATAATAACTGTTTAGAAAGCCATTCTTAACATGGAGGTGGGGTGAACTATTTTGCACTTTCACCTAACAATTTAATGAAATAAAAGTAACATTATTTTTTTTAAGTTCATATTTCTTTCGGTATCAAACATCCATAAGTACAATACGTTCGTTTGTTTACAAAATAAAAAAAGTTTATTTCCGCACCAAGGGGAGAGGTCATTGAATATTTAGGATGTGAGCTATAAGACTCAACGCACAAGGAGTACTTAATTTTAAAGTATAAAAATGTATCGAACTATAATTTTAAAGTTTTAATATTTCTTTTCAATGAGTGATTCATAATCGAAAAAAAAATATGCTAAAAACATTTATAGATTGTTTTTAGTATTTTTTTTTGTTTTTACATTGAGGCTGTATAAAATGTATCAAAATATAATTTTAATTCATCAATGTAGTAATTTAAAAAACATGAAATATTTATGAAGAAACTTCTTTATATTTGAGTTTCATAAAGGGGTCGATAACTCGTCTCCATTGCCGACATGTTGCAATGCAGGAGTTCCATAAAAAAGAAACAACACTAAGTGTACATAAATAACGAGGAACGAATAACATAATGTTGATTTCTGATTTCAATATCAGAAGCCGTCATCAAATGGACTGTTCCTCGCTATAATTGTTTATGCCTGAGTTATTTTGTTTGTATTTTTGAAAAATATATAAACTGCTTATTTTTATTTTATTTTTACTTTTAGCATATTTTGCGTTTGGTAGCATTTATTTGTTGTATATTTTACTTTTTCATTTTGTTGTCTATAGTAATAAATGTTCGATAATTCTTATTTTTAAGGCATTTATTAGTATAGACATCGAATCGAATATATGGTAAAGAAACAAATAAATAGACGTAACTAATTAAAATAAAAGGAACTTGTTTGTAAATAAGGGAGATTTTTTTAATTTATTTCTGCCCAGTGTTCAACTTATAATAGGGGAGAAGAGGTGAATGAATTACCACACAGATGAAAAAAGTTATTTTTGACACCTGTGACGTAATAGCACTTTGGGAAATCTCAAAAACGAGATTCGCATTTAGGATCTATTTAAATTTGACAAACTTCTCATTATTTTCTGTAACACCGGTGACGTCGCAGTACATGACCTAACTTTTGGAAAACTCAAAACGAGGATAAAATTTGAGACCAGATCGGTCGTCTAGCACCCTTTTTAATTCGACAAATTTCGCACGTTTTCCCATTTTAATATACTGTGAGATATTCATGCATGTTCTCGTTTTGTCATTTTTCTCATTAATCCATTACGTGCCATTTTTACCGGTGCCATTTTTACCTATTTATTCATTTGTGCCATTTTTACCGGTGCCATTTTTACCGGTGCCATTTTTACCAGTGCCATTTTTACCAGTGCCATTTTTACCTATATATATATATATATATATATATATATATATATATATATATATATATATATATATATATATATATATATAGTCATCCACATAAAGTACTGTTTCGTTGGATCATAACTCATCAGTTCGGCCCGACATACACCTTTTCCCAGCCGTGAATCGAACCTTCAACCATCGATGACAGTCGGCAGCTTTAACCATCGGACCACGAATTAGTGCCGTAAATATCCACACCCGCCCGTCCAACAGCGCTCAAACCATCAATTTGTTTATAAACAAATTAATGGTAGACTTTGCTTAATTGCTTAAATACGCGTCAAAATATATATATATATATATATATATATATATATATATATATATACACACACACACACACATATATATATATATATTTAAATAGACATTCTGACGAGTTATTTACGGGCGTCAATTCCATGGTCTAGTGGGAGAACTGCCGACCGTCAACACGACGGTTCTAGGTTCAATCCTTGGCTTGGGAGAGATGCTGGTCTAGCGGCACTGATTAGTTGTGATACAACGAAACAGGACTGTATGTCGATGACTACAAATATATATATATAAATTGTGTAAATTTCAAAATCTAACAAAATTATAACAAAGATGTTACTTCCATTATTCATTTAGTTTTGAAAAAATAAAATAAAAAACGGCTTTTAAAATCATTATATCGTTTCTTCTGTTTCATACTTATTGAAACTTCGTATAGTTTACACAAATTACTGACGTCACCGACTCTGTATTGATTTGTGCACATTCGTTTGGGGGTTCCTAATGCCCGTTGATGTGTCACGCGTTGGTTTGAAATAGCAATTTTATCGTTAAACGTGTAGATTGAATTTGCAGAATCAATATTCGGTCTTGCTTTCGTGAATAACTGTGATACATCGTCAGGAACAAACTGTGGTTGCCGAATTTTAAAAGTTTTGCCTCCTTCCTTTTTAGTGCGAATTTACTGAATTCCTGTGGAAACGGCATTTACCATTTTGGACGAACTGACCCGCAGAATGCCAACGCGGAGTATCACATGAACAACGAACTCCTTCCAGTTTTATTTGGGTAACGATATTTTCGGCTGTTTTCTTTTTTTCTTTCTTTTTCTGTCCTTGAAGAATTAGTCATCGGCCGATCGAGACCCAAACCGACTCACAAAGCACACCATTCTTCTTCTTCTTCTTCTTCTTCTTCTTCTTCTTCTTCTTCTTCTTCTTCTTCTTCTTCTTCTTCTTCTTCTTCTTCTTCTGCGTTTATTTCTCCTCCTCCTCCCTGTCATCATCGTCCCCATCTTCTTCTTTTTCTTCTTTCTCGTATCCTTATGTTCATACATTTATCATTTTTCTCATCTTCTACTTCTTTTTCTAATCTTCTTCTGCGTGTATTTCTCCTCCTTCTCCTCCTCCTCCTCCTCCTCCTCCTCCTCATCATCATCATCATCATCATCATCATCATCATCATCGTATCCTTACGTTTACATCCAATCGCCTCCTCATCTTCTTTCTTATTCTCTCTTTCATCATAATGATGATGATGACGATGATGATGATCATCATCGTCATCTTTTTCTTCATATTTTTATGCTCATATTCACCCTTCTTCTTCATTATTTTCTTCCTCTTCTCTCACCCTCTTCTTCTTCCTCCCCTTCTCTTACTCCTCCTCCTCTTCTTCTTCTTCTTCTTCTTCTTCTTCTTCTTCTTCTTCTTCTTCTTCTTCTTCGTATCACCTTTCTCCTACTTAGTTTTATTATCTTCTCCATTTGCAAATACTTCTATGTTTGGTCTACAATTACGTAATCCGCACTAACCCTAACCACCGCAAACTCCCTTCTATTTCCTTAAGTCAGTTAATCATCGCTGCTTCAAAAGAAAATGGTAAAGACATGCTTTCCTCAATTTTGCAGTTGAAAGCAAAACAAAACTCTAAAATTCTTTGGTTCGAGGCCAAAATAACACTTAAAAATCGCAACCTAAAACCTTATTCGACGCGTTTACAAATCAGTTTTACTGTTTAAAAACGTTTCAATGAATAAAATAATTAGTTTTGCAAGTTAAAAAAAAAATGTTTAGTTGTTCAACAATCTTTTTGTGATTTAAAAATATATTTTTGTTGTTATAAAAATGTTTTGTTTGTTTTGTTGTTATAAAAATGTTTTTGCTATTTCACGATATATTTTGTTGTTATAAAAATGTTTTGTTGTTCTAAAATGTTTTTGCTATTTCAAGATGCATTTTTGTTGTTATGTAAATATTTTGATGTTGAAAAATGTTTTTGCTATTTCAAGATATATTTTTGTTATAAAACTGTTTTGTAGTTCTACATTATTTTTGCTATTTCAAGATGCATTTTTGTTATAAAAATGCTTTGATGTTGAAAAATGTTTTTGCTATTTCAAGATATATTTTTGTTGTTATAAAAATGTTTTGTAGTTCTAAAATGTTTTTCTATTTCAAGACATATTTTTGTTGTTATATAAATGTTTTGTAGTTCTAAAATATTTTTGCTATTTCAAAACATATTTTTGTTGTTATAAAAATGTTTTGTAGTTCTAAAATGTTTTTCTATTTCAAGATATATTTTTGTTGTTATATAAATGTTTTGTAGTTCTAAAATATTTTTGCTATTTCAAAACATATTTTTGTTGTTATAAAAATGTTTTGTAGTTCTAAAATATTTTTGCTATTTCAAGATGCATTTTTGTTGTTATCAAAATGCTTTGATGTTGAAAAATGTTTTTGCTATTTCAAGATATATTTTTGTTGTTATAAAAATGTTTTGTCTCTTAAAATCTGTTAATGATTTTACATGTTATTTTATCATTTTGAAATATCAGGTTGACAAGAAAGTTCTTGCGGAATTTTTACTTTTGATTTCAAATCATGTATTTTCAAATAAGTTTTTTGTTATAATACCATTACTTTATATATCATTTTAAGCAACGTTTTCCGCCCTATCTAATCGTTTAAATTACAATTGTTTAAAACAATTATGTTTCTTTTTTAGAACGTTGAATGAAAGATAGAAAAAAAGCAAAATTTCACAATTTTCCTATTTCAATTCAAGCTAGGCCGAAAACCTGCTGAATCAGCTCGCGATATCAACGAATCGTTTAGCTCAAGAACCACTACTGAATCCACAGCACTATGGCATTATTAATTATAGTAATCTTTACGTAACTTTTCTCTCACTGATGTGTTGCAAATATTTCTCAGTTGTGGTGACAATGATAGTGGTAGAGATGTTGCTCTTTTCTTCTCTATTTTTATATATTGCTCGAACAATAGAAGCAGCTATAAAGAACAACAAATAACTCCAGTATTTGCTCTGGAATTTGGGTTTACACATTACAGAAATTCATAGATGCATGTGAATTACATATTTCCATTTCGAACAAACATAGAATTCCGGAGGCATAAAATAACAGCGCCCGATCAGTTCTATAACTAACTTATCAGAAGCAGGAACTCCTCAGTTTTTCTAACACGTATTTTCTCACATGACGTAACTTCTGGAACACGTCATTGGGTGAAATCGCATACTTACACGACTAAACGAGTACCGGTTTTGAAAGTCCTAATGAGTTAACGGTGTTCGAGATTCTACTAACAGTTATATCACAGAGGCTAAGTGAATCTCTCGGCAAGGGGCTTTGTTACTAGAGCAATAGCTTTTGAGATATTCGAGGCTTTTGATAGAGTATTGCATACAGGTTTATTTAACAAGATCGCCAGCTATGGAATAGCAGGAAATGTCCTCTCAATTATGAAATCCTTTCTCTCTGATAAGGCTTAAAAGAGAAGTCGTTGATGGACAGAAACTTTTTTTTTTCACATGGAGGTCACCACTTATCAAGGCCCGGGGGCCACTCAGGGATAAGGGTTATTGCGTGTACAGTAATCAATGAGATAGTATTGTAGTAATCATTAGTATTGGAGATTTGAAGGAGTGTCTTACTTAAGAAGGCGGTTTGTTAGGGATTTGTTTATGTTGGACTTGAAGACATCCATGTTGTAGTCAGGTGGGAAACAGGCAAACGGAAGAGAGTTTCACAATAGTGCACTTCTGAGAAAGAAGCTCTGCTCATGGAATCTACGTTTGGATTTAGGCACAGATAAAGAGTAGGGAAAATTATTGACAGTAGTTTCAGCCAGACGGGTGTTTCTCGTGAAAGATTGGCGGGAGGGGAGAGATTGGAGCTGCAGGGAAGAGAAAAGGGCATCCACCACTAAGCTACGAAGTCTATTTTGTACTCTGTCAAGGTAGGATAGGCTGTTTTTAGCAGCTCCTGCCCAACTCATAGTATTAAAGCTGGCATCCCTCAAAGTTCTATTCTGGGCCCAACTCTCGTCCTGATCTTCATCAATGATCTCCCAAATCACATTCTTAGATCATTCGTAGATATTTATGCAGATCACAACACAATCTATGGCAACATTTCAAAGGCCAGCAATGACCAGGATCTTTCTGATTCTCTCTCTTCTGATCTTGAGTACGTGGTGCAATGGGGGAAAAAAGTGGTTGATTAATTTTAATGCATCTAAAACCAAACTTCTCTACTGCTCCAGTAAGTATCTCACTGCCGATGCAATCCTCTATCTGTATAAGAGCCAGGTACGCCCTAAAATGGAGTACTGTTGCCATATTTGAACAGAAGCAGCTCGGCCCGCATTATTCAGCCGTGATAGAGTTCAAACCGACTTCGAAACCTAGTAGGTAATGCCCTTTTCTCTTCCCTGTAACCCCTTTTCCTACAGAAGGGACGTTTCGAGCCTGTCTCTGCTCTATCGTTATTTTTATGGCAAGTGCTCGGCTGAGCTCCAATTTATGGTCCCCCTTACCAAATTTTCAAAAAAAAAAAAACACTCGACTAGCTACAACCACTATATACGATTCCCCCACACTCTCTATCTGTGTCTAAATCTAAACGCAAATTCCATGAATAAAGCTTCTTTTCCAGACCTTTTCGGATGTGGAACACTGTTCTGCTGGTCTACTTCCCGGCTGAATACAACATGTTAGCTTTCAAATCCGATGTAAGCAAGTTCTGTTGAGTCGTCTCCATAAATAATCAAATTTTACCCCATTTACACCATTAATGATTACTACACTACGATCTTACCTTCATTAACTCTTATCCTCGAGTGGCCTTCGGGCTTGATAAGTGGTGATTCCCAAGTAAAAGAAAGAATGTGAAGAGCTCACCAAGTTACGTTTTTTTACTTAATTTATTACGACCCTATGTAACTATAACTATGTGACTATAACTATGTAACTATAACTATGTAACTATAACTATGTAAATATTCATTAAGTTTTTTTTTGCACATTTTATTTAATCTATTTTATATGAAAAATATGTTTTGGCGTATGTTAACCTTTATTGATTTTCTATTAAATATTTTATTAAATTTACAAGATGTGAAAAACAATATTTTGAACTATTTTGAATCATCCATTTTCTTTTACAGTTTTGATCCCCCGACAAAAGGGGGGATGGTGGACTTGTACATTCATCCTTGCCCGTTCGTTAATTAGCCTGTCCGCACTTTTCTCAATAACTATGTCTTGGATATTATTTGAAATTTTTCACAAACATTAAATATGATATGCGTAAAAAAATAACAGTAACTAGAGTTGGCCTTCGGGACAAGGTCAAAGTGTAGTATCTGTTCTTCAGATGCTGCACTTCAATTTCTTGTTCTCTGTTAGTGGAGGAGAAATCCTTCACGATTGAGACAATTTTTAATTTTGTTCCTTTTCTCCACGTTAAAAAACGACCCTGGTGTCTAACTCTGTCCCGTGGGGAGGCATTGTAAATAGGAACTAGGGGTGTCTTTCGGGTTAAAATGACTTAAATCGACACTTTTGTGCTTATTAAAAAAATGATCCCTTGGATTTTTATAAAACTTTCTGAAAAGTTGTAACTAACTGATTTCTATATAATTTTATTTGTCTATACTTCGCGATAACTCTTGCATGTGCCTCAGGGGCTCTTTTAGGGCTAATGAAAACACTCTATTTTGGAACTATTTTACCATATTTGTTCCAAACTTTCTGTGTATGTCTATTGAGCAGTTTTGCATTGTACTGAACTCAAATTTAAATATGTTAAGGCCTTGGGGACTTTTGGAGCTAAATTGGTGGCGCAAATGATGGACTTAGTCATTTCTTTTTTTTTTTTTTTTTTGCATGGTGCAGAACTCAAATTTACATATGTTAAGGCTTAAAACTGCACCGTTTGTTCATTTTCACCAGGATTTGACGTCCCCTGGGGACGTTGGGGGTAAATGGGGGGGGGGAGCAAATGTTGAACTTAGTCATTTTTTTACGCCTCGTTCACTGTGCACTCACAGGGGACCACGCATGCTTCACTTGTTTTAATTCTATTATATGCTCAGGGAAGTGAGAAGGAAATCGAATTCCAACAAAACGGAGAAGGAAAGAGTGTTAGCAATCATAACCATTTGCTTTTTAACGTTCATACGAACCCCATTCCTCATGACATCACCACAATAGAACAAGTGACTGCACAGTCCTGACAGCATTTGAACTCGGGATGACAAGTGAAAAAAATTCGTGCCGCGTACCAGTAGATCATTAAAATGACGTTATCTCTGAGACTTTATTTTGTGTGTGTGTGTGTGTTTTTTTTTTTAAATTACGAGTAAGATATAAATAAACAATGTTGCCCCCCCCCCATCCCAAGAAAAGCAAAGTGCAAGATATTCACGACATTGTTTTCCGGGTTATTTTTATATCAACCATCAGATAAAAGCCGGCGTTTGATCTATAAATAAAAAACATTTTTTTTTCTGATTTATTTATATATTTATTTTAGTTCTTTCGTCTTTTTTTTTTTTCTGGTTTATTATTTACTCGTTGCGTTCTTTGCCGACGAAATTCTTTCATATGTCAAGGCACAGACAACGAAAATAAACCTGTGACGGGGTTTTCAAGCACAACTCATCTAACGTGCCGTGATTTTTATGGCCATTGGCCAATATAGACTAAATAGACTACATTATAGCACTATAAAATAAAAGTGATTACATAAATTAATCTATATATTAATACGATAGCGCGTGTGTTCTTTCGTGTGTCACACTTACATCCGGGTCGTTTAATTGTTATGTTCTTCTATTTCTTGTCGTAAATAATTTTATCAGGAATTTTCATACGTTTTGGTTTCGGTTTCGACTATAGCTGATGGTACGATTGCATGATGGTACGATTCCAGTATTTTTTTTTACCGATTCCGTGCTAAATTCCCGATTCCGATACAATTACAGATTCCGATTCTTTATAAATCTCTAATTATTTTAACTATTAGCAGCTTATTATTTTCCTCGATATTCGTAAAAAAACACGTTAAATATGCAGATATTTTCCTAAACGTCAAAATACACTCGTGGAGAGTGATCTATCGATTTTAGCTTTACTGGTATTTTAAAATCAATAAATATTTATTATTTTATCATTATTACCAGCAATGGAAGATTCTACTTTAAACGAAATCAAATAAAAAAAGATAATGAAAGAATTGTTTTGGCATCGGAAAATAGGCACCAATTTTTCCGATTCCGATACCGATTCCGATACCCCCAAATCTTCCGATTTTCTCGATTCCCGATTCGGATTCGGATTAATCGTCCCAACACTAATATATATATATATATATATATATATATATATATATATATATATATATATATATATATATATATATATAAAAGTGAACCTGTCTGTGTATCCATCTGTCTGTGTATCTGTGTGTCTGTGTGTGTACATTCCCCTACGCAATAACTATGTCAATTTTAAGTCTACAGACTCGAAATTTGATATACAGGGTACTGAGATCTGGGAAAATCGATGTGATCGATTTTCGGCCAGAAATTTGGCGATTAAGGGGTCAAAGTTCAATGATTTGACCTTTGAGAACTCTACCAAACTCCTCAGACAATTTTGGGTCTAAACACTTGAAATTTTAGATATAGGTTCCTTGGACATGGATCTAACTTAATAACTTGATTTGAGTCCAAAACAATAAATGTTAAGAGGGCATAATAGGGGTGAAAAAAATTGACCGCTTTTGTTTTTTGCTCAACATACACCTCCAAACACCTGGGCAATGCCGGGCTGAAATACTAGTATATATATATATATATATATATATATATATATATATATATATATATATATATATATATATATATATATATATATATATATACTTGTAAAGGTATTCACACAGATATTAACAACCAACTTAACGTTTTATATGCAAAAAGGCAATAATAATAATAATAATAATAATAATAATAATAATAATAATAATAATAATAATCATGGAAACGCTTGCTCTCGTTAACAAGATTACTAATTAACACTTAAATGAAGCGTTCTTCAAAATAAGAGTTGTGATCGAAAAACATTTAGATTCTAACTGTATTTACTAAGACATGACAAATCGAAAAGTATTTAGATTATAGTTGTACTTACCAAGCTGTAACTACTCGAAAAGTATTTAGATTCAAGTTGTATTTACTAAGACAATTGAAAATTATATAGATTCCAGATTTATTTACCAAGACATAACTACTCGCAAAGTATTTAGAATCTAGTTGTATTTTCCAAGACATAATTAATCATAACTAATCAGACGAGAACAGACTTGGACACAATGTAGGTTTTTCATACGGGAAAAATCTAACCACCTGTAAAAAATGGGCACTTTGGCTTAATAAAAAACTAGACATTGCTTATGGTACTGTGGGCACAGAGGAAACAGTGATCTCAGTAGATAGTGACACCACACCGTGCAGACAAAGGCCATAAAAAATGGCTGCCGTTTCTTTTTATATTCTTGCAATATTGTCACCTCATATGCAAATGAAATGCTTCCAGTTTAAATAAAAATTCCTTATTTTTCAGTTTGGGTTAAATTTGGATTTACATGTTGGAGTAGCAAGTTTTATCAGTAGTTCATTGTGTTTTAGAGTAGAGAATTTTGTAGAGCAGAATGTCTACTTTGGGAGTTGAGTTTTTTTGTCAGTGTCAAGTTTTGGAGTAGCGTGTTTTTGGTAGCAATGTGTGGAATTTAGAGTTGTGAATTTTGACAGCAAAGCGTAAAATTTAACCCCGGAAACGGTTACATAGAAGCGCGGCATAGTTAGCAACCCTCCAAGGCAAATGTGGAACAATTAACACTTGATTGTTTTAACCACACAGTATTATTTTATGCTGTGAGATGTAAGCCAAATTAAAATAAATATGATTAATTAATAATTTTAAATATTGATATTTATTATAAATTATATTTACAAAAATAATTAAAAGAAACGTTTAGCTTGTACTTACAATAGCTTTCACTCTACTCAGGTTGAACCGGCTTCTTTTCTGGCTTGCAACAGGTCTCATACCACGGCGGCCCACGTACGGCGATCTTGAACGAAGTCACAAGAGACTGTTAACCAATCGAAGACTGACTAGCTAGTCACCTTGTAGTTCAATCAAATGCTCTGCGATGGTTGGTGTTCACGCCCCCAAGTTTCCGCCATCCAAAGAAGTCACGGATTAATTCACCTTTATAGGCGGCAAGCTGCATGCTCGAACCACCAAAAGCTTCGCTATGACAACATGGATGGAAGAGAATTCAAATTGAGACGTTGACGGAGAATAGCTGTCGGAACAAGGATATAGTCGACAGTGTAGTTGAAGAGAGTTGAGGATAGTGCCTATTCTCTGTCCAACTCCATTCTTCGCCCCAAGAACACCGTCCACTTGTACTTGAACCCATATCGACTAATAATAGCACTGAATGTAGCAAAGTGTAATTTCTCCTTACTGTGACAATACTGTATCAAGACGGTCGTTTCAGGGCTTTGCCATCGGAACTCAAGTGAAAAGATCTAGCTAAAGGGATACTAGCGTTTGTGTTTGCGCATAAAAACGAACGATTATTTGAGGTCTGTCTCGATATTTATTGGATAATCTGTGGCAAGTGTAATAACTAGGGCTATGACAACAGCATATTCTTTTCCTTGTTTTGATTCTCAGGTATATATCCATTGATATCTTATATGTTTTTATGTAGAGTGATGTGATCCCAGGTTGATTAATTGTGTCTAACTGTGCCGGAAATATGCTGGAGAGTGAAAACAATAAAAAGAATATGCTGTTGTCATAGCCCTAGTAATAACACGGTAGAATTGACGACGATTAAATGCTCCAAACATGCCTAAAACGGATATCAAACCGAAAACCCAAAGAAGCTGGTGCAGTATTTAGCCCTGGTCGGTCTATGCTAGTTTCTACCAAAGAAGAAGTTTAAGGAAATATTAGCTGCACCAGCGATCTCCAGCCACATGTGGGTCACTCTCACCGGAAGATGATATACATCGGCTAGCATTCCCAAATGGTCATCCGTCTGGTACTGTCCAGACTTCACATCGCTAAACTTTGGCGATCTAACGAGAAAAGGTTGTAGGTACAATTATGTCGCATCTGGATTTACGGGTTGTATGAAGAAAATAAAATACAAAAAATAAAATAAAAAATATTAACATTTGCAATACGCATGCGCGCGCACACACACACACGCATCATCGAAACTCTATAGTTTAAGGAGATTAATTTTCAAAAGTATTCTTTGTCTTGTTTAGAATAATAAAAATCTTTGATATGAAACTCAACCACTTCATTTCAAAAAATGTTTTTTGAAATTCATTGAATCACAATTTAATTTATTTGCTTTATCTTGCATATTCTTATTTAGATGGGGTAGCTTATAGAATATTACCGCCAGTAATATTTCGTAAACCTTACAATCTCACGTTTCCATAACAACTGATTGTTAAATAAAAAAACTATTCTGAAGTATATATATATGTGTATATATATATATATATATATATATATATATATATATATATATATATATATATATATACATATATATATTACCGTTTCAGCTGCTTAGTTACATATGTTTCGATTACCGAATCGTATTACCGATCCAATAACTCCATCAGACTTTACAGAAATAAAAAAAAATTCTGTAAAGTCTGATGAAGTTATTGTATCGTTGATACGATTAGCTACTCGAAACATGTGTAACTAAGCAGATAAACGGTTATAAAGTATATATATATATATATATATATATATATATATATATATATATATTTGCTCTGCAATAGTATTGAACACTCTTTTCAGGTTTTTTACTAATTACCATTATATATATATATATATATATATATATATATATATATATATATATATATGAACAAATGATTAATAAAACATGTTAAAAAAATCTTGAAAAAGAGTTAAAAACATATTGGATTTTTTACCATTCACCGGACTATCCATTCATGTGAAATCTTTTTATTATTTTTTCTTTTACCTCCTATTCCATTACCTGACCCTTTTTTTTTATCAAGTAAGATCTGTGACTTACCTTAGGTTTCATTAAATACTTTTACATGAAAAATCCGATCCCACATTTTTCCTGCTCCCTGATGAGAAGGAGAGTATTTCTTCGAAACTCCGCGGATTAAGGACCATCCACTTATCTTGTGCTTCCTTTTTAAAATTAAATATGTTTTTAACTCTTTTTCAAGATGTTTTTTAACAAGTTTTATTAATCATTTGTTCATATTATAAGCTGTATTTCCTTTTCGGTTTTACTGAGCTTTTACATCTGGTTGAGATTACTTTAGTTGTAAATATTAACTCTTTAATATTTATAATATATTTTAAGTTTACCATTTTGATTACCTTGGTAAACTTAGTGTAATTTTTATTTCTCTCTCTCTCTCTCTCTCTCTCTCTCTCTCTCTCTCTCTCTCTCTCTATATATATATATATATATATATATATATATATATATATATATATATATATATATAGTCTTGGAAGTTTTTAACCTTTAAAACTATACAAAAAATATTTTTTATCATTCGTTAGAAAACCATCTAGTCAGTAAGTCATTTAATCACCTGCAATCACTGCATCAACTCGCTCTCGAATTTACTATAATAATTTATTTTTCAAGGGATGATCAGTTGTTTACCATGAAACACTGTTTCGGGGATTTAAAAACAAAACAGTATATTACATCATGGCTCCCCAGCAGTATTGATCAAACACCACCACCCTTAATCTTAGGAAGAAGACATGTTACAAACATTTGATCCAATTTCCTATTCTTAATTGCAATTACTATATATATATATATATATATATATATATATATATATATATATATATATATATATAAATATATATATATATATATAATTTAAAGGAGATTAGAATAATAGTCTAAAGAGCTAAGTGTATTTTAATGTAATAGTGAAATTACTAGTTTAATTAAAATACAGGAAATGCTCGTTGTAATTTAGATATATAATAAGCTCGATAGTTAAATGTCCTAGAGCTAATTCAATATTAAGTAATGTGATCTATAATTTAAAAGTTTAAAACAATTTTTAAATTTAAAAATCAAAATTTAATTAAATTAAAAATCAGTTTCATAAGAAGGAACAACAACAAAGTCAATTATCTGTACGATCGTTTCAAATTATAGATCACATTACTTAATATTGAATTAGCTCTAGGACATTTAACTATCGAGCTTATTATATATCTAAATTACAACGAGCATTTCCTGTATTTTAATTAAACTAGTAATTTCACTATTACATTAAAATACACTTAGCTCTTTAGACTATTATTCTAATCTCCTTTAAATTATTAGCTCCCTATAACAGGTTGAGTTTATATACGTAATTGTAGATATGTTTCATAAGAAGGACATACAATTATCAACTAAATGCATCCCCATACCCCCTAAAGACACCTTTATAACCAGCTTAATTACAAGTATAAATACATTTATAAGGAACTTGAGATGGAAAGCCTACCATTTTGATAATTACCAAAGTGAAACCACAGAACCAATACACCACCAACCTGGAGAAATAAAAGAAACCATCCTCAGACAAGACAATGAAGAAAGAAAAGCAGCGAAATACTACAGACTAAAAACATACAAAAACCCCAAGAGAAACATAGACACTGAAAATTTTGAAAATGACTTAATCAACCTGATTAAAAATATTAAATTTAAGAAAAATAAAAAATATATCACTCTAACACTTAAAAAAATAAATAAATTTTCAAAATCTATTTCTACAAGCCACCAAAATAAACTCATAGTACCGGCAGATAAAACTGGAAATTTCTACACAATGGACTATATACAATATAAAAATCTAATATATAAAGAACTTAATAAAAATTATAAAACTACTAATAAATCAGCACTAAATAAAATAAATAATGATGCAAAAAACATTTTAACTAAACTTAAAATAGATAAATACACAGAAATAACGGTACCAGGTACCCCGAGATTTACTTTAAAAGACCACAAACACAGCTTCAATATTACCCCTACTATTAGACTCATTTGCCCCTCGAAATCAGATATAGGACTGGTTAGTAAAAAAATATTAGATAGAATTATCCCCAAAATTAAATCCATAATAAAATACCCACTATGGCAATCTTCAAACCAAGTAATCGACTGGTTTTCTAATATTCAAAATAAAAATAATATCAAATTTCTTTCTTTTGACATTGAATCATATTACCAATCTATATCACCTATCCTACTTAATAAATCTCTATTAATGGCACGAAAATTAACTAATATAATTCAAGACGAAACTAAACTAATACTTATAGCTAGACAGTCTTTAATAACATTTGATAATAAATATTGGACCAGGAAAAATACCCCTAACCACTTCAACATTTTAATGGGATCGACGGACTCGACTCAGGTCACTGATCTAGTTGGCCTTTTCCTTTTAAATGAAATACATTGTATACTCCATAAACAATTCAAACTTGAAGGAGGGCTATATAGAGATGATGCACTTTTCATAACGAATTCTACTAATAAAAATTATGAAAATGCAATTAAAGCTCTACATAAATTATTTAAAAATTATGGACTTAGTATAAAAATCGACCCTAATAAAAAAATTGTTAATTTCTTAGACATAACCTTAAATCTTGAAAATTCTACCTTTGAACCATACCATAAACCTAACCAATCACTTCTATATGTCCACAATCAATCAAACCACCCTAAATCAATATTAAAATCAATAGTTCCCAATATCGCTCTAAGAATTTCTAGATTGTCTTCTACTAAATCAATATTTACCAAAAATGAAAAATACTATAATGAAGCCCTTAAAAACTCTGGATATAATTCACAAATTAAATTCATAAATGAAAATGATAGAAACATAAACTGCATTAAAAATAAACCTATTAAGAGCGTAATAACATATAATATGGCAATGTCTTCCCGTATACGAGTTAAGAAAAATAACCAGGAGACAAAAAAAGATAAAACCAAACTACAAATATTAGATAATAATATAAATAAACAACAAACTAAAAGCCGCAAACGTAAGAATAGACACAAGGAGATCCTATGGTTCAACCCCCCGTATTCCAAAAACCTAGAAACAAACATAGCTAGAGAATTTTTTAAAATATTAGATAAGAACTTTAAAGCCCCCCATAGATATAATAAGATTTTTAATAAGAACACAATTAAAGTCTCTTACTCTACTATGCCCAACCTTCATCAGAAAATAATTAGCTCTAATAATAATAAAATTAATAAACTACAAAATGCAACTATACAAAATACATCGGACTGTAACTGTAGAAGAAAAAATAAATGTCCCCTACAAGGCTCATGTAAAATTAAAAATGTTATCTATAGCTGCACAGTATCAAAAACTCCAAATATACAAGAACCTATCAACAGCCATAATTCAACTACCAGATTAAATAATAACACCAACTTAAATCAATCTACCGATCAATTATTAACCAACCCACCACATTATAATCCAACAATAGACCTAACGGAAAATAATCATAATAATCAAGAGGTAATATATATTGGTTCCACATCTGGCCCAATAAAACATAGAATTTCAACGCACAAACATTCTTTTAAAAATAACTCTCTATCAAACCAAACTACACTATCCAACTATATTTGGCAACTAAAAAATAGCAATATTTCTTTCAACTTAAAATGGCAAATAATTGAGACTTGCAAATCATATAAACCAGGAGATAAATTTTGTACATTATGTACAAAAGAAACCCTAAAAATTTTAAAATATGAAGATATAAAAAGCACAACCAAACTAGTAAATTCAAGACACGAGATTCTATCGTGTAATCATAAACGTTGGTTTAAATTTAATAAATATAAACCACCTTAAATCATTAAAAATTACTCATTAGTAAAAATAGATTTTTTTTTTCTAATAAATTAAGTTAAACCAATTACCGCCCTTAGACTCGTAAATCAAATAATAAATAAAGCCATGACAATTATCTCCCCTTAAAAACTTGCAAAAAAAAATACTCTCTCTCTCTATAGATATTAACTGTAGCGTCTCTAAATCAAAATACGCTAACGGAAACAATTTACTGCACGAGCGTCGCCCTTTTTAAAATTCATCATTCAATAAAATAAAAAGCTATAGCAAACATCTAAATGACTACTTTAAATACAGTTCCTGATTTCAAAAAAAGAAAAACCAAAAGGTAATTATATATCTATATATTTTTAAATCAAATTTATTATGTAAATTCAAAATATATATATTTTTTCTACTCATTTCTATCTCTAACCTATACCAATTTTCTTATTAATTTTCTTATAAATTTTAAATCCAAACCTTTTACTTCAATTTTTCAGATTCATCTGCCTTACTGTTAATGCTAGGTTTATTTTTGGTGTCTTTTCAATTCAATAGAAATCCTCCTAAATTTGCTGATGAGGAGACCGTGCTTACCAAAAAAACTATGTATAATTGTTCTACGTGACTTCATGTATACCACAAATAAAAAGCACGGATTTCCGAAACGATCGTACAGATAATTGACTTTGTTGTTGTTCCTTCTTATGAAACTGATTTTTAATTTAATTAAATTTTGATTTTTAAATTTAAAATTTTTTTAAAACTTTTAAATTATAGATCACATTACTTAATATATATATATATATATATATATATATATATATATATATATATATATATATACATATATATACAATACTGTGTGTCCGAAATCTGTGTTCATAGTTTTTATGGGACAATGTTTTGTTCTACAACGAGGTTTCTAAAAATATAAATTAAAAAACGATGTCAATAAAAAGGTTTCATCTTATTCTTTTTGTCTTTGATGGAATCGCGAGTTATTTTTGTCTTTGACATTTCCTTTTTTTCTATATTCTGATTCATTCGTCGGCCTATTCATAACAGAATTTGAATTCTCTGAGTTGGCCTGTCAGAAATAACTGCCTCGAATTACCAACGCCCCCCCCGCCCTATCATCTTAGATAATCAAGCTCTTTCTCTCGACGTCTCACATACCACTTATCTGATATGAGCGCAATTAAACGCCATATAAACACACACATAAAAATACAATCGGTCGACATAAAGCTAATACACAAAATAACGCTTCGAAATGACTAACAATTCTTGGAGGAATCTACATAAAAAAAATAACGCAAATAAATTCGCATTTCGCGCGCGTACTAACATCTTAAAAGTTTTCAATAAGTAGCCTAATGTGCGTACGTGTGTCACGATTTCCAGATTATAAATTATTCGATCGGGAGATCCTATTTATACAAAAAAGAAGGATGGAACATTAAATTAGTATATAGAGTCGCTAATTTAATTTTCGTAGCATGTTTTTACGAGGGCTATGACAACAGCATATTCTTTTCATTGTTTCGACTCTCGAGTATATATCCGACACAGTTAGACACAGTGAATCAATAAAGAACCACATCACTCTATATAAAAGCATATAATATATCATGGGATACACACTCGAGAGTCAAAACAATGAAAATAATATGCTGTTGACCTAGCCCTAGTTATGGCTTACTTTCCTTTTATTTTAAATAAATAGGATCCCCTGATTACCATAGACGCAATGTAAAAAAAAAGAAAAAAAAAATGTAAAAAAATGATGTCGCTTTTGGACCGTACGTAAAACTGAAATATATCTTCTTGGTCTTCTGGTTAGGATTCAAGGATAGTATCTGTTCTGTCTAAATATAATATAATAATATCGTGTGGTTTCCGTTCGCGGCAGGCCTCCATCTATTATATAAATCTCAGTCTTCTGTGTGTTTGTGTGTTTGTGTGTTTGTATGTCTCCTAAAACTTTTGTTATTTGTATCGAACCGGCATGAAACTGATACCACTTGAAAGAGCGATGTCTTGGACACATAATATCGAAAAATTAGAAAGAAAAGTCGTTATTATTTCATGGAGAAATATCGTTTTATTTGAAGGGGGTCAGGTAAAAATCTTGGTTTCAACGCTGTTTGTTCATCGAACATACGCAAACGGTCGATTCGTTCTTTTATTTAAAAAAAACATAAATTTGCAACGTGATAACATAGATGGCCGTCTTGGTCCAATCTATAGCGTGTTTACTAACAAACCTAAGTTTTGAAGTTCGAAACCACCAAGCGGCATTTTTTTCTTTTAATAACGTTTTCTCTCTTTTATCTTTTAAAATTCTCGACTTCCTTACGCGCGGCCACCACACAACATTTTTTCCTTTTAATAACACGTAAGATGGTAATTCAGTTCTCATTGTTTTTTTTTTCAATTGATTCTATTATAATATATACAAAATCACCATGAATTAAAATATCATATTTAACCGTATTTTAAGACCGGGCAACGCCGGGCGAACCCCGCTAATCTGATATAAAAGTCTCAGTCGTCTGTGTTTCTGTATTTGTGTGTTTGTATGTCCGCTTAAAACTTTTGTCATCTGCATCGAATCAGCATGAACAGGTACCGTTAGAAAGAGCGATCTCTCGGACACATAATTTCGGAAATTAGAAAAAAAAAGTCGTAAATTATTTCATGTAAAAATGTCGTTTTGTTTGAAGAGGAAGTCGAGAAAAATCTTGGGTTTGACGCTATTTGTTAATTGTGAATGTGGGAACGGTTGGTTTGTTCTTTCATTTGAAAAAGATAAATCAGCAACGTAATAACATCAGTGACCTCTTGGTCAAATCAATAGCGTGTTCGCTTAAAAACTTAACTTTGCAAGTTCGCACCCACCACGTGGCATAAGTTTATTTCTTTTAATAACGTTTTCTCTCTCGTATCTTTTAAAATGCTCAATTTTCTTATGTGCGCTCACCGCGCGGACTTTTTTTGTAGTCATAACAAGATAAGATAGCATCAAAGTCCTATTTTTTTTTAGTTGACTCGATTATAATATATATGAAACTTTCATAAATTAAAATACCATAATTAACCGTATTTTCCGACCGGGCAACGCAGGCGCTCCCTCCCCGCTAGTACAATAAAAATATGTTACAGAGTCCTATAAGGATATTGAAGATATCTCCTAAGACTACATTAATCAGATTACAGTTTTAATAAAAGGCCTACAATAATATCGCGGCGTCTCCATTTACGCTGAACGTCCACAGAATGTCCTGCAGCAATATATTACGTATAAAAGATGCCACTGTGAAATTTCCACAAGTCCCACAATTTAATCATGAATAAAATAATTAAATAAAAGATAAGACAAACAAACGAACAATAGATTTAATCGCGAACACTTCCCACTAAAAACAAGAAATTAAATATTCAATTAAATGTTCAATCTTTAAATGCAGATAAAGCCCACTTGAAACTTTATATAAATGTTGTTGATAAAAAAATGAATAGCCGATGTATTAACAGATTGTGGGCTGTGAAACTTTTAAAATATTGGCTTTTCTATGCGCTGATGAAGCCTAAGTTGTGCAAATCATAATTTGATAAGCAATTATATACTTATATGCCAACACCGGGGACTGAAATAATTGTATGCAATGTTGTGACTAATAAAAAAAAAACTTTCCAAAAAAATGACTTGTGTGTCTATCTCTTTAGAGAATATATATATATATGTATATATATATATATATATATATATATATATATATATATATATATATATATATATATAAAACGAGTAAAGAAATTCCAACGAAAGAAAGATGTATATTTAAATAAGGGGTAGTCACCAACAATGTGTATTTTTTAACATTATTTTATTATTCCGTGTTTTGGTTTTTCATTGAGAATTATGTTTAGATCATTGTAATAATGTTTTAATGTTTTTAAATCATTGAAATCGTTTTTTAACGCGTTTCAGACGTTCTGTGAAGCGTCCTCTTCAGAAATTATTTTCAAAATGTGTTGGAGACGTAAAAATAGAATTTTCGTAGTTCATTTGAAGTGTTTCCAAGAGGTGGAAACGTGTAAGTGTCTACTATTCATTGGAATATTCAATTTTTATTACTATTTTATTGGGCTGTGGTCACTCCTGTGTTGTGTTTCTCTCTCTCACTCTCTCTTTCTGCTTGTGTTTTTTCTTTTCCTTTAGGGTAGGATGTGTGTGTGTATGTGAGTGTGTGTGTGTTTTCTTCTATTGGTTTGAAAATGTGTGTACTGCTTTATAGTATTATGAGGATATTTGCTTCCCTAGAAAGGTGACTGTGATCCAAGGTCGTTACTAATGTGTATGTGTGAGGAGGGGGGACCAGCTCTTCTGAAATAAAGGTAGGGGTGCTTTCATTCTATTTTGATATTTGTTTTTTGGATTCTTAAATGTTAAAAAATACACATTGTTGGTGACTACCCCCTTATTTAAATATATATATATATATATATATATATATATATATATACACGCAGTGTAACCCGGATATGGGAGACTTCCTCTTCGGCCCCGACAGCTCTCTTATATACGGGTTACACTGTATATAGTTAGACTTTTTCTTTTAAAAAGTTAATTTTTAACTGAATTATTTGTGAAAACTGATTGAAAATACATTTTTGCCTGTGTTTTTTTTGTTTATAACTGTTAAATAAACTAACGTTCTGTACGTAAAAATGCGTTATATGAAGTGTTCCCCAACTTATCAAAACAAAATAGACCAAACTCGGATATGAGAGAAAACCCCGGATATAAGACAGTACTGTTTCGCTGTTTCACAGCTCATCAGTGCGGCTAGACATGCAACATGCAACTGCCTCAAGCCAGGATCAAAACACGACCGCTCAAATGACAGTCAAGACTTCTCACCACTGCGCTATACGACTGTTGCTGTGTGGGTAATAAATTAACGATGTTTTGACATCGTCCAAATGCCTCCTCTCGATTTGTTTACACAAAGAGCGTCGTTTAATACGCTAATGGCAGTTTGTATATCACTTCCCAATATGCTCAACCCAAGATTGTTGAGAATGGATAACAAGATAAGAATGTTGTCCTTTAATATCAGAGCAAATAACACAATTGGAGAAGCTATGGATGGATAAAATCAAGGCTAATCACCACACTCTAGACATCACAGAGCACCTGCTCAATGGTCGTAATGCATGGAGAGCGGCCATCAATACCAGCGGTAACACAAGAAGCCGTCTAACCGCAGTTGTTGGGAACAAAAGACGTTAATCCTGCAGTAGTAGTATATATATATTATAATATATTATGATAATAAACGGTAGTATCCTGGCATGCGGGTTTCAAATCTCTGGATTGACTGTCCACTATGTTTAGTCACACTGATGAATAGTAAAACTACAAAACAGCTGTCAATCGATAATTATATATATATATATATATATATATATATATATATATATATATATATATATATATACACTAAACTATCGGTGACCCGTTTGGTCAGTATATGTTATAGCTCGTTATGGAATAGTGAGTATACAGAATTTATGTATAAATGCGCAAAAATCGAATGCACACACGCACAAAAACAAACATGGCGACCAGTGAAAACAATACGGAATACATTGGGTAATAAAGGTCTAAACATCATTGCCCTTAGATTAAATAAAAATATCCTTTAAAAACTAGGGTGGCCAACAGCCTTAAAATATCGGGAAATAATAATTAATTAAGTAATGTTTAATGGCGAGACCTTGTCAAAGCAAAATTTAACCCCACACACGCAGGTTTTAAAGTGTTTCTACCTATTTTAAAAATGTTTGGAACTTATGACCCACCCCCACTTCGTTCCCTCTGTTTTGGTCCTCCCTCGCCACCAAACTTGAAAAAATGTTAACGATTACATGTCGCTATGTGGTCAAGAAGTGAGTGATGATTTTGCGTTATATTTTTGTAGGAAAGTGATCCCCCACTCTAAAATGTTAAATTATTATCATTGTTTTTAATTCCTTCGTATTAGCTAAAGGAAGTAAATTTTGAGTTTTTTTAAGAAGGTAAAGTACGCTGGGTGATGTCGTAAAAAAATACCAAATATATATTTTTTTAAATATGTAAATTGATAAAGTAGTTTTTTGTTTTGTTTTTTTGCTTTGTTTTTTTTTTGTTTGAAAACGATTCCAACTTGAAATGAAAATACAATTTAAATAATCCTTTTCAAAAATTAGGACGCCAAAACCGCACATGGCTTCCGGGAGAAATTCGTGAACTGTATTTGTTTTAAAAAAATTTGTTTATATTGTTTAAAATTAAAAATAAATCGTTTATATTGTTTAAAATTAAAAATAAAAACGTTTATATTGTTTAAAATTAAAAATAAAAACATTTATATTGTTTAAAATTAAAAATAAAAACGTTTATATTGTTTAAAATAAAAAATAAAAACGTTTATATTGTTTAAAATTAAAAATAAAAACATTTATATTGCTTAAAATTAAAAATAAAAACGTTTATATTGTTTCAAATTAAAAATAAAAACGTTTATATTGTTTAAAATTAAAAATAAAAACATTTATATTGTTTAGAATTAAAAATAAAAACGTTTATATTGTTTAAAATTAAAAATAAAAACGTTTATCCTATAAAAACTTTTTAAAAATCCTATTGAGATTGTTTAAAATTAAAAATAAAAACGTTTATATTGTATAAGATTAAAAAAACCTCTATTGATATTGTTTAAAAGTAAAAAAAGTTCTGTATTTATTGTTTAAAATAAAAGAAAAGTGTTAAATTTGTTAAATTTAAATAAAGTTATGGTCATATTGCTTTTCTTTGAAAAAAGAATTTAAAATGTTAACTTCTGAAATATCGACATTATTGTTACATATCGTTTGCATCGTAACATAACGGTGATTAAGAGAATTTGTTTCCTTTTATGTGATATAAATATACTACTATCAGCCGGTCACTGAGGTGTGACCGACGGACGTGTTATAGTAAATGTCTTAAAGCGGTCTCATGAAGATATGAAGATGGGCCAGTCATTAGGGTCTGTGTAGCAAGAAGAAAATCATACCTGAGGTGTTGGATATGGGTGTGGCTCCTTTCTTTTCTCAAGATGATCTCTTCACCCTGGTGGCATTCTGGTGGGAATCTTCATCTCTTTGTCCTCAGGGCCGCCTTTCGACTTCAAAGGCATTCATGGCAGACACAAGAAAAACGACACGCGACACAATTGTAATATACATAAGGTATAACTAACTATTTTATTTTACATTAGAGATACAATATATATTACATAAAAAACAATTTACAATTAATTTTTACAATTAAAACTGGACAATAGGCTTTTCGAAGCTAACTAACCTACCCTAACTAGTGTTGAGGGAGGGGGTGCCCCCCTCATTTACGGAGAAACAGGCTATGCGTCCTCACATCATGGTGGTCGTGCAGGAAAGAGACAGAAAGATAGCAAGGGAATTATGGGTCGGGATTTCTTTGTATCTCTACGCTCATGGACAATTTACCAACCGTCCATGCTGCAGAATGTGTTAGAAACAGTGGCACAAGGAAATAGTGCCACATAAAGACCGAAAATATTTTCCCACTCAATTTCCAATCTTGCCCGATTTTTTTATTTGTAACAAACAAATCTTAAAAACAAATATTTATGAAAAAGTTAGATGTTATTATATATTGACAATTAAGTATTTTCTCTCTATTAACGACTGGGAAAGTTGATTCGAGCAATTTTAACATCTTTAAATATAAATTACATAAAAGACATTAAATCGTAAATATTTGTTTGTTTTTGTGTAAAAACGATTCCAACTTGCAATCAAAAATATAAGTAAAATTCATAAAATGTAAAATGTAAATAAAATTCCTAAAATGAAAAAATATAAATAAAATTCCTAAAATGAAAAATATAAATAAAATTCCTAAAATGAAAAAATGTAAATAAAATTCCTAAAATGTAAAATATAAATAAAATTCCTAAAATGAAAAATATAAATAAAATTCCTAAAATGTAAAATATAAATAAAATTCCTAAAATAAAAAATATAAATAAAATTCCTAAACTGTAAAATATAAATAAAATTCCTAAAATGTAAAATATAAATAAAAATCCTAAAATAAAAAATATGAATAAAAATCCTAAAATGAAAAATATAAATATAATTGCTAAAATGTAACATATAAATAAAATTCTCAAAATGAAAAATATAGATAAAATTCCTAAAATTAAAAATATAAATAAAATTCCTAAAATGAAAAATATAAATAAATTTTCTAAAATGAAAAATATAAATGAAATTCCTAAAATGAAAAATATAAATAAAATTCCTAAAATGAAAAATATAAATAAAATACCTAAAATGAAAAATATAAATAAATTTCCCAATATGAAAAATATAAATAAAATTCCTAAAATGTAAAATATAAATAAAATTCCTAAAATTAAATATATAAATAAAATTCCTAAAATGAAAAATATAAATAAAATTCCAAAAATGAAAAATATAAATAAAATTCCTAAAATGAAATATATAAATAAAATTCCTAAAATGAAAGATATAAATAAAATTCCTAAAATGAAAGATATTAATAAAATTCCTTAAATGAAAAATATAAATAAAATTCCTAAAATGAAAAATATAAATAAAATTCCTAAAATGAAAAATATTAAAAAAATTCCTAAAATCTAAAATATAAATAAAATTCCCAAAATGAAAAATATAGATAAAATTCCTAAAATGAAAAATATAAATAAAATTTCTAAAATTAAAAATATAAATAAAATTCCTAATATGAAAAAAATAAATAAAATTCCTAAAATGAAAAATATAAATAAAATTCCTAAAATGAAAAATATAAATAAAATTCCTAAAATGAAAAAAATAAATAAAATTCCTAAAATGTAAAACATAAATAAAATTCCTAAAATGAACTATATAAATAAAATTCCTAAAATGAAAGATATAAATAAAATTCCTAAAATAAAAAATATAGATACAATTCCTAAAATGAAAGATATAAATAAAATTCCTAAAAGGAAAAATATAAATTAAATTCCTAAAATGAAAGATATAAATAAAATTTCTAAAATGAAAAATATAGATAAAATTCCTAAAATGAAAAATATAAATAAAATTCCTAAAATGTAAAACATAAATAAAATTCCTAAAATTAAAAATATAAATTAAATTCCTAAAATGAAAAATATTAATAAAATTCCTAAAATGAAAAATATAAATAAAATTCCTAAAATGAAAAATATAAATAAAATTCCTAAAATGAAATATATAAATAAAATTCCTAAAATGAAAGATATAAATACAATTCCTAAAATGAAAGATATAAATAAAATTCCTAAAATGAAAAATATTATTATAAAATTCCTAAAATTAAAAATATAAATAAAATTCCTAAAATGAAATATATAAATAAAATTCCTAAAATGAAATATATAAATAAAATTCCTAAAATGAAATATATAAATAAAATTCCTAAAATGAATGATATAAATAAAATTACTAAAATGAAAGATATAAATAAAATTCCTAAAATGAAAAATATAAATAAATTTCCTAAAATGAAATATATAGATAAAATTCCTAAAATAAAAAATATAAATTAAATTCCTAAAATGAAAATTATTATTATAAAATTCGTAAAATGAAAATATAAATAAAATTCCTAAAATGAAAGATATTAATAAAATTCTTAAAATGAAAAATATAAATAAAATTCCTAAAATGAAAAATATAAATAAAATTCCTAAAATGAAAAATATAAATAAAATTCCTAAAATGAAAGATATAAATAAAATTCCTAAAATGAAAGATATAAATAAAATTCCTAAAATGAAAGATATAAATAAAATTCCTAAAATGAAAGATATTAATAAAATTCCTAAAATGAAAAATATAAATAAAATTCCTAAAATGAAAAATATAAATAAAATTCCTAAAATGCCGACGTAAAAAAAGCAAAAGGCATTTGCAGTTTTTTTTTAATTTGCACATTTTTAACGCGAAAAAAAAATGTCGATTTAATAAAAAGATTTCATAACTTTGTTTTTATTTCTTTACGAATGCGCATCGTAAAGCGGAACCAGAAACACGCTTTCTACGCCCAAGTAAAACGATTTGTATTTTATAATATACTAGCAGTTCAGCCCGGCTTTCTTCGGGCCCTATGTACTGTTCATAACTTGATGTGCATATGCATATATATATATATTAAAAAGTTTGACTCATGCCCAGGTAACCTATATTTAAAACTTGCCCTATGTCTTAATACACTTTATGTAAAATTTCAAATGTTTAGACTAAAAATTGGCTGAGAAATTTGGTAGACACTGCAGAGATCGAATTCTGTTTTACTTTGACCCCAATGTTGACCCCTTAAGATTTATTATTTTTGGGCTCAAATCAAATTAAAAAGTTTGATTCATGTCCAAGTCACCTACACTTAAAATTTCAAGTGTTTAGACCCAAAATTGGTGGAGGAGTTTGGTAGAGTTTTCAAAGGTTAAATCATTGAACTTTTACCCCTTAACAGCCAAAGTTCTGGCCAAAAACCGATCAAGAAGATTTTCCCAAATCTCAATACCCCTTATGAAAAATCTCGAGTCTCTCGACCGAAAATTGACAGAGTTATTTGATAGGGAAATGTACATAGACAGACACACATACATTTTCACTTATATATATATATATATACTAGTGAAACCTACTAGAGAAGTTAACTTGTGAATCCTATTAAACTAATCCCCCTATAATACTCGGAAGATCGAGTGAATACATGGAAACCTCAGAATCATTCGGTACTCAGCACCACAGCATCATACATATATGCATTCATGTCAGATTGACAAGAAAGTTCCGTCGGTTTTTCATTTTTAAATTCAAATGAATTCGGTTCAAACAAAAAAAGAAAATGTGTTGATTCTAAGTAGCTTAGAATTAACACATTTTTGCCAAGCAAGTGTATTTATGCCAGTAACGTAAAAATCTTGCGTTCTGGTGGCGATGTAGTCGTAGAAGGCGTTTTTGACATCACTTACGCAGAAATTTGTCGAGATGCTTGAAAAAGTAGTAGTCGGTTAAAAAAGCAGTAGTCGGTAGGCGAGAGGTCTGGAGAGTATGGAAGATGAGGCAGAGTTTCGTAGCCCAATTCGTTCAACTTCTGCAGCCGGGCATTGTGATGGAGGAGATGTGGGTCTTTTCTGTTGACTAATGCTGGGTGTTGTTGTCGAAGTTTCAGATGCATTTCATCCATTTGTTGGCCATACTTACTCGCCGTAATATTTCGTCTGCATTCAAAATACTGTAATGGATGGGGCTAGTCGCAGACCATCAAATAATCAGCATGACTTTCTTTTGGTGCCACTCTAGCTTTGGAAGTGTCGTGGAGCTTCGTCAGCGTCTAACCATTGAGCTGGGCGTCGCCGGTTGTTGTAAAGAACCCACTTTTTATCGCAAGTCACAACCTGGTCGAGAAACAGGTCGTTGATGTTGCGTAAAAAAACAGAAAAGAAAATGACACTTCATAACGGCGTTTATTTTAGTTGTCGTTCAATTCGTGAGACACTCATTTATCAAGTTTTGTTTTGTCTTTCCGATCAAGTGGTTGGAAATCGTCGTATACATTACGTCTAATTCAGAACCAAATTCTGGAACAGTTGTGCGTGGATTGGCGACGACTAAGGCTTTTAATTGATCGTTGTCGACATCCGATGACCGACCATTGCGCATCATCTTCAAGACTCTCGTCGCCGACATGAAATTTCTTAAACCATCATTGTGCTATGCGTTCCTGAGCCAAACGCTTTGTTAATACCGCGAGCTGTTTCAGCAGCTTTTCGGCCTAGCTTGAATTGAAATAAGAAAATGGTACGAATTTGTTTTTTTTTTCTATCTTGCATTCAACATTCTGAAAAGAAGACATTTTGTAAAACGAGTTTAACTTAAACGATTAGATAGAGCGAAAAACGCCCTTAAAACAATATATAAAATAAAGGTATTATAATGAAAACTTATTTGAAAATACATTATTTGAAATCAAAATTAAAAATTCTACAAAAAACTTTCTTATCAACCTAATATATGTATATACATATTGATATATGTTGATTAAAGAAGGTCGTTTTTTTTTTTTTTTTACAAAAGTGTCACCACTTATCAAGGCCCGAAGGCTTATTCGAAGATAAGGATTAATGAATGTAACGTGGTAGTTTAATAATTGTTAACAGTGTAGATTGGGTAGAATTTGGATTATTTAAGAGGGCAGCTCAGCAAGAACTTGTTTACATTGGACTTGAAGGCTATCATATTGTAATCAGCTGGATTCGAGTTAATTTTAGTGAGAATATTAAAAAAAAAATGAATTATATTTTAATAATAAAAGAAAGTTATAAATTAATCATGGTGACAGGTTTAAGTAATAACAATATGAATATACATAAAACACAATGGTTTAAAATAACCCTTCTACAAACCGACAAATAACTTTTGTCTTATTGAACTTTTTTTTTTTTTTACACAGTGGTCACCACTTATCAAGGCCCGGAAGCCACTCAGGGATAAGGGTTATTGCAAGTACATTACGTTAGTGTGGAGATTTTATGAAGTGTTTACTTAAGGGGGCGGTTTATTAGGAATTTGTTAACGTTGGACGTGAACACATCCAAGTTGTAGTCAGGTGGGAAGCAGGCAGACGGAACTGTTTATTTCCGATCATCGTGTGTACTTTAGAGCAGAGGTGAGCAAACTTTTCAATGCAAGGGCTACATTAAAAAAAATCAAATTTTACTGGGCCGCATGATATATATTTCAATATATTTTATGATATATAAAATAGACAAAATAAAAAGATTTCAAAGAAAAAATACAATTAATTTTCATTTATTAGCATTTTAAATTACAATAGAACATTCGCATTGAAAGATACAATAAGTCAGTTTTTAAAAAAACAATTTTATTAATGTGTATTTTGAAGTAGGAGCTCCCCATGAAACACATTTCAAAAACAAAATAACCTTGTTTTAAGAATAAAAGCAATTATTAAATAACTCTGTTTAAAGAAATAAAAAAATATTTTTTATTAATTTATATTTTAGAATAGAAACTTCAAAAGATACACATATAAAGAAACTCAAAAGGACAAAAATGAATTTATATATTAAAGAAGAAACGTCACATGAAGCACATTTGTTTGAAAACAAAATAACTCAATTTAAAGAGGAAAATTATCCTCTAGCGTCTAGAGAATAATTATCCAATATGGCGGCGCTGATGACTTGCGTCGCCATTAAATGCATAAAATAGAACACCCAATATTTTAATATTAAACAGGAATGTTATTTTGAAATAGTGCCAAGCGGTACGTTTACAGATCCGACTCAGTCCGGAGTTTTTCTAATGGGAACAACGCGGTACGTTTTTCCTTTGGTAAAGGTTATCTCCGACGTCAGAAACTATTTGCAAGAATATTAAATTATTTCAGTTGAGGTGTTTTTAAAAAAACTTACTTCATAAAAATGAAATTCATACTTTGTGCTGTGCCTTTTTTTTTTTTTTTTTTTAAGTTAACTGGAAGAAAGGAGTGGCGCTCTCTCCTACATCTCGGTCAAATAAAAGCAAACCTTCAGGTCGCCCTCGACTGTGACGATTTATTAAAACATACTACTACTACTACTACTACTTATAATATTTTAAGAAGTTCTTTTCAATCTGGTAAGACAACGGATACTCTCTTTAAAAGACAGTGCGCAGATTGTTTATAGGAGAGCAATGGTTGCGCAATTATCAACTGCATTTCTTCATCGTTTGAGTTCATTGAATCTAATGCATGTCGACTAGAAACACCGCCAGAGTAAGCGGAGAAAGACTGGTGTTAATTCAGAATTTGACTTCTGGATTAACTGCTCAACCAAAGCTTGAGAGTCTAGTCTGCACTACTATTTATTAAAAAACTACTATAAAAAACTGTATTAAAAAATGAAATAGGTGCGAAGCTACATGATCGACTATACTTAAGGACGACTCAAAGGCTACCTTTTCTTCAGTTGCTACACACAGATGAAGGGGAGGGTGCCACTCCATTTCTAAGATTACTCCACTTGCTCTTGATCCTCCTCTTAAAATGCTGAGTGCTGATCAAGGGGAATCAAGTACCATTGAAGTATTTGATGGGAATCGACTGTGGATTGGAGCTCAATCTCACAAATCTTGAATAAGCGGTTTAGAACTAATTTGCAGCTTGAAATAATTGTTGAGTAGTAATAATAAGTACTGGATATGTTTTACTGTTCATAGTGCTTCGAAAAAGTAGTAAATATATATATATATATATATATATATATATATATATAACAAATAAATGTTACCAAAGGCAAGATAAGGTACTCTTCTAACCTTCTTACTTGTGTCTTATCTTTTTAAGATTATATTTTAAAACTTTTCTTCTCTCTATTTTAGTTTGTATTTCTCCTTACACTGCAACTCATTTTTTGCAATCCCCTCTTTGTATTATTACAGGTCTGAATATTCTCTCTGTTTCAGTTTGTATTTCTCCTCACACCACAACTCATATTTTGCAATTCCCTCTTTGTAATACAGGTCTGAATAATGAGAAAATCTGAATTTTTTTTAAACAAAAACTTTAAAATAACTTTTTTAGATTAAATTTTTTAAAACTTCAGTACATAACGCGAAAAATAGAGATGAAAATTTCAAAAGGACTGTATAACTGGTTACGGTCAATATTAGTCCTCGCCAGCGAAAATCTTTGTTATGTTTATTCTATTATTATTATTTAAAACATTTTGTGTTCTGCTCTTTCGTGCAAGGACTAATACATACATACATACATACATACATACATACATACATACATACATATGATGATTGCAACGTCTTGTCAGACGAGTGCCACTCCCTCAGACATTTAAAATCCATGAGCCCAAATGCCTGAGGGAGTATCTATACAAAGATGATGTTACAGAGTCTTAGCTTTGTACGACAGCTAAGTCTCTCTCTCAGTTCAAAATGTTGAGATCCAGCAACAAGCAAGAGCAAGATAGCCAGCAACAAATTAGACTGCAGACCAGCTTAATGCGGGTACTGGTCTCCCGCTTTATGGTTTTTAAAATCATACATACATACATACATACATACATACATACATACATACATACATACATACATTTAAACAGACAGGTGAGATTTATATAATAGAAGATTTGATTTTTTGACCACTTTTTCGAAGGACCGCAAAAACATACCCCAAGCACTTATATGCTACAACACAACTCGACAAAATTTCACCAAATTTGGCACGAAGCATCAATAGCACGCCTGGTGTAATATGTAAGATGAAGCACTATTACTACCACCACCACTACTACTACTACTACTACTACTACTACTACTACTACTACTACTACTACTATTTCATGTACGCATAATCTTTGGAGTGTTTCCTTATGGGTCGGCAGTCCGGGGTCCAATCCCAGACCGAGTCGTATCAAACAGTATAAAACACACATACACATACTGGTCTCTTGGTTGGTTGGTTGTTTTACGGCATATCAACCCTTTCCGGGTTATTTAATGCCGAATCCAAAGATTTTGAAGAAAAAATTTTTAATAGAATATATTTGTTGTTTTCAAATCAGTTTCTATTTAACCCATAGTTGGGACCCTAACAGGTACTACCACTCCGGGTCAGAGTGGACCTGGGAGCAATGGTAATTAAAGGGTGGCTCCACACTCCCCAAAGCCCGCAAGCTGGGGCCTCACCACTGGATATAGTTTAAGGTCGTATCCAGGACCTGGTCCCTTGGATAGACACTCAACATTATAAGGCATGGATAAAGGGTAAGTGGAGTAATTCATGGAAAAGAGTTACACCCCCCTACACCTCCATGAATGAAAATGAACCTCTGGGTCGCCCTCAACTACGGTCGAGTCATAAAAATATTAAAATTACTACTACTACTACTACTACTACTACTACTACTACTAGTGCCGAGCGGTACGTTTTCAGATCTGGCTCAGTTTGAGTTTTTCTAATGGGAACAAAGCGTTACGTTTTTCCTTTGGTAAATGTTATCTCCGAGTGTAGTATATGTTCTAATGGCGCACTTCACCTTTTCTGTCCTCGGCCAGCCGATTACAATATATTAATACCCCAGTACCTTTAACGTACTTTTTATTTATTTATTTTTAATTTTAATTTTTTTTTTTACAAAGGAATCACTACTTATCAATCAATATATACGGCACAATCACATTGACACACCGGTTCCCGCTGGATCACCGAAGTTAAGCAACGTTGAATCTGGTCAATACTAAATGGGTGACCGTTTGGAACTTCCGCTGCCTCGGAATTGTTTCCTGTCGTCTTGGACTTTTTCCTTGCCACTGGACTCAAACAATGCCGATTCAGGAGAGGTGTGGTTGGATATTGCGCAACCCTTGCCTCACAACTACACGCGCAGCTGCCCATACAGGGGGTATCCTTTGTCTTTCGAGACTGAACGGAGGCATCGCGAGGCTTATCAACCACTACCGGTGTCCACTCAAAGTTAAGGGTTAATGAGTGGTCAAAGGAAACATATCGTAGTAATCGTTAAAATTGTGTCAATTTGGTAAACTAAATTACTTAAGGGGGGCGGCACATCGGAAACTTGTTGAACTTAAAGACGACCATATTGTAGTCAGCTGGAAAGCAGAGAAATAAGACGAGTTTTTAATGTCTTGACAGGCGTGGAACTCGTCTTCTAAGAAAGAAGCTTTGTTTATTAAATCCACGTTTAGGTTTTAGGTACGTGTGTCACGGTTTCCAGATTATAAATTAACTGATCGGGAGATCCTTTTTATTAAAAAGGTGGATAGAAGGTGATAACATAGTATGAACGTTAAATTATTAGTATATACATAGATACGTTAATTTGATGTTCGTAGTATGACATCACCTTGTATCCACCTTTTTTTAATAAATAGGATCTCCCGATCATTGAAGACGCAATGTTTAAAAAAAAAAAAAAAAAAAAATTTGTTATTTTTGAGTTTTATGTGAAACTAAAATATCAAAACTACTCGATCAAATCAAGAGAAATTTTTTATTCGGAGAACTTCAGTCCAAAACGGATACATACAATATAACTTTTTTTTTTTTTTTTTTTTTTTTCATTTTTTTAATGTCTTGATTAAACGGAACAAGTACCAAAATATGTTTATGAACTGTTTTTTTTTTTTTTTTTTTTTTCCAACGGGATTTTGTTAAAAAAAAAAAAAAAAAAATATGAACTTCAATTCAGATGATTCTACGTGTGGAAGGTAGCTGGAGTCTTTGCAAAATAAAATTCAGGGCCATGAGATGGACTAGTGATGCAAACTTTAATTTCTCCGGCAATTATTTTGGAAATATTCTTTATTGGATACTTTTTTTTTATAAAAATGATTTTTTGATTTAAAAAAAAAAAAAAAAATTCATAAATATACTTTTTATTATAAAAGTTCTATTTTTACGTTTATAAAATTTTTATAAAAATTTCCAACACCTCTGGTGTTTAGACAATAATTCATAATATATATTTTATTATAAAAGTTAATAGTTGAATACGGCTTAATCATGTTGACATACCGATTCCCGCTGGACCACCGAAGACAAGCAACGTTGGTTGGACCTGGTCAATACTAAATGGGTGACCATTTGGAACTTCTAGACTCTGTATGTGCTCTCTGCTTATCTCGGCATTGTTTCCAGTCGCCCTAGACTTCTTTTTTGCCACTGGACCCAAATAATGCCGAATCAGGAGAGGTGAGGTTGGAGACTGCGCAACCCTTGCTTCACAATACCACGCGCAGCTGCCTCTACAGGGGATATCCTTTGTCTTTCGAGACTGAACGGAGGCATCGCTTTATAAAAGTTCTATGTTTATATTTGATTTAAAAAAATAATAGTTCATAAATATATATAAAAAAAAACAGTTAATAAATATTTTGTGTATAGTAGTTCAGTTTTTATGTTTGATGTAAAAAAACATTACCAACACCTATGATGTTTGAAAAATAGGCCGTAATATATATTTTATAATGAAAGTTCTATATATATGTTCTATAAAAAAATAGTTAAGAAACATATTATTGAAAAAAAAAACAAAAAAAAAAAACAAAAAAAAAACAACAAAAAAAAACAACAAAAAAAACAGTTCATAATTAATTAAGTTCATGAATATAAAAAACGGTTCATATATAAAACGCAGTTGATAAATATAAAAAAACAGTTCATAAATATAAAAAAAATATATAAACAGATATTAAAAAAATATAAACAGTTCATAAATAAAAGAAACAGTTTATAAATAAAAAAGTAGTTCGTAAATATAAAAAACAGTTCATAAACATATTTTTATTACAAAGGTTATAATTTTGCTCAAAAAGTTAAAACAAAAATTGTTTGAATAAAACTTCTATTTTCATATTTGCATTAAAAAAAGATACATTCTATGCAGTCATCTGTAGCTAAAAATTTCTGTAGCTAAAAATTTCGCACCCCCATATTTACAAAGCAAATTGGGGTGCAAAATTAACTAACGCCAAATGAACACATCTCTTAGTAAAACGGAGTTATCTCCCTTAAAACATTAAAAGTGCACACACACACACACACACACACACACACACACACACACACACACACACACACACACACACACACACACACACACATATGTGTGTATGTTTGTGTGTGAGCGATTAGCATTCACAGGCAGATAAACTATATAAGTACATTTGTTATTTTGGACAATCTATTGCGAGAGAAGTTGAAGGGGCATAACTCTGAATCAGAGTTATGCCCCTTAAGAGTATTAGATTTACACTAATTCAACATTAGAGAGGAACCATTTTTTCTTCATCTTCTTCATAAGTAAATAATTTAAATTTGGTTCTACTGATCTTAAGAATATCCGACAATATTCTTTCTGTAAAAATGCCAAAGAAGATGAAAGGCGCTAATTTTTAATTGGGAGTAGTATATACGTATGTATAGATTCTCTCGACTATATATATGCATTTATATGTATGTGTATTGTGTCCGCATGAAGCACACACACACACACACACACACACACACACACACACACACACACACACACACACACGCACAAATAAAAAACAAACAAACAAACAAACAAAAGACCAATTAAACTGCCTTTTTTCTGAATAGGCTAGTTCATTAGTCCGAAAAAATGTTAATTTCTTGTTTGATTATTTCTTCCTGTGTTTAATTGTCTTTCCTTTTTCGTCTTTTTCCCACATACATACTTTCATAATTAATTAATCGGAAATCGGAAAAATCTGAAAAATCGGAACTTTTGGCGGTATCGAAATCGAAAGAATATCTGCCTATTTTCCGATGCCAAAAACGATTCCTTTAATTAACTCATTTATTTGAATTTTGGAAAACAAAATCTTCCACTGCTGGCAGTAACATACATATTTAACATCTGTTTTTGCAGTAATCGGGGCGAAATAACAACTTCATAGTAAAATATTTAGAGATTTATAATAAATCGGAGTCAGAATCGGTAATGGTATCAGAATCATCACTACTATATCTATATCCATATCCACATCTTATCCCCCCTCCCCCCTCTCTCTCTCTCTATCTCTCTCTCTCTCTATCTCTCTCTCTCTCTCTCTCTCTCTCTCTCTCTCTCTCTATATATATATATATATATATATATGAGATGAGTATTGGCTGAAGAGATCTTGATATCGATATCTAAAACTGTCCTAATTATCGGGCTTGAAACCGACGGTACCAATGACTTGTCTCATCTAACAACTTTCTGTACACAAAATACAATATATATATATATATATATATATATATATATATATATATATATATATATATATATATATATATATATATATATATAATAATAATAATAATTAATTTTCATGAACCCCAGTGAGCATCATGAAGTCGACGAAGTTGGAGCGCGCTTTTGTGCTTTAGGCATTCCTTGTGGGGCGATATGCACTGATCAGCATGGTCCCCTGATTTATCACCATTTGACTATGGGAATATCTGAAATCAGTTGTTTACAATGATCGTCCTTGCACCTGAAAAACAACATTCATCGAACAGTCGCCCAAGATACCCTTCGATATGCTGGAAAGAGTTGACCGAAATTTCAGAGTTCGATTAACTCAGCGTGTAGAGAAAAATGGACGCCATCTTAGGATATCATCTTTAAAACTGGTTAAAAAAAAATAAAATTTAAATGTTGTACTCGTTGCAGTTAAAAGAATTACATGTATGCCTAATTTTAATTTGGTATTTTAATTGATATCCCAAATAAACAAATTGTCCTGTCCCACCCTGTACAATCTGGGTTTGCCAAGTTCGAATCCTGTTCTTTTCACAAAAACGCTTTCATCAAACATACACTTGAAGCTTTGGTTATTCATCTAATCTAGGAGGTAATAATCACGTATAATCACGTTGACACACCGGTTCCCGCTGGATCACCGAAGTTAAGCAATGCTGAACCTGGTCAGTACTAAGTGGGTGACCAGTTGGGACTTCCAGGTGCTGTATGTGCTCTCCGCTTATATCCGCATTGTTTCCAGTCGTCCTGGTCTTCTCCTTGCTACTGGACCCAATCCGTGTCGATTCAGGAGATTTGCGGTTAGAGATTGTGCGACCCTTGCCTCACAATTACACGTGCAACTGCTCCTACAGGGTATATCCTTTGTCTTTCGAGACCGAACGGAGGCATCGTCTAGGGAAAAGAAAAAATCTAGCAAATTGCTAACAAATGTGAAGTATAGTATTAGAATAGATATCAGTACATTTCACATTTTCTTTTAGTCCACTCGTCAGTGATTACGAAATCCTTTTAGACCGAGACATATTTTTTGTTTTTGTACGATTACAGAGTGTCCCTTTTTTGGGAGCTGGATTTCCTCCACATTAAAAACAGCCTATGTATCTAACTTTGCCCTCGTGGGGAAGCAAGTAAATAGAAACATTAGTTTTTCTTTTCGCATACCGCCATTCTGATATATATATTCAGTAAATATAAAAGCTGCATTAATTAATATATACTTAAGAGTATTTTACGACCGGACAAGAATGCAACGGCAAGGGAAGTAATTCAGTTTAATTACTTTTGAGTTATTTCCCTTGACATGGGCTGGCTATTTATTAATTTTAATCTTTGCCGTTTTATCATTTGTCATTTTACATATTCTTTCTTTCAGTCTCCAATTTTTATTTGTCTGGACTCGTACAGGAATGTCGTTTCAATAGAGATACGGCTGGAATTTCGCAATCTTTGTTCTATCACGCGTTTTTTTTTTAATATTGCACTATCATGCGCAGACAACCTTACGAGTAGATATCGATTATTTATTCGAGACTGAAAGAAAGAATATGTAAAATGACAAATGATAAAATGGCAAAGATTAAAATTAATAAATAGCCAGCCCATGTCAAGGGAAATAACTCAAAAGTAATTAAACTGAATTACTTCCCTTGCCGTTGCATTCTTGTCCGGTCGTAAAATACGCTTAAGTATATATTAATTAATGCAGCTTTTATATTTACTGAATATATATATATATATATATATATATATATATATATATATATATATATATATATATATATATATATATATATATATGCGTAGTAATACTAATAAAAATGACTAGAGTGTCATCAATTAAAATCGAAACCAAAATATTTAGTGCTTCTTTCAGCCGTGTTCCCTATCGTTTGAGCTATCAACAGATATTTTATAATATTTTATTTTATTAATAATTAAATTACTTTAAGCTATGAATGTATTTCCGCGTGCGCAAAAGTAATAGAAAGATGTCGGCAAGTTGAGATGAACATTTTAGCATTTCAACTTGAGACATATCAACAGATATTTCAACAGCAGACATATTTCTCTACGCATTATTCATCCATCTCCCCAAAACATTTATATCGACAAAACAAGACAAAATTTGTATTTTCTCATAATTTAAAAAAAAAGAAAAAAAAAAAGCTTGAGATTTTTATCGATTGAGCACTTGAGCAGCCAATTTTTAAATCATCGATTTTTGTTGTTAAAAAACCGAACGACTGTATATGTAGGTTCGACGTAACATGACTATAATTTGTTAACGAGATTATTAAGAGTGCTGCAGCTGCACTGCTGCATAAAAGAAGAACAAGATATATTTTGTTTTATATAAACAAATTTACATGGTCGCGACCCTTCTCCCGCCCTCTTTAAATTTTATAATATTTTATTTTAAGTAAATATAACTTTTTTTCTTTTTCTGCATTTGAGGATTGTTTTTTTCTGCGGAAAGTAACCATTCATTAAGTCGCCTGATGAGGACTTGTGGTTTTAACCGACCATCTGCCCGAAACATAACATGTCCAATGTCGCTACCACGTAAAATTATATATATATATATATATATATATATATATATATATATATATATATATATATATATATATATATATATATTAGTATATTAGGCAGCATTTTTTCTTTTATGCACGTTTCATTAAATAGCACAGACAAGTCTTGCTTGTTTTTATTGTAATCCTCCTTTTCTCTTCGTCGGACCATTTTCCGAACGTTTTTTCCGAGTAAAAAAAGAAATTTACTATAATCGCGAACGTTTTCGACCTTCATTGGTCATCCTCAGGCGAGTAGTAAAAAATAAAAACAACCTTAAAACCGATCTTAAAAATAATTCCATACAAAATTTCACTCATGAAACAAATATACACAATAGTATCCCCTTCCTCGATATAGAAATAAAAGTCGACACCGACAAATTCGTTACTCACCCATACAAAAAAACCCACCAGCAAGGAATCATGTCTTCTTAATTATAAAAGCGAATGCCCTGATAGATACAAAATAGCCGTCGTAAAAAATCTCATCTACAGAACTAAACGGAATATTCTATAAATCACTTTCGAACGTAAAACAAACTAATTAATAACGGCTTCCCAAACTACATAGTTGACCAGTAGATTAGACACTTTTTAACTACCATTAATAATAGAACTACTACTACTACTACTACTACTACTACTACTACTACTACTACTACTACTACTACTAATAGCAGCGATAATAGCATTAACATATATTATTGTAACCAGATGCATGATAATTATATATATATATATATATATATATATATATATATATATATATATATATATATATATATATATATACTAGCAAAAGTACCCGTCGTTGACTGGGTTCAGAAACCGCCTACAGAAAATGGACTCTGATTTATGAAAGTATGATAGGTTATGAAAAGGAAGGGTTGTAAATAGATAGCTTTGAATTTGGGGGTATCAAAACCAAAGCAAAATATGATGAAAGTAAAAATAAAATAGATAAACCCCATAATTTATTATACCATACATGTTCACACTGAAACACTTATCACAGTATTCTGTGGATCTATATTAAAAAATCTTGTTAAACTTTGTGACATATTTCCATTCTATGGAGGTCAGGCGCGAACGAACACCCCATAATTTTATTATACCATATTTCTTCAAACTGAAACATAATTATCAAAGTATACTTACGCAGATAGATATAAAAAGTCTTTATTATAGTTTGTGCCTATTTCCATTCTATGGAGGCCAGCCGCGAACGAAGACCCCACAATTTTATTATATCATCTCTATTTAAGTTAAAACATATTTATCAAAGTATTATTATGCACATCTATATCAAAAACACTTGTAAAGGTTTTTTTTTTTAATTTTTAAATTTTTTATTTCCATACTTTGTGGACCAGGCGCGTACGCAGACCCCACAATATATATATATATATATATATATATATATATATATATATATATATATATATATATATGATGCCACTCCTAAATTATAAAACCAAGATAAATAATCAATCACCATGCTTCCGCTCAGTCTTGAAAGACAAGGGATACCCCTATAGGGGCAGTAGCGCGTGTAATTTTGATGCAAGGGTTGCGCAATCTCGAACCACACCACTTCTGAATCGGCATTGTTTGAGTCCAGTGGCAAGGAGAAGACCAAGACGACTGGAAACAATGCGGAGATAAGCGGAGAGCACATACAGCAGCTGAAAGTCCCAAATAGTCATCCATTTAGTATTGATTAGGTTCAACGTTGCTTAACTTCCGTGATCCAGTGGGAACCGGTGTGGCGGTGTGTCAACGTGATTATGCTGTATCTACAGATAAATAATCAAAAAATTTTTTAATTTAATTTTTAATTAGATAAATAATTAAAAAAATCAATTAACTGTTCGAAATTAAGGTGGGTGTTTAGCGTTGTTGAGTACTGTGTTGTTCAACCGTTGCAGGGGGTTGTCATGATGATGATGATGATGATGATGATGATGATGATGATGTACGCATAAAGTTCAAAGTGTTTAAAAAGATAGCCATCATCATATACACCAGTGTTCGAAGTTTATAAACTAATTAACCGCCTAATATACATAAAAAAAAAAAAAAAAAACAGCTGACAGACGTAAGGAGTCTAAAGGTAGACTACATTCAGTTTAATTTTATTTTAATGCAAAAAGAAAAAAAAAAGAAGATTCTTCCATGAAAATTCGCGTATTCAGATTTTTCTGATATGTTAGCAATAATTAGTAGGTACTGGCATTAATGACGGAAAACTGATAGGGGGGAACATAGTTTTTAAAGTCGGTTTATCATAATTTTTTTTTTTGTAGGTTTTCGATTACTTTTTGTTTGTATTGGAAAGATTAAAACCTTAAGGTAATTTCCAAAAGGAAAAAAAAATAATTGTACACGTGAAAAAAAAGTTATAATGAAACATGTTTTTATGGGGACATTTGGAAACTGACAAGTTCAGTTCAATTTTGAAGTTAAATATATTCATTGTAAAAGTCCATTGAAAGTTAAATATTAGTTTTCTGGGACTAATTCAAAGATTTCCACAGAAGAAACCAGCCTTCAAATGCAAAAAAAAAAAAAAAAAAAAAAGAAAAAAGAAAAAGTTCTATGTACTTGAAAAATAAAAAAGGTTGCGAGCACGTAAAATTTATATATATATATATATATATATATATATATATATATATATATATATATATATATATATATATATATATATATATAATAGCTTGAATTAAAGTTTAAAATGCACAAATAAAGTACCACGCTTCAATTGTGCTCTAAACAGTATGCAGTTTTATTAAATAAAAACAACAAAACACCTTGTTTGCAAAAAAAAAAAAAAAAAAATAGCTTAGAAAAGCGAGAGATTCTGACTTCGTACAATGAAAACAAGCGTTGTCGTACATAGGTTCTACGGAAGTCCAAAATGTCAGAAAGTCAAAAAGCTATCTGACGTCAAATATGAATGTCAATATTTGACGAATTTGATCAAATGACGTTGAGTGGTTGAAAGGAGGGAGTGCAAAACCGACTGATTTTCTTTTATTTTCCTAGTCTTAGTACATTCCTATCATGAACGTTTGTATAATCTTTACCATATTTAATTTAATTATTTTTAAATTATTAATATTAATATTAATTTAATTAAATTAATTAAATTAATATAAAATTTTTTCATTTAAATTTTTTTTTCAAGATTATATAAAAATTATGTTACGCTGAAGATTACACGTTTATTCACACAAGGAAAATATTAGAATCTTCCATATAAAAATTACGCTAAAATCATTTTTAAAAAAGAGGAAATATTTAAATACTTTGTGCAATTATAATTTTTTTTAAAATAAACAATGATTAATTCAATGCTAATACTTTTGTTCTAGAAATTCATTTTCTTCTTATTATATCGTTTTTGATAATACGAATTTTATGGGCTTTTTTCGTAATGTTTCTGGAAAAATTATTTTTTTTATTGTTGCAATTTAAGATGCTTTATTTTTTAAAAAAAGCACAAATAATCATTTTTTTTTTACTACTGAAAACCATAAATTTAGTAATTCATTTCCACAAAGATTAAAAAAAGTAATTAGTTCATTACATTTCATGATCATTATTTGATATAAATACTGAAGATTTCATTAAAATTGGTAAATTTCCTGATTTTTGGTGAATTTTTAAGTAAAGGAAGGAATAAAAATGTTTATATATTTCTTCACAAGATCTCCAGCTGGAAATGTCTTCTCAATTATTAAATCATTTCTTTCTGATAGGATCATAAGAGTAGTAGTTGAGGGGCAAAAATCAGAAGCTCACAGTATCAATGTTGGTGTCCCTCAGGGGTCCATCCTGGGCCCAACTCTCATCAGTATGCCCTGTATTTAAGAATTCAGGCGATCGCTCACCCCCCTCTCAGTACAGGCCAATAAGTCTCCTGTGCATCATGAGTAAGTTGCTGGAATCTGTGTTAAATACAGAAGTAATCAACCATCTCAGCAAAAATAACCTCCTTAGTGACACACAATATGGTTTCCATTCTGCTAGATCTACAGCAGATGTGCTTACAGTTATATTTCATAGGATTAGCAAATCTTTCAATGGAGGCAACCTTTCTAGGGCAATTGCTCTTGACATATCTAAGGCCTTTGATAGGGTATGGCATAATGGTCTACTTCACAAGATCTCTAGCTATGGTATAGCTGGAAATGTCTTCTCAATTATTAAATCATTTTTCTGATAGGTTCATAAGAGTAGTAGTTGATGGGCAAAAATCAGAAGCTCACAGTATTAATGCTGGTGTCCCTCAGGGGTCCATCCTGGGCCCAACTCTCTTCCTGATCTACATTAATGATCTTCCAAATCACATCCTTACATCATTTGTAGACATTTATGCTGATGACACTACCATTTATGGTAGCACATCTAAGACAGTAAACGACCAAGTTCTCAACGATTCTCTCTCCTCTGCACGTGGTACAATGGGGAAAGGAGTGGCTGGTTACTTTTAATGCATCTAAAACCAAGCTTCTCTCTTTACATCATCAACATTCTGGTCCACATCTGGCATCAATCGAAATGAATGGCTCTTGTCTTCAGGAGGCCTCAAGTTTTGACAAGCTTCTTGGATTGATCATTACTCCTGATCTTAAATGGAACACGTACATCAAATCTGTTGCCAAGGCCGCTGGAAAAATGGTGGGATCTTTCTATCGATCCAGTAGATATCTCACTGCTGATGCAATTCTCTATCTATATAAGAGCCAGGTATGCCCAAGCATGGAATACTGTTGCCACATCTGGGCAGGAGCTGCTAGAAAGGACTTGTCCTACTTTGATAGAGTTCAAAATAGACTTCGTAGCCTCGTAGGAGATGTCCTTTTCTCTTCCCTGCAACCTCTATCTCACAGAAGAGATGTTGCGAGTTTGTCTCTGATGTATCGTTATTTTCATGGAAAGTGTTCGACTGAGCTTCAGTCTATGGTTCCCCCTCGCCTAACTTTCACAAGAAACACTCTTCTAGCTGAAAACACTATCACTAATTCCCCCCACTCTTTATCTGTTCCTAAACCTAAACGTAGATTCCATGAACAAAGCTTCTTTCTTAGAACTGCACGCCCGTGGAATTGTCTTCCGTTTTCCTGCTTTCCGGCTGACTACAATATGGTTGTGTTCAAGTCTAACGTAAATAAGTTCTTGATGAGCCGTTCCATATAAGTTATCAAATTTACCAAATTTTCATTACTAATGTCCAATTACATTATTGTCCAATTTCTACTGTACACTGTTTAACCCTTATCCTTGAGTGGCATCTTGGCCTTGATAATGTGGTGATGCCTTTGTAAAAAAAAAAAAAGCATCGGCCATTCATTTTTCACGTACCTAATAATTTAAGATTGATTAATAAATATTCCCGTGTGTGTGTATGTGTGCGTGTGTATGTGTGCGTGTGTATGTGTGTGTATGTGTGTGCATATGTGTATGTGTGTGCATGTGTGTATGCGTGTATGGGTGTATGCGTGTGTGTGTCTATGTGTGTATAAGTGTTTGTGTGCGTGTGTGTCTGCATGTGTGTGAATGTGTGTATGTGTCGATGTGTATGTGTCTATGTGTATGTATGTGTGTATATATGTGTGTGTATGTGTGTGTGTGCGTGTCTGTGTGTGTGTCGGGGAAGGGTGATATGGGCACAGCCTTCAAAGTTTTAAAACTCAAATCAGATTGGCATTAAGAACCAATTAAGCAAATTTCCATGAATCTCAATTTCCTCTTAACATCGTTTAAAGTTCAGATGTTTTTCTAAAATACAAATCGTATAGTTGATTTTGATCAAAATAGCAATAAGGATTCTAGACACAAGGTTTAGTAGCATTATATCGTGAGTTTAAACTTTGTAAGGAAACATAAATGTGGCGCAAAACTTATCTCAAAGAGGAATTAATTTGATCTATTTTATATCTAGGAATTCATTTTATTATACATACGACTGGGGACCGCTTGTGAATTTCATAATCCCATGGAACTTCCTCCTTCGAGGGAAGCTGTTTGAATCCATCTAGAGTTAGTGCCGGTTTGGATTGGATTAGATGGGATTCATTTTACTAGGGATGAGTATTCTTTCATCTATTGTATACGCAACATACGGCATAATCACGTTGACATACCGGTTCCCGCTGGATCACCGAAGTTAAGCAACGTTGAAATCGGTCAGTACTAAATGGGTAACCATCTGGGACGTCCAGGTGCTGTATGTGCTCTCCGCTTATCTCGGCATTGTTTCCAGTCGTCTTGGACTTCTCCTTACGACTGGACTCAAGCAGTGCCGATTCAGAGGAGGTGTGGTTAGAGATTGCGCAACCATTGCCTCACAATTACACGCGCAGCTGCCCCTACAAGGGGTATCCTTAGTCTTTCGAGACTGAAATGAGGCATCGTCATCATCATCATCATCATCATCATTGTATACGCACCAGAGCGAAAATTTCAAAAAGTACCCATCATTTTGAAGTTTAAATAAAATAACAATTATTATATACTAGTAGAGAGACACGACGTTGTCAGGGATTGAATGATAATCAGCGAATTTTTATTGTCATCGAAATCGGTGAAATCGTCCGTTTCTCAAACAAATCGATTGATTGCCTGCTCTAGTCGGGGCCCCGTCCCGGTGCACCAGGAGAAAGCTTTACACGCCTTCCCCACAGTAACTTAGTTCACAATACATTGTTGATTCTAATGATGATTTTATAAGTTTTTAAATATATATAATGGCTTGAATTAAATTTTAAAATGCAAAGGTCAAGTATCACGCTTCAGTTGTGCTCTAAACAGTAATGTTTATTTCGAACACGCTCCTGTCATACCAAAGAACCTACTGTTGATTTTATATGGCTGGCCTTACTGCTTGTGTGATGATAATGGCTCGAATTAAAGTTTAAAATGAAAAAGTCAAGTATCATAGTTCAGTTCTGCTCTAAACAGAAACATTCATTTCAAACGTCCTCCTGTCATATCAAAGAACCTACTGTTCATTTTATGTCGGGCCTTTCGGCTTGTGTGGTAAAAAAAATCAAATGTACGTGTGATGTTAGGCTGTGTAAGGTGTTAACTTTGGTTGAAATAGCTTGTTCTTTCTTTCATTGGATTATTTCGATTATCGATACTTATCGAAGACATTCCGATACAAACCCTATCTAAGAACATTACCTGGCACATAAAGTACCTTCGTGTGAAATTTCATAAAAATTGGCCCAGTTGTTTTCGAGTCCGCATACATACAAAGTTCCTTTTATACAGAGTGGCTCACTAAAAATGAACCCCAGAAAACGTAGTAGAGAGGATGAACATTCTTTTATTGTTTAAATTACCTGCAGTGTTATAGAAGATGCTGGAAGTGTTCCCTGTTGACATCGATGCATTTCTGGGCACGTTTAACAATGTTTGCAGATACTGCCTGTAGATTTTCTCTGTTGATTCTTCTGAGCGCGTTGGTAATGTTCTTCTTTAGTTGGTCTTGATTGTGAGGATTATTTGCATAAACTTTTTTTTTTAAGTCCCCCAAAGATAAAATTCACATGATGACAAGTCCGTGGAACGTGGTGGCCATAACCCTTTGCCTATTGTTCTCTCTTCCGTAAACATGTCATGAACTCGTGTCAGTGATCTGTGAGACGTGTGGCATGTAGCGCCATCTTGTTGGAAAAAGAATTGCATTTTGCCTTGTGGTGTCAGTTGGTCAGTAAGAGAAAGATGAGAGAGAGAGAGAGAGAGAGAGAGAGAGAGAGAGAGAGAGAGAGAGAGACCGGGCTACTTTTAAGTGGGCAATCCTGTATAATAGTAGAAATACCCAAGTTTGATCGGAGTTCTTATTTATTTTAGTATTAGGAAAAAAATTGTATGTTACACCTTTCAGATTTTCTGTCCTCAGTTAATGAAGAGGAAATCCTCTTAAACTTAAACATTCTTTTTATCTTTGTTTCACTTGTCGAGATTCTAACTTTTTGCTTCTTTCCGCGATGGTCTCGCCGATACCGACTTTTACGTCAGCGATCGGATCCCAATTCGTGCGGCGCGCAGGCTTCAACTGATTTGCAATGTTTCCCTCCTTGAACCGAGAAGAAAAGACAGTAATACAACGGGGGGGGGGGGAGTGGGGGAAGGAGAGATTACGAGGGGCGTTCCAAAAGTTATGCCTCCTATTTTTAACAGAGAGAGAGAGAGAGAGAGACAGAGGGAGGGAGGGAGAGAGAGAGAGAGAGAGAGAGAGAGAGAGAGAGAGAGAGAGAGAGAGAGAGAGAGAAGGAAGGAAAGATTATGAGTGACATTCCAAAAGTAATGCCTCCTATTTTTAACAGAGAAAGAGACAGAAGGAGGGAGAGAGAGAGAGAGAGAGAGGAGGGGGGAAGAGATAGAGAGGGAGAGAGGGGAAGGAAAGATTACGAGGGACATTCCAAAAGTAATGCCTCCTATTTTTATTCTGCTCAACGAATCCTGATAGCGTCAAGCAAGGAGTCGATAATTAAGATGTAGAACTGAACACCAGTGTGCCTTTTTTTCAATGGGGAAACATTGGAAAATAAGGGCTGTAAATACAAGCAAGAATTCTGTTGTAAGAATCTTCATATTGCAATTTTATTTTTATTTTCAAGGATTCGTCAAAGCAAGATCAACCAGATGGAAGGCACGTTTCCCCATTCTCCGATGTACACCACATAGAATTAGTATCCGTTTTTTTATTGTTGTTATACGTGAACACGCACACACACACACACACACACACACACACACACACACACACACACACACAAATAGACTGTTATAAATATACACATACCTAGAGACGATCATATGAAATACATGAACACAAATAGACGACACGATAACAACAAATTGAGACTCGTTTATACACATGTTATATGCACGCCATATACACTCATACAGTACATATACACTCTGACAGGCCATACAACAATGTCCTATGAGACAATGTACCTAACTACCTCGCCTTTTTGTACACTTTTCATGTACTAAACTAAATATAGCCCGTATTATGATAACTTTCCTTTGACCTCTTATGTTCACGAGGTGTCAATTTCGTTATCCTGATGGACCATCTGTTGTCATGTTGTCTGGCTACGTGCCCTGCGCATCTGTGTTTGGATGTTTTGAGGGCAGTATTGATGTCAATAAGTCTTTTTTGTTGGCGGATCCAGATGTTTGTCTTTCTGTTTTGTAGAGTGAGACCTAACACTATCCTTTTCTATCTTCCTTTGTGCTACTGCCAGAATTTTCTTTTTGCGAGTTGTCAAGGCCCATGTTTCACTTCCGTACTCATCATAGCAGGTAGTATATATTCATTGAAGATTTTCCCTTTGATTTTCAGTTTCTCTGATATTCTTCATAAAAGCTGCCCATCCTAATGCTATCCTTCTCTTTATCTCATAAAGAGGATAAAGGGAAGACCAAGAATGAGATGGAGGGGCGACCTGATACAACGCATGGTTTCCACATGGTAGCGGATAGCTCGGGACAGAGTTAGATGGCTAAATTCCAGAGAGGTGTACCCCAATGATTATTCAACACCCTTATTGATTAATTGATAATAACTAATGCTTAGAGATTCAGAGAGACAAAATATGGTAAAAGTGATATAACGTGAGAAACTTTAGAATCTGACGATATTTCTTCGTATGGTCGCCGAAAGTCGAAAACTATTATCAGCAGAAAGAAAACAAACTTTTATATACTTTAACTGCTAATTGGTTTTAACAATTGTCTAAAGAACGTTCCTCTTTTTTTTTTTTTTGCCCAACATCATTTTTTTTTTTTAGTTTCGGCTTCTAATGCTGTTCTTAAATAATCAGGCTTTAAATTTTTTCAGCTTTTCTCTCTCTTTTTTTTCTTTTTTAACCACATAGATAAATATTATCAGACCTTTCAACTTGGCGATATCTGGGTCATGCAGAATCACGTAATAAACTTTAGACAAAGAGTGACGCCTTAGATTCTCCTCGACAACATGAACACTAGCGTATCATGTGTCAATTTATACACGACGAACACCGGCTCATAACGGTACTCTTTCAAGATAATACAGTTTCACAAATCGATTTACTGGAGCTCTGCGTCTTTTTTTTTTTTTTTTTTTTTTTACATATATACTCAGATGTAACCTCGAAGTAACCCCAAGGGGGCGTGGCTATGAGAAACTTGAAATACAGACTCATTTCGTCAACCTAACGGACAAGAAGTGTATTACATTTTCTACTATTGAACGTGTGAATTATATAATTAAACACACACTTGTCGATTCATATAAAAACATAACTGTTGCACTCAGAATTGTAACCAATACGCCCAACCCAAAGGAGATCCCCCAACACCTTTTTCTTAGAGTTACCTACCTTGCATTGTGTTTAAAACACACACACACACACACACACACACACACACACACACACACACACACACACACACACACACACGTAAGATGTCTATCCACGGTTTTGTAAAAAAGAATTTTCACTAACATTGACAATTAGCAGAAGGATTTAGTTAATAATTGAATCATAGGAAAGTTTTAAAAACTACTCTAGTGACCCCGAAAAATTGATGTTTTTTTATAATTTTTATAAAACGCCCTCGAACTCAAGGTATGACTTCTTGCAATACAGAGCTAACCACCGTTTTCCTTTGTTGAGAGAAAAAAAAACACGAAGTTTACTCCTAACGAGAGAGCAGAGGTTTCATTGACCAAAACCTTGTGCTAAAACCACCAAGATGAGAATAATTGTCCGAACGACCAAAACAGTACAAATAATAATAATAATAATAATAATAATAATAATAATAATAATAATAAGAATTATAATATAATAATAATAATAATGATAATAATAATAATAATAATATAATAATAATAAGAAGAATAATGATAATAATAATGATATAATAATAATATAATAATAATATAATAATAATATGATAATAATAATATAATAATAATAATAACAATAATAATAATATAATAATAATATAATAATAATATAATAATAATAATAATAAAAATAATAATAATAATATAATAATAATAATATAATAATAATATAATAATATAATAATAATAATATAATAATAATAATATAATAATAATATAATAATAATAATAATAATAATAGCAATAATAATATAATAATAATAATAATATAATAATAATAATAAAAATAATAATAATAATAATAATATTAATAATTAATATTATCTATATAATAATAATAACATAACAACAATGATAATAATTATTATTAATATTAATATTATGTATATAATAATAATTATTATAATAACAATAATAATTATTATAATTATTAATATTATCCATATAATAATGATAATTATTATTATCAATATTATCTAATTAATAACAATAATAACAATAATAGTTATAATAATAATTATTATTATTAATAGTATCTATATAATAATTATAATAACAGTAATAAGAATTATTATTATTGATATTATCTATATAATAATAATTATTATCAATAATATCTATATCATAAAATTATCTTTTTAAAATAATAATAATAATATTAAAAATAATAATATTAATAATAATAACAATAATAATAATAACAATAATAATAATAAACATTATAATAATAACAATAATAAAAACAACAACAACAACAACAATGATAATAATAATAATTATAATAATAATAATAATAATAATAATAATAATAATAATAATAATAATAATAATAAATCGTAAAATTGTAAGTAAATTAACAACCACCCTTAAAAAATGATGCTGTGTTGGCATCGACTGGCATCACACACCATAATCGGGAAGGGTTGAGGAGGATGGAAAGACCGAGTAGAGAAAGCATAAACCAGGCCTACATTGGATGAGCTCAAAGAGAGATGGGACTTTGAGGAGGGGTATTGCCACCGAAATTCCAGCGTAGACTAATGGTTGCTGTCAGTGTGAAGTCGATAACAAACGGTTGTTGCGATAACACAAAGTCATTTTCATAGGTTATCGAAAGACGTGTAGCGTACTGAAAATCTTGGGAAAGTTGATGTCACCCAGACTCCAGAAACACCACCGATTGTTGTCAGTAAGTATTCTCGGAGAGAACTCCAAGTGAGTAAACATAATACCTGTGAACCTTGTTGCTAATCAGATTCCATGGGACACCACTGATTACTGCCCGTAATAATAAAATGTTAAAAACCTTGGTGACTAAATAATAATATGGACGACCTGAAACTTTTTGCAATGATCGAAAAGGAACTAGAGACACTAATAGACACTACCAGGATCTTCAGCCAGGATATCCAAATGGAGTTTGGTATAGAAACATGTTCACTACTAGTTATAAGAAAGGGGAAACTGAAGGCAACAGAAGGCATGGAGCTTCCCAACCAAACAGAGATGAAGGCCTTAGAGGAACAAGACGCCTATAAGTACTTGGGAGTTCTGAAGGCAGACACCATCAAAGCAACAGAAATGAAAGAGAATTGGAAAGGAATAACTCAGGAGAAAAAAAAATTAGAAACTAAATTATATAGCAGAAACCTAATAAAAGTATGAATACCTGGGCAGTATCACTAATAAGATACTCAGAACCGTTCATAGAGTGGACCAAAGAGGAACTGAGACAGCTCGATCAAAAGACCAGGAAACTCATGACCATGCACAATGCACTACACCAAAAAGACGATGTTGACCGACTCTAAGTGAAAAGAAAAGAAGGTGGGAGAGGACTAGATTGTATAGAAGACTGTGTGCTTGACACAAAAAAGAATTAGAAAAATAACGCAAAACACAGAAAGGATAATCATGGCAGCGACAGACACTGGAAAAAATTGACAAAACAGAAAACAGGGAGATAAAGGATAATACGAGAAAAGAAAAATGGAAAGAAAAATAACTACATGGAAGATTTATAAGGATGACGAAAGATGAAAATAACGAAAACATTTGGGCATGGATGCGAAAAGAACACATAAGCCGAGAAACTGAATCCATAATAATTGCAGCATAAGATAAATCGATAAGAACTAATCACATCAAAGCAAAGATCGATAAAACACAAGAAAACAGTAAATCCAAACTGTGGACAAAGAGACGAAACGATAAACCATATAATAAGTGAATGTAGCAAACTGACCCAAAAAGAATACAAGAACAGATATGACCAAGTGGGAAGGGCAGTACACTGGGAATTATGCAAACAACTGCGTCTCGAACACACAGCTTGAATATCTTAAGTCAAAGTGATTGACCTGATGTTCCAGAAAAAAAATCCAACTAAAAACACCCGGAGGAGGAAACTACCAGGGGCGTGCAATAAGTAATGCCCCTGACCCACTTCCAGTTGTCTGATCTAGCTGAAATTTTGCATGTGCAATGATTTATATCTTTACGGATTATGTGGCAAATTACAGCTCTGAACTGATTGTGGTTTCTGTTTTACGGGTCTTTGAACTGAGTCAGGTGTGAAATGGAGTCTGTTGAATGTCGAGCAGTGATCCGGTTTTGTATTTGAAAGGACACACACCATAGAAGACTTTTGATGAAATGAAAGAAACTTATGGTGATAATGCCCCATCATATGGCCTTGTAAAACGCTAGCATCATGAATTCAAACATGGCCGGGAAGTCTGTGGAAACAACTCCCAGACCTAGTCGTCCCCGTTTCTGCCATTGAGGAGGCATCTGTCCGTCAAGTTGAAGCTGCCATTTTTGAAGATCGGCGCATTACTATTCGCCAAATAGGCCAAGATGTCAAGATTAGTACAGGGTCTGTGGAAACTATCATTCATGACCATTTGCATATGCATAAGATGTCTGCCAGATGGATTCCCAGGTTGCTCACACCATTCCAGAAGCGAGAACGCGTCGAGTGCTCGAGGATGAATTTGGAGATGTGCCAAGAAGATGAGTCAAAGTTTTTCAAAAGACTGATTACATGAAACCTGGGTCCATCACTATGATCCAGAGATCAAAGCCCAGTCAATGCAGTGGAAGCACTTGGACTCACCACCTCCAAAGAAGGCAAGGGTGCAGCCTTTCGCTGGCAAGGTCATGCTCACAGTCTTCTGGGACTAGGACGGAGTAGTGATGACAGATTTCCTGGCAAAGGGTACCACAATTACAGGAGCCTATTATGCTTCACTTTTGAGGAAATTAAGGGAAGCTATCAAAATCAAGAGGCGAGGCAAGATCAGCGAAGGTACCCTCCTCCTACAGGACAACGCCCCGGTCCACAGCTCGCATGTCGCCAGATCAGAAGCACAGGCATGTGGTTATGAAATTCTACATCCTCCCTACTCTCCTGACCTTGCACCCTCTGACTTTCACCTCTTTCCAGCCATGAAGTTGTTTTTGAAAGGAAAGCGTTTCCCAGATGATGCAGCCTTGCAGCCTTGATTTCTGAAGTCACACCTGAACGGTCTCAATGCTGCATCAAACGATGGGAGAAATGCATAACTGTGGGTGGTTCCTATGTAGAGAAAGACTAATAACTGTGCAAAGTTTCGTTGCTCTACTGCTATAGGAAGTGGGTCAGGGGCATTACTTATTGCACGCCCCTCGTTCTATGCAATAACAATAATAATAATAATAATAATAATAATAATAATGAAAATTATCAAGATAACACTAATAATAATAGTGTCAAGATTGTCAAGATAACACCACTAATAGTAGAAGCACTAGCAACAATACCGCAAAACTTTGAAAAAGGAATGGGAGAGATTAGAATCAGAGGGATGGCTGAGAAGGTACAATAGATAACAATAATGAAAACGACTGAAATATCAAGGAAAATCCTTGAATGCGGAAACTAACACACTTGAGTTACGGGCATAAACTTGATATACAGAAAATGTTACAGATATAAAACACAAAGGAACATCACATGGAATCATGAAAACTGAAACGTGTGTGTGTGTGTGTGTGTGTGACCAAAAACTGATCAAATAAGCAAGGAAAGCCTAGGAGGATAGAAAGACTGAGGAGGGAACGCACTAAAAAGACCCCCGCTTGATAAATGCAAAGAGGACTGGGACCTTGGGGAGACTTTTTTTTGCCACCCAAATTCCAGCGAAGATCAAGGGTCGCCGCCAACGAAAACTCAATGGCAAGCGGCGGTTGCGATAACGAAAATTAATCTGCAATGATTATCGAAAGAGGTGTAGAGTACTGGAAATCTGGGGAGACTTATTATCACTAAGACTGCAGAGAATTCCATAAGTTGTTCTCAAAGTGAATTCTTTGATGATGGCCTGTGTGACTACTCCTAGTGAGTTTAATAATAATAATAATAATAATAATAATAATAATAATAACAACAACAACAACGACGACAATAATAATAACAAAAACAACAGAAAACAGTGTTGACTTGTTTATTCCGAGTCATTTAAAGTTGCATGTAGTTTTATTCAGGGCTGAGTCTAGTTGTAAACATTCATGGGGGAGAGATTTTGTCAAAATATATTACAATAAAAATACGCACCGTGTCTATCTCTACTGATATGACAAACTTTTGCCTGTTTTTTTTTTTGTTCTCTCCAACTACTTTTAGGTTAATAGAAATACCAACTTGAAATTGAAATTAGTGACGTCACAAGACGAGGTACTAAAAGTCTGGGATACCCTTTTCTCCCCATCCCGAAAAATATACGTATAAACTTGTAAAATACTTTATAAACCTTTCTGCCTGCAAATTCCTATTAGATTGAAGCATTCATTTCATTATATTGGCAATAACGTATATATATATATATATATATATATATATATATATATATATATATATATATATATATATATAATAAATTTTTGGGGGGAGAGGGAGACGTGCAAAACTTAATTATTGCAAATATAAAGGGAAGATTTATTTCTTAAATAATTCATGACTAAAAGTAAAAAAAAAAAGAAAAAGTCAACCGACAAGTTTCGTCCTAACTCAACAACAGCCAAATTGCCAGATTTTGTTATACGAAAACACAGTGAGTATATCTAAAGTTTAGTCGTGATTAATCTCTAAGATATTCCATTGTATATATATATATCATGACGTTATTTTATATATGCAGTTTCTATATTTCTTTTCCTTGTAATAAAATCCATTGATGCAGCTCTTGTTGCGTTAGGGTAAAACTGGTCGGCTGACTTTATTAAAATGAATTTTTACGGTATATATATATACACAAACATATATACATATATATATATATACATAAATATATATACATACATATATACATACATATACATACATATATACATATATATACATATATATGCCCACATATATATTCATACATCTATACATACATATATATATATATATACATATATATACATATATATATACATATATATATATACATACATATACATATATATACATACATATACATACATATATATACATACATATACATACATATATATACATACATATACATACATATATATACATACATATACATACATATATATACATACATATACATACATATACATACATATATATACATACATATACATACATATACATACATACATATATATACATATATATACATATATATACATATATATACATACATATATATACATACATATATATACATACATATATATACATACATATATATACATATATATACATACATATATATACATATATATACATACATATATACACATATATATACATACATATATACATACATATACATACATATATACATACATATACATACATATATACATACATATATACATACATATATTTATATATATAATAATAATATTTATATATATTATATATATTTATATATATAATATATATGTTTATATATTATATATATATATTATATATTATATATATATTTATATATATATATTATATTTATATTTATATATACATTTATATATATATATATTATATATATATTTATATATATATTTATATATATAGTTATATATATATTTATATATATTGTTATATATATATTTATATATATTGTTATATATATATATTTATATATATACATATATATATTTATATATATATGTATATGTATATTTATATATATATATGTATATTTATATATATATATATTTATATATATTTATACATATATATGTATATTTATATATATATATATTTATATATATATTTATATATGTTTATATATATATATATATTATATATATATATTTATTTACTCTCACGTTGCTAGCAAATCCTCCCAGATTTCAACTTAACAATACTCTCATGTTGAAACACCCATACGTCCCCCACCTCGAACACTTTCTGCTGTCTTGCTATTCCAATTATACAACTACTGACTCAGTTATTTCATCATGTTTAATCTTGCTAGTCATATTTAGAACGAAATATTGAATCAAATCATGGCTCTCTGTTAATCGCTTTTTGTCCTTTTTCATAATAATTGCCTATAAAATCCCTTCAGCTATCACCTTTTAACTATACCTCATAAAGACACACACACACACACACACACACACACACACACACACACACACACACACACACATCTGAGAAGGGAACACATAGTAATTACTGGATTTAAAAAAGATGCAATAAATAATTTTAATGAATTTAAACTGGCATACATTTTGTAATATTGTAACAAGATATGAAATAAACGTACTCATATCATCTATATGTTAATACTATAGCGTGTGTGTTCTTACATCCGTTTAATTGTTCCGTTTTTCTATTTCTATAAATAATTTTACCAACAATTCTTCATAAGTTTTGGTTTCGGTTTCGACTATAGCTGATGGCACTTAAATCATCTATTTTTTTAATAAATAATTTTATCAAGAATTCGTTATAAGTTTTGGTTTCAGTTTCGATTATATATATATATATATATATATATATATATATATATATATATATACATTTTTATTTCGGTTTTGATTCTAGCTAATGAACCCAAGTCATATGGATATATATATTTTTATTTTTGAAATCACAACTTTATAATATATAAAAATCGTTAGACCATTAACTCTATAATAATATATACGAAATCTGCAAGAATTAAAATATCATATTTAAGCGTACTTTACGACCGGGCTTTACTGGGCGTTCGTGCTAGCTTAGATAAATACTTTTGCAGTTTTTACAAAAAAGCTACAATAATATCAGAGCGTATTTATTTACACTGAACATCTACAGAATGCCAACATCAATATATTACATATAAATGAGTACCCTGTTGAATTTCAACAGATCCCGTTAGTTAAATAAAAGTTGGTATATCGCCCTGAAACCCAAGCCATGTCTAACCTTAAGTAAATCAGCTAGTTGGTATGTATATAATAAAAGATATAATAATACTAAGTAAATAGTATTTAGTAATAATATTTAAGTGATAATAATATATTTTACGTATATATATATATATATATATATATATATATATATATATATATATATATATATATATATATCCTTGTATGTATGGACATTATATATATACATATATGCACTATATATATATATATAAATATATATACAAGTATGTATATATATAAATATGTATATATATATATAAGTACATATATAAGTATATATATATATATATGAATATAAATATATATATAAGTATACATATAAGTAAATATATATAAGTATATATATAAATATATATATATAAATATGTATATATATAAGTACATATATATAAGTATATATATAAATATATATGTATATTTATATAAGTACATATATATAAGTATATATATAAATAAATATATGTATATATATATATATATATAAATAAATATAAATATATATATATATAAGTAAATATATATATATATAATTATATATATAAATATATATATATATATAATTATATATATAAATATATATATATCATTATATATATATATATATGTATATATGTATATATATAAGTACGTAAGAAGTTAACTTTCTGTGTACAAACTAACAGCATCAAGTCCGTTACAAATATTTGAGGAATGGGATGTATTAGTACTTGTGTATTTTTGCCACCGCGCTGAAATAATAACGTTATTATTTTGAAAGCCATTCTTAACATAAGGGAAGGGGAAGGTGTTTTGTAACTATTCTGTGCTTTCATTTAACAATTTAATTCAGAAAAGATATCGTGAAGCTTGAATTTACCCCCCCCCCAAAAAAAAAAAACTATTTAAAATAGCGCGATGGCAAAAGTGAACAACCCCCTATCTATTAAATAGAATTCAACCCGTCATAAAACAAATAGCGTCCATCTTCTATTTATCTTCTCTGCATACTTTTGTCACATCAAGATCAGTTCTTTTTTTTCTTTAATAATAGGAACAGACCAAGGACCACCTAAACTACGTCTACCAACAGAATCTTGACGTACAGGTTTTTTTATTTTTTATTTGCTATTTTGCCAAAAAAAGAATACAATGTTTTTTTTTTCAGTTCAACAATTAATATTTGCACCCGGTTGATTATATTGCATATTAAGGTTTGTGTTTCTGGCTGATCCGCTGCTCTTCTGAATCAGATATTTCATTTTTTATATAAACAAACATGCTACGGTTGTTTCGTATATTTCAGCTAACATAGAATAACCTAGACATTTGTTTGAAGCTATCATTCATCATTTGACCCTGGACCCATTTATGTTGTATATTAAAATATTTTTTGATCCATTAGTCAACTGGATTTGCCATCTTTATTCTTTGATAGAGAGATTATATTTGTACGTTTTAATTATTACGAATTACACAGATATTTTCAAAATGTCCTCTGATTCAGCAGTTGAACAGTTTAAATTGTATATTACAAGTTTATTCCAGATCAGTTTAAATTCTGAATCCGATGTTTTTTTTTTCATTTTTACTATACAAGAACATACTATATTTATCGACAGATCATTTTTGTATATTTGAGCTCGCTTGCACGACTCAGGCGTTTTTGAAAGCTCCTCTGGTTCAACTGTTCACTCTGGATCAAGTTCGCATTATATACTAAAGGCTTTTCATAACCTTCGGTTCATTTATTGTTCGGGCATTTTCTTTATTTTCAGCAGATATATTATATCAACTGAAACCGTTTCGCGTATTTTTACGCAACACAAAACATAAACAATTTGTACTTTTTTTTCAAACGTACCTGCGATTCAACAATTGACTTTTGATCCATATTTATCGTGTATTAAAGCTTTTCCTTTAACCCCTCATCAGTTGTGTTCTTTTTCTCAAAATTTACATAATTATTTTACAAATCCATATTGAACTTCTCTAAGTGATATTTCTTTTAGGTGTATGCTGCTCATATCTACTATCTTTTCGTTCGTATATCTCAGCCAACATCAGAACTTTTACTATGTCTTCAGACATTTTCTGTAAATACAGACTAATTTCTCTTGATTCATTTAAGTTGAATATTAAAGCCTTTATCAAATCCATTAACGTTTTGGACGATAATATTCTTTCTGCAAAAGGGTGTTATAAATCCAGTGCCAGTTTTCTTTTCTCGTCTGAGCGAACATAAGGAGTCAGACATTACCAAAAGAAAACATTCTGTGGCTCAACAATTGATCTCGGATCAGTTTATGATGTGAATTAAAGCTTTTCTTGTTTGGATCAATTGCCCTTCCTGAGTTCAAGATTTTCTTTCACAGTTTATTTTTCGACCTTAATAGAGAAAACTGCAGAACCTCATAGTCATGAAAGATGCGCTGTATTCTTTTTTCTTTTGAAACATATCAATTCTGTGGTGGACACCCCATAACAGTTTTTACATTCTCTATGCATTTCGATAACGTGCGATTAATAAAATATTTTTAATATTAAATGTTACTTGCTAAATTATAAATCTTCCGTGTGACATCATCTTGTCTTTTTCTGTATTGGAGTACAGAAGCACAAAGCGTTAGCTATTTTTTAACGTATGATTAGTTTGTGAAGTTTATTTTATAATACTTTATAAATATAAAATATATATATTTTGTGCTACCGTAATCTCATACAGAGGCTGTTGACGCACCACGTAATATTTCCATATGAGTAAATTTTAAATTAAAAACCCATTAAAATTGCACGATTTTAATCCATCCTAGGAATTCATAAGTGTTTTTGTGGGGGGTTTAAACCAACGCATTTCAGACATTATTACTTATATACGTGAAATGTCGAAATTAATATAAATTCTAAAAATGACGAAAAATGATTTATTAAAAAATAATTAAAAGTAAAAATAGAATTCATCCGATCATTAAATTTTATCGTATTTTTAATAAGAAGAGTTGTGCGACCAATTCAGTATAGAAAAAACTAACTTATGTTCCTTGACTTAAATTAAAGGTCTGCCATTTTTAAACACACAATCTTAGAACGTAATTGTGTATGATCTTTTGTCAAAAAGGAATTTAGCAAATCTTCTAATAGATCATTTTTCATAATTTTGGGAATTTATACTAATTTCGACATGGCACATATGCACGTAATAATGTTTTCACATGAAATGTGTTGATTTCAAAGATCTTCAATTTATACAAGCACCAATTTATGACTAGTAAAGCAATCATCCCTCTTAAAATTGTCATAAAAAGAGGCGCCTTTTTCATGGCAGGATGATTCATCAACAATCGATATTTCGTTTTATTTGAACTTTTGAATTGATCACGTGATTAGCTACACTTTTTCAAGGTTTCCTTTATTTTATGGAGCAATTAAAAAAAAATACAATTGTGTGATAATTTCCGTTCGTTCTTAAAAAAAGAAGTTTTTTTAAATACAAGTTCAAAAAAAAAAAAAAAAAAATCAAAACTAAAATCCTAATCATTTTAATCATTGCATGCCGGCCGGGAAAACTCTGCGGTCTTTATGCGTATGTCAACTAAAAAAAAAAATGTACGTACCCATCACGAAATGAAAATTTCATATTCCAAAACTCAAGTAAATTGATAAAGTAATTTTTTAAATTAAAAAAAAAGTCAGATTTTATAAGGAACCTAAACATTTTGGCTTAATCTGCCATATTTATAAATAAACAGAGACAGCTCAATTAGAAATATCGAGACGAGAATCAGCCTTGTAATGGCTACGATTTGCTATTAAAATCGCTAAACAGCATGAAAATTTTTTTCCGCATATAAAAAAAAAAACACTTGATCAATTTACGTGATTTTTTTGGAATGACATTTTCGTTCCGTGGCGGGTATGTACATCATGCAAAAGTTTCTGTATTGTTTTTTGAAATTAGGTTGGACTCTGAATCTGCATTCGTTTAATCAATGATTGTTAGCTTTAAATTATACTCATAATAAACATAAATAATCGTTATATGAATAAGCTAACACCATTCTTACGTGAAATTTTGAACATCATAACAAGTTCGTTAATAGATTTTTAGGAAAACAATTTTGAATCATAATTTTACGACTTATCTTAGTCCGACATTTTAGATAATCCAATAATGCTCCGAACAGCAAAATTTCCGGAAAATCAGTGGAGTATGTCGACCGCGAAAATTCTCTGTTGCTTGAGTTATCAAAATTAATAATTGTCATAAAATAATTACGCATGAAAGGGTTTCAATAATTATGTACGACAAATTAAGGCAGGACAATTGTACAAGGCACGACAACTGCTCCCCCTGATTCTATATTCGTGTGATACTTAGGCACGTCATTTGAGCAACCTGGGATTCTTATGCTAAGAGCAATAAGAAGCAACGGATTTTAATTTAGACCTACTGGCATGCTATTTTTTTTTCCTGTTAAAAATCTTTGTAAAAACTAAACAAGTTTTTATTTTTTTTTTTTACAGACTGACGAGCCGAGATTTTGGGTAATTAAATAATTTGTTTGTATATTTACTTTTAATGGTTATTTGTTTTTGTAACCATTTACGATTAAAAATAAAAAGTAAGCAAATATTTTTTATTCTTTTATCTCGAGGGAACTTTTTTTTTCTTTTTATATTTGACTCGTATTTTGTAAGAAATATTTTCCCCAAGTCTGCAAAAAAAAAAAAACTTGTTTATTCTTTACAAAGATTTGTAGCGAAAACAAAACAAAACAAAACAAAAAAACAAAAACAGAAAACAAACAAACAAATAAAAAACCAAACAAACAAAACAAAAACAAAACAAACCAGCAGGAGCAATTTAACGTGCATTAATTTGTCGTCCCATAATTTGTCGTACCTAGATATCACACAAATCAAACATCAGAAAGAGCAGTTGTCGACCTTTGTGGTGCATTTCTTCCAACTTTATTTGTCGCACGTTACTAGCAAACAAACCGACGGATCAATTGATATGATAACAAAATTGAAGTAGGATGGAGAGTCAATCGGCCGGAACAATTATAAGAAACAACAAAGACAACAATATTAGTCTGACTACTTTATCAAATAATTTTAATTTTATTTTTTAGTGTTTATAAGAATGAGGAGAATTCAAATCAAATAAACTTAATTCTGTTAGATTTCTTCCCATGAAAGAGATAGAAAACAACGTTAAAACCTTCGTCGAAACTGATACGAAACTTATGTATAAATATTCAGCCAAGATACTTGGGCACCGTATTTCCCGTCATCTAAGACTTTTGAAAGAACTTGCATTTGTACATGCGCATAACTCTGGAAGTCTGAAAGTGCGGATAAACTATTTATGAGGAGAAAGTTTAGTAATAGTCAGCTGACGTACTTCCTAACTTCCGGCGTGTCTGCTACCGGAAGTGGTGACGAATCAATTCGTTCGCCTTTTTTCTTTTTCACGCCTATATCTCCCCTGTGTATGTACTTCTTTTTTTAGCGTTACATATTTTCGGTCGTTCTTCTTTTTTTTTTTTTAAATAATCAGTGTAAAAAATTTTTCAGTATTATTTTTATTAAGAATTATTGAAATTAGTTTTTCGTTTTTTTTTTTTTTAAGAATTATTGAATACACCTTTTGTGCTCTTTATTAAAAGAACTATTGAAAACACGTTTAATTTCATAAACATATTTCTGATTAAATTTAAAATAAAATAAAAACTTCTATTTTTTTATTTTCTTATTAAAAGTGTAAATAAAGACTAATTGTGTTATTTTTATCTGGATAATTTCGTTTTTTTTTATTGTATATAAAGTCAAATAAAAAACTTTTATCTTTAAAATAAAAAAAAACGGTTTTATTTTTATACTTTCATAAACATACATTTATTATGAAAAAAAAACTTTTGTTAGTAAAAGTGCAATTAAAAATTGTGTTATTTTTATCTGTATAATTTCGTTTATTTTTATTGTATAGAAAGTCAAATAAAAAACTTTTATCTTTAAAATAAAAAAAAACGGTTTTATTTTTATACTTTCATAAACATACATCTATTATGAAAAAATTTTTTGTTATTAAAAGTGCAAATAAAAATTGTCTGTATAATTTCGTTTATTTTTATTGTGTATTTTTCGATAATGTCCTTTTCTCATATTTTATTTTAATAAATCAATAGAAATATTGGAAATAATAAGAGTGAAGGAACTGATTTGCCTTACCACCGCTTCCGGTAGGAGACACATCGGAAGTTAAGAAGTACGTTGAAGGTTTATTTGACACCATACTAAAGTGTCTTCGGCCTCGTTGTATCAAGGCTTATCAGTACACTCTAACATGAGGATATCCTTACCCTACAAGTAACACTTTACCAGGAGAGTAGAAAATGGATCTTGGGTTTACTTTCGGCAGCCGCGTAACTCTCACTTCCCTTATTTTGTCCTTTAGTCCTCCCATTCTGCCAAATTAGGGGAATTGTTATTTTCAGTTCTCGTTGGCTAGTTTTTAACTTTGAAGTACTATATTATATACATAACTCCTTACACCAATTGACTTCATGCTTTTCTAAAGTGATTTCTATTCCAAAACATCATCATGATGTTGTCGAGTGGCCTTTGAGCTTTTGATAAGTTTAGTTAATTGTTTAGTTAATAGCTTCATTAAAAAATAGCATAGTATTCGAAACCCAAATACGATTCCATTAACATGACTATGTAGTGGCTCATACGAGGAGGAATGGTACACCTTCTACTAGTGTTGTTACACTAAAATAAGAGCACTTATCTGGATATTCCACCAGACCAGATTAATTCTTGTTCTGGAATCCGTCAAGATATAGAGAAGACAATAAGATATAATATAACATAGTTAATGGTCAATTGGGTATAGATATTCATCATGGCGAATTCAAATAACTATAAATTACAAAATGTATATATATATATATATATATATATATATATATATATATATATATATATATATATATATATATATATATTCCGCAAAGGCGAACAGGGTCCAGCACCGACTACACAAAGTCACCACGCTTACTGTGATATATGTGGAAAACTATGCCAATCTCTTGATGGTCTCAAAAGCCATTTGGGTAAAAGTGCAGAAACGGTCTTGCACCCCAATAATGACACTGCAGGCAAAACGGATCGAGTGTTCCAATTCTGTGGCAAAATCTGTCGCCGTTTGGCTGGCCTGAAGAGCCACTTGCGTACACATCCAATTCGAGGGGAGAGTAGGGGGAGGGAACAGAAGACAGGAAATAAAGGAGGTGGTCGCGCTCGAAAACGACAGGACAGGCACTATATATATATATATATATATATATATATATATATATATATATATATATAGAGAGAGAGAGAGAGAGAGAGAAAGTATGTGTGTGTATAAGAAAGAGAGAGAGAGAGTGTTTGTGTGTGTGTGTGAGAGAGAGAGAGAGAGAGAGAGAGAGAGAGAGAGAGAGAGAGAGAGAGAGAGATCTTATTGTCTTATGTGACGAGAAATACGGGGTTTTATGAGGAAAACGGACTTCACGAGTTTTAAAACATTTGTCGTTCGAGTTCCACTACGGAGACTTGCACTTTATAATACATAGAAACGAAACTGTCAAGGAATTATCATACTCATAAATCGACCAAAGATCGAACAAAGATCTGGATAAATATTCGCAGCGTCTCTTCATTTCTTTGTTGGCGTTTCAAATGGTCTGCCTAGTTTCCTATCCGAATTTAAACCATTCGTTTTTACTTTAAACTTCTGTTTGCTGTTTCTGAACGCAATAGATGAAAAGATAGCAAAAATAGATCTCATTACGCTTATTCAACTACTGAGGGCTTCAAACTCGTCGAACGTCATTGAGTCCAACCGCCTCGGCACCTGATGAACAACCGGCAGACCTGAATCTTCCGAGTTGTCATCATCGGAGAGGGTACAGGGAAGAAGCTGCGGACAGATATCTTCGTAGGCCGGCGGTTGGATATTGTTCGAATGTAGTAGTTGCTTTGGGTTATGCTGTTGCTGCTTCCGCGAAGACGACGTAATTGCGATTGTAGACGGTGCGAATGTTGTCAAGGCTAACGACGTCGACGAGGACGTCACAGGCGGCCCGGTGAACGAAGACAAGGTCGGGGCGGTTTTGTTGTTTGTCTCGTGCGTGTTGTTGCTGCTCGGGCCGTTCGAGATGACGTTGTTTTGCGGCCCGAGCGGCGGTAACGGAGTGGTCATCTTCATCCCTCCGATCATCAAGTTATTTATGTGAATCTTATGTACAGCCGGCGGATGCTGAGTGTTGTTCACGGCCGGCCTTGTCGTCGTGATCGTCCCAGAGGTTGTGGTCGGTGCTGTTAAGGACGACAGCGATGTCGACGAGGACGACTTGCTGTGGGTCGATGAGCGATAGTCACAGTTTTGATAGTTCTCGATCGTTTGTTGCCGCTGACCCGCGTTCAGCCCTGTGTTGCCCGTGAACGCGTAGTACTCGTTCGTATGAGAGTTGTTTTGCTGTCGGTTGCGCTGGTTCAGATGCTGCGTGTTGGCGTTCGAGTCATGGAAGTTGAGCGAAGTATCCGACTCGACGGATAACGGGCGCGGGCTCCTCGTGTATTTGGGCGGCGGGTCTATTTTGGGGGCGATGCCTAGCTTCAGCTCGAGACGGTTCCCGCTAGCGTCCTGGGCGGGAACTGGTGTAATGATCTTGATATCATCGCGCCTTTTTGGCGAGACCATGGAGTTCCTAGAGAACGGGTTAATGTTGTTGTTATTGTTATTATTGTTGTTGTTATTAAGGTTATGGTTTATATTAGCATTATTATTGTTGTTGTTGTTGACGTTGTTGTTGTTGCACGTCTTCTGCTGATGATTTTGGTGCGCGACATTGTGGTTTGGATGCAACTCGGTGGGTCGCAACCCATTAGTCGTGTTAGCACCGCTGGCGATCGTATTGCTGTAATTATTGCCGGATTGGGAGTGTCTGCAAAAGCTTTCGTACTGCCAGCCTTTCGAATCAGAATTGTTGGTCAGGTTGCAGGACAGGCTGTCCGATGACATCTCTTTGTGACCGCTGTCCGGAGAGTCCGTATCCTGTTCTGTTTTTGTGTTTTCGAATAGGGCGTTCTCCGGAACCGCGTTCAAATATGTGTTCTCTATCTCGCGGAAGGCTGGCGTATACACTGGACCAGATTGAGGGGTTGTTGGGTCAGGTAACACTGGAATCTGGAACGAAATGATAAGGAAAAAAAAAACAGAAATTAAAATTAATTATCTGAACAAAACCACTTACAAAGATTTAAGCAAAGCAATGATACTAAACCTTATATCTAGAATCCTTATATACATTTTGATCAAAATCCATTATATGATTTTCATTCTAGAAAACGTCTAAAATTTAAGGTATAAGGAGATTAGTACTTAGAAAGCTTCAGTTGTAAATGACCTCACTCAAATGAAAATCCTGCAGTACCAACTGAAGAATTATTAGTGAAGCGTTCCCCAAACCATACAGCTGTTCAGCGTCATATTAGACAGCTTGGAAAGAATCCTAAGTTTGGAAAATGATTGCCTTACGAATTTTCGGCAGGTTTCAACTTACAATTTAAAGTGCTTTCATATTTTTTCTGCATGATTAGCTCCCCTTTCCTGCACGGGAAGGGTGTGTCTACTTTCAATTGTTTTTCTACTTCTCTCTCTCTCTCTCCTTCGTTCTCTCTCTCTCTCTCTCTCTCTCTCTCTCTCCTCCGCTCTTTCTTCTTTATTACTGCCTCTTACCTGTGGAGTCGTTTGGAAAAGCCTCTCTGAGCTGGCAGAGATGCCGTTGACTTTCATTTCCAGATCCTGGATGCGGTCAATCAACTGAGCCACATGGTCCAACAAATCACGATTGTGCAGCAAAAGTTGATGTGCACGAGCCTAGAAGAAGAAGAAGAAGAAGAAGAAGAAGAAGAAGAAGAAGAAGAAGAAAAAAAACATTAAAGAAAAGTGTTTTAGAATAACAAAACAAAAATTAAAGAAAAAAAATTGAAAAAAAAACCCCACAAAATTTATTTAAAAAATGAAAAAAAAAAACCCCAATATTATTAAAGAAAAGATTGTAAAAAATATTAAAAGAAAAAAATTGAAAAAATAAAAAATATAAAAAAAATGAAAAAATAATTTAAAGAAAAATATTTAAAAAAATTATTTGAGAAAGAAATTGAAAAAAAAAATTATTAAAGAAAAAATTGAAAAATAAAAAAATTATTAAAGAAAAAAATTGAAAATAATTATTGAAAAAATTGAAAAAATATTATTAAAGAAAAAAATGAAAATAAAATATTAAAGAAAAAAATGAAAATAAAATATTAAAGAAAAAAATGAAAATAAAATATTAAAGAAAAAATTGTAAATTGAAAAAAAATATTAAAGAAAAAATTGAAAAAAGAAAAAATTGTTAAAGAAACAAAATGAAAATAATATTAAAAAAAAAGCCGATCAACAGTTGAAGATATAAACTAAAAAAAAACGTGCCAATTTTTATTTTCTGTATATCTGGCATCTTGACTCGTTATTTCTGAATCTTGTCAACGGAAATAATGGCTACACGACACATAACAATAAAAGACAACGTCACGTATAACTATCTGATTTGCATTATATCATGTTTTATGTAAACGCTGTGAAAATAACAACCAAGATGTGAAAAGTAATCCGAATAACCTAAACAATACAGATGTTGTATTCAGTTGGGAAGCAGTCTCCTAATATTTTGAGTAAAACTTCGAAAATATGCCAGAATATCAGACATCAAACTAACCACGCAGTTGACGTTGGCAACACAAAAACAGACGAGAGTGGTTGGGTTATCAGGAAGGCCAAGGTAAACATGGGATAAAACGATAAGAGAAAGGGGGATACAAAAAAAGATCTGACCAGAGACAGGTAAGTTTTGAAGCTGTTTAACACATGCCAGTATGTAAAACTGACGCTAAATTGTCACCGCTACCGACGTTGACAATGTAAGTGGAGTAAATAAAGACCTGGGCGGAAATAGATGAGTTTTGATGCCAATTTCTAAGAGCCATCCATCAGAGGCCAGCATGTAGAACTGGCATTAAACTTATTATTATTATTATTATTATTATTATTATTATTATTATTATTATTATTATTACTACTACCGTACTTTGAGGTAACTGCGCGAACTAGCTAAAAGTGCTCTTTTGGCAACCAGAGAACTTGTTTGGCACAATTACCCCCGGATTTGGCGCAATTATCCCAAACTACGGTGTTATTATTATTATTATTATTATTGTGATGATGATGATGATGATGATGATGATGATGATGATGATGATTACTATTATTATGATAGTGATGATTATTATGACTATTATTAAGATGACGATGATTATTATTACTATTATGATTATTATTATTATTATGAAAGTGATTATTATTATTTTTATTATTAATATTATTATTATTATTATTATTATTATTATGATAGTGATTATTATTATTATTATTATGATAGTGATTATTATTATTATTATTATTATTATTATTATTATTATTATCATCATTATTATTATTATTATGATAGTGATTATTATTATTATTATTATTATTATTATTATGATAGTGATTATTATTATTATTATTATTATGATAGTGATTATTATTATCATTATTATTATGATAGTGATTATTATTATTATCATTATTATTATTATTATTATTATTATTATTATTATTGTAATTATGATGATGATAACAAGGATCGAACGCAGCAGATCGACGTTTCTGTCTTCCGTTGACTGACGGACTCACCTGTGCTTCGATACGCGCAGCTGTCTCTGCGGCCAACTGATCTTTTAGCAAATGCACCTGTGCGATGGCCACCTGCGTCTGTTGCTGCTGCTGTTCGAGTTGCTGCCGCAGCAACTGCACTTGATGATGTCGACTGAGGGGCAACGAGGGTTCGGGTTGACTGTAATCGCCAAGCAACACGGGAGAGCTCAAGGGTGAGATGATCGTTGTTCCGCTGGTGACACTGCCCACTGCGCTAACACTCAACGTACTGCTCATCCCCCCACTACCGATATTCTAAAGAAGAAGAAACAATAAAAAAATTATATTCAAACATAAAAAAATTGAATTATTGTTAGTGTAGTCAATTATAACTACGTTAATAATAAACAATACTATAAAGACTACATTAACAAACTATAATAAATACATAACACTAAACAATGCTACCTTAAAAACGTTAACAATAAACAATACTAATACAACATCGATAACAAAACATAATACTACAATAATTACGTTCACAATAAATAATACTACAAAAATTACGTTCACAATAAATAATATTACAATAATTACGTTCACAAATAATATACGAATAATTATGTCAACAATAAATAACATACCAATAATTAGTTCACAAAAATAATACTACAATAATTACGTTCACAATAAATAATACTACAATAATTACGTTCACAATAGATAATATACGAATAATTATGTCAACAATAAATAATATACCAATAATTAAGTTCACAAAAATAATACTACAATAATTACGTTCACAATATATAATATACCAATAATTACGTTCACAATAAATAATATACAAATAATTATGTCAACAATAAATAATATACCAATAATTAAGTTCACAAAAAATAATACAATAATTACGTTCACAATAAATAATGCTACAATAATCATGTTCACAATAAATAATATACGAATAGTTATGTCAACAATAAATAATATACCAATAATTAAGTTAACAATAAATAATGCTATAAGGACGTTAACATTAAATATTACTAATATAATACGTTAACAATAAATAATATTACAATAATTATGTTAACAATAAATAATGTTAAACTATCTACGTTAACAATAAATAATAATTATATAATACGTTAACAATAAATAATATTAAAATAATTACGTTAACAATAAATAATACTAGAATAATTACGTTAGCATTGAATAATATAAAAATAAATACGTTAATCATGAATAATATTAATATAATACATTAACAATAACTAGTACTAAATAAGTACGTTAGCAACAAATAATAATACAATAATTACGTTAACAATAAATAATATTAATGTAACACGTTAACAATAATTAATACTAAAATGACTATAAATAATACTATAATAAGTACATTAAAGGTAAATAATATTAATATAATATGTTAACAATAAACACTACTGAAATAACTACGTTAACAATAAATGATATTAATATAATACGTTAACAATAAATAATATTAATATGATACGTTAACAATAATTAATACTAAAATAACTATAAATAATACTATAATAAGTACATTAAAAGTAAATAATATTAATATAATATGTTAACAATAAACACTACTGAAATAACTACGTTAACAATAAATAATACTACAATAATTGTGTTTACCATAAGTAATACTAAAATAATTACGTTAACAACAAACAGTACTAATATAACAACGTTTATAATAAACCATACTACAATAAGTACGTTAACAATAACTACATTAATTACAATATTAGAATTCTTTTTACTAGTAGGACGCGTGGAAATTTCACGGAATGAGAAATATATTAGATCAATGTTTGAGAAAGCTAATACTTTTTTGGAGAACGCAAAAAATAGTTTTTTTAAACAGAAAAACTAATAACACGTAGGACATACGAGTTTATTAACATTTCTATGAAAAGTGTGTCCATTGCATTTTACATATAAAATTGACCCCAAATGAAATAGGTCCTGGATATGACCTAAAACTATATTGCGGGCCTTGGGGAGTGTGGAGCCACCCTTTAATTGCCATTGCTCCCAGGTCCACTCTGACCCGGAGTGGTAGGACCTGTTAGGGTCCCAACTATGGGTTAAATAGAATCTGACTTAAAAAAAATACTCCATTAAAAATCGTTCCTCAAAATAACTAGATTCGGCATTAAATAACCTGAAAAAGGTTGATATGCCGTAAAACAAAAACAACCAACCAACCAAATGAAATAAATTAAAAAGTACTAATAAATACCCAGACAGTAATATTGTTGTGCTACATAGTTCAATACAAATAATAGAGGCAATCTTTGATTTACTCCTTCAGTCCAGCACCTCTTGGCAGAGAGTGTGATTTTCCCCTGTTTCTTTCAAATGTTCCCTTTTTTACGCAGCGTTCCGCTGACTACTTTGGTGAAGAACCGCTGCACGTCGAAATTACTATGAGTTCCTTTCACATTATTACAACAATGATCATATATTATTACAATGATATTCGAAAATAAGTTTACATCAAAGGGAGGTCACTCTCATATTCTTGTTCAGAGTTGTTAGATTGGCCCTTTTTTTAACTCACAAATTCGCGAATTTGGCCTCTTTTAAAAACGATTTGGCCTCTAAAATTGTATTCGGCTTTTTTCAAAACGTAACGTACTGACTAACCAAGGCTAAAACAAGCATAAGATTATTATACAGATGGACAATATTTTTACCTATATTTACATTTGCAACGATGTTTTAATTAATATATGCGTTTATATCGTTAACGTTTCAATTAATATATACGTTAATATCATTAACTACTGCGAATTAATGTTGTTAACTAGTAAAAATATTAATATTATTAATGTTCCTATTTATTTGCCTCACCACAAGGGCAGACTTAGACCCAAGGTCAGTTTTTAATGTGGGGAAAATCCAGCCCCCCCCCAAAAGGGCATTCTGGATAGGAACAAAAATAAAAAAAAATTGTCTTAGTCTAGAAGGATTCCTCCTCCACTGATCGAGGTAAAGAAAAAGGCGAAGTGTAATATCAGAACAGATACTACACTTTGTTATTATCCGAAAGGTCAATAACAGTAACTTAATGTTGTTAGCTATTAAACGATAGCAATATCAAATAAATATCGGTTATAATATTAATTACGTTGTTGCAAATATTAATTTTGTTTGATACGATGTTTTTTAAATGTTATTATCGCTAACCATCTGAATGTTTGCAGTGATGTTGTAACTATTGAAACCATTAATAACTATTAAGTTAATGAGAAAAATAAATAAATATTTGTTCTAACTCGTTCTTGCCAACTATTAATATCGTAAACTACGATGTTGCAAATATTAATATCGTTAATTCATCCATTCAGTTGGTGTCTTGCTTAGTACAGGCACTGGCGGTTGTGACTCCATTTATCTATCTCCTTCGGGGCATTCATGAGTTCATTGTTGCTCATAAATTAGAACCCCATTAACGCTGTTTCTCGAAAGTATTTTGATGTATTGCTACAGTATTCTTTGCAGTTGTACATACAGTAGGTTGCAGTTTCTTTCTGTCCGAGCAATGCCCATACTGGGTGATAGTCATGACCATTGTACCAAGAGGTATCTTCTGCTCAGCACAACGAGATAGGAAACCATGAACAGAATTATTTCTGTTTGCTTCCGTATTAGATCAGTCATTT